>NC_091852.1:5638977-6371528 GCF_037783145.1 Equus przewalskii
GTGTGGTCCATGGACCAGTACCCGTTCCCACATTTTTGTTATCACCTGCCACATGTTAAGTATAAAAATTAAGGATGGTTAGAAATTTGTACTGCAATTTGACAAGCGTAATTAAATCTAATAAAAAATTGAGGCTTATATTGTGTCTTTATTTTTTGTGTCATTTTTCCAGTGCTTCATTTGTATCATATTTTTCACAAGTATCAGTTCACAGTGGATGGCGATGTGGGAGAGAAAGCAAACTGGGCCTTCACCACAGACAGTTTGAGGAACTGTGGTCTAATGTCCATGCTCCGCTGTGAAGCCTGGGGGCAAGTCAGCATTCTGGAAGCACACAGGGAGACTTCGGGGAGATCCTTCCCTCTTGCCACGAGAGCGGGTGAAAACAAATGTCCACTAAAATCATGGGACCTAATCTGGACAGAGGAGGGGCACTCCCAGACTCACCTCAGCTCTCCTATAGAAAATCCTGGTGAAGTCTTTTCAAGCATAGCACATTACTGATGCTAAATTCTCACACTGGAGAACTGAGTTTCCTATTAATCTCCTGGAGTAAGGGAGGGAATAGTGATGGATAAGGCAGAAAAGCTGGGCATGGGACATATCATTCAGGGCTTTATAAGTCAGGTTAACGGTTTTGGATTTATCTCATGTGCAAAGGGAATCCACCAAAGCTTTGGAGCAGGAAGAAGACAAGATCCAGTGGATTGAGGGGGAATAAGAGTAGAAGTAGAGAGACTAGCTGGAGAGCTATTCCAGTAATCCAGGTTTTAAATAAAAATGCTTGTTTGGATTTAGGGTGATGGCAGTAGAGATGAGAGTGAATAGACCAATTGAAGACATACTTAGAGGAGCTTTAAATAGCACTTGGAGATGAACCAGACTGAGAAGTGAGCAATGAAGGGATTTGGGAATGACTCAGGTTTCTGGCTTGAGCAGCTGGATGCACAAAAGCACTGTTTACTGAGATGAGGAAGCCTGAAGAGGAAGAGATTCATGGACGGATGAGCAAGTGCTCCATTTTGGATAAGTTGAGTTTGAGATACCTGACACATTTACAAGCAGATATTAAACAAGTTCCTACACATAGGGCTCAGGAGCTCAGAGGCATTATTCACAGAGATAAAATCTGCACCATAATTGTTTGCTGTTACCTAATCCCATTTTCAGCGAGAGACCAATTTCATCACTGTACCTTACAGAGCCAGTAACCACAAAGTTGCAGCTTAAATTCTAGCATAAACTTGGCAGTATGGAGACTCTTTTTAAAGACTCCATTATGAAACCACTTCAGAGCAACCTTTGATAAATGAAATAGATCACTGAGCTCAGGACCCTGGACTCCCAACCTGAGGTTTATTGGGCACCTACCACATGCTGGGCTACATGCTTTACATGCATCGTCATATTCTCATAGCAATCCTGCAAGGTGGCTCTACTACTCCATCTAGTTTACAAACGAAGAAACCAAGGCTTAGCAAGATCAAGCAGCTTTCTCAATGCTATGTAGCATCACAGCTCAGTTAGTAAGTGACAGCCCAGAAGTAAGTGTTAGAAGTGACACACGGGAAGCCAAGTGTGTCTGACCCCTTCAAATTTCACTGCTTTCTTGGGATTATTGTTTTGCCTAACATGATGACCTAAAATGTCAGGGGTATTTTCTTTCCCTAGAATAGGAAATACAACTCCCCTCCCACACCCCACGTATCCCTTTGCTCCACAGGGTTTCCTTTCTTTATTTCTCTTAGAAAAAAAAAAAGTAGCTCCTCCATAAGTCATGGATGAGGAAAGATGAGCAAGACTCAAATATTCCAATGATGCTGACAGAATTAGGCTTTCTTAAGGCACTGTTAAATACGTGCATAACTGTGAGCTACAGAAAGGAAACATTCGCCCTGGCACTACTGCCTTCACTACAAAAGCATTGTGATTGATGGATGGGGAATGAACAACTCCTACGGCAGCTGCTGCATCATTAACTGCTCAAGTAGGCTTAGCTATGAGGAAAAAGGAGTCTGCTCAGGTAGTCAGCCTGTTACTATTGCAAAAACAACTGACCACACCCTCTGCACGGGCTTCGTGGTCTGATTTTGTTAGGGCGTAAGTCAGCTTCAAAATTAATACAAAGTAGGTGTACAAGTTAGACACTGACACATTGATTTCAAGGTTGGTCTTTAAATTGTTTTTGAAAGTCTTTTTCTGGTATACCACACCCTCTCTAAACTTTCCAGAATGCAGAGGTTCAATTCAGCAAACTATTCCTCTCTTACAGTCAATTGTTGACATCGTACTCTTTATCCCTAAAGGCCTGTGAATTATTTTTAAAGTGACAGGTTAAAGGAAAGAACAAAATGGACTATGTTATCATTTCTCAGGTTTAAGAAATAATTTGAGTTCCTTTGAGCCTTCCTGTTAGATGGTACGGCAGACACCGTTCATGAACTATACGGCATGAGGACAGTCATAGCGTCCTTCCTCCTTGATCATGAGCAGTGAGGCTGACAGCTCGCAAGGGACACCTGAGTGGTTTTCTGTGTTTTGCTGTCACAAACTGCACTGCTATGAACATTCCTCTACTGCCTTCCCACGTCTCACAGTGCAAATGTGCAAAAATTTCTCTGAAGTGGGACTAATCAATCATGGGGTATTTCTATATATGTTTTTTATTCTGAAGTGGTTATACCAATTTACATTCCCACCCACAGTATATGTGTTCCTCTTGCTTCATTTTCTCACCAACAATATGTTAGAGTTTTTTATTTTTGCCAGTCTCATGGGTGGAGGACATGGTAGTATGTCACAGTTTTCATTTGCATTTCCTTAACTATGAATGAGGTAGAACATCTTTTAATAGGTAAATTGGCTATTTGGCTTTCTTTTTCTGTGAAATGTCTGTTCCAAGTTTTCACCCATTTTTCTATGGATTTTCTGTTCTCACTGATGTGTAGAAGTTATGCACATATCCTGGATACTGACCTTTTGTCAGTTTTATCAATTGCAAATGTCTTCTCGCAGTTTGTGCCTTGTATTTTCACTCTTTGTGCTGTCTTTTCGTAAAGAGAAATTCTTTTGGTTATTTTTTGAGGAAGATTAGCCCTGAGCTAACTACTGCCAGTCCTCCTCTTTTTTGCTGAGGAAGCCTGGCCCTGAGCTAACATCGTGCCCATCTTCCTCTACTTTATACGTGGGACGCCTACCACAGCATGGCGTGCCAAACGGTGCCATATCTGCACCCGGGATCAGAACTGGCGAACCCCAGGCCACCGAGAAGCAGAGCGTGCGAACTTAACCACTGCACCACCGGGCCAGCCCCAGAGAAATTCTTAATTTTAGTATAGTGGGAGTTATAAATCCTTTCCTTTATGGTTTATGCTTTTTGTATCTTATTTAAGAAATCCTTCCCTATCCCAAGTCCTTAAGATATTTTTCTATATTGTTTCTAATAATGTCATAATTTTGATTTTCATGTTTAAATCTTAATGCATCTAGAGTTTATTTTTATCACATGGATAATCAATTTTCCCAGCAACATTTATTCAAACATTCATTCTTTTCCCGACTGATTTGCTTTAAGTTTCCATATATACATGGATCTATTTCTTAACTCTCTATTCTGTTCCATTGGTCTATTTGTCAATCTTGCAACTAATAGGTTTAGTTTATAAATATTGATATCTAGTATTCTGGTAAAGCAAGTCCCCCAATCTGATACTTCTTCAGAAATGGCTTATCTGTTCTTAGTCCTTTGCATTTCCACATGGATTTTAGAATTGGCTCACTGGGTTTAAGTATAAATTGGGATTTTGATTGGAATTGCATCAAATCTGTAGATCACTTCAGATAAGTAAAATCTTTACAAAATAAGCCTTCTAATCCATGAACATGATATATTTCTCTATTTAGGTCTTCTATAATATCTTTCAATAAAGTTTTGTAATTTCTGCCATAAAGTACTTGGACACTTACTATGTTTCTCCCTAGAACTTAATATTTCCTAATGCCATTGTAAATTTTATTGAATTACACTTTCCGTTGCTATCGTATAGAAATATAGTGACATTTTAGTATATTTTACCCAATAGGCTTACAAAACTTTATTATTAATTCTAATAATTTATCCATTAACTAATTTTCCAATCTTTATACATTTTACTCTTTTTTTCTTGCCATATGACACTTGCTAGAAACTTCAGTACAATGTTGAAAGAAAGCAGATAATAGACTCTCCTCTTGTTCCAGATCTTAAGAAAATGCCTTCAACTTTTCAACATTGGGTTATACCAATATTTAAAGTGAAGAAACCATGCTGCTGAGAAGTAAAGCAGCTGCTCAAGATCATGAGGCCTGTAAGGGATAAACCCAGGCTTCAACATCAATCCAAGACCCATGTTCTTTTCTCAATTGTGTCAGTGCACAAAAAGGTTAACTAGGGAGACTTGAAACAGGCAGAGGCAAGGGAATACATTTGGATTTAAGACACTCTAAACTGCAGTAAATAAAAATAAAAGCCTTTGAGCTTTGCTAATCCTTCAGAAAATCCTGGGAATCAGAATTCTGAGGGGCAAACATGGATATAATCCTTCCTTAAAATTGCCTGATGGCTCTCTGCTGCTCACAAGGATAAAGTCCCAATTCTCAGCAACTTCCAGATTTATTTCTAGCCACCCTCTCCCCAAACACCTTCAACTCTGCACTATTCATCATTCCCCAAACTTGTCATATATTTTCATGCTCCTGTGACATTGAGCATTCAGTCCTTCCCCGTGTTGTACAATTAAGACTCCTAACCATTCATTCATTCAACCAACAAGCACTTACCAAGAGTCTAGAATGTGGCAAACGTTGTGGTAAGCACTGAGGATACCATGATGCAGAAAACAGAATAGGTCCCTGCATTTTTCAAGGCTTCAGAGAACAGGAAGTTGCGGGAGAGAAATAGAAGAGAGAACAGCAGTGTTCTAATTGTCTTTCCATATGCTTTAATTGAGCTTTTAATTGGTAAGCTGGGTTAATCATCCTGAAGTCCCCTATCTTACCTATCCCCTTACTTCTTGTATTAGTCAGAGTTCTCCAGAGAAGCAGAACCAATAGGAGGATGAATGGATATAAGTGTATACTTGTATACATGCATGTATACATACGGATGTATACAGAGAGAGAGAGCTTTATTTTAAGGAACAGGCCCATGTGAGTGTGGAGGCTTGCCAAGTCCAAAGTACAATAAGTAGGCCAGCATGCTGGAGACTCAGGGAAGTGTTGCAGTTTGAGTCCAAAGACAGTCAGTCTGCTGCAGGAATTCCTTCTTACTTGGGGGAGGGTGGGGGAGAAGGGTCAGTATTTGTTCCATTAAGGCTTTCAACTGATCAGGTGAGGCCCACCACCCACATTATGGAGGACAATGTGCTTTACTCGAAGTCCACCAATTTGAATGTTAATATCATCTAAAAAGTACTCTCACAAAAACATCCAGAACAATGTTTGACCAAATATCTGGGCACCATGGCCCAGCCAAGTTAACAAATCAAATTAACCATCACACTTCTTATCTATTCCTACATCCTTGGATTCATTTTTTTTTAAAAAAAGGAGAACTTGTGTAGGAGGCGGGAAAGAAGGATAGACAGAATAAGGGTCAAGGATAGCCATCTGATTCTCTCTTTTTCCTCCAGCTCAAACTGTGAGGACGGTATGGTTGAGGAAGGACTCAACTGTTCAGCCTGTTTAACCCTGAAACCCCAACAAACAGCGGATTCTTCACACTCTCCTTCCTCAGAAGCTCCTCTTACACGCACAGATCACTCTGCCAACCTTGCTGCAACTAAGAAAGAAAAGTCTTCTACAGCAGAATATGACTTTTCCTTCTTAGGAGATGATAAATATAAAGTTGTTTGGGAGTTTTGTTTACTTATTTCAAACCCAAAAGGGCCCACATAGACTTCCCACACTAAAAGAAATTTAGTTTTCAATCTGGAATAATAGAAATAACAGAAAATGATTATTTAAACTTCTATAAAATAATAATATGGAAAATAAAAATATAGTGAATACAAAACAAGAGGGTCATTTTGGGGATACTGGAAGCACTCGTGTGTTTGTTTTTCTAAATTTCTACACAGATAAAAAAAAAACAAATGCCAAATAACAAAATGTATCCTGCTTGTAAAATCATGTAAAACAGTTTCTTCAGGATGGGCATAAAGCTCAGCTTACCTACAGAGAAATACCAATCTATAAAGCATTGTAAGATAAGGGTGCAAACATACAAATCTGAATCCACCTTGGCTCAGCCGAATAGTTCACCATCAGAAGAGTTGACACTACCATCTAGGGAAAAAACACTTATACCCTTCAAAGTGTTTCAACTAGATAGGCAATCTCGTAAATATAAACGGACTGTTTTGTCCAGAGAGAAAACAGTCTAAGAGCAATAAAACAAACACTTAGATATACTGTAGGCAATGGTGGATGGATGACCAGATTGAAAGCTCTAGCTCTGAGTTCTTCTATTTACAGCTGTGTGATTTTGGACAAGCGTTACCTCTCCAAGCTTGTTTTTCATTTCTAAAATAACGTGACTGCACTAGGTTGGTGTTTCTCAAGTGGCAAGTTATAACACAATAGCCATACAATCAACCTCATGGGTCATGACCAGAATTTTTTAAAATTTAAATATAACAAAAAGTATATCAGAGCATCACAGGTTGTAAGAGTATTGCTTGATGAAGTAAATAAATGTACGCATACGTGTTGTGTGTGTGTGTCTGTGAATGCGTGTGTTTCCTGGAACACAATATAAAATGTATCTGTTGCTACAGGTCACAGCCAAAAAAGTTGGAAAGCCTCAAAAATTCCTATCAGCTGTAAACTACACATTCCTGTGAATTATGGCCATCCGTCCTGCTTCAGAGAACTGACACGGTTTGAGCCTGCTTAACGTACAGTCAGATGTCCGACAGCCCTGTCTGCTGAGCAGCAGGACGTCTTCCTTTCTCTCTTACAGTAACTCCAAAAGACCCCAATCAAAACAGATAGAAACATTTGCCCAGTTTTGTTTGTGTTTTGTTTTCTTTTTCCAGAGACTACTACCAATCTTGCTAATGCGGTGTTTCTCACACTAATGGTCCAAGGCCCAACTGCCTCATTCACCTGAGCTGCGTGTATAAAATGCAAATTTTTGCCTCTCCTATCCCATTGCCAGAACTACTGAATCAGAACCTCAGTGCATAGAGTAATCTGCACCGTCCTCAAGTGCCCCAGGTGATTCTTATGCGCCCTCAGGTTTGAGAAATACTAGTTTAATCTCCAATGACATTTTTGAGAAGAGAGCTCTTAGCAAGTAATTTTGTTGATCCCTGTCCATCCCAACATCCTCTATCTGTGCTCTCTCTGTCCTTTCTTCCATGTACACCTCCCAAAAGGAAAGGATCCTGCTCATTCCCATCTCTGGAGGACAGATCTCTACTATCTAAAGAGAATTATGATAATGGAAGCAGCAGTAATTTCCAGGTATAAAATCTGTAATATCTAACATACAACCTGAGACCAAATAGGGTTTTCAATATATTAAGCTATACTGAACAGATATTAGACAGCAGTGGTTCATTTGCATAGGATCATGCTTCATACTTTTAAACAAAACCCAAATCCTTTCTCTCCCAAATTTCAAAATAAATACTTGTGAGTATTTGTGGTTGTATCTACCCTTACTACTCAAAGAGTGATCCCTATACGAGGAACATCAGCATTGCTTGGGAGATTGTTAGAAATAAACTCTCAAACTCTACATCAGAATCTGAATCATCTGCATTTTAACAAAAATCCCCCAGGTGACCAGTATGTACACTACAGTTTAAGAAGCACTGTTCAATGAACAGTGGACAGAAAACAGTCAATCAGTAAATGCACAAACGGCTATGGCCAGGATTTCTGACGAAGCTCACAGGAAAAAAACAAAAAAGGAATAGCTTCTGTGCATTCTATGGACTGAATGTGTGTCCCCTCCAAATTCGTATGTGGAAGCCCCAATCCCTAATGTGATGGTATTTGGAGGTGGGGCCTTTGGGAGGTAATGAGGTTTAGATGAGGTCATGAGGGTGGGGCCCCCGTGATGGGATTAGTGGCCTTATAAGAAGAGACACCAGAGCTTTCTCTCCCCATCATGTGAGGATACAGTGAGAAGGCAGCCATCTGCAAGCCAGGGAGAGAGCTCATGCCAAGAATCGAATCTGCTGGCACCTTGATCTTGGACTTCCCAGCAGCCTCTAGAACTGTGAGAAATAAATGGCTGTTGTTGAAGCCACCTAGTCTATGGTATTTTGTGATGGCAGCTCAAGCTAACTAAGACAAGCACTAAACAGTCTTTTTTAACCTGAAAGCTCTTCTCCTTCTTTTCACAGAGTGGAGGGCCTAACACTCATCCTGCCTGTGTAGGAAATCTCAGAGCAACATGCAGGGAAGAGGGAGAGGGACAGAGAGTAAGAGAGAATTTTTAGAGAGGAACACAAACCATCATACAATTACTGAAGGTTCTGCACTAAATGAAGTAGCTGCAGGTGGAGAGACTGAGAAATGGCTGCTATCAGTGTGAAGTCCCTGCTACAAGGAAACGAGCAAATCAACTGTAGGAGAATCAGACACAGAAAAAGCTCAAGGCCAACATAAACCAGTAAGATGCTAGAACAAGACTATAGCAGCATTTCTCTAATGACCATTGGAGGAGAGAGTCCATTATCTAGAGTCACCAAAGCAGGTATTATTGTTGTCTGGATGTTCACATGTTATGTAAACCCGATAGCTGCTGTCACAATATTTTAGAAAAGCTGTATCTGTTTGGGAGAACTACCTAGACAGAAAGGACACAATTTTAAGACTTAAGAACTAAGGGCTTGATATTTTTTGTCCAAATGGAAAGTGATAATAAAACCATAATTGGAGTATCCTTGATATCAGAGCCCACTTATTTGTTAAGAAGTGTGGATGAAATTAGCCTTATAGAAATCAAATGTCAACAAATGCCCAGTCAGGCCATATATTCTATCCGGCTCTGGGAGCAAGACGACCCCTTCCTATTATTAGGTGGTATCTCTCCTATGCTGATAGCTCCTGTCCTGCTCAAACTACCTCCCAGGTCTGAATCCACTTTTGGATCTTTCCTTGGCTTGATCTTGTTCCCCTAGTTTGAATTAACCTCCAACTCTTTGCCAGGAGTGTGACTCTGCCTTGAGACATTCACATGTATCAGGCAATCTATCAATTACACCTTCTTAAAGGAGCCTCTTCCAGAGCCTTCTGAAATGCTCCAATCTGGACTAGTTGCCCTCAATGCCTTGGTGCCTAACTCTCATCCTGGGACCTTTCTTCATCATCAATCCTGAGACTGCCCTTGGCCTCATCTGCATCACCTGTTTCATGTACCCTATCTCTTCCTCTTCCCTGTTTTGGTGGAGCATATCCTCCAGTAACTTCCTAGGAAAGGGTGCATGGTAGATAAAATATGACACCCTGCAAGTATTAAAATGTCCTTATTCTACCTTCACAATTGATAATTTTTCTGGGTGCAGAATTTGAGGTTAAACCTTGAAGGCATTGCTCTGCTGCCTTCTAGATCCCAGTATTGCTTTTGAAAAATCTGAAGCCATTCTGATTCCTGTTCTCTCTCTCTCCCTCCCTCTCTCTCTGTTTATAGAATCTTCTCTTTGTCTCTTGAGTTCTGAAAATTCACAATGATATACCTAATGAAGTAGGATTGAAACTGATTCCTTTAGTTCTGGGGAATTTTCTTGACTTATTTAATTGACAAATTTCTCCCCTCCATTTTCTTAGTTCTCTTTTCTGGAAACTCTTAACATTCAGCTGTTCGATCTACTAGAATGACACTCTAATGTTCTTTTCTCTCTTATTTTTCATTTTCTTTATTTTTTGTTCTATATTCAAAGATGTGTTCAATTTCACTGCCCAACCTTTCTATTGAGTTTATCATTTTTGTGATATTTTTAGTTTCCAAGAGTTCTCTTTTATTCCTTAAATACTCCTTTTATAGTGTTCTCTTCTTGTTTCTTTATTACACTACCTCTCTTACCTCTCTGAGAATATTAGCAATAATATTAAAACTTTTTTTCTTCTCCCTACATTGCCTCTGTCTTCTCCAAGTTATTGTTTAAGTTGATCTTTCTTGTGTATACATCTTTCCTCAAATGTCTGATAATCTTTGGTTGTCTTCTCATAGATAAGAGAGGTGGACTAAAAAGCTAAGTGGAAGCTCTGAGTACCTGCGTGGCACTTGCCCACCATAAGCTTCATTGTTAGATATTTTGCAGGGCCTGTTTAGTTTGGAACCTCCAATGCCAGTATGTGATATGGTGTGCCAAAAGCTGTTTGGTATCTGACCTGACAGCCATTCTTTCTCCATTCTTGCTAACAGAACATTGATTTTTTTCTTTTTAGGGTGGTAAATTTGCCCTATCTAAGGTATGAAACATTGTCCTGTGGGAACAGGTGGACAGTTTATAATATAGCATCTAAAGGGCACAGCAATACTTGGTCATGGGTTGGGCAAGCATCAATACCAAAGGAGTGCAATCCAGGGTTAGAGAGCAGAGCAGAGATGGCAGGTGGGCTAAAAGCCACATAGGTAGCTATATCATGATTCCAGGCTATATCTGTCCATTTGCAGCAAGACTACAGAAAGTGACCAGGGAAAGGGGGAATCAAAAGGTATAGGATGCACCAAAAGCTATTAGGTACCAAGCACAGTGGGTAGGGAAACTGGGGCAAAAGTCCACCCTACAAATAAATCCAAGTTGGGGGATGGAAGGGAAAGCTACAACTCAGGGATTACCTACAGAGTCAGGGCTCTTGTTGTAAAGAAAGCACTAGGTTGCTGATGTTATTGACTAGATGGCCACCACCTTCAGGACTGGCTCAGGAACTGGTGAAGGCCTGAATATAATAGAGGGGATCCCTTATCTGTAGAAAGCTAGGAAAGACATCGAGAAGAAGAAATAAGGCAGTGACAGACAACATAGGTAAAACATAGATTAAAGTCACATCTAGAGCATGCTATAGAGGGTAAATAATTCACATAAAAGCAACATGGTTGGAGCAAAAGGGAAAGGCTCAGGACTGATAATTAATTATATGTACCATTATGACCATACCTACAATAAAATAAGAAAATACTTCCATACTACTTGGCAAACAGCAGCTGCACTGAGCCCTCAAAGTGTCCCCCTCCCCTCACTCCAGCCCCTCCTAGACATCCTCAGTCACCCAGACCACCTCATGATCCAGCATATAAATGGCCCAGCTGCAGGCCCCCTGGACCCTATTCCAGCCACTGTCCATTCTGATTGTCAGTGCTCATGCATCATCAGTTATTAAATATTTTGCTGTGTTCCTGAGAGGCTTAACCTAAATTGTGAATATAATAAATGTGTACTTGTCTGATTCATTAGATTGCATGCCAATGAACAAGTTCACAAATGTTTTTGCATGAACAACCCAACTGTTTAACACCTTTATGAATGTGAGTGCAGAGATATTCTAAGAGGTTGTGGAAACCATTTTCATCAATAGAGCAGCCTTCCTCACACTGATCCAAGGCAACTTTAAGGCTCTCTGGTTTAAACAGCTGTCCTTTCTGTCCTTTCTGAGTCTATGAGACATCTCTAGGATTTCCCAACCTAACAAGGCCCAGTAAAACACTTTCAACTTTAAGATACAAATTCAATTTGGGACTTCCTGTTAAAATGCCACACCCTCCAGTAAACTCATTAAAATGACAGGAAAAGAAATTATATACTTTTAAGGCATAATATATAAGGACAAAGAGATCAGGAGAAGAGATCACCACCACAAAAATGAGGAAGATGAAAAGCAAAGGGAAGAGTGGTAACTTACTTGGAAGACCTGAGAAGTTTGAATTTGAGCTGGCAGAGGAGAAAGTCAACAATCAAAGCAAACTACACTGCATTGCCACCAAAAGGCTTGGGAATTGGCAGCATGAGGCGTCTCTGCAAGTAGGAAGAAGAGGGTGGTGGTACAAAAATGGGACTAAAAACATGAAGATTGGTTGAAAATCTGGTTAAGGAGGTAGACAATCCTACAACTCTGCCCCAACTCTAGTCAAGTAACCATGGCAAAGACCATCAGAAAATATTGAAGGTTTATTCTCTAGAGAGGGTAAAACAGAGGATCTATGGTTTGAAGGATATTAGGCACAAATTAGAGTAAGGATTTTATACTAAAACAAGAAGATAATTTAGCAAAACAACAAAACCAAAGATAGCCAATGAAAGTTTTTTTAAGTTCAACTAGTAACCAAAGAAATATAAATTAAAACAGCAAGATGTAATTTTTTCTCTATTAAATCAGCAAAGACTAATGATAATACCTAGTGTTAATAAGAATGCAGGAAAATAAACTCTCTCACAGTCTGCTGGTGGAGGGTAAATTGTTAAAATTTTTCTGAAGGTTATACATATCAAAAATCTTGAAAGTAGGGCCCAGCCACTCTACTAAGAATGTATCTTATGGAAGTAAGAATAGGCATGAAAAGATTTAAATAAAAGAATGTTTATAATAAGCAAAAAGAAAATCTGGAAGCAACCTAAATGCTCAATAAAAGACAGTAGATTAAATAATTATATATTTATACAATGAAATCACTGAGCTAGATATTTTGTTTGCCTCACATCTGCACTGATCCACCTAACACTTGCTGGGTACAGCTTCAATCTCCACCCTTCTCCACTTTCTACACTCTTTTCCTCCCTACTCAGTGCCTTGTAAGGTTAACCTTTATAGACCGCATCTAACAGGTCCCCTTACCCTCTGGCTTTGGGTTAGGTTTGGCAGACGGAAAGCATCAGCCAAAGATGGATGTTCTGATCAAACATGGAAAGACAGAGGTCAGGGTACTTATTCCTCCTGCTCCTTCCCTGCTGGGACATAATTCAGCAGTGGCGATGTGCCTCTACTGAAGGCTGCAGGTCTCAAGGGGTTGCTGTAACCATTCCCTCCTGCAACCATTCAGGCCTAGGGAGAATAATGGCTTCCCTGTTGCTAGCCCTGGCTGTTGCAGTATCCCTCAGCCCTTCCTAAACTCTCTTAACTTATCCATTTTAAGTAAATCATATATTCCCACCTGGGATCCTGACTTTGCTGCCACTGAAAATCATGTTTCACTCTGTATGGTAAGACATTGTATGGGTTTACCACAATTTGTTCAACCAACACCCTACTGAAGAACCTTTAAATTGTTTCTTTGTTTGTTTGTTTGTTTTGGGGGAAGATTAGCCCTGAGCTAACTACTGCCAGTCCTCCTCTTTTTTGCTGAGGAAACCTGGCCCTGAGGTAACATCCAAGCCCATCTTCCTCTACTTTATATGTGGGATGCCTACCACAGCATGGCGTGCCAAGCGGTGCCATGTCTGCACCCAGGATCCGAACCGGCAAACCCCGGGCTGCCAAGAAGCAGAACGTGCAAACTTAACCACTGCACCACCGGGCAGGCCCCTAAATTGTTTCTAATCTTAGTGAGGAGTCTGACTCCTGGCCAAAAATCTATGTGTGATCTCTCAGGCCCAACTACAGGCAATTAAAAAGGCTTTACCTGGCAAGTCTCTTGGGAAGGGCTGCCATCCCACACCAGACTTGGTGCACAGCCAGTGCCCTGCAGTCTCAGAAGGGAGTTGTAGTCAAGGACTCAGGCCCCTAACCAACCATGCTCTTACATTTATCTGCATTCCTAGCCCAGGCACCTCTATTTGGAGGCCTCTTTATCAGGAGACTTTCACAGACACCTCTGCTGAGACCTCATGTTGGGGGGAGAGGAATCTTGAAGATACTTTCTCCACTCTGGCTCAGTACTCAGTGAGGACTATCTTTCCATTCTTACTCCCTTCCCTTCTCCCTCCCCCAAGCTTCTGGGCCCATAAAATGGCAGAAGCCCTTTGCTTAGGGCTCCCTTGGCAGTGATAAGATCCTCACACCCTCACATCCACACATCTGCACTGACCCTTGCTGGGTGCTGTCCCATGGGGAAGAACAGAACACACAGGGAGCCTGCACTTTCTCTCGGTCAGCCTCTTGCTTATACTGGAGCAGTAAGTAATGAAAGGCTTGACTGTTAATTTCATTTTGACAACTCAGCTCTCTCCAGCTCAGCTCTTGACACTTTCCTACTATAAACACTGCTACAAAAATTAACCTTATATATGTATAATTTCTCACATGGGAGTACATCATAAGATAAATTCCTAGAAGTGCAATTATAGTCAGAGTAAATGCATGATTTTGATAGCTATTGACTAACTTCTCTTCATAGAAATTGTATCAGTTCACTTCTCCCCCAACATTGTATAAGAGTGCCCTGGGTAAGTTATTTATACTCTCTGTGAAATTGTTTCCTCCTCTGTAAAATGGGCATAAAAATAGAACGTACTCCATACGGTTGCTGTGAGGATTGAATTACTTATTATGAGTTAACTGTTTACCCACTTTCACCACTCTTATTTAACATAGTATTGGAAGACCTAGCCACAGCAATCAGGCAAGAAAAATAAATAAAAGGGATCCAAATCAGAAAGGAAGAAGTGAAAATGTCTCTGTTTAAGATGACCTGATTTTATACATAGAAAACCCTAAAGAATCCATGAAAAAGTTTTTAGTAATAATAAATGAATATGGTAAAGTTGCAGGATACAAAACCAACCTACAAAAATCAGTTACATTTCTATACACAAGCAACGAAGTAGAAGAAAGAGAAGTTAAGAATACAATCCCATTTACAATTGCAACAAAAAAGAATAAAATAACTAGGGATAAATTTAACCAAAGAAGTGAAAGACTTGTACACTGAAAACTATAAAACATTGTTGAAAGAAATTGAAAAAGACACAAAGAAATGGAAAGGTATTCCATGCTCTTGGACTGGAAGAATTAACATAGTTAAAATGTCCATACTTCCTAAAGCAATCTACAGATTCAATGCAATCCCTATCAAAGTTTCAATGACGTTTTTCACAGAAATAGAACAAAAAATTCTAAAATTTATATGGAACAAGAAAAGACCCCAAATAGCCAAAGGAATCCTGAGAAGAAAGAACAAAGCTGGAGGTATCACACTCCCTGATTTCAACATATTCTACAAAGCTGTAGTAATTAAAGCAATAGGGTACTGGCATAAAAACAGACACACAGATCAGTGGAACAGAACTGAGAGCCCAGAAATAAACCTACACATCTACAGACAGCTAATTTTTGACAAAGGGGAGCCAAGAACATACAATAGAGAAAGGAAAGTCTCTTCAATGACTGGTGTTGTAAAAACTGGACAACCACATGCAAAAGAATGAAAGTAGACCATTATCTTACACCATACACAAAAATTAACTGAAAATGGATTAAAGACTTGAATGTAAGACCTGAAACCATGAAAATTCTAGAAGAAAACATAGGCAGTACACTCTTTGACATGGATCTTAGCAGCATACTTTCAGGTGCCATGTCTGACCAGGCAAGGGAAACAACAGAAAAATTAAACAAATGGGACTACAACAAACTAAAAAGCTTCTGCTTTTTTGCAAAAGGAAAGCAAAGGAAACCATCAACAAAACGAAAAGACAACCTAGCAATTGGGAGAAGATATTTGCAAACCATATATCAGATAAGGAGTTAATATCCAAAATATACCAAGAACTCATACATCTCAACAGCAAAAAAGCCAACAACCCAATTAAAAAATGGGTGAAAGACCTGAACAGACATTTCTCCAAAGAAGATATACAGATGGACAACAGGCACATGAAAAGATGCTCAACATCATTAACTATCAGGGAAATGCAAAGCAAAACTACAATGAGATATCACCTCACTCCAGTCAGAATGGCTATAATTAACAAGACAGGAAACAACGAGTGCTGGAGAGGATGTGGAGAGAAGGGAATCCTCATACACTGCTGGTAAGAGTGCAAACTGGTGCAGCCACTATCAAAAACAGTATGGAGTTTCCTCAGAAAATTAAGAATAGATCTACCGTATGATCCAGCTATTCCACTGCTGGATATTTATCCAAAGAACTTGAAAACACAAATGCATAAAGATACATGCACCCCTATGTTCATCACAGCATTATTCACAATAGCCAAGACTTGGAAGCAACCTAGGTGCCCATCAAGGGAAGAATGGATAAAGATGTGGTATTTATACACAACAGAATACTACTCAGCCATAAGACATGATGAAATCCAGCCATTTGTGACAACATGGATGGACCTTGAGGGTATTATGCTAAGTGAAATAAGTCAGAGGGAGAAAGTCAAATACTATATATGATCTCACTCATACATAGAAGATAAAAACAACAAACAAACACATAGCAACAGAGATTGGATTGGTGGTTACCAGAGAGGAAGGGGGGAGGGAGGAAGGCGAAAGGGATGATTAGGCATGTTTGTGGTGATGGATTGTAATTAGTCTTTGGGCGGTGAACAAGAGGTAATCTACACAGAATTTGAAATATATTATGATGTACACCTGAAAGTTATATAATGTTATAATCCAATGTTACTGCAATAAAAAAAATGTTTATTTAAAAAGAAAAAAGAAAACCTGCTGGCACTGGTACATGTCACTAATCCTTTCTAGACTTAGTATCGATTAGTACACTCTCACTTCTTCCATCCCCAAACAATCCAGACCTGGTGAAGGGTATGGCTTTTTTTTATATTCAAATTTCAATAATCTATTCATAAATCATACAGGCTTCTGAACACTAAGAGAAAAGAATTCATTTTGTTGTGCCATTTACCTTTACGTTTACAGAGGATTCGTATATATCCACCACCTTTCCTAGAGAAATACTTCAAAGTTCATTCTTTACTAAAAATGGGTCAATAGTGTGTTCCTTGGAAGCAAAGACAGCAAACCATTGTAGGATCAAAAATAATTCCCAAATTCTTTCTTCATGGGTTACTGAATCAAATATTGTGGCTATTTTAGTGCCCAAATAACATCAAAAGGCTTTCAGTTTCAGATGAACAGTTTTCTGAGCCTTTCTATGTAATACAGATTATTTCAGTGGGTAATCTAAAGACATGAAATTCTAGAACCATGGGACAATAGTTTGGTATTTTATACCTTAAGAGGATAGTTTAGTCAAACAACTGGTTAGACTCATTATAAATTAAATTAAATTTTATTTCCTAGTTTTCAAAATATGTGCTGTTTTGTATGTGGTTATGCATAAGCCTCATAAAATGGATTGTTCCACTGTGTTCCTTATTTGTCCAGGTCTACTCCGGAGGCCTGTGTTCCAGAGGCCATGTTTTGACTTGGGATCTAGAAACAAAGTTGCTGAGAGAAGTGAGGTCAATTTTGCTATGAGGGAAATCATTAGTCTACCAAAGGCGGATCAAAGCTTTACAAAGGATTTCATAGTTTGAATTGAAGGGCAATGAAACATAGAAACAAGAAAACAGATAGTGAGGTTGGTGGCTGAAACAATTGAGAGAAGGATAATCAAGCGCAAGTACAAATCTGGTCACTTGGAATCTGAACTTTGAACGGACAATATGCATTCTGTGTTGTTTGGCTTATTAATTCAGGGGCTTCTTTACCCTTCATCTTCAGTTTTGAAAGAGGATTTCTGGTTCAGAGTCAGAGCATTCCTGAAACCACTAGTGTTTCCGCAGGCAATGGAGGAAAAGTCCACTCTCTGGAACAACATAGGTTTTAGGCAGTCCTTGCTGCCCTTTTCAGGCCTTTATATACATAGCCAAATCCCTCATTAGCATTCATGTTTCCAACAAGAACAATTCTCATTTTTTCAATCTAGGGAGGCACATGCTTCAGGGCAAGGCAATAATAGACACTACTGAGTTACGTGAAAGGGTCACTGAAGATAAACCCAAAGGAGGGCTGAAGTTGGTTTGGATGCCCAGCTAGATGCTTCACTGCAGCGACATGAGTATGGCAAACTGCTGAAATTTGCTGAGGATCCATCACGTTCCACAAGATCACGCTTGCAAGAACTACCGGAGTATCCAACAAAATCACTGGAATCTAGAACTTGCTCAAGGCTATTCCCTGGGAATGAGCAGGCAGACAAGCAGCTAAGTGATACCTGACCACCTGCCCTCACTGGATTGAAGTCCTGATTCTTCCACTGTTTCAATTACAAGCTCTGAGTAGAAATAGGGGATATGGTGGGTTGACATCCTGACAGACTCTAACTGCTTCAGCTTTACTGTGCAGACCACCTCCCACAACTGATAACCACGTAGGTGGGCAGACATGTTTCCAGAAATGCGAGTGGATGCTTGGAAAGAAAGAAAATCCAACCACAACATTGAAAACCCAGGTACTGTCCATTTGCATATCTTATTCCTTCTCTCCTAAATTCTCACAATACAATAGTCTTTGCTTTTATTAAGCATAAATTTGACACAACTATTATAGACTTACTCATTCTCCCTCCCTCTCCCCCCAAAAATGCCAGTTGTGACTGGTCAGACTCACTTTCTGGGCTCTGCTCTCCCCAGCCCCTGGCGCTGTGGATGCTTCGGGCCCCGAGCATCAGTCTCCACTGGACGCAGGAGTTCTGAGCAGCGCACAAGCCCACTATCGAGAGGGGCCAGGAGTTTCTGAGGCCCCTGCGGGAACCTGGGAAGGGAAAACGGGGACGGTAGAGGCCAGACCTCCTGGGCCCCCTGCCCCACTTTGGCGCAGTTCTCCTTTATTTTACGTATTGGGCTTGTTGGTAAACTTCTCTTAGTAGGAAGGGTTCAAACGATTTTTAAGGGTTTGAAATGGCTGCTGTGGCGGAAGGAGGTCCTAAGGGGAGTCGGACTTGGCTTGAAGGCCGGGACCTGTCACCCGCTGTGACAGAAGGGAAGAAACCTCTCCTCTCTGTTAATAACCTCGGCACCGCCTACCTCACAGGCCGCTGTGAGAGCCAACACCTGGGCGAGCCGGTTCCGCTGGCTGTCGCCTTCCCGCCGGAAGTCCCGCCTCCGCGACGCCGACCCGGCCAACCCGCACCCCCACTGCACACACACCGGAAGTGGGCCTCGCAGGCGGCCGCGTCCACCCAGCGCCTGGGCGTCCTCTTCTCCGGGCAAGACGTGGACCCCTCCCGCCTAGAGTCCCACCCGCCGGCAAGAGTCTGACCCCGCAGGCCTAGATGTCGCCTCTGCTGGCCAAGATTATTTCTCCACTGGCCACCAGTTCGACTCTCCGCACCAAGAATTGGCCCTAGACTCTTAAGGGACATCTTTTTTCTCAGTCCGTGCCCGGAGCCATGACAGAGACCTCTAAGCCCACTTAGGAATCCCACCCAACTGCCCAGCCAGAGGCTCACAGAGGCCGGGCAAAGGGAACTCATATCCGAGTTCGCTGAATTGGAGGCGGAAATTGTCGTCCTGCACCACACGCTGGCAGCCAGAGAGAGATGATGCGTGGAGCTCAAGAGGAAGCTGGGCCTCGCGGCCTTGGTGGGGCTGAGGCAGCATCTGCCCAAGAGCTGGCACAAGGTTCAGGTCTCCAACGCCCACGAGAAACAAAAGACGACAGCTGCCCTGTTCACCTTGGGCTCTGCCATCTGCTGGAAGCTTGCAGACATGAAGAAGTCGGCCACATTCAGATCCTCTGAAGGTCTGTTGGGGACAGTCAAGTCCAGAGGCCCAGGGGGCAGAGAGCTTGGCAGTGACTGCCTTCCTTCTTGAGCGGGAAGTGGGGATGATCTGCTCCCAGTTTCTGAGACTGGGAACGATCCGCTTTCTGGAAGTGGAGCTGATCCTGTTCCAGGGAGTGCGGATGACGTGCTGCCCTTTCTGAAGCCGAAATGAGCCCCTTGGTAACCTTGCCTGGCCACCTAACCAGTGCGAGAACTCCCCTCATCACAGTTGCAATTCTGCCCGCCAAAGACAAGGAGCCAAACTACAATTGTAAAGTTAATTCGGGAAATGGACAGAGTCCACTTTTGAGAAAAGCAATGCCCGTTTGTAGACAGATATTGGCTGCCGTTGAGATAGGGAACCCAACGTTTTTTATCCAGTTATTTTACACTGAAATTTATAGATGAAATGTATCACTATCCTAACCTTCCTGGGGTTGCATTTAGATGGACAGCACAATGGCTCCAGAGGGATCTTAGGCAAAGCCCAAACTCTTTTTTGGAAAACTAATCTATCAGAAGGCCAAAGTAGATTTCTGTTTAGAACTGGAAAAATGTATGAAATAATGTGTAATCCTATCCCTTCCCATTTCCTTCCTTCCCTAAATCTCAGAAGGAACCTTGAAAGCTGCACCGGGCCTACAATTTTTATTTTAAAGAGATGATCAAGAAAACCTGTTTTTCTCTTGAGACTGTCAGAAAGGGTGAAAAAATATCAGTAGACTAATTGTTACATAATCCTGTAACTTTTTAAAAACTTGATTTTATTTTAAAGCTCCTAATTAAACAAAGTAACTTTCGCTTCGATTTAGGAGATTAACTAATTTGGACTCAAACTGAAATTGCAACTCTGCTTTGCCTTGTGCTTTGTTTATAATCTTTTTATATATCAAAAAGAGAGTTTTAAAGCATAACACTTGTGGCAGTGTGTCTCTGCCACAGCAGCATGCCACAAAAGGAGGAATATTGCTTCTCTGTTCTGCAGCAATTCCTAGTTAGATACCCCCTCCAGCTGAGGGGCTGGAGGGAAAACAGCACAGCCAAGTTCAAGAAAGGTAAACCTCTGTCATAAGCAACATTTAAGACAGAATGCCTATCTCCTGTAAAGCTAGCTGTCATGCCTTTGAATGGACCTACCTAATTGCCCATCACTGGGCTCCTTGACTAGAAGTCTGTCCTTGCTTAAAATTAACCCCAACTGAGAAGGAAACAACCCGACCCTCGGGATGCCAGGTTAATAGGAACCTGATTTGAGTTGATTCAAGCTTTTTCATATCTGATTTTCACAGGAGCTGTGGTACTTGTTATTTTGTTTTGTTTCCTTTTCCATTTTGAAAATGCCTGGACCTGGCAGCTCTTTCCTTCCTCCAGTCACACTGCCTGAGGTAGAAGTTTGTGTCTTACTGGCTTTAGCAGGGGGTCTCGGACCTTTATTTGCTTGGGTATATATTGATAACATCTCATTGCCTACAGGAAGTCTCTCCAGCCTAAGAAAGTGGCCCTGTTTTGTTGATTCTTGAATGCTCCCCCGTATTGCTTTAGTTTTCTCATCAGCAAAACCAAATACCACATAAATGCAAAAGTACATGGTACACTGTAAAGTCACTGATGTATTCCAACCCTCTACAGGTTTCTCAAGACAAAGTTTTGCTTGGATTAAAACAAGATGTTCAACTATTTTATGTGTTTGTTTTTTAATTTGTTATCAACCACAATGGTTTTCTATACTGAAGAACTAGAGACAAACTTGCAGCATGCATAAAGGCCAAGTATTCCAACAGGCAAAGGCTTTGACCCCATACTGCAGAAAGCCTTGTGTTAGCAAAAATCTCAGACTGACGTCATGGGTCAACCCAGAATATGTTCTATTTTATTTAATACTTTGAACAAATGCAGTAACAGTTTCCTCCAGTAAATCCTCAACTCCCCAAGTGCAGTAAAGAACATATCTATTTTTGTTCATCATTGTATTCCTATGCCTGGCTTAGGGTAGATGCTCAATAAATACTTGTTGAACCAATGAAGGAATCAATATCACATACTTCAGACATCAAATCTTGGATCCAAGAGATTATCAACAACATGAGCTAGTTGACAAGTTCCTCCTCCTTTTAAAGAAAGCATTTTACTTCCCTATTCAAAGACAGTTTGAGACCCTACTATGCGTCAGGCACTGTGCCAGGCTCTGAAAGAACAGAAATTAATTAGACATGATCCATGCTCCCTAGAAACAGATTTTCAAATCATTATAATTCACTGCAGTAGGTATTAAAATGGAGGGAGTCTGTGAAGAAGGGTGTTCAACTCTGCCTTGATAAGTCAGAAAAGAACTCAGGCAGAAAGTCTTAAAGGACTAGCAGAAATTTGCCAGACAGATAAGAGTAGAACATTCCAGACAGTATCCAGAGGAACTAAGTCATAGAGGAATGTAATAGAAGGACATGTTCCAGGAAATACAAATTTCACTATGGCTAGAGATAGAGGGGAAGTGTTGAGAGATGAGGTTGGAGAAATAAACGGGCAAAATTGTCAACAGTCTTACATGCTATCTCAGACATTACTATTTTATCTTGTAGGAAATAGGGAGGCATTGAAGGTACTTAAGTAAGAAAGTAACTTATATGCTATCTCAGACATTAGTATTTTATCCTGTAGGAAATGAGGAGGCATTGAAGGTACTTAAAACAAATTTGTGTTTTAGATAGATCACTCTGGCCACCATAGAAATAGATTGAGAAGTGTTTAAGAAGTAGAATATCCAAGACTTAGGAAACAAGTGCATGGGAGAGAGGGATGGAAAGATTTGCAAGTTGATGAGGACGTAGAATTGGAAAGACTTGGTACTAAGAATCCTGGAGCCACACATTCATTTTGCTTTGGCTATTTTATTGGATTCCAGCACACCTGCATCAATAGCCATGGACACCAAATAACGTGCCTCCGTAAGTATATGGACTCTGGATCAAAAGTTTCCTCCAGATTTCCTTCCTTCCACTTGCTTCTACCCTTCCCATACATTGCTGCCCCTCATTCTCTAGCCTGTCTATCTTCATAATTTGGTCACCTCTGCTCATCTAAACCTATTTGGATTTCGTAGCCTAACTTCAACCTATTTCACTTTAACTTGGCCATTGCAGGATGCAATTTCCAATAGTTCCTGGAATATGTGAACCCTCAAACATGCCCTATCCATAGGTCTGGCTCAACCACTGAGAACCACAGGTTAGGAAATATATTGGAACAAAATTCCCTGAGGCTCAGTTTTTTGGTCTTCCATTGCCCATATGAGTGAAGGGGTTGGGGTGGGAAGTAGAGACAAAGGTTGAAAGTTCCAGCTTTCACAGATGACACTCCCCATGCAGCTGGCAAAGATGAGAGTAGAGTACCTGTTAATTACCATCATACATATCCCAGCATATTTCTAGCATCACAGCCAGAGAAGTGCACCAGCCACTTCTGGAGGCTACTTTACTTCTAAGCTCCAGATTTGAGAGAAATTATATCACATACCTACTCTGATGGCTTGCATGGATTGCTGAGAGGTGAGCAGTGACCACTGACCCAGAACTGTGTAGGCCTTCTGATAGTGTGAGGCAATATGTTTGATGGCCCTACCCATCAAGGGGACAATGATGCCATTTGTTGATTCTGTTAAGGGATGAGGTCAGTTGCATCTAGGCCATGGAATTTCAGTTCTTGCCCATAGACTCCAATGTAAGGAAAAAAAATGAGTTCCACTCTATCAAAACTACTGGGGCCTCAATGCAGGCACCATCCGAGACCATGTCCCACTCCTGCTGACCAGATCTATTGGTGAAAGGCTCAATGATGCCACAACTTCCAGTGTCTAGAGCCACATTCACGTAAGGCAAGTGACAAAGGGGAAGAATCCCTTCCAGATGATGCACCTTGGCCAGCTAGTATAAACACATTATCATGCCACTTGGCCATCTCTCAGAAATTACTAAGCAGGTCCCTAAGACAGTCAAAAATATCTGGCAATTCCTGAGAATTCACCAAGTAATTTAAAAGTTCATTCCCTGTGTATCTATACTACCACCCAAATAACTGAAGCCTCAAGAAGAGAAGTAGGTTCTTCTGGAAGTTGAAGGTTTTGGTCACCTCTACCCCAATCCTGGCTACCTGGCCTCAGACCCATGGCATCAAAACTGATGCATCCAACATAGTGCTACCTCTCCAAGGAGACTCTCCTCTTCTTTCTCTCTCCCCCCCCCTCCCCCGCCCAGTAACTTGCAACTGATTGGGGAAGAAGAATTGTACCTAATTTAAAGGAACAATTCATAGACTTGGCCGAGACAAACTTTCTTTCTGTAACATTAGAACTAAGAGATAGAAAGACTGAATCAGATGGTAACTGGTCTGTACAGTCATATAGATGTGGGTTTTTGTTGTATTTGGAACATATCCAAGCACAGAAGGTGATCTGCTAAAAGGAGACCAGAGCAGACGTGCAGAGAGTTGCCATGTGACCACTCAGACTCACTCCCTAGCCAGAACTGAGGGCAGGACACAATTCCAAAGAAGTGAATGTGAGCTGGGCCATGATGCCAAAACTTCACCACCACAGAAACCCTTAAGTCTCATGCCAGAAAAGAGAAGAGTCACCTGGGTTTATAAGGTGACAAAAATCACTTATTCCCATTAGGAAAGTTAGGGGTCAGGGAGGCAGTCTTGGGAAACACTGAGCAAACTAGGGAAACACTGGCACCCAGACCAGGGAAAAGAAGGAAACTCTACTCCTAACATATTGCTGTTTTTTTTATTATGAAAGAGTTTACTCGCTTACTCTACAAATATTGAGCCCCTACTATGTGCCAGGCACAGTTTAGGCGCTAAGGATTCAGCAGTGAGCAAAACAGACAAAAAAATTCTTGCCTTCATGGAGCCTATATTCATATGGGGGAAAAAATAAATGATAACGTAACGAACACCCATGCAGACACCACAGAACTCGAGGCCCAGCATAGCTATTTACCAGGGGCTGTGAATACTTTACAAAAAGTCCTCATGAAACTGATTCCTTCCTAATTAGCTTGGCTTCACATCATGCTTAGACCTCCTTTTTATTTTGTCACATTTTAACTTCGTAGTATGGCTTCATCTATCCTAACATTGACTAAGAAACCTGTGCTGTAACCCAAGCCACCCACATTTCTAACCAACTGGCTACAAACTTTCAGTGGTTCTCACTACTCTTTCAGACTCCATAATTCACTGGAATGACTCACGGAACTCAGGAAAGCACTATACTTACGATTACAGTTTTACTGCAAAGGATACAAATCAGAAGTGGCCAAGTGAAGAGGCACATAGAATGAGATCTGGGAGAAAATCTGAAGCTTTAATGTGCTCAGGTTTCATCACCCTCCCAGCACGTCGATGTATCATTAACAACCTAGGAGGCTCAGGTGTCCATAGTTGTTATTGTGGTCTCATTTCGTAGGTATGATTGATTGAATCATTGGCCTCATGATTGAACCCAATCTCCAGCCCCGCTTCCCTCTCCAGACCTTGGGATAACCTCCAACCTGGATCATGTGGCTCCAATCCCCAAACTTCTAACCACACAGTTGGGTCTTTCCAGCATGGCCAGCCCTCACCCTGAAACTATCCAGGAACCCACCAAGAATAACAAAGACGCTCAGGCCACTCAGGAAATTCCAAGGATTTAGAGAGTCCTTCCAAGGAACCAGGGACAAAGACCAGCCAAATTCTTTATTATACAACAAAACCAGGCAATAGGAAGCTGCCCTCAAAATGGTCCCTCAGGTTCCAGAAACACAAGCAAAGGGCACTGTGCCTCCACGGCAGCCTGTAAAAATTGCTTACAGACAATTTGGTTGTCAATGTTCCTTACCACCACAAAACTCTCATATAATAATTCACTGCATTGTTCCACCACCCAATGTACACCATTCCATAGCTCTTATAGCTTCCAGACCATTATTTACCCCAAATTCCCATATTAACTGATCATTAGTAACACCCTAGTGGTTGGCACCTAGAAAAACCACAGACTACCAATAGAGAGGCATAAAATACCTTCAAACACACCAGTGACTGTTGGGTTGAGGCAGGACTGGAGATGAAACATCTAGTCTACTCAACCCTGCACAAAACTGGAAGATATCTTCCTTAGCATATTCAAAATCTTTATCTACCCTATGGAAGCTCAGAGTTAATTACTCTTATCCCTGCATATTCATCCTGGCTTCCACTGATTCTTGCTGAGCCTTGTCCCTCTAGACCTTTACCCACCTCCAAATATTATCTCTCAGCCCAGAAGCCTGGGCTGGGAAGCCAGAGCACATAAAAGTATTAGAGGCCTGCTGGTTGGTACCTTGGTTCTTTCTATCCTTAACAGTGTGGAGAGGTTATGAAGCCAGAAGAATGGTGGTGAGCATCAGCCTCCCACTGCAAGCCTTTAATGGAGCCTGTCCGGGGCCTTTAATGGAGTTCTCCTGACGGAGCTGAGTGGGGAGGTGAAGCTTTGCCTCAGCCACCCTGGACACGCTCTCAATCATTCCTGGCCTGCTGTCACTCTGAACTCTCCTTCTTCCTCGGAACTCTGCCCCGCCTCTGTCTGACTCCAAACCATGGCTCTCTGCACTTCAAACTTTGAGCCTACCTCTGGCCCTGTGGATTTGGTATTCCAACCAAGTGTTCCCATCAAATGGCTCTTGTCTTTTTCTATTGGACTCTTTTATTTAGTTTGCCCTTTGACCACTGACTCTGTTTGCTGTCTGTGAAAGCCTGGTAAGCTCATCTGAACCTCATAGGAGAGGAGAGGGCAACTCACACATTTGGAGTCACCAAAGATTGGCTAGTTTGCAATACATATAGTTGCCAAGAAGGCAAACATTTATAGCAATGAAAGCTAATATTTTTATGCCACTTACTATGGACCAGACCTATTCTAATACATCTTGTACTTTAATTCATTTCATCCTCATTCTACCTCTTCAGTGCAGGTTCTTTATTATCCCAATCCTACAGATTAACAAAGCAAGGCTCAAAGAGGTGAAGTAACCCTCTCAAAAATACATAGCTAGTAAGTGGCAGAGCCATGTGCAAGCCAGGAAGAGAGGTCTTAGCCAGAAACCAACCCTGCCAGCACCTGGATCTTGGACTTCCAGCCTCCAGAACTGTGGGAAATAAATGTCTACCATTTGAGGTGCCTAGACTGTAGTATCCTTCTATGATAGCTCTAATACAGACTAATACAATCTCCTTCAAATTTTTATTCAAGTCACCCCTTTCGCCACCCTGTGTCCAATTTTAACCATCATATCCCCATTTCTGGCTTTAGCACAATATATCATAGGTTATATTTTTGCTATTTACTTCGGTTTTTGTATGCCTCTTCCACCAGACTGTAAACTCCCTAAGGGCAGAGATTTTTGTCAGTTTTGTTCACTATTATGTCCCCAGCATCTAATGCAGTGTCTGGCACATAATAGGTGCTCAGTAAACAAATGACAGACAGGAAGAAAGTCCAGGAGCTGACTCGTTCTCCTCATAGCTCATCACACTCCATAGGACAGGACGGAGGCAACAGGGCTGAGCCGATGAGTGAAACCTGGTCTGTACTTAGAATGGGGTCAGCAGGATGACAAATGTCAACTTCAACAAAAGATCAGAGTAGCCAGAGTCAGAAAGGCTAATGAGGGCCAAACCAAGGAGGCATCTGAAGTCACAAACAATTAAGGGCATGTAGGCAGCCAATGACTAACTCTGCCGTATACCTGCTTGTTAAGCCTTGTGGCTTTTACTTCTGCTTGCTTCACCTGCCCAGATGCTCCAAGTGCTCCTCACTCCTATTTTGACACTCTTGTCCTTAGCCCAGGCAAGACTGGTGGTGATCTGAGGAATGATATGCACTTCTAATCAGTGCCTTCAAAAGTTTCCTTCCCTCTTCAAGCCTGAGAATCCTAGAAGAGGAAATGCTTATAGCGCTCCCTCAGGTAGAGGCTGGGAGTCTCTCCAGGCTCCACCGGGATCTCTTGCTTTGGCCTACCTTCCCTCACTGCCTGTTTCATTCCCTCTCTGGATTTCACCTCTCTCCCTGGTCCCTTTTGATGGCATCTTAGTTGTGGTTTCATTCCCAGATGCTGTCCTTGGAGTGCTTTATTCAGAAGTCTCTGAGCAGCCGAACCCAGCATCTGGGGCTCCTTCTCCTGCGGGAGTGGACTTAGAGCAAAGGCATAGAGAGGGGCTCTGTAACACACCCCTTCTCCCAGCCACCTCGCTCCACTCACAGCTCCTCCTCTACACTAGAGGGTGCTACTCACACTGTCATTTTACCTTATTTTGTGCCACACAACCCCATTGTCATGCTCTTCACCCCCAAACCTCCATCAGCTACATCTCTCGATGAAATGTTTGTATTAAGGCCTAAATCTATGATTCCCCCTCAAATATGGATAAACCTTACACCACTTCCTTAAGTAGAAAAAAGCACTGACCATTAACTAGGGCTTTTACCTTAACCTGGAGAACCTGCTAACAATACTGAGAAGGGGGTCAGAGGGAAATGGTTTTTAACTCGATAGAGTATCTGACAAAGTTTGTGTATTTGCCTCAGGACCAGGCAAGTGAAGGGAATTCCTTGTTCTGATCCAAAACGAGAAAAGAGAAATTCTTCTCTGAAGGAAGCGGTTGTTTGTGGCTGTGGAGGGAAAGGGAAGAAGATCGATTATCAGGGTCAGTGGATGAAAAGAAAGGAAGCATGTCAGGAGCTGCTCTGAAGCTGAGCAAGGACGAATTCTCAGCTTCTCACAGCACATCATCCCCCAGTCCCCAAACTCTGAAATCCTCCAGCTCCACACCTCATTATCCTCCTTCCAACCATCTAGTAGGGGGATTTTCTGTTGTAGGTGACTTAGAAGTTGGGGATAGTGGGGGAGGAAAAGTCCCTCATTCCTGGCATCCTTAGTTGGACCCTGAACACATCTCCCTGTAAAAATACTGTTCATTGAGTGGCCAAGTCCTATAGTTCTGTTGGGACTCTACTTCAGAGCATTATGGGCTAAACATAGCTAGGCACCATGCATAATATGGTTTCTGTGGAGAGTGGACTCTGAGTTCCACGTAACTCACTTCTACAAATGAGCCACTGGAATTCTGCCATTCTGACATGGGAACTGCCTGTGAAACTATCAAATGAGAGAGGAAGATACACTGGTGTCTTTAGGGACTGTTCGGTGCAGAGGACAAGGAAAGATCGTGTGTCCTTTTTGCTTGACAGCTTTCCTGCATTGCCTTTTGATCATTCTAGAGATCAAGAAATATGTTCCCTTCCTTCTGGCTAGGTCTTAAAGGATTCTGAGGCCACAGACCAATACATCCTTTGATTACTGTAGAGTCAAAATAAAGATGTTGTGTCTCCCTTGCTTAGAAATGGAAGAGAACAAGTAAACATCAGAAGAAAATTTAATTTTAGCTTTTTTGGGCATTTGGATCACAAAAAGTACTAAAGCATGTCTGATAAAAGTGCACTTCTTTACCAGAGCTCAGAGAAATAAGTTTATCTAAATTCAGATTATTAAACTGAATTTTATCAGCTTTAGTATAATTGGGGAAGGAGTGGGTATGGGCGTGTGTGTGAGAGAGGGTGAGGTAGGGGAGAAAATGGTTCATGCAATCTTCTCTGTGAAGCTGAAAGTCTAGTTAACTCTGAAAACATGCCATTACTAAGTGAGCTATAAATCATTGTTTATATGCAAGCTAGCCACCAAGTCATATTTATCCTTTTGGAGGGCCCTTAGCAAAACAATGCAATCAACTTCTAGTACACAGAAATATTTCTACACTGCAAGTTTTTTCTGGGGAAAAAAAAATAAGTGATTTGAAAATAGAAAGAGATGAAACAGGCTTTTTCATATGATGCTTTGGTAATTAACGTTTTTACATATAAGAAATATCCTGCAAATATTTAAAGAGCATTCACAAGCATGAGGATAGTGACAGAGTTCAGTAAACCTTGATATCATGCATTTGAGCACTTGCTATGTGCTAAGGACTTTACATCCATTACCTTTTTTAATCCTCACTAAACCCCTTTAAGGAAGAAATTAACAATCCCATTTCACAAATGAGGAAATTAAGGCAGAGAGATTAAGGCACTTGCCCAAGTCTTCGAAGCTTGCAAATGGCAGAGTGGACATTTGAATCCAGGTGCATCTGATTCAGAGCCGGGCTCTCAGCTACTCTACTGCCTCTCAAATGGCTGAAGTCCTGCTGCCACGGTTAAACATCAGCCACTATTATCAAGGATAGCCCAGGGACATCTTTATGGTGCAAGCATCATGTGGAAAACACTCTCAAAGGTTTTCTCTGTACAAAACAGGGCACTTACCAGAGGACGGTGTTCTTGAATATTATTTCCAGTAACAAATCCTTAAAATTAAAGTAATCTATACTTTTTGTGCAATAGATGGTCTTTAAGCAAGTATCTTTTAGAAATGCAATATGGAATATACAGGTACAATATGAATAATGCAATCTGCATAAAAACAGGTGTAATGTCTTGTAGGGATATAGGTGCCCTGCTTGGGGGAGCTGGAAAACAGAGCGGGACAGGCATGCATGTGTGCACACATGTGCGCACCTTGGGAAGTGGCTCTGCTACCATCCAAGAGAGAGGGGGAGTCATAGCGTGTGCTAGTCCCATCTCTAGCCTTGCACGGAGGCTTATTAATATTGGGAGACTCAAGTCTACTGACATGAGCTAGCTCATTTTGCATAATCCTCTCTTGAGGCTGTGGCTGAACTGTGGTGGAAGTTTGGATCACTCCGCCTCAATCTCCCCAGGATAGTCCATACAGCTCTAGAGGTGTCAGTCCTTCCTAGAGGTGTCAGTTCTTGTAGGTGCAACTTTGTTGTTCCGCTTCTGGAAATGGGTGTTGGGGTTCAGGAACTTTCACCCTCTAAGCTCCTAAAATGCAATATGTTAGAAATGCAATCACTTTGCATCAATCACCACACTATCCCCCCTCCCCACTCCACCTCCCCACCCCTGATTCCCAACCAAAGCTCTGGATATTCATAAATCATTATGACTGCTTAATTTTGGAGAGTTCTGCTGAATTGCTTCTAAATTTCTCTGGATCAGTAAATAGGAGTGAACTTACTGCCCACAGCAGCTGCTAGCCCCAGTATCTGTGAAAGCAGGGTCTGTATCCGCATGCCAACCTCCACTGACTGGGTGGACCCAGCAGGAACCTGTCCTCAGGGCTCTGAATTTTCCTTCTGTAGTATCATATTCCCCAGGCTCAGGGACTAAAGGAAAGCCAAGCCATTGCCTTGTTGCCAGGGAAACCAAGCAGGTGCTCTGAAGCCAGTGGTTCCTAACAAAATGCTCAACTTTTCCTTGCTGGGAGGCAGAGGTTGTTCTAGCTAGGGTAGAAGTTAGATTCCAAGTGGTCAGAACTGGAACAGTGTTTGCCATATGGCATCAGGAGGTCAGACGGGCCAGCTAAGTCCGAATCCATTAGAGAAAGCTTACATTGGAAAGGTGGCAAGACAAAGAGCTAATACATAACCCAAAGGCTGGAGTTTGGGATTACAGAGTCAGGATTTGAGAATCAGGCAAACTGGGGTTCACTTTACAAAAATGTAGGGAGCAAAGTAAGATGTCCAAGGGCGCTGCTGAAAAGAACCTCAGGGTGTTCCTTGGTTTCCTCAAGGAAACCAAGGCACCGTGAAACATGAAAGGATACATGGGCAGATTTGTCAGCTTCACAGCAAGGTGTGCAGCCTTCTACCTCCTGCCCTGCTCTTGAGTGAGTTAGAACAAGTCCTGTTTCCAATTCCAGGCACATGAGTGTGCATCAGTGAATCACATAGAAAAGCTCCTTCCTCAGGGCTGGATATCACCTTGACTCCCCCTGAATACTTTGGTCTACTTTGACCTCTGCTTGACCACAAACTAGCGGGAATGTCAAGCCCTTTCTTTCAGAAGGTCCCCTCTCCTAGATCTTTGCAGATAAGTCTCACACAAGGTCCCAGTCAGCTCCCACTTAAAGCTCTGCCAACCTAAGTGCAGTCTGACTGGCAAACAAGCATACCAATACAACAAAAATCCAAATGCTTTGTTATGGTCTTCAAGGTTTATCTCATCAATCTCATCTTATTACCATAGCCTCTTCTCTTTACCTTCTTCCAGCTTCACAAATTTTTTTGTTCCCTGATCATGCCAAGCTCCTGTACCATCCCTAGACTGTCTACTGGCCCTACCCTGAGTTCTGCACTTTATAGGATCACATCTAGCCTTCCTTCCTCCATGCCCCTCTACATAGGGCAAGGGACATGCTCACCAAGACCCATTACCTCCCACTCTTCTTGGGGTTCCTGGGACCACAGAAGGCTCTGTGCAAACAGCCTCAAGCCTGCTCCTAGAGCCTGCAACAGCCTCTTTCTCAGGTCTGTCCTCCTGGAAGGGGACCACTCCCACCGGTATGTACATCTCTAGATTCTGTGTTACACAGCATATCATAGAATACAGACATAGAAAATAATTATTGAACAAGAATTTAAATTACTCAACATGTTTGCTTAGGTCTCCCCAGAAGAAAGGGTTAAATTAAAAACAGTGCCTTCAGCTGTGCCCTGACAGTCAACTCTTTAAGGCTTTGTTAAACCATAAAGCCAGGGAAACTCAGAATTCAAGTTTCCCCCGAGACAGGCAGGATTCAGAGAAAGCAAAGACACGTTAGACTTCCCTGGCTCTTACAAGCTGGTGGGGATGGGAGACACATACATACAAACATGGCAGTAGCACAAGGGGTGCGGGGCACAACGCATTAAGAGATACAAAGCTCTGTGGGAGCAGGGGAGGAGCAGTATCTGAAAACATTCCAGCAAAGGGGTCACCTTTCATACCAAGGTGAACTTGGAATGAGCAAGATTTAACTGAGACGAGGGAAGAGGAGAATTAGGTGTTGACCAAATTTTATCCAGCTACCATTTTATCTATTCAAATTTTATCTACCATGGCAAGAAGATAGTAAATAACATTTTTAAATTACTTTTAAATAGAATTATTTGCATATTAGTTATGTAAATAGAAGGAAACGCAAGAAGAACTACAATAGAAATGGCTAAAGTGGTTTCTGTGGGGAAAGGAACGGAGGGGATAGGAAGGATTGGGGTTGTGAGATGGGAGAGGGCCTGTTGTGGCTATTTATAAACCCTTCAGTACTATTTGATTTTAAAGGCACAGATATGAATTCCTTAGAGAAATAATTATTAAGTGGGCTTTAAAGAATGATAAGGTTTCTACAAGGAGAGGGAGGAGAGGGGGCATTCCTAGCAGAGGACCCAACATTAAGAGAGAGAGGAGGCAGGAGAGCAGAGGGAGGAGCGGGTAACCCATGAGGATCACAGTGTGGAACACACCTATGTGGATAGGGACACATGAGCTGGTGCTCGACTGCAGAAGGGCTTGGATAGAAGGACACGCACACACGTGCTCACATTGTTGTTGGCAGGAAGGCAATAAAAGGCATTGGGCAAAGGGGTGATATGCTCAGCACTGAGCTCTACATACAGCAGAGGTTCTTGCCTTGGAGATCACCTGCTTGTTGAGACAAAATTGCTGGGTCCCACCCCACAGCCAAAATTTCTTCTTGAACTCACAGAACTCAACAAGAAAAATCAAACAACCCGATCAAAAAATGGGCAGGAGACATGAACAGACATTTCTCCAAAGAAGATATACGGATGGCAAGTAGACATATGAAAATATGCTCATCATCACTAATCATCAGGGAAATGCAAATCAAAACTAAACTAAGATATTACTTATACCCATTAGAATGGCAAAAATAACCAAAACAAAAAGTGACAAATGTTGGAGAGGTTGTGGAGAAAACGAAACCCTCATACCCTGCTGGTGGGAATGCAAACAGGTGCAGCCACTATGGAAAACAGTATGGAGATTTCTCAAAAAATTAAAAATAGAAATACTGTATGACCCAGCCATCCCACTACTGGGTATCTATCCAAAGAACTTGAAATCAGCAATTCCAAAAGTCCCATGCACCCCTATGTTCATTGCAGCATTATTTACAATCGCCAAGATGTGGAAGCAACCTAAGTGCCCATCAACTGATGATTGGATAAAGAAGATATGGTGTATATATATATATATATACAATGGAATACTACTCCACCATAAAAAAGGATAAAATCGTCCCATTCACAATGACGTGGATGGATCTTGAGGGTATTATGTTAAATGAAATAAGCCAGATAGAGAAAGACAATTTCTGTATGACTCCACTCATAAGTGGAAGTTAAACATGTAGACAAAGAGAACAGATTAGTGGTTACCAGGGGAAAGGGGAGGTGGGGGGTGGGCACAAAGGGTGAAGGGGTGCACCTACAACATGACTGACAAACAATAATGTACAACCGAAATTTCACAAGGTTGTAAACTATCATAATCTTAATAAAAAGTAAAAAAAAAAAAATTATTCTTGAGTAGGTCCAGGATGAGGCCCAAAGATTTTCCATTTCTAATAAGTTCCTAGGCAATGCAAATGCTCCTGGTCTGGGAACCACAATTTGAGAACTGCTAAGAGAGTTATCTAGCAACAAGAAGTTGAGACTAGGGTAGTGCAAGAATGGAGGTCAAGGGACTGTGTCCACCAGGACAGAGCAGAAGGAGTGGGTCCCTGACGGGGAGCTGATGGTGGGAAAGTACACAACAGACCAACTGCTTCAAAGGATGGGGGACTACTGGACCATGTTCTGGGTCATGTCACATCACAAAGGACCATTAAATCTCCAGTGCCTGTGCCAGGTGCACAAGAAGCACCTGAAATCGATTTTTTTAAAATAGCAATCCTGTCTAGAAATTAAGCTGTGAGTTTTACCTTACTTTCCCTTCCTTCCCTATCAGTAACCTCATTTTAGTGCAATTTAGGTTGCAAAAGCATGTTCCAGGGAGAGCACCCATATGTGCAAGAGTATCTATTTGTAAAACATACATATAAAATGGTATATGTAAAATCATATTAAAACTGATTTCCTTAATATTTCATTTTAGAATATCCTTTTAGCTAAAAAGTGTTCAAAATAAATATCAAGTACAGGAAGCATCCATTTCTACCGAGTGGGGCAAAAAAATAATTAACTCCCCATATTCTCTGAGAATCTACTACGTGACGAGCACCATGGATGTGCTTGGATACAAAGATGAGTAAAACATGGACACTGCTCACAGCAGTTCAACATCTAGCAGTCTTTGTCCTGTGCTCTTAAATCCGCCTAAGGATTGTGTTTCGTTTGTAATAAAAAATCAAAAGCAGGGACCAAAGAAGATAGCTTTTCTAAATTGACCGTCTCTGTTGTCAAATTATTCCACTGAGGAGAACACTTGGTCCTGGATTATTTCACTGAGCTCAGATGTATTTTTCTGACACATAGAGAGTCTGGGAAGCATCCAGCCCCCATTTATTCCCTGGTCTTTAAGCCTCGTGAGCATTTTATCACTTACACATTTCAGTGCCCAAAGAGAGTGCCTCTTGGGGTTTTGAAAATATCATTTCCTTTACTAACTCCTCAAATAACAGGGTCACTTCGGGACCGGTGAGTGGTTGGCACTAGGACGTGTTTCCCAGAAGTACTAACAGTTCTGGAGAGGAGCAAGCATTTTCACAGGTGCAGCTCTGGGTGCCCAACTTTCTACTGTCCGTGAGAATCATGTCCCACTGAAACTATAGAAGTGGAATTGACCCTCAAAGGGATAAGGTGATAGGGAGTGGTGCTTACTTGAGTCAGAGAGCAACCAAAATTGACTTCTGCAGCTGGAAAAAACAAAGACAAGGGTTAAAGATCAACTTCCTCTTTGATTTTGGCTAATTGGCAGCCCAAGTGGTCTTTCTCAAATGTTTCGGGTCTGCTGACTCTTCCAATTCTGTAAAAGACCCCACATGTTGTATGAACCTAGACCTCCTGGGCACTGGAGGGAAACAAAAGGAAAAATGTTGCGTCTCATCAGAATTAATGAAGTCATCCATAGCATCCAGCTCTCCCTGCCCCACTCTCAACCTCATCTATCTCCAATGTTAAGAATTTTGTTAAATGCCACTCACATCCGTCCACATCACTCCACCTTGGCCCCCACCAGCATATTCCATGCTGACGTCATCTCTCTCGTAGATCACTGCAGTAGCCTTCTCACTGGCCTCTCACATCCTATTTATCCCCCTCCAAACCATTCTTCACCTTAAATCACAGTAACTCATTAATTCACAGTATTAATTCATGGTAATTCATTCACAGTAATCTTTTGGAAACTCAAATAATACTACTAAAATCGGAATACCCTACAAATACACATAAATCCTAACTTAAAATTTTCCCCTGGCCTTCCCATTGCTCCAAAGACTTAACTAGTTGATTTGTCCCAGAGAGGTCTGCATAATCTGTGCCCCCCGTGCTTTTCCCTCTTCTTTTTGCATCACATTTCTCCTTCCTCACTCTCTCTGCTCCCATCACCCAGATCCCCCTGCCTGGAACACTCCTCCCTCCCTGCTTTGCCAAGTTGTCTCCTACTCACCCTTTACCTCTTAACCTTTATCAGCTCCTGAGGGACACTTGAGGAAGACCCTCTCCTCTGTGGTTAGGCCAAATGCTGGAGTTTTAAACTCCTTTCGCACCATCAACCAGCTCATGAAACCTTCATAGAATGTAACACAGGACATTTACACAATCTTATGTGATTGCTTAATTTCTGCTTGGTCTCCTCGCTAGACTGTAAGATCCACAAAGGCAGGAACTCTACCTCTTATTGCTTTTCATTGTATTCCAGAGCCTGTCACAGTGTCTGGCACATATTGGGTACTAAATAAATGTATTTGTTAGGAAGGAAGGAAGGACGTAGTGGAAAATTGATAGTTCTAAAATGATAAAGAGGAGGTCTAGCATTTTAAGGGAATGGTAATCATAGGTGACACCTGTTAAACTTCTGAGGTTAGAAATTTAACTGTTCTAACTGTTCAGAGCTCTTTACTTGCTCATTCCAGTTCTCAGAGCCAACCCTGTTAGCACGTATTAGTATCTCCATACTTAATAGATGAGATCTGAGACTTAGGTTACTTGTGCAAGGCCAGGTAGCCAGTACAAGGTGAAGACTTAACAGTCATCAATATTGTTACTCTATTTATTACTATGATCACCTCGGTGGAGTTCCCTCAGGTTCCCTCGGGAAAGGAGCAGTGTCTGGCAGATGCAGCCCCACCTCCAGACCTCCAAGCATCTTTTGAGGCTGGGCCCTGAGTCGGTGTTCAGGCTGAGAAGGCACGAGCCCTGGCTGGCCTGGATGGAAATGGTAAATGGAGGGAAGGACCCTTCAAGCAGGGCAGGGGGTAAGGTCGCTTGGGCATCCAGAATCCTTTGCAAGAACCTGTCTTTGAGTTAAATCTCAACTCTTGTCTTCCAGAAGCAATGGAAACAGGATCCAGCTGGCCTGTGCTGCTACCATTAGGCCAAACAGACCTCTCAAACAATCTTTGAGGCCCTGCCACTGGGTGTGGCCCTACCCCCAAGAGCACACTGGGCAGGGCCTCCCCTTAGGAATCCCTCCCTTTGCCTATATGTTCCTGCAGAGGATTCTGATCTGTGCTAGGTGTCCCTGGCTGTGATCAGGGAAACATGGTCTCTCTTCTCTGGGAAGGTAGATAATTAAGCCACATACTCCACACGTGTAAAAAGTGTTGTGAATTGGAAAGCAAGGGCAGATCCCAGCTCGTGAGGATCAAGGAAAGCATTGAGGGAAACCTTTCTGTATAATGGGAAGGGAAGAGGAAAGAGGGAATGAGATTGCATTTTCGTTTTGTTGTTGTTTTGAAGTTTTTATGATGAAAAGTTCCCATGTGATGACTTCTCATTCCCCTGTGGTGGTCCAGCACATGTGCTGGAGAAGTGTGGACACGTTGTAGGAAAGTGAGATCGTTGTGAGAACTTAGGCAAGAGAGTTGACTGAGAAAACAAGCACAGAAGCTCCATCGAGGCAGAGACTCTGTTGCCTCCACTGGGTGTCTCAGGTGGTTAGAAGAGTACCTGGTACGTAGTAACACAGGAGGAGTTACTGCAGATTCTCAGGTAGTGGTGGAGCTGACCAATAGCTGTAGAACAGACATTTATGGGGACCCAACACTCTTACTCGTGTGATTTCATCCAAGAGGAATCAGCCCCTTATTCAAAGGCAGGTCTAAAAAAGGCAGAGTTGGATTTTGCCAGGCAGGACAGATGAAAGGAGAAAGGGGTAGGCCATTTAGAGTAGCGCTGTTTAGGCCTGGGTTTAAGTGATGGGCCATGAAGTTTTCCTTGGAGAGGGAGGAAATGGAGACAGAAGTTGTCAGATGGACAGGGGAAAGTATAAAGTGGCTTGTAGTTCCTGAATAGGTTGAGGAGTTGGCATACCGAGGGCATAAGCTGAGAGGATAAAGGGTGGAATGTCAGACTATCTTCTTTCAGAATGCGGAAGCGTCCCTGGTGATAAGTTCTAGGATATGGCCACAACTGATGTGGAATGGAGGTAAAGGGCTCTAAGATGAGGAGGGGTATTCTGTGAGAGGCCAGATTCTTGGATGGTCTACCCACATGGATGTTGGGGCCTCTGACTAATTGTTCCAATTTGAAGTTCCTGTCCCAGGCTGTTTTCCTGTCCTAGAGTCTCTACAGAATTGGCATTTCCTGCAACTCCAAGCTTCAGTGTGTGGCATGACTCTGGATGTGAAGGCAGAAATGGGGTGGTGAGAGAAAGGGCTGTAGTAGACATCTGCTTTGGTTTTGGTTATGATTTTGTTTTGACGCCCAGCATTCACTCACCTTCTGGAAATAGACCTTCTGTTGCCCTCTGAGGAACTAACCCTATTCTCAGTCTCAGCACAAGTGCAAGTGGTATTGTCTACCGTGACACTCTTACTTTAAAGATGGGTGTATAGGGGCCGGCCCCGTGGCAGAGTGGCTAAGTTCATTCGATCCACTTCAGTGGCCCAGGGTTTCCCCTGTTCGGATCCTGGGCACGAACATGGTGCCAATCTGAAAAAAAAAAAAAAAAAGATGGGTGTATAACTCAGGCTTGGCCAAAATGATCGTTCCATGCTTTTGGCAACAATGATTGGTCAGGGATTGGCATGTGACCCAACAAGAGACAATAAGGTACAGTGGGACTTTTTTCTTTTCTTATCCCCAAAGCCGCCTAGTACATAGTTGTATATTCCAGCTGTAGGTCCTTCTAGCTCTGCCATGCAGGACGCCACCCCAGCATGGCCTAATGAGCGGTGCCAGGTCTGAGCCCAGGACCCAAACCAGTGAAACCCCAGGCTGCTGAAGCAGAGTACACAAATCCAACCACTTGGCAATGGGGCCATCCCCTACAGTGGGACTTTTGAAGGGAGTAGTGAGAGAGACAACCCATTTTAAGCTGCACTTGAGCTTGGAAGATGTAGCTATGAACTTGCCAGACAGAAAGTCTTACAGTGAAGCCAGTGCAGAATATAGAGCTGAGAAGTGGATAGAAACTGAATCTTGATGGCATCAACTGAGCCCCAGCGTGAACCCTCCTGCCTGAGGGCAGCCTTACTCCCAGACTTTTTCAGGTTCCTGAGTCAACAGATCCTCTTTGTATTTGCTGTCATTTACATCCAAAGAATCCCTCACAGTATAAGGGGGCTCTCCCTCCCCGGCTCCCTCTTCCATGCTAGCATACCAAATATGTATTACCTTCTCTGACCTTCAGGTTGTGCCCTGGTGTAAAGTAGGATAACGAAACCTATTTCAAAAGGTTGTAAAGATTAAATGGGATAATATGCATAAAAGCATAAATTTGTTCCACATCATGCAAGTACAACAAGCAGTACTTAATTTTTCTAAATTAAACTAAATCTGGCTCAAAGCCCCCATTTTAAAGGGTAGGGAGATATCCATTATTAGTCATTATTGGGAGCCTTTTGCGTATATAGTTTAGTATTCACTGTGAAACAAATATGTAGGAAAGAGCCTGTGATATTGGGTCCATCTGGGTTGCCCCTGGGATGTTCATTGTCCAAGCCCATCTGGCCCGTTAAAAGGCCAGTGGCCACACAGCCTCTGTGCCAAGTGTGAGTGATGCAGTGTCTGTTGCAACTCTCAGGGTGATGGCACTTGATGATTAGTCATCTCAGCAACATCACTTGATCCTGTAAAACCTGTGCTGTCTCCTAGAGGACTTCCACACAGAACCCACCCACTTGAGGGACTCATCTCTGCAATTTTACTCTCAAGGCATTGGAGCCGCTGTTACCTTTAGGCTGCTCTCCTTTCACCCAACACTTGTGTCAACCCCTATCTCCTCTTTCCTGGGGACACCCAGCTAAATTCTCCTCCCACATGATGGTCTGGACAGGACTGTAGAACAGGTGCATCACAACTTCTGTTAGGGGTCAGGAAACATGAAAGCCATTGATAACCCCTGAGACCAGAAGCGCAGAACTTCCTGTGAGACAAAAGGGGAAAGATAACTTTTATTCCTTCTGGAGCCCCTCTGGCAGGGAGTAGAAACAGCAGTCAATAGCTTGGTAAATTATCCTGCTTCAAATGAAATTTGCCTCCAGCTGGGCAAGAAGCCCTGTAGAGGAAAATTACACCCTCTTGTCATTGTCAGCCCAACCCCCTCCCACAGTGAAGCATTGCTAAACTTACGTAATAGTCAGTTCCTTCTCTGCCCCCTGCCCCCCATAGAAGGAAGGAACAGACCCTGAGTGCCCTGGGAGATAAGGAGGCAGCCTCCACAAGTCTCCAAGCTGCCACTTGGCCTCCCTAATGAAGACCCAATGTGTCCTTGTGACCCCAGGAAAATATCCAAATTTAGGCTCTGATCCAGGGCCAGTGGAAGTTCTAGAAGAAAGCCCTCAAGAGAAGAGCCCCTTCTCGTAGTCTGGGCCCCTTCATTGTGACTGCAGATGGGGGCACAGTTCTCAATGTTAATCCCCATGAAGGCTACCTCAAGGAAGCTGATTCCCTTAGGCAGCACCTGGCACAGGAGAAATTCACCATGCCTGAACCTGGGATCTGGGGTTCCCTGCCCAACCCATGTTAAGGTACCAGTCAATTCATGCATTTTCTTTATCCTGACGTTAGATTTGGAGTGTGGGCTTGAGGCTGTAAAAATTCAGGTAGCCTATTACCATTGCATTCTATGTCAGTGACAATTCTTCAGGCACCACGAAATCTGTAAGTGAGACCCCCCTGAAATTGCACAATACTGTGATCCCTGGATGTGGGAACCAAGCACATGAAACCTTTTTCTAGAGAAATTGATCCTCATCTCTCCAATTACTGTTCAGCTAATAAACTTTCCTTCTTTTGATGACAGTCCTGCTTTTCCATAGGAACAGGAGTCTGGGAAAAAGGAAAACAGTCCTAGAAGCAGAACAAAAGTATGGGACCACTCATGGACACTGCTACCATCTCATTTGGACAGGTCATTTCCTAGATGTACTGAGTGTGCAAATTCTGTCTCCTTGTCTCATCCAGTGTTTCTCTGAATGGAAGCAAGTATCTTGGCACCAGGTGTGACTTGTTATGTGACCCTAACCAGTACATCAGCCCCTTTAGGTCACCACCTCCCCTTGGTTAGAAGTCCTCAGGCCATGGGTAGATGGAAAACATCCCAGAATGGGAGTTAAATACTCTGAGTTCCCTAGTACTGGCTTTGCCATCAATTGTGTGGCTCATTCTCTCTGCTGTTTAAGCTGTGAGAATCAAATTTGAAATGGTGGATATGTTATATTAAATATATTAAGAAGAGCAGAAATTAAACCTGTAGGGTTTAAATGCAACCTGTAGGGTTTGCTTCCTCGATAAGGTTGGCTGTCTCTGCAGGAGCTGAAGGTTGCTTCTTTAGGCTTGTTGTCTGGGAGCTAGAGCAGAGTGGAGAGACTGAGGTGGAGCCAGGGTGAGCCATATTGCACCTAGCTTTTCCTCCCCTCTAAGTCTGAATACTGGCAGTGGTGAATCAGGTAGTTCTAAGGGCTCCTTTCACTTTACCATTCATGATGACCCCACACCACCTCTACCTCCATGCCACCTTTTTCTCCTTCTTTGGATGCTCCAACCTCTTTGACGTTTTTCAGCCGTCACTCCACTCAGCTCTTAAGCAGCTTTGACCTTGACGACATGGATATGGATGAGAACCAAGGATCCACTTGTCACCTTTGGCCACTTTTGCTTCAGTGAACTGAGTGGGGTGTCCAAGAAGAACCCCTGGTGTTAGGAAGACGTCTAAGAATGTTCCAATGATCCCCGCCTCCTGATATCCACACCTTTGGGTAATTACCCCTCCCCTTGAGAGTAGGCTGGACTTAGTTATTTGCTTCTGACTAATAGAATAAGGGAAAGGTGATGGGATGTCATTTCTGTTATTAGTTTACAAGAGATTGTGACTTCTGTCTTGCTGTCAGACTCTCCCCTGGCTTTGATGAAGCAAGCTTCCATGTTGGAGAGGCCCACAGGACAAGGAACTGAGGGTTGCCTCCAGCCAACTCCAGCCACAGCCACCAGGAATTGAGGATCTCAGTCCAACAGGCCTTGAGGAGCTGCATCCCGCCAACAACTATATATGAGTAAATAAGTGAGTCTTATCCAGTCAAGTCTTCAGATGAGACCCTAACCCAGCTGACACCTTAATTGCAGCCTTGTGAGAGACCCTGGAGCAGGGAACCCAGGTAGGCCTTGCCTGGACTCCTGACCCACCAAAACTGTGAGTTAATATGCGTTTTTTTAAGCCACTAAGTTTTGGGGAATTTGTTATACAGCAATAGATAACACACCCCTAAATTACTAATAGAATACACCCCTAAATTACTGTAATCTTGGAGAAAGATGTAGCATGGCTAGAAAGGCAGACACCAAATAGGAGGACACCCTCCCTGACAGTCTCCCTGGAGATACTGTCTTCATGCTCAAAGACTATCCCACATCCTCTTATGCTGCAGTGGTAGCATTCTGCTCCACTAAGCCCAGATCAGTCTCCAGGAGGAGAGGCCTAGGTAGTGTTGGGTGGAGTGCATGGCCAGGACGGGGTCATGAAGAGTGATGATGAGGTCATTCTTCCCCTTCTCCTTTTTTCTTCCTTTCCCACTCACTCCAAGATTACATTTTCTTTACTCTCTGTCTCTTTTTCCCCCAAGTCCTGGGTGGCTGCCCGATGACCGTTCCTTCAGTGAGGGCCAGGTGATCGCTTGGTCTTGCAATACTGCTATCAAGCTAGGCAGCCTGAAGAGATTTGCCTAAGGAGCAGCTCTTCTGATTCCTCAAGGTTCCTCACAAGCAGGGAGACCTCATTGTAGATCTCAAAGTATACCTTCCAGACTGATTAACACCCCACATATAACAGACTCTTCAGCCAGACCCACCCAGTTCCTAGACCCTGCCCTGGCCACTCCAGTGTCCACAATTACAAAACCCATCCATACACAGCCCCCCATTGACCGCCCACCTGTGAGAGTCTCTGGAATCAGCAACTTTTTCTAAATGAAAATAAGCCACTGTTTTCAGGAAAATATTCGTATCTCTGATCCTTTTCAGAGCTACAAGTTCTGTTCTCCCTACTGTTCTGGGAATGGTAAAGGAAGGGGAAAGGGGAACTGCTCCCCATTTTCATTACGGTCAGATGAGGAGTAGAGACATGGCCCACACCCCAGACTTCCTGAGGGAGAGAAGGGCTCTGGGGAGCAGGTGACATTTATTCCTCACCAAGAGATTCAAGAGCAACATTTCCCCCTACCACTCACCTCAGGGCCTAAACACCTCCACACTTCCAATTCCAAAACTTTCTGAAGCCACAAGGGGGAATTCTGGCTGTATTATTCCAGAGGAAAGCATCCCACCCTGCAGCTGTGTATAGTTCAGGATAGTGAGGGAGCAGATGGAAAGACGGGTTGAGCCAAGTTCTGGACTTGAAGGGTTTTGCCCACTTTGAAAAGGACTAAAGTTTTTAGAGTAAACTTTTTGTACTTTTTATGAAAGAATAAAGTGTTTTAAATAGAGGACATCTGAGCTGGGTCAAATAAAGGACCCAGGATAAAAGTGAGACGGCCACTGTCAGGTCCCCTAAAAGGGACTTGTCATCTTTTAGAAACCAAAAGAGGCAATCAGTTAGAGCTGACCTCCTCCTTCCTTTTCCTGAGCACAAGCCCCAGAGTACCCCAAACCTACATGCCCAGTGCATGATGCAGAGAACACCACTTGTGTTAGCAGAAAAAAATGAGGATAAGTTTTCTTGGCTGTGGCTAACCATTGTTCTCATCAGAGGATGTGTTCTCATGAAAATTGTGATGCTTTCTCAAGAAGGACTGATTGATTTCTTTGGGGACATTTTTCCTCCCTGGAAGTGTTGGAGAAGCGTTTTCTGTTTGAATAGAAGAGTCAAATCCCTGAACCCAGTGCCTTCCTCAGGGGTGACGGTGACCGGAGGGACCTGGCATATCTAATGCATGCAGTTGGGGCTTGGATGGGGCATAGACTCCCTGGAAGGCAGGGAAGGGGGTTGACTCTGACAGAAATGCTGGTCCTCGAAGGCCACAACTTTCCAGGGATGTCCGATCCTGTCTCTGTTCTGGCTAACACTTATAAACTACTCTGGTCAGCAGAGGCAGGGTCTTGGCTGCAGGACGTGGTCCTTGCCCAGTCCCCTCGCTGGGAGTCAGAGAGAGCCCCGTTGTTGGGGGGATGTCCCTTGTCAGGCTCTATCTGGGCCTGCAGTTTCTCCTTCTGTTGACCTAACTCCACAGCCTCAGTGAACCTACATGTCAGTTTCTCTAGGATCTTCCCAATGGCTTGTCATGAGCTTGGCTTTTTGCTAGGAACTTTCCTGCCCTATGATGTTTCTCTTGGAATTGATCCACCAGGCCAGCCCATAGGAGCTGTTTTTTAAGGTCTGATAGTTTAGAATCTTGGGGAACCAATATTTTTGGTGAGGGACATTCACTGATCAGGGTAGTTTCTACTTTACTTGTATTGACATTTACCATTTGGGAGCTTCCCAAGTCCCTGGTTGTCAAGATATCACAAGATTGTGATTTAAGAGCATACAGCTCCTCAGCTTTGTTGAATATCTGCCTGTACCTGTTGGACATGGAAAAATGTTATAAATTCTTCTGTTCTTTAGAATTCTTGAATTCTAAGTACATCCTTTGGCCCTGAATCATTTCTGCTCTATCACTGGAACTCACATTCTCATCCCTTGGCTCGTATCCAGCCCCAGCTTGCCTTGTGGGCACCTCTGGGCTGCTTCTAGTATTGTCTAGAACAGTCTCGCTCTGACTCACTTTGTCTGTAATGCTGTGTGTGAGGGGCTCTAAAGACTGTCTACCATGCTCAATTGTCTGGACATCCTTGGCAAGCTCGTGGTTGATATCAGAGTGGGATGGTTTCAGGGCGCCCTGTCTTTCTTGCCCACAGGTGAGGTAGCAGGGAGAGGACGATCCAGAATGGGGACTGAATTGGTTGTTCTCACCTTGTTTCCCTGGAAACTTTTAGAGCTTCCCTCAAGGAGCTTGGAAACCTCAGCTTTGGACTCCACCCCACAAATACAGGTGGCTGAGGAGAGAAAGTCAAATTGGGGAAGAGGCCATGTTTTGGCTTCTCTCAACATATAGAATTTTATGGATTCAAGAACTTTGAGGAATAGGCCCCACCTCTGACTCACGTGAAACCTTATAATATGGGCTTCCAGCACCTGTCAGGTGTTGGGATCAAGAAAAGAAAGCTCCAGAGTGGTCATCTGGCCCTACACCCTCCCTACCATTGTGTTTTTCCAATTTGTGTTCTCCTTGTTGGTCTGGAAACTCCCAGAAGGAGGGGATGGGTCGTCCTCAACCAGCCATGAATGACACACTCCTAGACGGATCCTCCCTGCAGTGATCTGCCAAAACTTCATTCTCGAATATGATCTAAGAATGATTCTCCTTTCATTCTGGTCTGTGTCTTTCTTTGAGACATTTAAGAATTCACTTCCTGAGTGATTCCTTGAGTGCTACACACAGTTACTTTTTGTCTCTGTGGCAGCCCGCAGACCCTTCACTACATAGCATTCTAGTGACCCTTGGAGGGCTGTTTTCTGAGCTCTTTCCTAGGATATCCCAAGATTCCTCCTCACATCCTTCCTTAGCTGAAACTCTGTTGGGATTATCTCGTGGAAGCTTCTTGGGAGACTTAGTTCCGTCTCCACTAGATCCTCGCTGCTCTGGCCCTGAAACTCAGAGAGCTGTGAGTGAGCATATCTGCCTTTCTGCTGAGATGTTTCTATGCATTTACACTGAGGCTCCATCAGTGCTAGAGTCTCTAGATTCCTATGGATGTGGAGGCACCAACATGGGAGTAGTCTCCTTAGAACATGGAGCTCCATTTTCTCCTAGAGTTCACTGGTGATATGAAAATGGCCAGGAAGGATGGAGACTGGTACATAAGCATGGAATGACTGGCTGACTCATGGAAGGCTGGGAGCTCAAGGACAAATGGCTTCTTGAGATTTTTGGAACATAGAGACTAAACCCCACAGAATTTCCTGTTGCTTCTGCAACACGTGCCGTTCCAGGTGTTGATTTTCAGATGAGATATGGGAGTCTAACTCATTCTGAGATCTATGGAAAGACACTCTACAGTCCTTAATCTGGGATGGAGAAGAAGATGGTAGGATTGGGAGTGGGGATTGAAGGTGGGGGTTGGGACTGGGGCTTGGTTTGAGGCAAGGGTTGGGGATGTACATTGGGGAGGGGAGGTGGGTGGGAATGAGGAAGTGGTGAAGATTCTTGATCCCACATTTTGACTGAAGAAGCATTACAGACTCTGTTGAATAAGGCAAAGTGAGACTCTAGCAGAGAACTACTGCTAGAAACCAGGAGAGTGGCCCCTGGGGACTCACTGTGCAGAGAGGGAAAACCCCAGAAGAGCTGGCTCTATTTCTGCTGCAGGTTTTCCCCCAAAGTCTTGACATACAATAGCTACTGATAAATGCACAGCTTCTCTGGTTTGCCTTTGATGTTCTAGCCAGATTTGGAGGCTGTGGTGTCCTGCACATCAAGTGGCTGCAATGAATTCCCTGAAGGTATCTCTTGGTTTTCTGACCACATATGTTTTGAAAATAATCCCTCCTCCTTTTCTTTCTTCTCTAAAATCTAGAAAGCCATTCTCTTTTTTATTTGTCTCACTAAGAGTGCCTGTATGTTAAGGCCAAGGAAAAGATGGCTACTGGCCATCATGTGCTTGGTAGCAGAGTCTCCCCAGAGACAGGTCTCTGGTCTGGAGGGAAACATGCTCTCGCTGAATTTAGAGTGTGATAATGTGAGGAAGAACATGTTCTTGGCATGAGCCTGCCAACAAGAGAATTCTGAAGTTGACAGACTTGAACGGTCAGTGCCTCTGATTGTTGGGACACAAGTGACAACCCACCAGGGCTATCTGGAGATGAGTTCTCCAGAACAGGCTTCAGTAAGATGGAAATAGATTTAGACTGAGTCAAAGTTAATGGGCAGTCTGGCAGTGCTGAAACAGACAGGGTTGGTGGTGTGTAATGACAAGCCAATCAATCAATGAGATTCATTTTCTGGGACAAATATGGTAAAGGATTGATATCTTGGCAAAGGGTGGGGTCAAGAGAGAGGATGGTACGTAGAGACAGAGTGGCCTCTGGTTGGAGAACAGGATCTGCTGTCTGACTGTCATGTGGTGGGAGAGGGGGAAGGGCAAGGGGTTGGGGTGAGGAATGGTCTGCTGGGAATTCAGAATCCAAGGGAGGAAAAGGCTCTGGTGGCATAGAGTGACCTGATGGTGAGGGTGAAAGAAAGTCAGCTAAGGGGGTGATTAGGTCAGGTGAGAGAATGGAGGTGGGTGAGGAAGGCTCAGGCAGAGGGGCTAGTCTTAGGGCTCTTGGAGAGACTGCTGAGAAAGCAGAGGACGGAGTGAACAAGGACTCAGTAACAGAAGCTGTGGAAGCCAAAGGGGACATAGAAGGAGTAGCATCACCCAGAGCCTCTGGGAACAGCAGCTAATTGGCCTCAGCAGTTGTGCTATTATACACCTCACAGAAGGAGTCTGGACATAACAGTTGGTGAAAGCAGATGGTGTCATGATGCCGGCCCAGGGAGCTGTGGGAGACAGGACGTACAAAGCTGCAGCCAGAGCCAGAACAAACATGTGGGGCCTTGGCAGGTCTGGCAGAGGTAAGGGTGCCCAGTGCATGCTGTCCTTTCATATTTTCCCACTTCCTGGGACCTCATGGAAAGGATAAGAAGGGTCACCCTTGGCGAGCTCAGGTGGAACAGGCAGAACCTTACCTCTCAATGTTCTACCTTTCCTTCTCTTCTTGGCTCTGCCCTGATGCTAAGAACAAAGAGAAAAGAATAAGGGGCTGGGGCTCATTTCTCTCTCTAGAAAACTCAGATACTCAATATCTAAGAATAATATAACTCTCTATTTTAATTAAGAGAACTTTGTGTTCCTTCCTTTAATTAATTTTTAAAGGTGTTAAAATATTTTCAATATTTGGGGGGGTCGGCCCTCTGGCCAAGTGGTTAATTTTGCACGCTATGCTGCGGTGGCCCAGGGTTTCGCCAGTTCAGATGCTGGGCATGGACATGGCACTGCTCATCAAGCCGTGCTGAGGTGGCATCGCACATACCAGAACTAGAAGGACCCACAACTAAGAATATACAACTATGTACCAGGGGGCTTTGAGGAGAAGAAGGAAAAAAATAAAATCTTTAAAATATATATATTTTTTCAATTTTTCCTTCTTAGAAAAACTCAAAGGAGGATTTTTGTCTATGAGGTCCACACTTGATATTCTGAGTCAGAAGTCCACTGCTCAAGGAGGGCATAGACTCTGAGGCCAACAATCACGACTGTGCTCCCTCAGATAGACCCTGTATCCTGGACAGAGCTCAGGCTCCAGCCTCTGCTCAGAGGTTCAGCCCTGCTCTCCTGATCTGCCCAACGTGAAGGGAGGCTTGGTTGAGCGACGCCTGCCATGGGAATGTGACACATGATCAAGTGCTGGGAACTCTGTTCTCCTGCAGAGATCCAAAACTCTAAGCAACCTGACCCAGGACAGCAGAATCACTAGTTAGGAATTTTATCTGAGAACTCATCACCACAGCCAGATAGTCTTTGACCTTCAGATGGAAACCCTAGTCCTCCCTGAACCCCTAGTTCTGCCTGGTCTCCTCCCCTAGAAGAATGGTGTTCTATCCTCTCCTCGGACTTCCCTTTTCAGGTGTGTTTCTGACCCAACTAAACTCATTTAGAAATGTGGGAAGAGGAACAGGAAAATAAATAATCATTCTTTGAGAGGTGACTTCTGGTTCCAGCTCTGACATTTAAAGAGTTTTGGAGTCATCACTCCAGTCTTTAGAAGAAGGAAAAAGCTGAACAAACTGTACATCAATTACTTTTCATGGAGCCATCAGAGAATTTAGGTCACAGGGCAAACTACTACACAAAATCCTCAGACAGGGTGAATTCAGAGAATCACACTAAAGATCGGCTTACCTGGAGCGGAAGCCACTGGAGTCATACACTGGTAGAAACACATAAAAGGACACTTTGACAAATCCTGAAGGATGTGTGTGGGCTAGCATGAGAGTGAGAAACTCTTGGGGTCACTATCTTAGGAGGGGCCCTCACCTATTCATGGGTTTTATTTCCAGGAACTCCACCAGATTCTCACAGTGAAGAGCCACGAAGAAACTCTGATGTTTCTGTCAGGGGAGGGTGGAGTTGGGAGAAAGATAACCATTTTGAAAATATTTTAAAATATCCCCTGAGTGTTCTCCATAACAAAGGCCTACTTAACAGAGGAAAAGACAACCAAGCCTTATCCCACATGGGAGAAGGGAAATTACCCAACTACAAGCCCCCTCCAGCCTTCCTGTCTCATATAAAGAGTGGAAAGTAAGATAGAAGCACTTGTGAACATCACAACCCAGGGACACAGACCTAATAAAAGACTGAGATTTAATCATGTCCCCTCCCCCAGCACCTTACCACCACATCCACAGGACTCTAGTGTAGTAATAGGATCACGGCTGAAGGAGCTTCAAAGCATAGACTCTATTTAAGAAGGAGATTTAGGGAAACCCCAGGAAAGACAGAAACAAGGACACTGGAGGAAATTGAAGCCTTTGACATTTACAGCTACAGTAAATATTAAACACACCCCAACACCTAGCCAGATTAACATGAAACTTCACACTAAAGGTCTATTAACTTCAATTCCTATTACCCAACACATCATGTCAGCTTTCAACAAAAAATTACAAGACATGGTAAAATGCAAGAAAAATCATCTGAAGAGACAAAGCAAGCACCGGATCCACCTTCAAATGTGACACAGATTTTGTAATTACCATCCATTGAATCCAAAATAACCATGATTCATATGTTAAGTGTTCTGATGGCAAAAGCAGACAACACACAAGAACAGATAAGGAATGTAAGCAGAGAGAGGGAAACTCTAAGAAAGAATCAAAAGGAAATGTTAGAAACTAAAAGCATTGTAAGAGAAATGAAGAATGCCTTTGGTTGGCTTATCTGTAGATTGCATATGGCCAAGGAAAGAATACATGAATTTGAACATTTATCAACAGAAACTTTTCAAACTGAAATGCAAAGAGGGAAAGAATTTTTAAAAAATTTTATAACCCAGAATATCCAAGAACTGTGAGACAGTTTAAAAATGTGTTACATACATGTAATTGGAATACCAGGAAGAGAAAAAAGAACAGAGCAGAAGTAATCAAAGCAATAAAGGCCAAGGATTTTCCAAAATTAACAACGAGATTAACCATAGATTGTGGAAGGTCAGAAAAAACCCAAGCAAGATAAATACTAACAAAGTCTATTACCTGGACATATCGTGTTCAAACTTTAGGAAACCAAAAGATGAAATCTTGAAAGAATACAGTGGAAAATAAGCACTCTGAATCTAGAGGAACAAGGATAAGAATTATGTGCTTCTCATCATAAACCATGTAAGCAAGAAGAGAGTGCAGTGAAATACTTAAAGTGTTCTAAGAAAAAACATCAACCTTGAGTTTTATATCTAGTGAAATTATCCTTCAAAAGTGAAGAAGAAATAAAACCTTTGCCAAACAAAAATAGAGAATTCATCAGCAGCAGATCTGCTCTGCAATAGATGTTAAAAAGAATTCTTCAGGGTAAAGAAAAATGATGACTCAGATCTACATAAAGGAAAAGAAGAGAAGAAATAAATGAAAGTAAAATAAAAATTGTATTTTTCTTATTCTCAATTGACCCAATAACAATAATGACAGTTTATTAGATGATTATAGTATGTGGATAAGTGAAATAATGAAAACAATGTTACAAGGGACTTTTATTAGTTGTAAATGTACATTACAACTCTTGGGCAATCACTAAAATATTTTTTTTAAGAATAATCAGTATACTAAGAGAAGAGACAAAATGGAATCATATAAAATGCATGTTTAAAACCAGAAAGGAAGAAAGAAAAAAATAGGTATAATGAATAGTAAACAGTTACAGACACTGTAGATATTAATCCAACTATATTTTTAAAAAGTACTAAATGTAAGTGGTCTAAATTCACCAATTAAAAGACAGAGACTGTCAGCATGGATAAAAAAAACAAGACCCAATTATATGTTGTCTACAAAACACTCACTTTAAGTATAAAGATACAGATAGATTAAAAGTAAAGGGACAGAGGAAAATGTACCATGCTAACACTAACGAAAAGAAAACAGGAGTAACTATATTAATTTCAGACAAGACAGACATCAGAACAAGGAAAATTATCAGGGATAAAAAGGGGCATTACATAGCAACAAAGGGGTCATTGCTCCAAGAAGACATACAATTCTTAACATGTATAGATCTAACAACAGAGTGTCAAAATATGTGAGGCAGGGGGCTGGCCCCGTGGCTGAGTGGTTAAGTTCACGTGCTCCACTGCGGTGGCCCAGAGTTTTGCCGGTTTGAAATCCTGGGCACGGACGTGGCACCACTCAACAAGCCATGCTGAGGCGGCATCCCACATGCCACAACTAGAAGGACTCACAACTAAAAATACACAACTATGTATCAGGGGGGTTTGGGGAGAAAAAGGAAAAATAAAATCTTTAAAAAAAAATATGTGAGGCAAAAATGGGTAGGACTACAGGGAGAAATAGAGGACTCCACTGTCATTGTTGGAAATCTCAACACCTCTCCATCAGAAATGGACAGATTCAGCAGGCAGAAAATCAGTATGGATATAGTTGACCTGAACATCATCATCAATCAACTTGATCTAATTGACATTTGTAGAATACTTCATCCAACAACAGAATACACATTCTTCTCAAACTCACATGGAACATTCACCAAGATAGAACACATTCTGGGCCCCAAAACACACTTTAAAAAATATAAAATAGAAATTGTACAAAGTATGTTTTCAGGCTATTATGAAATTAAACTAGAAATCAATTACAGAAAGATAGCTGGAAATCCCAAAATGTTTGGAGATTAAACACACTACTAACACGTGGGTCAAGGAAGAAGTCTCAAGAGAAAAAAATATTTTAAAGTAAATGAAAATTAAAATACAACTTATCAAAATTTGTGAGATACAATCAAAGTAGTATTTAAAGGGAAATTGATAGCATTGAATGCATCTATTTGAAACAAAAGATTTAGTATCTCTGATGGACTCTGGTTCACTTACCTGATTGATGTCTCTGTCTCTAAAATATTGGGAAACATGGATTCCTCTTTAGGTAGCACAGTAGTGGGAGAAGAAGCACCATCCCACCCATGAAGGCAAGGATGGGAATACCTAGGAAGATGAGCTGGAGCTCAGCCATGGTGCAGTAAGGCTCCTCAGACAGGGAAGGTGGTCCTCGTCATGGGAAATGCATTGCTGCCTCAGGCAGCTGGGCATTAAGGGTGCACACTCTAGACTAGAGTTCCAGGCCCACGTCACAGAGCTTTAGCATAGACACCAAAGGTTCTTGAGGGGAGGGGAGGGGACAACACAGGAGAGATGAACCCACAACCCTTCCCCCACCATCTAGCCCAGAAAATCCGTCCATACCTCCAGGGCCCCTTAGATACCTGCAACCTACCGTTCAACTCCACCTGGTCACCATACCATATATTTACCTTGGTGAAATTTTCTATTTATTCTACCTGTTACCCAGATATTACCTGAGACCCTTTTACTGCTTGATGACCTCCCTTTGGACCCCACATCATCTTTGAAAGTCTGCTATGCCCAGGGATTTACACCCCCAAGATCTACTCTGCCCTCACCTACAGCTTCCCCTGATACTTAATGTGTTTTTACTGTAGGAACCAGAAATATACTCAGCAGCAGCCCTACCCCCAATATCTCCTCAAAAGAATCCACTTTCACCAAGAAGCATGAGAGAGCAGAGTAGCCTGTACCAATGATTAGAAAACATGAGAAAGAGGGAGACAAGGGCATGGCTCACCCATGGACCCACGGCAAACGACTTGAAAATCTTTAGTAATTCTTTTTTTCCCAAAATCCCTCTTAGGCTGTTCAGCCCCTAAGGGTTCTCAAATCTAGCCCCCTCCACCCAAACGATGTCTCACCCCGCTGCTCCCTCTCTCTTCTCTCTGCCAAATCCCCTCTTTCCCAGAAACATTTTTAATTTTTACTTAATTTTACAGAGCAGTTGTGCTGGACCACAACCCACAGGACCAAACTCATCTTAATTTAGGGAGTGGGCTTCTCTTTAGCATAAATTCTAGTGAGCACAATTGTAATTACAGCAGTACTTTCTGATTTTTTTGAATGACACCTTTGATTACTTCCTCCATGAAAAGTTTTCTGATGTTTTTCCCTTCTACTTTCTGTCTTTTCACCAAAATTCCTATTGGCATCTCTATACCTTTTTAAACCATAATGTCATTTTCGTTGATGGTGTACATGTGTTTATTTCATCTCCCCATGCTAGCTAGTCATTTAATAGTTGTAATGCTTACAGATTCATTGTTTAGTGATAAGCTGCAGAAACGAAGCTCTGTGTCATGTCCTCCCTCTGCCTGCCTGCATTCCCTCGCTGAGTCTGATGGATCAGTCTCAGCCACAGACACCCAGTCCTTTCCCTCCCGTGTGAGAGGGTTTACCAGTAATGACAGCTCCTTTCTTTCCCCGTCTTCTCCATCCACAGCTTCACCATCGTCTCCACCCGTCAGGAAGGTACACGTCAAGCCCACCCTTCTCACATACAGTTCCTCAACTGTAGGTGCTGTCTCTGTTCAGAATCCCTCCACATGTCTTTGCATCTCTGGTGTTGGTGTTTTCTAGCAAGTCTGGTCCTGACTGCTCCTAAGGTCCTAGGACTCACAATTGTGAAAACATCCTTTAAAGTCTGAGAAAGATAAACTCCACCAAACAAATTTCCAGGTGAGAAGGGGTTATGAGAATGGCACATCAAACATATTCTTCAAAAACGGCCTTGTCATGAAAAAGAAAGGCTGAGAAATTGATCCAGATTAAAGGAGACTGAAGACACACACAACTAAATGAAGTTTGTGATTCTAGACTGAATCCTGTAAAGGAGGCTTTTTAAAAAGCCACAAAGGCCATTACTCAATAAATTGACAAAAATGGAATATGAATGGGAGATTAGTTAAAAGTTTTATGCCAATGTTAAATTTACTGAAGAGGATAACTGTACTGTATGTAAGAGAATATTCTTTTTCTCAAGAAACACACAATGAAATATTCAAGGAGAAAGTCCATGATGCTCAAAATGTATTCTCAAATATTCAGGAATGTGTGAGTGTTATTCATATATGTGTGTGTGTTCATATAGAGAGAGAAGGGGAGGGAAGGAAGGAGACAGAAACAGAGACAGAGATTGCAAATGGGTCAAAATATTACCAGGTAAATCTGGATAAAGGTTATGTGGTTGTTTACCATCCAAGCAACTTTTCCACAAGTTTAATTATTTCCAAAAAATACCTTTTTAAAATGGGCTGTTGGCTGTTGTCCTGAATTTTACCCAGTCTTTGAGATTTCTGGCTTTGATTCCTGTAGCTGCTACCACCAGCATACCCAGACCCCAGAAGTGTGCAATGGTGACTTTAAAACAGTTGTCTCAGGTTCTGTCTCAGGCAAGAAACCTGGGATCCTCTTTGAACATTTGAAGCATGCTAACATTTCAACAGGGTTACAAAATACTGGAAAAGAGCACCTCCCTCCAAAAAAAAGAGATTTAAAAAAATTATACACAATATAAAACAAAAAACAAACAACAAAATATTCAACATGTTTACAGCATAGAACCCTTAATTTCTTTCTTATCTGCTGCCACCAGGTCTTCTGTCTTCTGGGTTTTTGTGGTGTGAATGGGTTTGCTGGCACTTTGTGTGCTCTGCTAGTCAGTTACCACACCTCCACCAGATTTCCATCTTCCAAAACTGTGTTGAAGTCTTTTGTCCTGTCCTCTCCTTGTCATCCTCAAGTGCTTATTCTTTTTAAGTCCTTTCCTTGTTTTAACAGCTTTATTGAAATATAGTTCACATACCATACAATTCACCCATTTAAAGTATATAATTTCATGATTTTTAGTATATTCACAGACACCTGTAACCATCAGCACAGTCAATTTTAAAACATTTTCATGACTTCAAAAAGAAACCTTGTAACCTTTAACCATCATCCCCCTCTCCCCTCACCCCCCAGCCCTAAGCAACCACTATTCTACTTTCCATCTCCCTAGATTTCCCTCTTCTGGACATTTCATGTGAATGGAATCACATGTGGTTATTCATGACTGGCTTCAAGACGAGGGTTTAGCTCTCGCAATAAGGACATTTCAGGCAGTGTAATTCCATTGAGGTTAGGAAGGAAACCTCTTTTCATACAACAGGAAAGAAGGAAAGGAGGAATGGGAAAGGGTTTTTGTGAAGGTGTTTTGACGGAAAGTTCCTATCTCATGGCTTCTAGCTCCTCTGTGAATGGTGGTCCAGTACATCTACTGAGCAAGTGGAGACGGCCTAAGTTTGAGGAAAGTGAAGGAGATTTGAAATAAAGTAGAGAGGCATCAGAGAGAATGGACTAAGGAAACAGTGACCTAAGCCCCATTTGTTTTCCTCACGTGTTGGTAAGCATGGGGTCATTATTTGTGGAATGAGCTAAGGTTTTCCAGCTAGTGCTGGGGCTGAATTTATCGTGGCACCAGTAGATTCCATTGTGAGATTTAATCCAACAGCGATCAGTTACTTATAGGAAGGCGTTTCTGGAAAAGAGGTGGGATTTTGCCAGACAGGAAAAATCAGAGGGGATTGGATGAGGCACATTTGTAGTGGAGCTTTTTAAATGTTGCTTGCCTCATAGTCATTTCAGAGGAATCGTCTTGCATGTCTTGTATTCTTATCTTCCAAACCGGACCAAATCGCCAACATTCCAAGAAGTCAGTAAGGACAAGAATGTCCTGTTGGCAAGAACTGATGAAATTGGACTTTGCTGATGACCAAATTCCTAACCAATCAATGAAATACAAGTCTGGCCTTCTGCCTTATGACCGAATCTAAAGCCAACCTATGAAGTATAACCCTAGCCTTACCTCATCTAGCACCAATGAACTCTTCTTTAATACAACTTATCTCATCTTCCTCCCTTTTTCCCATAAAAACTCTGAGCCCCCTCTTCTGTAATCAGGACACTGTTTGGGTTTCTACGTGAATCTGCGCTCCATGAATTGCAATTCTTTGATCTCAAATAAACACTTTGCCTCTTAAACTGGTTTCTCTTTTTGTAGGTTGACATATGGTGTCAGGAAGCGGGACCTGAAGCAATCTCACCTTCACGGACCAGCGTCCCCTGGAAATGGGTTGGGGACCAACATGAGCCCCCTTGTGTGCTCAACTTCTTCCATGGACAGCTGACTCCTCCGGTCGTGGGACCTCTCAAGCTTGGACCTCCCTCCCTTTGGTTTAGGTCAGTGCCTTTATTTAGAATCATTGCAGTGGCTTTCATTGTCAAAGGAGAGGTTTCTCTCAAGCAAGCAGGGGATTACCTGATTGTGGCACTGATGTGGCTTTTGTTGCAGGAGGGGATTCCCTCAGTAGATTTGTGAGTACTCTCAAAAATTAAAGGGGATTCTCTCGGTAAAAATTTCTGCTTAGACTTTGCTGTGGGTTAATATGCATATGAGGAAAAAGCTATTGCTAAGAGACACCTTGGAAGCCAAATCCGCAAAATTAGTGGGCATGGGTCCAGCATTTAAGAGCCATAAGTTCACTCACCAACCTCAAGAAAACTTCTGTGCAACGAGGTACTCTGTAAAACATCACACAATCCCAACCCCATGGCACATCCCTCTTAGGTATAAGTTTGACTCCAAGAGACCCAAGGCTGGGGCCGGCCTGGTGACACAGCAGTTAAGTTCACACATTCTGCTTCAGCAGCCCAGGGTTCACTGGTTCAGACCCCGGGTGCAGACATGGCACCACTTAGCAAGCCATGCTGTGGCAGGCATCCCACATATAAAGTAGAGGAAGATGGGACGGATGTTAGCCCAGGGCCAGTCTTCCTCAGCAAAAAGAGGAGGATTGGCAGCTGATTAGCCCAGGGCTAATCTTCTTCTTCTTCAAAAAAAGTTTATGCTATGAGACAATGTATGTTTTCAGTAAAAAAAAAGAAGGTATAAGGACTGGAGATATTTTCGTTAAGAAAGTAAGTTTGTTCTAAAGTAAGACTTGTTATGGGAAAGAAAGGACAAATTCTGAATGTAAAAAAGAAATTTACAGAAGGTTTGTGGAGGAGGAACCCTGAGAAAAGTTTTGTGCTTCGTCAAGCTGGCTAAGATCAGAATGAATTTAATTAAGTAAATTAGTTTTAATTTGAAAAGTAAGCTTGTACAAAATTAGAATTTGGTTTTCTCTTTATTATAAGGACAAAGTTTTCTTGGGCTTTTAGTCTGCTCTTGATAAAGAGATTATGAAAGATTTTTTTTCTTTATCTTTGAGTAGTCTACCAAAATGGCAGGGATTTTGTTTTATAAAATAATTTTCTTTATTGTTTTTATCAAGTCTTTAATCAGAAGAGCTAAGGGTTTTTTTTTTTTACAACTATTTAAATGTCTGTATTTGCCTGAAAATCTTTCATTGTCACCATGGTTAAATGGATAACTAAGCATCATTTCACATCAACTGATGATCCTATTTGACAAAGTGTTTTAAAACATTTTGATATTTTTTACAAACTTCCCAAAATCAAATTCTAAATGAAATCTTTTTCCCTGGAAATAACTTTGAGGTTTTTCAGAGGGTCCCTGGAACACATCATCTCAAAAGATTTGTTCTCTCTTCCTATAAAAAGGGAGATATTAAACTAATTAGGCTTAGTTGGTATGTTTAATCACATGGGAAGCATTGTCAAATATGTGATGATAATAAACCTTCTTAGGTTATATTGTGTGGGTGAATATTATTAATATAAATGTTTTAGAAATTATATGGAATTTTAAAAACTTTACTACGTCCTGGTATAATGCACTTGTAATTCTAGTTATTATCTTAAAATGTTGCATGTCATAAAAACAACCAAGTTTCTTCGTCAACTGTATTATAACATTAAGTCTTTTGTCATCTACAGTAGTTATATTTTTACTCTGATGCCTTTGCAAATATGTTTCATCCTCAGAGAGATTCATGGAAAAGACTCTGATACTCTAGAATACAGGATTCTGATAAACTTTCAGATCATAAAACTGGACTGGGTAAGAAATTACAGAACTCTAACTGAAAAACTAACGGCTTCATAAAATTGCGAACAAAAGAGCAAGAATAAATATTAATTACATGGGACATTATTTGGGTTTCTACCTGAATCCTTGCTCCCTGAATTGCCATTCTTTGATCCCAAAGAAGCGCTTTGCCTCTTAAACTCGTTTCGGTTTTCCTAGCTTGAGCAGGGAGGAGGGCAGATCATTTGAGGGAATCGATGCTTATTGCCCCATGGTGGGGGAAAGTGTGAATTTATTTTCTGCTCATTCTTTTCCCGACATCATCAAACAAATAAAAGCTATTCCTATTACTGGAGGAGGAGCGGGGTGGTGAGGCCTGCGAGGGCCAGGCTCCCCTGCCGTCGGGACGGGCCGGGTGGAGACGGCCGGTGGAGGGGCTCGGGCGCTCCCTCCTGCGGGCGGGGACGCTCGGCTTCCCACACCGCGTGGGGCGCCGCCCCCTCGCTTCTGGCGGCCGGGGGGGGGGGGGGGGGGGCGGGGTCCGGCCCAGGCGCCCGGGGCGGGGCGGCTCCGCCCTCCGCGGCGGGGCGGTGGCCGGAAGGCGACAGAAGGAGCAGGTTGGAGGCCATGGCGGCGCCCGGCGTGCTGCTGGTGATGGGCGTGAGCGGCTCGGGGAAGTAGGTCCGGGAGGCAGGGGCCGGGGAGGGGGCCGCCGGGAGGCGGCGGCAGAGGCCAGACGCTTGTTGTCCGGGCCCGAGGGGACGGGAGGACCCTGGGGAGCGCCCCAACTTTGCAGAAGAGCAAACTGAGGCAGGGACACTGCTCCCTCTCCCCACCCTCCTGGACTACATCTGAGACCCGGGCCCTCCATGGAGAGGCTCGAGCGACAGCCCGAGGTAAGGAGGCGCCTGGCGGGGCGCACAGAGAGTAAGGTGCCGCGGGCCTCCAGGAGTGGCTGGGCCGTCACATGTGCCCGTGGGTGGGGCCTCCGGGCAGAACTGGCTGGAAGGGGGCGAGGCCCAGTTCTTGCGCACTCTCGTCAGGCTGGCGCAGCGGTAGCCCACTCCTGCGAGGCCCGCACTTTCTGATCAGTGTCTATCAGCTTAAACAGCAAGGAGGGTGGCCCCCGGGGCTTGTGAGGAAGGAGGAACACTGGACGCCACGAAGCCTCTGCCCAGCCCAGTCCTGGCCAACGTGGGGCACGGGGTCCATCTAGCCTTTGGCTTCCTGATGAGACCAAAATCTATGCCGTTTGTCAGAAAAGACGGCTACTGCAGTATTCCACCAAAGGCAGCAAGACAGAACCTAACCGACTGAAGTGTCATAACCTTCAAAGGCCTGTAGTACCCTGCTAGAATTTTCTGAATCAGGAGCTACCTATGTGGTCAGATATATAGGAAAGAATCTTCCTTGCGCCACGTAGGTAGGTTTATTTTCCCAAAATTATTGACATTTTGGGCCTCAAATCTTGAGAAATTAAAATCGTTTGGGGAATCTTGGACTGAAATTAAAGTTAAACATGGAGTCTGGAAATCCCTAGCTGCTGTATGATTTGAAGCAGTTGAAGAAGGCGGAACTGCTGCTCTGGTGGGATGTCTGGGAGTCAGGAGCCCCTGGGCTCGCTTACCCTGCAGCCTGGCTCTGGGAGCTTGAGCAATTCACGTTCCCCTCTCTGCCTTGGATCGCCTGGGGGAGTCTGAACCATGATTTATATGGTTATGATGTTCGTGCATTCAGTGAATATTTATTAAGCTCAGTCTTACTCTGTATCACTGATATATAGTGAACAGGACGAATAAAATCCCTGCCCTCAGAGATTTACCTTCTAGTATGGGAGACAGACACTAAGTGAATAAATACACCTGTAGTGTGCAGGTGGTGGTAGGAGCTCCAGGGGGAAATAAAGGAGGGTAAGTAGAACAAAGAGCGCTGGGCAGGATGGTCAGGAGTGGTATTGGAGCATGACCCACAAGAAGTGAGGGAGTAAACCCTGTGGATAGTTGGGGAAAGGGTGTTATAGACAGAGACAATGCAAGTGCAAAGGCCCTGAGGCTTGGTTTCTTTGTGGACTAGCAGGAAGGCCTGTGGTTGAGTGATGGGAAATGAGGTCGAAGAAACAGTGCTGGTGAAGAGAAGTGGTCATATGCTGGAGATATTTTGAAGGTAGAACCAGAAGATGTGTTGATGGACTGGATGTGGGGTATGAAAGAGGGAGAGCAGAGTCGAGGGTGATTTCAAGATTTTTGGCCTGAACTGGAAGAAGGAAGTTACTGTTAACTGATGGGGAAGCAGTAGGCAGAGCAGGCTTGGAAGAAAATATCGGGAGCTCTATATGGGATGTGGCGAGTTGGGTATGCTTATCAGTCACCCAAGTGGGTTTGTTGTGGGTGATCAGATATGCAAGTCCAGGGTTGGGGAGAGGGACTTGAGATGTAGAGGGAGGAGTCCTCAGTGCGTGGATGTGTTTATAGACATAAATTGTTGAATGAGTGAAAGGAACGAGGGAATCACTGAGGGAATACAGAAGCTGGCCAAGGACTGAGCCCTGGGCCCTCTGAGGTTAAAGGTCAGTGTCAACTGTTGCTGACAGTCTGAGTAATAAAGTGACTGAGAATTGACAGTATTGATCAGTGGATGTAGCAACATCGAGTTCTTTGGTGATGTTTGTGAGCCCCTGTTGGGGCCCGGCAAGATTTTTAATTTACTCCATAACATTTAGAGGAAAAAAAATAGCTTAAGAGAATAAGAGTCTCAAACCAGAAAGATTCTATTTAAAACAAAGTAATGTCAAGTAATACGTTTACTTATTTCCTGTTTATTGTCTCCCCCTCCCCTACCTGAATGTAAGGGATCTTCTTCCTTTTTTGTTTACTGACTTGTGTGTCTAAAACAATGCCTGGCACTGCTAGGTGCTCAGTAAATATTTGTTGACTTGATGAATGAATGAGTGAAGGAATGAATGGAGCTGTTTGAGTGGGGTGTCAGCTTTCTTCACATTTTAACAATCTTAGTAAAGCCACCCTGAGCTTCTTCCCAGGTTTCCTTCCTCCTGCTGGGAAAATAAGCGCAGGCCTTCTGCATCTCTTTCTCCTGTATCCCACGCCCGGCCTACCACCCTTGTCCTACTGTCGTTTTAAGTCTCCTTGATCTTCATTTAGACCAACCCACTGGGAAACAGTTCGATGCCAAGCTAGTTTGTAGTGTTTGGCTCCGACCAACCTCCCCGCAGCGGAGCGCGATGCCTTCTGCGGGGAGTCCGTGGTCCACGTTCAAGAGTGCAGCTGCTCTCTGGTTTAGGAAGTTCGGACAGAGCTGCGGACAGTGGCTTTTCTGTTTCCTTCCGTTTCCTTCCTGCCATTCTACCCCCAAATCTAGTTAGCTCTTCTTTTAAATTGTGAACGGCGGCTGCCATAGTCATTCCTGGCTAATCTAACTTAGTCTTCGGTGTGGCTTCTGTGGTGCAGAGCTCCGCTTCACCAGCAGCTTAGTCACCGGTAGGCTGCAGCGTGTCGCCCTGCGCAGCCTTCAGCAGAGTGAACGTCGTGGGAAGGTTTCAGTTCTCTCCCAGTCCTTTGGTTAGTCTCAGTCTGGTACAAGGGTGTCTTTAACAGCTCCCTGAAACATTCTTACAAAAGAGAGAGTAGGACCCTTGGTATGCAACAGTGTCACAACGTTTTGTTTTCATTGTATATACATCTTTTTGGTTACCTTCTATTTAAGGCAGGTGATGACAGCTTCCTTATAAGGAAAGGAGTTTCTTTTTTTACTCATTTATTTAATTTTACAAGGCGAAGCAGTCAAATAGAAATATCAAGTAAATAATTATATGGGTGGTGTGCAAAACTTAGGAGAGAGGGCATGGTGAAATGGTAGGAGGATACAGTAAGAATTCTGAGGGTGGTCCTTAAATGATTGGCACTTGGGCAACACTTTAGAAATTGACAGCAAGAAAGGGTTTCACTGATAGTTAAGTGTCTGCCAGCCTCCACTCCTCCCCTGTGCTCTAGACTCTAAGTCTCAGGATGGCTGAGACCATGGCTAGTGGGCTGGCCATTATATCCTGGGAGCTATAGGTGCTCAGTAAGTACTGGCTGAGTGAAATGAGTATATGAATGGATAAGTCGTGTGGCTCACTGCCCTTGTTTTGCAAGTGAGAAAACTGAGATTTAAAGGAAAAGGTAACTTGCACAGGAGCACACGGTCACGTAGTGGTGGAATGGAGACTGTGGCCGGATCTCAGGTTCCAAGACCAGACCCTTTTTATGGAGCATCATGCCTGTCAGGGGATGAACAGATCATTTTCAGACGCATGGCACAGAGAGTATGTCACTCCCAGACTTAATGAGTGCTCGTCATTCTCCAGATCCTTTATTTTAAGAATGTCTCTTTTCAAACCCCAGTGTTTTAATGCCTTGATGAGCTCCTTGAACCTTGTGTGGGTGCTGGAAGGTTAAATCCCCCATCAGACCCCTCCCGCCAATATCCTCAGGAGAATTTTATCGCTGTATTAATTTAGTATTTTTTCTCAAAAAATAAACATCTATAGCACAGGGACCAAAAAACATCATAAAAAACTTCAAGATTTTAATGAGATCTTATAGATTTCAAAAAGAAATTTCTAGATAATTATTTCATTTAAATTCCTGGAGAGAACGAAAGTCAGGCTCTAGACTCCAGGGTCAAGAGCATCACTCTCAGCTTCAGTATCATAAAGTACCAGTGTTTTTTGTTTGTTTTTGGTAAGGAAGATTGGCCCTGAGCTAATATCTGTGCCAGTCTTCCTCTACTTTGTATGTGGGACACGACTATAGTGTGTCTTGATGAGCAGTGTATAGGTCTGTGCCCGGGATCCGAACCCGCCAACCCCAGGCCGCTGAAGTGGAGTGTGCAAATTCAACCACTATGCCACCCGGCCAGCCCCAGTTCCGGTGTTTTAATACCGTGGAGCAGCCATCTGTTCCCCAGGGCATCGGTGGATGGAAGGAGGCCAGCTGGCTGGGGAAGGGCAGTCGTTTGAACATCCGTGTCCTCTCCACAGATCGACCGTGGGCGCCCTGCTGGCATCCCAGGTAACCTGTCCCAGTGCCTCCCAATCGCAAGCCCACTGTGGAGTCTCGCAGCTTCTCTCCCTCACTCCTTCCTTCTGGGCTCTAGTGGTTTATAAAACTCACCACAGACACCGCCACATGGCCTGTGAAACTCAGTCGAACGATTTTTATTTTCTCTTTGGTGACCACAAATAGTGATGAATGGAAAAGGAGCTGTGGCGGCCATTGAGCAGGGGTGATGAAGTGACTTACAAACCTCTTTCTTCCTTTAGGGGATGGGGAGGGGTGGGTGGAGCTGCCCTTGGGCTGCTGGTGGTGAAGAGGGCAGCAGGGCTGTTAGTCACCCCACAGTGGCTGTCATATGGGCCGCACTGCCTGCCACATACACCCTTTCACTTTGTTCTTAAAGCTAGGATGGAAATTCTACGATGCAGATGACTATCACTCAGAGGAAAATCGAATGAAGATGGCAAAAGGGATACCGCTGAATGACCAGGTGATGTTTGCTGTCTGTTTCAAACACAGATATACCACGTGGGTGGGTGACACGGGTTGAGATCTCTATGGCTTGTGGTGTAATAGATTCCTGAGTCATGAGATAACCAGTGTGCAGTGCTCCAAAGCCAGGTGCACAGTGGGTCGTCCACGTCTTAGCTCTGGCCCTGAACTTGTCTCTGAATCAGCATCGGGAGCAACGCCACCCTCTGCCCCAGCTTGAGCAGGGTCTGCCAGAACACTTTGTTGCCAGGTTTTAATCTGCAGATGTCACCCCTGAGTTGGCAGAGGCTCCCTGGGCCTCATACGTAGGGAAGTTCATCTTCTCTTCCCAGGTCCGCTCAGCCTGCCACCATCGCCAGACTCTGGCATCCACCCCAAAGCCAGAGTGACCTTTGCAGATTCAAATCTGGCCCTTGGAAGTTTCCCGCCAATCTCAGGGTAAAGACCAGACACCTAAACTCCTAAATGTTCATGATCAGGCCAGGCTGACCATGCCCCACTCCAGTCTCCTTGGGTGCCATGTATCACCCTCCAGATCCCCTGGAGCCACCGTGGCCCCTTTCAGTCCTTTCTACTGCCATGTTCTTCCCCACGAGGCATTTGCATCTGCTGTTCCCACTGCCTGGAATGTGCTTCTTTCTCCTCTTCACTGAGCTAACCCTGCTCGTCCTTCCCATCTCATCTCAGCTTCTGTGCCACTTCTTCAGGGACCCCCCACCCTGACCTACTTAAGTAAAGCCTCCTATAATGAACACTCGCAGCACCGTCTTCCTTAGTGCTCTTGCCCCAGTTGCAAGTCGGCATTTGATGGTGTGAGAATTTGATCAATAATTGTCTCTGCAACTAGTTTTACCTCTGAAAGGGCAAGGACTATGGCCATTTCTGTTAACCATTATATATCCCCAGGGCCTGACACACAGTACATGTCAGGAAATATCTGTGGCATATTTGTGAGTGAACGAATGAATGAGAGAAGGAATGAATGAATAACCCTTCATTCCTGTATGCACCATCAGGAGGCCATTTCCTAGAGGGTCTCTCTCAAAGCAGACATACAAACTGTGGATTAACATGTTGGCGTAACTAGTTGTAGCCCAAGAGTGACTGTGAGGGCAGGTCAAGGGCCAGGTCCACGGCGCAGCTGAGAGCAGGGGCCCCAGCCAGGCCACGTGCCTAGGGTGGCCAAAGGGCAGGGAGAAAATGGAACTGGCCAAAGACCAACACTGTTGTTTTCACTTTCAGTGACCTTGGTTCACCCCAGCTGTGCTCCTCCCCCACCCCCCCACCCCCTGCCCCAACTCTCTTCCCTTTGCCCTGCCTTGAAGGATTCGAGTCACTAACCCAGTATTAGGTCTAATTCTAGAGCAGTCTGGGTGCACATCTCTTTGTTCAGGGGCGGTGCAGCTTTAGTTTGCAATGGTTCAAACCTTGAACCATCAAAATTAAGTTTGCAATATTTGACTTTAGGAGATAGGAGGAGGGAATCATAAAAGAGATACGGAGTAATAATTTAAACGTTATAATGATATTATATTAGAGATAACTGACATAAAGTAGATAACCTGGCTCTACCGCTAAGCTTGTGTAACCTTTGGCAAATGGCTTTGTCTCTCTCTGCCTCATTTCCTCCCCTGGAGCTGGGATGGTAACAGGATCTATCAGAACATTGGGTTCTTGGGAGGATTAAATGAAATAACACAAAAATGTGCACAAAGCAGAGCCCAAAGCATTCTGTAAATATCACTTATGTATTATTCTTGCTAATATCTCTATATACACATGTATATGTAACATAAGCCATTTCTACAGAGTGTGTCAAGTGTGACTGTGCCAGTGTTATCTTTCTCCTTGGAGTACAAATTTAAGAACAAATTAAAGTAACCCAAATGGATGGATTTTAGAATGGCATTTCAACATGCTTCCTCTTGTATGTGAGTAAGGCTTGTTAAGTGGGCAGTGTGGCTGGGGGGAATTCAGAAGAGAAGTTTATCGTACAGAAGAAAAGTTACTGATAGCCAGAAGAAACATAACCAGTTACTAAATATATTGAGGAGAAATTGTACACATTAGCCGGACTTTAGAGAGAAGCAGAACAGGGTGAGAAAGAGTAGAATGGCAAATGGTTTACATTCTTGACAAGAGCCCAGCGAGTCTGAGAGGGAAGATGCGGGTCATGGCTGGGCTGGCACCGGTGCTCTCCTGGTCGTGCTGGCAGCCAGCCCCACCTCCCATGATACGGGTTCTGCCTGGGGGAAGAGTCTTGGGAGGGCTTGGAGAGGGGTTTGTGCTCAGAGGGCTGAGGTTTGAAGAGAAAGAACCTGAGTTGAATATGCCACGGGATCCTTAAGGCTATCTAAATGTAAATTAATTAAAATTAAATAAAATGTAAACTCCAGTTGCTGGGTTGCACTGCCACATTTCAGGTGTTCAGTAGCCACATGTGGCTGGTGGCTACCAATCTAGACAGCACAGAGAACACTTCCATCATGGCAGAAAGCTCTGTTGGACAGCGCTGGCCTAGAAAGATATGCCACCCAGGCTGCAGTATGTTATTCGCTGCTGCTGCTGCTGATAAAGAACTTCCACGCCGTGTCAGCGAGACGCCCCTGCGTGCCAGGGCCACACTGTCCTGGTAGCCCACAGTGACACTTGAGCAGACTTCAGCTTCAAAATCTGTTTAAAAGAGGGGGTTTTTAATACTTTTTTTTCCTGATTATAAATGTAATATCCTGTATAGAAAATTTGGAAAGTGCTGAAAAATTCTTTCACAGAATACATCACCCTTGGTTTCATCTTCCAAAAATACCTACTGATTGAATTTTGGAGTTTCTCCCTTATCTTTTTTTGATATATATTCTTTTTACGTGATTCTTCTCTGTGAACTTAAGTTCATTTTGCACCAGGTGAAGCCAGTCGCTCATGCCTTCTCCCTCCCCACTCCTCCCTGCCCTCTCTCCACCTCCAGGGCAGTGCTGGACACACTCCATCTCCATGTGTTCCCTGAGCTCCCTCTAACTGTCAGCCCCTTCCAGAAGACACTGTTTCTCTAGATGTTTCCATCAGATCACTGAAACCATCAGCCAAGGAAGCGTCCTCTGTCCTCACGATGTTCTGATTTAACTCTAAATGCTTAAGCACTGGGCTGGGGGAGGGCCCTCACCCTTGCATGTAGGACTCTCAGGAACGACATGACTTTGAACATCAGATCTGGCAGGCAGAGATGCTCATTTGGGTTATGTTGTTTCCTCCTCTCTTTCCCCTAAGACTCCGTGTGTGTGTTTGACTTTCATAATGTGTCATACCATCTGGACTAAGTATTCAGAGTTCAGTGAGTTGGCTCTAATATCTCCTCTGTCTTGCCCCAGTTCCTGCGTCTTTAAAGAGGAGATCTGGATCACCCCCTTTCTTCACAAACATTATGAACACAGAATTGGGAGCTCGTGTCCAGGATACCCTAAAGTCCAGACTCCTTAGCAGGTCACTCAAGGTCTTGACCATCTAGTCCTGATGGTTTCTCCTGACCATCCTTACATATCAACTCCCACACCTCCTGCTGACTAGTACTAAACATCTGCCTTATCCCTTTCCTCAAGAGTTTTGGTAAGCCATCTTTAATACTCCGGGTCTTGGATTGTGCCCTTCCCTCTGCATGGCAGGCCCTGCTTCAGTTGAAATCCTCTGTATCCTTCAAGATTTAGTCTTCCTAGCACCTGATCAAAACTGATCTCCCCCTACTGTGTTATCATCGCCCTTGTCACTGGCTGGGGGGTAATTAATTGCTCGTCTACCCTCTGTCTCTTCCATCAGGCTGGGAGCCCTTTGAAGATAGGGACTGCACCATTCATATTTATATCCCTGATGCTTGATATGGCACTTTGCATATACTAAGTACTCACTGTACAAATAAAGCCCAGTGCATAGCAAATTCATGAATTAAAGCTCTTAAAAATTAAAAGTGGGAAATAAATACTATTTATCTCAACTATTAAATCAGCCCAAAAGTAATGTTTAAAGTGGAGTCTACTCCTTTTCTTATTTAAATCCCAAAGCAGCTCAATGAATTACATACGATCCCCCATTTTACAGATGAACAAAGGGCGACACAGAGAAGTTAAGTAACTTGAGCAAAGCCAGACAGTGAGGGGAATCTCTAACCACAAAGACCCTACTTTTCTTACTAAGTTAAAGGCCCTGATAATCCACAAAACAACTACTACACCAGAAGTGAATCAGGAGTGGTTAAATGGAGAGAGAAAAGGTTAAAGCAAGGGTGAGGGTGAGAGCAGCAGAGAGGTGCGACCCTCAGTAAGCACATCCATCGTAGGCAGGTGACGCTGTGGCCTGACTTTACGCAGACCAGGCGTGAGAACTCTGGTTCCTACACGAGAGTTTATGAGCCTCCGGAGCTGCTTTGGAGAAACCCTTCTCCTTGTGGCCCATGTGCTCCTCCAAGGAAGGATCCCGATCGTTTAATTACGGCTCACCACCTGGAAACTTCAGGAGCAGAGTTCAAAGTGCTGCTTTTTTATCTCCAACCTTCTGTCCTTGTTTGTGTGGCCGGTGGACCCAGACCTCACAATGCGGCGACTAGACGGGTCCAGGGTGCGTTCTCATTGGGCACATGTTTGAAAGCATCTCTTTTTCTTTACTTTTTATATTTCCATTTATTAAGTACAGTTTTCATAATTAAGCTTCTAAGGAATTTTACTATGACTAAATGAAGCAGTGTGCTTTATTCTTAACTAAAGTGTAGATTGAAGCACCATTAAATCATTAAAAAAGCGTGGATTCAAAGTAAACATCTATTTCCTTGTACACAGGTGAAAAAGCTCATTACTCAAACATGTTTTGTTTTATTTTTAGTTTGTTTCATTCTTATTATGAAATATTTCAAGCATGAAGAAACTGTAATGAATAATGTGGTTGACACCCAGCTTAATGAAATAACATATTTGTTTGCTGAGCCATAAAATAATAGAGGGAATGATCTCCACCCATAAAGCACAAATAGAGATGTTTGTGCAGACGGGATGGAGGAAATGTGCAGCCTGAGCTGAACAACACACCACCAGTCTGCCCCTCCGCTAACGGAAGAAAGACGTGCTACGTCAAGTACTAGGCATTGAAGTATCATCTCTCCTTGGTTCATCCTAAACCCACTATAAGCATTTACTCACCCAGAAGCACAAGTTTTTGTTGTGTTTCTTTGAATCAGTCCTAATTCATCGTTACAGTTGCTCCTTGAACTCTAAGTAGGCATGCGAATTCGTGTTCAGCCCTCTGAACCTTCTGACCACCTCCTCCTCTAAACCAAACACTCTTGTTGAGTGGGGATTGGTGGCCCACAGCACTAGCCTCAGGATTTTCAGTTTTATTAAGGGGCTTGCACAGCGACAAAGGATATGTTGTGAAGAAGGCCGGATGACTACCCAGACAGGACCCCAGGGCCGGCTCTCCATCTTACAGGCTCAACTCCTTGATACTGTCAACACATTGAACATGGGTTCGTCTCTCACGTGAGACCCCCATTAATCAGGTTCACAAGTTCCTGCATAAAATTAAAATGCCCGATGATTAATTTACAAAGAGAAACATAACTGTCACATAGCCCATAACACTTTGACCTGATAGATTTTCAGAAGCTAACATACAATCAGAAGGTTTCTTAGTGAACATGCAATCAAAAAAGTGGGAGAGGTAGGATCGAAGTTTCTAACACTGTGAGACCATCATCCCCTTAGTAGGAAGAGGTTTGCTAATGAGAACATGATGTTTGAAGTCCAGTGGCCAGGAGTCCGTGTCCCTGGACAGTGCTTCCACAAATCCTTGCTCAGGGCTTCCCCGTCCGAGCCTCCCCAGGACAGACATGCTTCCTTCATGTGTAAAAATAGTTGGATCGCAGCCACGTCTTGCTAGGCTGAGGGTCATTCTTACTCCTTCAGATGACTTTGTACATCTCTGCCCCTTTCCATGAAGTGTTGATCTTTAATTTGAACCCTTAGAGAACAATCTTATTTCCTTCTTCTCCAAGTCCTTAGGAAAGTACCTCACTGTGGCCCCATTTGCTGTAAGAAGATACATCCATTGACTTGTTAACTTTATAGAAGTTGACATCATTTCTGTGACTTGAAGCCAGCTACCCCCATGTAGAGGTAAAAACCCACTCAGAAGTTAGTCTCTAAGTGCTCCACTTTACCAGTGAAAGTGATAAAGTGATAAAGTTAACCACTTTACCAATTAAGGGGCCTGTGCTGCCCTTCCTGCTGGCCTGAAGGTGCCACAGCTTTACAGGACTGCATCCTTGGGGAGGAAATAGAGCCCATCCTGCTGACATGTGAGGTTTCAAGGCTCAGTCACCCCACTCTGTCACAACTTTCTGTTAGAGGAGCTGTTTTAGAAAATATAGCCAACAGGTTAAAAAAAAAAAAAAACAGGTCATTTGATAAGTAACAGTGTTAGGAACTTGGTAGAAAAGCTTGGCTAACCACAAGGGGAATAGAAGAAAGAAAGGAATTTAGAAAGATCAGTTCAGGGGCTGGCCCCGTGGCTGAGTGGTTAAGTTCACGCGCTCCGTATCGGCGGCCCAGGGTTTCACTGGTTCAGATCCTGGGCGCAGACATGGCACCGCTCATCAGACCATGCTGAGACGGTGTCTCACATGCCACAACTAGAAGGACCCACAACTAAAATATACAACTATGTGCTGGGAGGATTTGGGAAGATAAAGCAGGAAAAAACAAAAAAAAGATGGGCAACAATTGTTAGCTCAGGTGCCAATCTGTAAAAAAACGGAAAGATTAGGAATGAAAAGAGAGCTGTGAACAATCTGTCAGTAAATTTGAAGACTTAGATAAAATTGGACAATTTCATAGAAAAATATAAATTACTGTGGGGAAATGGGCTTGGACGGCTGTGATCTAAGTGGCAGAGACACTGCTCAGGGACACGGTCTGCTTTTCCCCCCAAATGAAAATGAACTTCCTGCTGCTGCAATTGGCTTGAGAATCAGACGGGGCAAGAGAGACCTGTGTGTTGCAGTTACCAAAACTGAATCAAGGAATAGAAAAGCTGAACACAATGTTCATTAAAGAAACTGAATCTGTAATCAGAGATCTCCCCTCAGAACAGGGCTCAGGCCCAGATGGTTTTTCAGATGAGTTTGAGTCAGCTCAGCCTGCTGTAACAAATACCATACACTGGGGGCCTTAAACAACATTTATTTCTCACAGTTCTGGAGGCTGGAAGTCCAGGATCAGGATGCCAGCATGGTTGGGTTCTTGTGAGGGCCCTCTTCCTGGCTTGCAGGTGGCTGCCTTCTTACTGTACCCCGACTGGGCGGATGGAGAAGCAGAGGCAGGAGAGAGAGAGTGCACACTAGTTCCCTGGTCTCTTCTTATAAGGGCGCTAATCCCATCATGAGGACCCCACCCTCATGACCTCATCTAAACCTCATTACCTCCAAATACCATTACATTGGAGGGTTGGGGGTTCAACACACAAATTTTTGGAAGATAAAAACATTCAGTCCATAACAGTAATATATTGTATACAACCTGTTTCAAAGAATAGAAAAAAACTACCCTATTTATTTTATGAGGCTAATACAACCTTGATACCAAAATTTAATATGGACTATACAAGGAAAAAAAAAAGGTCAGTCTCAATTATATAAATGCAAAAATCCTAAATAAAATGGTAGTAATCAAATACCTAAAAGCAAAGACTTCTAAAAATGCATCATGTTTCTGAACATGCATCAGAATAATAAAGCATGGGGGCACAAGTGAGGATATGGTTGGGGCGTGATATAAAACAAGATTAATTGTGAGTTGAAAATTGTTGAATTTTGTTGAAAATTGTCTGCTTTTGTATATGTTCAAAAATTTCCGTAATAAAAAGTTTGTTTAAAAACAACGCATATGGCCAATCAGCATCTACCCCAGGAAGGCAAGAACACATCTCAGGAAGATTGCTCTGTAAAGCACTGCAAGATGCACCATGTCAACTTCCGCTGCCTTCTCTTTGGAAAAATATAAATTTCTCACAATGCTTTTATCTGAGGGGAGTTTTGTTTTTGGAGGGTTTGAAGAACAGGACCAGGGAGTAGCTGACATAGGGCTCATGTGAATGTGTCCCCACATTTGGGACCACAGGAACCTAAGAATCAAGCGATACAATGAAAGGAGATTTGTATACATATCACAACCAGGGGAAATGATGGAGGGAGACACACACTGGTATTTTAGAGCAATTTTTATTATTGTGGAAAGAGCCCCCGACCCCTGAACCTGAGAAGTGTCTCTGTGCTTAACTGCCCAGTGACCTGGCCCTCAGCCTCGTGCACGGCCTGCTTCTCAAACCACCAAGATCTCTCTGGACCTTAACGTTGATGAACATGATTATATTTCTGTACAAACAAGCAACACTTGGAAAAGTCACTGTGTATCTGCTTTAATTTCAGGACAGGATTCCATGGCTCTGCAGCTTGCATGACATTTTAGTAAGGTAAGAGCACCAGGCCTTGGATAAGCCAGCGAGTGAAGAAAACCCATTAAAAAGTTCAGGAAAAAAATACACTCTTGAAATCACACCTGACTGATGATAAAGGATCCCAGAAATGGAATGCACTTCTATCAAGTAACCAACAATGATTTTAATCAGCCCTTTGGCTGACATATATCTTCGTCGGGTTCTAGAGGCAACCTTCCAGACAGCTCCACAGTTACCAGCTGGGAAGCTTGGTCAGCCATGTGGCTTCCATAAGCCTATTTCTTCATCTGAAAATGGGGATAAATATAGTTCCTACTCACTCAGTAGTGAGATTAGGCATGAGTAGCACTTAGAACGGTAACTATTAACTTACTGTATTTGAGGACTTAATATGTATAAGTACATATTAAGTGCTCAAAAAATGAAAACCGATGCCACCACTATTAGAGCCATATCTTAGTCAGCACTTTTTCTTCCCCCTACTTCAAGCTGTGACAACCAGGAAGATCTGGGGTCATTTTTAAGTCAACAGGTAATTGACCACCAGGATTTAAGTCCCAAATTGTCCAGCTCTGGAGCATGCCTCTGAGCAAACAAGGTCCCCTCTACCCATCTGCAGGCCTGACCCCTGGGAATCCTGGTTGCGACATGGAGGAGGATAAAGAAATGGCAGGGAAAGGGATATAAATCTTGCTTTTCTAAGATGAAGTCGTGTGTTATAAATCTAAAACCATCTGGGCCACATGAGATTATACTGATGATTAAAACTTCAGTTTACTTTCTTCACACCACACTGACATGGCTGGCAACCCTGTCTTTGCTGGAGATTAGGGTTTTAGGGTTTCAGGGTTTCAGGGTTTGAGAACTCCTGCCCTGACATAGACAGACTTGTCAGACGTCAAATATACTGACTTGTGATGGAAGCAGAAGTGAAGATCTTCAGGAGAGCAGACCAGACTCTAACCCAGAATAAACAAGCTCTCACTTGGGGCCCTTGGGAGGAGCTGGGAGGCTCAGGTTTGTTGCTGACGATACACTCCATCCACTGGGTCTCCAGTCTACGCTGGCCCTAAGTTCAAAGGCAGACCCCTTCAGAATTCACTTCAGAACAAGTGAACTTTCTACTAAGCCAGCATTTACCCTTTCACCTCTGTACTCAAGTCCCTTTCCCCAAGATGACTGCCTCTCCTGCCCAGGGCAGGGGCACACATCAGCTGGGTGGAAGTGGGCTCTCACGCTCTCGCACTGTCTTGGGCCACTCTGGTTTTCCTTTATTGGTGCCTTGTCTCTGCCTCTGTTTCTGGCTCGGGTTTTTTATTTGTGCCTCCCTAGAAACGTCTCAGTCTTGCTCACTGACCACACAGGGACTACGGCTCCCTTTTCTCCTGCTTTCTCCAGCACTGCCCTGGGAACTGCCCCAGACTCTTCCAGCATACTGTACAGTAGGAATGGGGAGAAGCCAATCATGAAACTTAAATCACTGAACACCTGTGGAGAACCTGAGCTGAGCTCTGCGTGTGGCACAGGCGCCTGTTGTCAGCCACACATGTCCACACGCTGTGGCTGAGCCACATCCTACATCCACAGGAGCAGAATCAGCACTTTCCGAGCACTTCCTGTGTACCAGGCATCTTGACAGACTTGTCCTCACCACAGTCCTATGGGCAGGTACTCTGAGTAGCCCCATTTAACAGATGATGAATGGATGCTCAGGGAGGTAAATACCTTGCTCCAGATGGCTGAGCTGACTAGTGGAAGATCTTTACCTCAAAGCCAGGTCTGCCTGATGCTCGACCACCATACTGTAATGCCTTCCACTGGCAGAGGAGTCAGACTGGAGTCCTCCACCTGGAATTGACACCCATTATTCTAAATGTCTTCATCCTGTAGCACCCCTCCCCCACTTTTTTTTCTTAACAGAGAGGTAGCCTCAGGACAGCAGGTGGTTCTAGCTTGTTCTGCTCTGAAGAAAATGTACAGAGACATCTTAATACGAGGAAAAGAAGGTGCCCCTCTGAAGCGTGACGAGTCAGGGAAAGAAGAAAAGCCGGCTGAGCTGCAGCTCCTTGTGGTCCACCTGAGTGGGTCATTTGAGGTCATCTCTGGACGCTTACTCAAAAGAAAAGGACATTTTATGCCCCCTGAGTTACTGCAGTCCCAGTTTGATACTCTGGAGCCCCCATCAGCTCCAGAAAATTTCATCCAAGTCAGTGTAGAGAAAAATCTTGCAGAGATAATTGCTACAATTATGGAAACTCTAAAATGAAATGAGAATCCTTTCCTATCAGTGGTCCAGAACAGAATTAAGCATAAATCTCTATCCCATGCCAAACCATGTTCCTGTATCCTTGTAGATACTGTATTCTAAATTCTTCTTAAGGTGAACAAACCGCAATGTGTTGAAATATGCGTGTTTGGGTGTGTTTTTAGGAATCTGCGATACTGTTGTCATCGTGCTCTGGCACATTCAGAGGAGAGGGAACTGTGAAAGTAGAGCTTCAACTGAAGTTTAAATTCATGTGACCCAAGCAGATGATCAGAGGCAATCCCATAATTGATGCTGTAAATCACCACCTTACTTAGAACATCTTGATCATGCCTATATTTGGACAAATAAATGAAACTTGGCTATCCTTGGCATCCCTTAGAAAGTGGTCTCAGGAGCAGAAATGTGTGCAGAATCGACCACTCAGCAACAAGTCATGTCACACCACATGCCTCCCAATACTCTCCTTGGTCATTTCAAGATAAATAAATAAAAAGCACATATAGTTCATGGATATAAAAAACTGCCAAGGTGGAACTTGAGAGAATGAAGGACAGGACTCTGATCCAGTCTCCCCCTCATCATATAGGCAGACCTCTGTGAGACTAGGCTGGTGTCAGCCTACCCGCCCTCCTGCTGTAAAAGCCATCAGTGATGGGCACTAGGCAGGCGAGGAAGGAACACCAGAGCTGCTTACAGCCAAGACATGAAACAAAACCTTCCAATGGGCAGCGACGTGCCAGAGGCAGCTGGGCTAGACAAGGCTGTAAGGGAGACTGGAGGTGCTGGTATGTTCCTGGCATGCCGGTTACCAGGCAGCCACTACGGAAGCTGCAATCTGGCCAGCCACGGGCTAGGTTGAGCCCTTCCCCCAACAGGGCTCCAGGAATAAGCTTCCCTTACCCTCTATCCGGATCAGGACCAAAGGACCCAGCCACTCCTGCAGGCCCACTGGTTGGCTCTGGCCAGAAAGTGAGTTTTAGAACCAATTACCTGTCTTCTTTCACAAGGGCATGCAGCCTTTGTCTACCAATAAAATACGTGTGTGGGGTGTCAGTGGACAGGACCTTTCTACGGAAAGGGATGTTGCCTAGGAAAATGTGGAGCCCCAGATTTTCCTCTCTGCCAGCCTATCTGGGGCACCTCCTGCCTGGTTTGAGTTTACATCAACCCTCCTATCAGGGTCCAGGCCTTTAAGTTGCCCAGTCGACATACTCTCTCTAGCTGGATGAGTCACCCCCAGATGCAGAGGAAGGACTCCATCAGTCCACTGTACTCAGTGAGTCCACACTGCGTCCTGTGATGGGCACCCTGGAGGGTTTGAGGACCCGTAACACCAAGCCCTGCTCCCGGGTAGCTCAAGTCGGGTGGAAAGATAGGGCATCTCGTACCCTCTGGCATAGGCTGGAGTTCTCAGTGAAGGCAGTTCTTCACAAAGAATTGATTTTCAAATATCCTGCTAGACTTTCACATAGGACCAAATGAAAAAGCCTATTTATAATTATAGGAGCACAGAATCTAGCACTATTTTACACATAAACAAATTTTTTTTCAGTTTTAATATTCACTGAAATTTCCAAGAATGCAATAAAAGGAGAGTTATATTCCATTTTAGTTTTAACATTACCAGGAGTTGTTTACCATTTCAGAGAAGTCATTGTTTTTCTGTTACAAAAACAACACGCCTACATCCACCTACATTTGTAATTCTTCGTTCCCAGTGATCCACCAATGGGCACAAGCACCTAGCTACCCCACTGTGTTCATCTAGCACAGCCACGCCCAAGCATTCCATATTGAAACCTATTAGTTTATTACAAGTTACTTTTTTTCCTCCTTTAGAGTTAAGGCATATTTATTATTTGCTTAGGTAAGTTTTATTAACAATTAATTTCACTTCAAGATGGTAAAGGGGGCATTAGAAAACAGTTGTTAAGAACAGTTGTTAATTGAGGCTGGCGGGGTTGAGCACGGCGACAAGGGAGGCCAAGGTATGAGCCAGTGCTGCCCTCTGGTGGCCCAGGGTCCTCTTCCTGGGTTAGGAGCAAGGAACGCTTCGCCCCTCCCAGCCCTGACCAGACTCCTGCCCAGCCTCTATCACAGGGGAAGAAGGAGCAGGCGAGAACTGTTTGTAGTGGCTCAGAATAGATGCCAACGAAAGATTTCCTCAGCCCTGCAAATGCCACTTACGACCCCTCTGGCAGGACTCTCCACCTTACCCTCTTCCACTCCCCACCACCAGAGGAAGTTCAGGTTAAACATTTTCCTCTCCTATGAAATGGGGACCACCTGCCTCGTAAGGTTGTGAGAACTTACAATGCTGAGACCAAAACCTGACACTAACTGCTCAACGAGTTAGCTCTTGGTATACTTGTCATCCCCTGGAGTTTGAGGGAGTGTGGCCAAAGGACAAAAACTCCTAATCCTGTTTTTGACTGTGGGGAGCTTATGAACCCCTCCTAAGGATGTGAATCTTAAGTCTTTGGGTTCTGATAGGTCGTCTTCCACCCCTCCCTTGGCCAGATCCAAGCAGGCAGGGTCTGGGATGATGCCCTTGAAGCCTGAGACGACTCGGCGACCTGCTGAGCAGCCAGCTCTGGAATCAGGACCCAGAAACGGCTGGTCTCTGGGCACAGCACTGCCACAAACTCAGTGGGTAATGATGACCACTCTGAGGTGTCACCAGGTGCCATCCAAGGTCTGAGACCAACACCTGTGCCTCTCTGAGAGACTGCTCTGATGAGTAAACTACTTTTCAGTGGGTGGGAGGGCAAGAAGGGAGAAATTAAAACAGGCTAACTTTAATCAAAGATACAATCGACCAGGAACTTTGATTTTCTAAAACTGTGATATGTGAGTTTATTCTCCTTTCACTGAACAGCAAATCTGTATATTAAGAATGATTGATTGGAGTATTAACTAATTATGGGCATTATGAATGCCCAGCAATTACCAAGGAAGTCAAATTTGATTAGACATCCAGCTACAAGCTGTGTTGGGCATCAATGTAGGGAGTCATTTCAACCCCTACAGAATCTCAAGTGTGAAACATAGCTTGGTGCTGATTTCTGGATAATCTTCAATCCCTCCAGTGGAGTTTTTTGCCAGCAACCTATCTTAGATGCGGTGGAAACTGAATTTCACTTTGTGGGTGAAGGTTGGAAAGTCATGAGCCATCACTCAGGAGGACCCCAGACCTAATGTTGATGAGTATCTACTGGATCTAATTAAGGATCCAATCAGATGGTGCTGGGGGAAATGACCCCAAACCATGACAGTTCATGGCAGGACTTGGGACACTTGAACGCCCAGAGGACCTAGCAAAAACAATAATGGTGGGATATGGCAGACATTAGGTAGTAGTGAGACTGTGGCAAAATGGAAAATGGATGTTTTATCTAAAAAGGGCAGCCACTACTCAGCTCAAGATAATGCAGGGACATACCTGCATTAAAGTTGGGTTTGTTGCTTGTTGCATAAGGGAGAAGCCACACCTTCAGAACCATGAGGGGTATCTTAATAAGATAAGAGGAATGAAGTGAGGCTAAAGCTATCATTCATAAAGAAGTACATTAGCCAGGACAGGGAGTTATTTGGTCACTTTTGTGTTTTGGAAAAGTTCACGTTTTTCTCTGTGTTCAGGCACAATTACAGAACGGTCTTTGTCTTGACCATGGTCACAGAGCAGTTCTGTAGTTACGTAGGTGTTCTGTGGAACTGTATGTTCAGCAGACAAAGAAGGCTCATTTTAGTACTAGGCCAGCTCCTGGATGACAGGGACTGCTTTTCTCTCTCTCATTGTCAGAGATGGTTGTCACTAAGATCTTTTAGTCTTAGATTTGAAATAGTTGAGGACACATCATTTATCTTTAGAATAAGCAAAGAACTCAGGTTTTAACTTGAAGGGAGGGTTTAACTTGAACTTCCCTTCTCAAGAAATGAGAATGTGGTAGGTTTTCAACCTTAAGTAAGGGCCAGGTTGTGGTAGCTGGTTATACCCTGAGGTCAGAGGGCTGAGTGACAGGAAGCGAGTAGTGGATTAATCTCTCAGGACATCCACCACTTCCCCTTCTGTAGCTAGGGCTGTTGTGGTTAGGGTATGTGAATCTGGAAGACCTTGAGAAGTTCTCTCATCCCACTCAGCAAACACGCTTATCCAAAGAGGGCCCAGGGCCCGGGAAAAAAATGTCTGTCCCTGTTTCACCATGTATCAGTACTTCATTCCTTTCTCTTGTTGAATAGTATTTCCATTGTAAGGATATACCACATTTGGTTTAGCCATTCATCAGTTCACAGATATCTGCACTGTTTCCAATTTTTGGCTATTACAAATAATGCTATGAACATTCCAGTACAGTTTTTTGTGGGGACATTAACATTTTCATTTCCCTTGGGTACATACATACCAAGAAGAATAGCTGGGTCAAATGCTAACTCCATGGTTAACCTTTTGAGAATCTGCTCAACTGTTTTCCAAGTAGCTGCTGTATTTTACATTTCTATCAGCAACCCTAGCCAACACTTACTTTCTGTCTTGTGATCACTGCCATCCTGGAGGACATGAAGTGGTATCTCATTAAGGTTTTGATCTGCATTTCTCTAATAATGCTGAGCATTTTTTCCTGTGCTTATTGGCTATTTGCTTATCTTTGAGAAATGTCTATTCAAGTCTTGTCCATTTTTTAACTGGGTTGTCTTTTATTGCTGAGTTGTAAGAGTTCTTCATATATCCCAGATACTAGATTCCTATCAGATATATGATTTGCAACTACTGTCACCCATTCTGTAGGCTGTCTTTTCACTTTATCAACTCTGAAGCCCTAAAGTTTTTAAGTTTGCTGAAGTCCAACTTATTTTTCATTGGTTGCTTGTGCTTTTGGTGTCACATCTAAGAAACCACTGCCTAGTCCAAGGTCAAGAGTTACACCTATATTGTCTTCTAGGAATTTTACAGCTTTAGCTCTTACATTTATGTCTTGGATCCATTCTGAGTTAGTTTCTGAATCAGAATATGCATTTTAACAAGAACCCAGGTGATCTACATGCATAATGAAGTTGAGAAGCAATGCCTTAAATTACTAATAAATTCCCATTTCCTTTAAATCAGTGGTTCTAACCGGGGCAGTATATTACAATCACTTCAGGAGCTTTAAAAAATTATGCCTGAGCCTTACCCAGATACAGCAATTCCACTTAGTCTGGGGTGGGCTTATGTTTTAATCTCTGTAGTTGATTCTGACGTCAAACCAAGGGTTAAGAACTACAACCTCTTTGCAGATTAACATTTTCTATAGCCCTCACCTAACTCCTCAATTTCTTGAGGAGTCCACAAAGTTATCTCCATCCACTTGCTTCACCATTTAATCAATGTTTCATGTCTTTCTCATTTGAAAAGAAATCCTTAACATCATTCACAAATCCTTTTTATATGGATTTCACCCACATGCCTTTGCTAGGCTGGTAGGCACCCACTGCATTCTTAATATGTGTTACTGAGACTTTGAACAGTGCCACATTAACTGGGATCAGTCTTAACAGTGCATATAGTACATGAGATCATAAGCTTAGTGTCTGGATATGACACAAATCACACTTTGATCGAGAGACCAGAGGATGGACGTCATATTGGATGGTAATGTATGAAGGTGGCGGGGAATAGGTCTCAGAAGAAAAAATAAAGAACTTTGCAATTGTTCTGGGAAAACCAAAGATCTCAGTTTGGCCAAGAGCATGGTCTACAATGAGCTACATTTAACATCTAGTTATCATGTTCTCTTTGAGGCATTACTTGTCCTTGCTCTTTTTCTTTTCTTTTTTTTTTGAAGCAATGCAACGGGAATAGGTAAAACACTCCTGTCTTCCCTTTACAAGTCCAGAACCACAGAACCAGTTCACACTGATCAATGATCTATATCTAAGAGCTAAATCCATAAAACTCTTGGAAGAAAACACAGAGGGAAATCTTCATGACCTTGGATTTGGCAATGCAATCTTAAATATGGCACCAAAAGCATGGGCAACAAAAGAAAAAATAGATAAACCAGACTACATCAAAATTAAACACTTTTGTGCAAAGGACATTATCATCAAGAAAGTGAAAAGACAATCTACAGAAAAAGGAGAAAATATTTACAAATCATATAGCTGAAAGAGTTTAATATCCAGAATATGTTAAAAAAAAAACTCCTACAATTGAACTATAAAAAAACACAATCAAAAATAGGCAAGGACTTGAAAAGACATTTCTCAAAGAAGATAAGCAAACAGCCAATGAGCACATGAAAAAATGCTCAGCATTATTAGAGAAATGCAGATCAAAACCTTAATGCGATACCATTTCACACCTAGTAGGATGGCTGTAATTTAAAAACAAACAAAAAACAGAAAATAATAAGTGTTGGCAAGGATGTAGAGAAAACTGAAACCCATACATTGCTGGTGGGAATGTAAAATGGTAAAATGGTGCAGATGCTGTGGAAAACAGGTAGTTCTTCAAAAATTAAAAGTGGAGGGGTCGGCCCTGCGGCAGAGTGGTTAAGTTTGCGCGCTCCGCTTCAGTGGCCCAGCGTTTCTCCAGTTTGGATCCTGGGCGTGGACATGGCACCACTCGTCACGCCATGCTGAGGCGGCATCCCACATGCCACTACTAGAAGGACCCACAACTAAAATATACAACTATGTACTGGGGGGATTTGGGGAGAAAAAGCAGGGGGGGAAAAAAAAGATTGGCAACAGTTGTTAACTCAGGTGCCAATCTTTAAAAAAAAAAAAAAATTGAATTACTGTATGACCCAGCAATTCCACTCTAGGTATATGTCCAAAAGAATTGAAAACAGAGAATCAAACAGATAGATACTCATACACCAATGTTACAGCAGCATTATTCACAATATACAAATGGTGGAAGTGTCCATCAACAGATGAATGAATAAAATGGAGTATATATCCACATAATGGAGTATTATTCAGCTATGAAAGGGAATGAAGTATGGATAGATGCTACAACATGGATCGACCTTGAAAACATGCTAAGTGAAAAAAGACAGACACAAAAGGCCACATATCATATAATTCCATTTATACAAAATATCCAGAATGGGTAAATCCATAAAGACAGAGAGCAGACAGAGAGTTGCCAAGGGCGGGGGTAAGTGGAGAATAGTGAATGACTGCTTAATGTTTATGGGGTTTCCTTTTGGGGTGTTGAAATCATTTTGGATTGTGATGGTTGTGCAACACTGTGACTATACTTAATATCACTGAATTATACACTTGAAAATAGTTACAACAGTAAATTTTGTTATATCCACAATTTTTAGCAAAAAAGAAAACCATAGGCCTTCCTTCCCTACAAGAGCTGAGCCTATCTCACTAACCTTATTACTATATGCTAGAACAGCAAACTAGAATGCATACTTCTTTTAGACTGACTCAAAAGTTAAGGGCCTCGTCACATGTACCTGGTTCCTTCTACAATACTCAGCAAGCAGTTAAGTCACTACTTCTCCCCTGGAAAAGAGTGAACATTGAAGAATAATGTGCTCCTCCAACACTGTTCTCCTTTTGGGATCAAAGACGGTTACAAATTCTCTGACATTCTACCCATCAAGCAGTGGGACCTATGACCCTTAAATCTGGGCAAGCTAAGACTGCTGACAACTAGAATATGAGACAAATGACACTGGGCCAGTTTGGGGCCTAGACTTTAAAAAAACTGACAGCTTTCATTTTCCTTGAAATACTTGCTCTTGAAACCTATCCACCACGTTGTAAGGAAGGACAAGTAGCCCTGAGGAAAGGACGCTGTAGAGAGGAAGTGAGATTCCAACTGCACTCCCAGATGAAAGCATGTAGCAACTGAACAGCCATGTGAATAAGCCCTCTTTAAAGTAAATGCTCCAGACTCAGTCAAGTTGTTGCAGCGGTATTCACAAGCCTTGCCAAAATTGTTCATTCAAAAATAAAATAACGATTTTGTTCTAAGCCACCAAGCCCTGTAGTAGGTTGTTATGAAGGATTAGATAACCAAAACAGAGTGGAAATTCCCTTCCCTCTGTAGGAAGTATAACGATGTGAAGAATGTGTCTGAATAAGCTTTTTTAAAAAAAAATCCAGCTTGAATACACAGTGACTACTATATATCCCATTAAAGAATCAGGACCCACATTCAGCTTTGGTCTTTTGAGGGAAACTATACTGAGAGCTTCTATGTGTGCATAGCTCTGTTCCAAGCATAGAGTGGTAAGCAAGACAGACTGGGCTGTGGATCTGGGGCAGGTTACTCTATAATAGGGAGTCTGAAATACAAATGTTAACATGTATAAATTGGAATTACAATCTAAGGATGTGCTTCATAGCTGTCCCAGCTCTGGAAGAAATCTCAACCTCGTTCTACTCAATCTCACCAAAGCAAAGACACTGGGAGGGGGGTGCTTTTCTTTTCCTCTCCTCCACTTTCAAAAGGGCTGACCACTCCTACTGACAAGGCAAGGCAGCTCTAGCTGAGGAAAACGATGGCTGGAAAGACACAGAAACCCTTTCCCCCTCACACTTCAGCTCATGTAACAAAGGTGCATCTGTGTATGCTTGCTTATTCATTTATTTATAAAACCTCTTCTGGGGATCAAAAGCTAGTGATAATGCCTTTCTCTCTGTATTTTTTGGTAGAAAACAATTACCCCATACTCTCCTCCTAAATTAAGTCCCCGGCTCCCCCAAACCGCCCCCCCCCCCCCACAGGATAATTCCCACTAGAATACAAACGTAGTAGTTCCTAGCTTAAAAGAACACAAAAGACAAGTTTCCTCTCTGCCACCACCATGCCCCTCACCAGTTACTGCCCCCATTTCTCTGATGCTACTTCGAAACTCTGTTTCCTGATTATCTCCTCGGCCCACACTAACCAGGATGTCACCCTCAACACTGTAACATCCCTGTCATAGTCACGAAGGTCCTCCCTTTACTAAACCCATAGATTAACATTCAATCCGCAATGAGTACTTGAAGCAGAGCATTTAACACAGTTCACTTACCATCTTTCTCCTTGTGAAAAGGGTTCTTCAAGGACCTCTCTTGGTTCTCAACTTACTATCTGCCTGTTCATCTCCTTTGCTGGTTTCCTCTCATTTCCCTGAACTGAAAGTGAGAGTAAACCAGGGCTCAATCTTCCCCAAGTGTGTTTATCAACACTCTCTCTAAAAGCCACAGTCAGGATTTTTCAACCTTGGCACTATTAAAATTTGGGCCAGATAAATCTCTGTTGTGGGAGGCTGTCCTGTGCATCATAGAATGTGTAACAGCATCCTTGGCCTCTTCTCACTAGATGCCAATAGCAGCCCCAATCATAACGTCAAAAATGTCTCCAGACATTGCCAAAAGCCCCTGGGGGCAAAATCCCTTTTGGTTGAGAACCACTGATCTAGCTCCCAGGTTTCAAATACCATCTCTGTATTCTGGCAGCTGGATAACTTGTCTATAGCCTGAACCTCTCCTCCAAGTGCCTTTCCGTTGTCTCCACTTGTACGTCCAATCAAGTACATCCCACTTAACATGTCAAAACTAAACTTCTGATTTTCACTCCTTCCCATATGTCTCTACCTTGTTTGCCTTGCTTGATACCTCTCTTGCTCTTAACCTCACACTTTTATCCATCAGTAAAGCTTACTGGCTCTGCCTTCAAAACACACCCCAAATCTTACTACTTCTTACCACCCTCCACTGCCTCTAGCCCAGCTCAAGCCCCTGTGATCTCTCAGCGAGACTACCTCCTAACAGTCCCTCTGCTTACACCTTGGCCGCCTAGTCCAGCGGTTCTCACCTGGGAACTTGTTAGAAATGCAAATTCTCTTCCAATCCCAGAACTATAAATCAGAAACTCTGGGGATGGGACACAAAAATTGGGATATTACATCCTCCACATCACACACTTGAACCACTCCTCTGCCCCCACCTCTCCAATCATATTCCCTACACTGCTTTCTCCCTAGCTCACCTTGCCCCGCCACAATGAACTCCCCGTGTCCTACAAACACACTTGGAACACTCACATTACAGGACCTTTTCTTACTTGTCCCTCTTCCTGGAAAGTTAGTCAACCATCCCAGATATTCTTCAGGACTCTATTTCAATGTCACCCTCTCAATGAGACCTTCTCTTGACTACCTTCTTCCTGAACTAGCCTCCTGTGCTTTTTTCCACCAAAGCACTTGTCACCACCTAACAGGCTATGTATCTGTTTTGTTTATTGTCTGTCTCCCTACATTCTACTACATAAAGCCCATATGGACAGAACTTTGTTACATTTACTGCTATACTTTGAGCAACTAGAAAAAAACCCTGGTACTCAATAAAATAAACGCTGACTTTCTAAGGCAGGGGCTGTCTATGGTTGATTAGAGAAAAGATACAAAGCAGCTAAGGAGGAACACTTAATGCTACTTAAGTAACTGCCAAGAAAATTTCAGAGCAGAAAACAAACTCAAAACTGTAAGGTGAATGAGGCAGACAGAATGCAGCAGTTGACAGGAAAGGAAGTGGTTCAGAGTAAATCAGTCACTGGTTTGCAAAGTTCAGGAAGACTTCAGAACTGAGCCCAGAGGCGAGGGTAGGCTTTATATAAGCAGAAGACAACAGATGAAATTCCAGAGAAGAGAATACCATGAGCAATGAGAGAGAAGTGGAGATTTGCCAAGTACAGTTTTCCAAAAGTGTGTTCATTGGATAGAGCATTACACCTTGAAGCATATTTCAGTGAAAACGATGGCAGAAGCTAGGAAAAGGCTGGATTAAATGGCCTTTAATCCATCACTGGAGGATTAATGGATTATCCTCCACTAATCTTTAATGACTTCTTGTTGATTTTAACACGTTTAATTTAACATTAACCTCTAAGACAGGAAGTATAGTATGCAGTTATTTCTCTGCCTTAACCACACCATCTTTTATTTGGTGCAAGCACACAGACATGTGGTCTAGCTTCACTTTTATTACTAATGTTAGCGACGTTTTTATCTGTCCTATTTTGTTGTAGTTTGCCTATTAAATTAACATAGTAATAATGTCTCCCCAAACAAAAGACCCCTTTTATTACCATATTTAAATCAAGTCTGCAACTCCAATTCTGAATACACAGAAGCCAGCTGTCATTTATCTGATTGTTCAATATTTGCTATACTTTGTTTAGGATAACGTAATATTCCACTTGGGAAATACACCTGAAATGTTATTTTCATCACTCCATTCTTTATTCAATTTGTAATAAATAACCCAATATGAAAACAATTTAAGCCTATAGTATTTTAAGTGTCTTTTTAATGCTTTTGAGGATTTTAAGTATTTTGAACTCCTAAAAAAATATTCAGACCTAAGATAAACATATCAGAAACAAACAACAACAAAAACCATACCATTGCAGTAGCCAAAAGGGACTTAAGAGATCACCCAGTCCAGTGTGCCAAATGGGCCTTACCAGCACTTTTACAGTAAAGAAATCATGATTTCTTTACTCAAAGTCAAATAACTAGTCAGGTACCAAAAAAAGCAAGCCATGGCCAGGTCACCTGACTTTCTAGTTGTCTATCTTTTTAACATACAATACAGCGTATGCACACATTTTTATTGAGGAAACAAAAAATTAATAAACCATAATCTAAAGTGTGATAAAATCTGGGATAAATCAATAGTCTTTAAAGACATGGTTAGACAAAGTAAATTAAGACATCTTTTTCTTTCTATAAAAGAGGCAAGACAAACCAAGTGTAAAAGCTAGAGATTTATTGTTATTTTGTGATTAATAAATTGTCAAATTGGTTATGACACTATCCCGCACTGTATACCACCATTTGCCAGTACAAAAGTTTTTAAACCAGACTGAGGCATAAGGCAGAGAGAGCAGAGACACATGAATATTATCCTTAACAACTTCCTCTAGTCATGCCTCCACCTTGACCCTCATACATGTTTTCCTCCTGGGGAAAGCGGCAGAACAGTGCACCGGCTGGTGGGCAACCTGGCCTCTTGACCCTTTTTAATAGCAAGCAACTTACAGAAGTAATGGAATTCAACTTGTATTTCCCTTGATTTTATTGGTCTGAACTCAATTTAGATTACTTTAACATTTTCATTTCCTGTAACTGTACATGAGAGAATATAATGACCTAAGAGAATACTGAACCAGAGTCAGCCAAATATATTACTGACCCCGAAGTTATGTTTTAATTGGTCCTAAAGGAATGTACCACCCCAACAGTTTGAGAGTTAGGCAAACAGAACTTCTTTGGGGAGGGAAGAGAAAGGCTGTAGAACAGCCAAATGTATTCAACATTGTTAAAACGGCTCTTTGTTTTTCACCCCTGAATTTACTTTACTACACTATATGCACAGAAATCCTAACAGAATCTTGGTTGCCAGTATTATTTAGGCTGGCCCAACCCAGGATAGATCCCCACCCTCCCAAGCTCCCCTTCTCTGAGGCTCTGAAAAGCACAATATTTAACTATTTCTTAATAGAACTACCAAAACACTTCAGAAACAAGTGGCTCACAAATCATTTTAAATTCATGTATTGCCTGTGCATGAGAAAACTGATAAACCCAAAAGATAGTTCTGCTTTTATGTGGTGATTAAAAATAAATGAAACATCAAGACACTTTCAGTGAAAGCAACATTTCAATTACAAATTGTAATGCCTGTTAAACTACCTATGGGAGAAGCTGAAAAGTCCTAGCAAATGCACTTTTGGGTTATACTACAGTGCTCCTTCAGTCTGCACAAAGATTAAGGTAATTTACAGTCAATCTGTGAATGTTGAGACAATGTTACATTATGTTGTCTGTACAATTAAATGTCCTTAAAGAGATAACCAGAATCAGCTTTTCTACTATATTTTCAACGAATCTGACTAACCGGCACTTTTGCTGAGAGACGTTTATCAAAGATGCTGTAAGATTCTACAATTAGGAAATATTCAGCTTTAAAGGTATTTCCTCATCTTTACTTCCTTGGTTACAAGTGTTTTGCTCAGATAATCTATTACAGTATGTTTCTAGAAATGCAGTCCCAAATGTGCATACTATATTGTATACAAATAAAGCAAAAACTGTCAGTAGTATAAATCTTACAGCATTTTGTTTGCAAAAATACATGCCAAAGTCACAATAAGCAGTATTGTACCACAAATTATAGAGCGCAAATGATTTGCTTCTTTTAATGCTTTTATTCTACATAAATTACTACCATAGGCTAATGTTTAAAAAGCAAATAAACTGGACAGATGCAGGACAAAAATCTGTTCACCCAACTATAAAAGGTGATATGTTTTTCAAAAATTACAATAAATGCAGAAGTGTTTGATGCATGCAGTAGCCTTAAATGAAAAAGCATTGATTCCCACTGTTCCACAAAAAAAAAAAAAAAAAAAAGGAGAAAAAAAAAACAGAGAAACCCACACATCTTACTGCACTCCACCTTAAAATGCATCATATTGGGCTTGTTTATAACAGCACAGAATTCCAAGAGTCAAAATGAAATAAAGCAGGTATTTTAAAGATTTAAGAGCCGTTATCAAAAATAAATTACATTTTTTCAAGATACAGAAATGCTGCTATGATGGCTGGGAGCCCAGTAACCTTTCAATAGCCGCATTGATATCACCTCCTGTTGCTATTAGCGCTTGCAAGTTTGCTTCACGGTTCAAAAATCCCATTGCACTGAGCTGTTCCAGTTGTTGCTGAAATCTAACTTCTGGATTCTGTAGCTGTTAAAAGAAAAAAAGTTAACCAAAACTCTCAAGGAAAAATCAGCCCATGTCCCAGCTGAATATCCTTTAAAAATTGTTAATAGCTTTTTAATAACACTCGGTCTACTGAGCTATAAAAGCACTGGCCTCTCTCTTGAAACATATTCAACATGCTTAAGAGTACAGCACTTTGTTATTTTAAATAGTCTAATTTATACCTAAACAGCCATGCCAAATAGATCACATAACTCTGCTTTAAAAGAAAAATAGCTTAGTAAACCTCAACCATTATTTTAGATATATTTAAAAAACTCATGAACATGCAGGAAAACTTAAAAGTTTACATGCAAATAGTTTAGAATTAGATGATTTATTTTGTAGCTATTGACCAACTGGGTAATTACAAAAGCCAATGTCCTCACGTATAAAATTATAAAGTTCTAATAAGGCTTAGGATGTGGATTCAATTTCTGTATTGGCCAGGCAAGTCTTCAGAAAAGAGTTCCAGTTTCAGGCCCACAAACTATACTCCTGACAATTTAGATGCATCAAAACTTCCTTTCACAAATAAGGTAAGATAAAAAAAATCTTGGCCAACCTGATAATGGGGAGGGCCTGGAGATTGTTCAACTTACGTAACAATTCTGTCCAATACCTAAAATTTATTTTTCTTATGAATATTGACTGAGTCAGAAGCCATGCTAGGTAGTAGGAATACAAATACTTGTATAAGATAAAACCCTGCTCTGTTTATTTTATTTAATAAGGCTTAAAATTAGAAAGCATGCTATATTTTGGGGGTAACAACCTATTGTAATAGGTTTGAACTCTGTATAATGGCAGATTCTCAGTAAAGCAAATAAATGTTTCCAGATGCAAGAATATTAGGAGTTCACATTTTTTTAGCCATATTTGTGAGGTGTACATATATAACATAAGTTACCAGAGGAAACAGTAGTGGGCAGGGTGAGGTAGTCAGAATTTTTTTAAAAGTCAAAATACAAAGACTAGATATAATACAATTGGTCAGGAGATATTTGGGATAATCAAATTTCTATTCCTCCCTGACAAACTTCTATAAAATACATTTCAAATAATTTTCAAACAAGGACTCCAAAAGAGAGTGCATTTTTAAAGGCAACTTCCAAAAATGCATTTTAAAGGCAAAGTTGTAGCACTTCTTCCTCACAACTAGAACATTTCCTTTAGTGTCTAATATAGTACCAAAGTTAACAATTTTTGTAATGCCTATTTTAGAATCAATATCCTTAAGACTGTGCTTTTCATTACAGTCTAAACCCTAAAGGACTGCCACTTTCTTTTTGGGGGGAAAATTTTAAATTTCTAATGTTAAGGAATGTAAAATGTGAGCAGAAAAATAATCATTACCTGAGGATTGACTCCAGCAAGCGCCTGCAGCATCTGCTGTATAAACTGCTGGTGTCCAGGCTCAGTGGTTCCTGCCGTGGGACTTGGGTTTTCACTTGGTGCAGAGCTAGACCCGTTGGTTCCTGAAGAGCCTCCAGTGCTTCCCAATGCCCCCAGGCCAGGAGTGAACCTAGGAAAAGCACAGACTAGTAAGAAACCTAAGCTCCTGCAAAACTAGAGGCCAGATTAGGCCAGTTGGTGGTAAATCAGTTACATTTTAACATAATATTAGCTAAGTTATCTTCCCAAAATGAGTGTTTCTAACCTTGGAAATTCCATCTAAAAACAATCTCAACCAAAAAAAAGGTAGAATGATATTGTCTGAAATTCTCAGAGAGAAAGTAAGTGTTGTACACCTTCATAATCTTCAAATAAACCTACCCTGGGATGAGGCCAGGGGCTTCTGTTGCTAATGTCTGTAAACCCTGCTGAATCTGTAACAAGGCCTGCATTGCTCTGGGGTTTGACATTGCCGATAATGTATCAGGATTCTGCATCTAAGGAAGAAAGAAAACCAGTGGTTACAAGGGAATTAAAATCAATGAGGTAAAATTTAAATGTTTTCTTTGCTATGTTTCTGGAGAAAAACCTAAAACCTTACTCTTAAGACACTGGTAATGCCAAATTTCTTTCCCAGAATAAACACAAGCACTTCCTCTTTAACAGCAAACCTAGTGTGCAAATCGTTATTTGACCTCCTCCCAAATACATCATGAAAGCCGTTTTTCAGAATGAAAGACAATCAGGAGCTACTCTGGAAGCCACAACTGTTCCCCTTCTCCAACAGAAGATAAAAGTATTATTTCTGAGAGACAACCTCCAAATGCACAATTTACATAGCATGGTAATATGGTGAAAGCCACATATTCCTCCTGACCAAGTGTTATCTGTTGCTGATGTAACAATTTTACCCATAAGATAGACTCTAAAACAATAGTTCCAAATTTGAACTTAATACATGTATCCTGAGTTCAGCTTCGCTACTTCCAAATATACACCACCTGACTGACCAAAACAGATAGGCTTACATCATTACAATAGACCAAGGACACCAACTAACCTTGGATAATGGTTTACAGGACTGAGAATCATTTGCATAATGTTTTAAAAGCCCTAGAACTACCAGTCTCAACACACCAAGACTGACTTCACTTTTATCTTTTTAAATAATAAAATACCATGGCAATCTCAAGAACATTTTTGTAATAAACCTTCCTTGTAGGACAACACTGACAATTTTAATCTTGCTAATTCTGAGTTTGAGGAAATGAGATCTACTCCTTGGAAAACAGACATTCTATTAATTTGGAGGAATTGAAACATTACAAAGAAACCAAACATGTAAAACAGGATAAAGTAGAGCTCTTTCCTGTTACTCAAGATTAGTTAAACCATAAAAGCATAACATGACACGGTGAAGCACTTCAAAGTTAGTAAAGTGAAAGGAAATGATTTATGGTATTATCGAAGCATTGAAAATCCTAAATCCTCAAAAGCAAAAACAAAATGGTCCTTTCCTCAGACTTTATGTTTAAGAAATAGAAGCAAAAGATCAGCAGTGAAATGGGGCCCAGTTAAGATCAAGCTGAGTTCTCTGCGAATTGACAGCATTTTCAGATTCTACTCTATGTTTTGCTATCAGCCACAGAAGAGCAAGGAAAATGTTCATCATCAAACTTTTTCAAGCAAATCATTACCGAAGATAGCTAGCATCTTTTCTTACTCACTTGTTGGAGGAAAGTTGGGAGCTGTTGTCTCATTTGTTCTTGAAGCTGAGGATTTCCAGCAAATAGGGGATTATTCAGCATCATCTATGGGGCAAGTGTTCAAACAATTTTAACTGGAAATATCTGAAACAAGTAATGTACCTTGTTTAATAGTCTATCTTCCCCCAAGTGCCTAACCTGGCACTTAAAATGGAGGAAGGTAGAACATGAATAAAAAAGAAGGGAAGATACTGTCCACAAGAGGGATCTCCAGAAAAAAACAAAAACGAGCCATCTTCTCTCTCAACGAGAATGGTGATTATGATAATGACATGCAATATCCTAAAAAATAAAAGCAATCATTTTCTTAGGCTTTTCCTTGAGCAAAGGTGACTATTTGCCCTTGAAAGAAAAATGGGAGTAACTGGCATTCGTGAGGACACATTTCTGCTACACTGACAGAATAAGCATAAGCATCAATATATGAAACTATACATGGCTTGCTTAGAAACCTCGACACACAAGTGGCAAGCACAGAGAAAATCCAGACCTGGAACCACTGTTATCTACCTGCCTACTACAAAACAGCTAATATTAGGTCCAGAAAACGAACGCCACAAAACAGCAACCAACGTGCCAGAGAAATGGAGCTGCTAGGTGAAAATCAGCCTAGGACTAGCACCAACAGATCTCTGGGGAAAGTATTAAAAAGTTTTAAGACCGGAAAGATGTAAATCCATTTGAGAACACCAAGATAAGCCTCTGGATTTCACCTCACTACCACCAGAGATGAGAAAAGTTACAGGCCTCCTAACCTTCAAATAGGTGTTAAGAGTTAAAAAGTCAGGTCAATATTAACATGATGTTGAATACCTGAAAATAAGATTACAATACACAATCAACATAACCAGAAACTAGTAAATTCTCATAGCTTCAAAAAAGACAAATTTTATATCAGTTTCCCCAGATGGAGTGAAAAGTCAACTAACAATGATTTATTGATAGCCTATTACCTGTCCAAAGTCTGGGGGGAAGATGATCCTTGCCCTCAAGTAGTTAGCCATATTTGACAGTAATTATATGTAAATCCTGGAAGTAGAGAGAATTGCTCCCTCCCTCCTCAGTTTATCTATTGTTGCAAAGTGGATTATTTAATTTCAACAAATAACTAAGCAGGAAAAAGTCAGACAATGTTTTTGGATATACAGGATTTATTTTGAACTGACCAATAAGTTCACAGTAAATAAAGTAATACATGAGATCAACAAACCTGCTTCTTTATTGGCTCGAGTCATACTTTTTATTATGAACATATTAATGAGGTTATCATATTTATCTTTCAGGATTCATGTCATTTGAAAAAGCATGTCATCTTAAATTTATTCATTCTCAGAAAATTATATCTCACTTGATTAGGATATTTCTCCTAACTTACCTGTGTATTTAACAATACAGTTGCTATACTCAGACTTTTTTAAGTATCTAAAAATCAAAATTGGAATAGAGAAACTACAAACTTTAATCTACTGATAACCAGAGTACACTTTAAACGCTTCTATATTGTCTATAAGAAAAGACATTCCTATCTAGCCTTGTCAACATTTTGCTTTAGAATAAAAAACTGTATATGAAAGCGCTCAAGTCATTTTATAATGTAAAACTGTTAAGTTTAAATGGCTGGGAATGTGCTTGTTAAAGCCAAAAATTTTAACTCGAGGTGCACATTCAATGCTAATTATTAATTAGTCAAACATACATTTAAAAACATACAAATAGGATCATTCTACATATCCACTTTCCACATTTACTTTCAACAAAAGTGCTGTGATCACAGTAAATTGTAGCACTTAAGTTGTAGTCTGGTAATTTTCATATAAATAAAACAATTTTTCTTAAAAAGTACCTACAATATGCAAAATTAAAAGAGTATACAAAAATTCACCTAAAAACTTGTTATTTCCAATTCCAAAAATTTTAAGAGGGCAGAAGTTATTGCTGAGGGTTGTAACTCAAAGATATCTGCTGTATACTTGAATCAATATGGTTCCAGACTTTAGAAAATAAAAACCATTTCATTTGACATAATGAAGGAAAGTGATTAACTTTAAGAGCTTTTAAAATTGGGGAACTGGGAATAAACTATAAAAGAAACTACTTCAAATTCCTAACACTCTACAGAAGCCATTTTTAATAAACAGCAAGTATAAAGTATAGATGATCAAGGCTTATTTCACCTTCTCCAAGGTTTCTCAAGCCCAATGGTTCTTAACCATTAGAATCACCTCGGGAATCTTGGAGGGTGGGGATGGGGAGATCCAATGCAATTAGACCAAAATCTTTCAGGGTGAGGCCAAGAATTTTTTTTTTTTTAAGTTGCCAAAGTGATCCTCAATGTTCAGCAAGGGTTGGAGATCCACTAATTTTCTTAGTTATGGTCTCTTCAGAAACAAGTGAGAAAATGAATAATTCATAAAGAGCCAGTACACTAACTTCAGGGGTCGGGGGGAGGAGGGATCTATAATGGAAAGAATAAGAACACTTCCCACAAATCTCCCTCTGCCTTTAATAAACAATTTCAGGCTATTTTCTAACTGCCATTTTGAGCATGACTATTACTCAGAATCTGTGTGACCTAATGAATAAAAGTATTTCAAATGTATTAACACATTCTCAACCACTTTCAAGATTTACATTTCACTAAATATAACTTCAAAAGGGACAAAACTTTTGTATTCATCACCTAAATCAACAGATATAGATACAAAGTAAATGTGTACTTCTTTCTAGCCAGTAAATGGCAGAGATGAAGCTATTTTAATTATAAACAAAATATTAATTTACTGCAAAGGAACAAACTATTAAAAAACTTGGAGATGCAGTTTTACATACTTTTCTAGTATTAAGGTAGCACAAACACAAGTGTACCAAAATCACAATTACTTGATTAGGCTATTTCAATTCACACTGCACAGTCCTTTTTAATACAATTACAAACTCACCTGTGCAGCCAAGTCAGGGTTCTGGCTTAGTGACTGCATCATGCTTCTCATGTAGGGGGCAGACAACATGTTCTGCATAAGTTGTGGGTTTTCAGTTATTTGTTGCAACAAGCTCTGCATTCCTGGTGTGTTGAACATACTAGCTGAAAGTTTGTTTAAAAAAAAGACACTGTATCAAGGAAAAGATATGTAAACAAAAATCTAAGTTTTATAATATAATATATATCATGCATAATTTTAGCAACTGCAGATGAACATATGTATTACTTATCAATTGAACTAAGAAAGAATTTTAAAACTAAGATCTCCAAAACTATATGCTAAACATATACCAGTAAAGGAGGGCTTATGATTTTAAACATTCTGGTCACATTTACACTAAATCATATCTAATGGAAGGGCCAGGTTCTCAAGTGAATTTAAGACAAAAATCAGGTATTGTCAAAATTACTATTGAAAAATCCCATAAAGTGAAGAAGTCTGAGCCAACTTCCCCCCAGGATCACTTAATTAGAATCATATTCAGTACTCAATATGCTCACACTTAAGAAAAAAGGAAACCTCCCCCAGGAAACAAGAGGTGCAGGCTTCCATCCCCTTTTCACTGAGTACTGGCAATCACTGAGCAAAACGACAGGCACATTTAACATTTCAGAGACCTTACAGCATGGTGACTAACAGCACAGACTGGACCCAGACGACCTGGGTTTAAATCTAATCTAACAATGTAACCTCAGGCAAATTATTTGACTTGGAAACTTCAGTTTCCTCATCTGTAAAATGGGATAAGTATTATCTACTTCATAGGGTGATTGCGACAAATCAGTTAATGGGTAAAGTGCCTGTTACTATTATTCTCGTTTTTCTCGTTTTGTTTTTGCTGAGAGCTACAGCTAAATTTATGTGATTCAATTTTCTTTGGAAACTAATTTGTTCAACATATATCCAGATTTTCACTTGCTGACTAGATATACTCAAATATATTCTCAAACTCATTATGTGAATTTAACTCGTTAGCTTTCTCATTTCCCTTCTGTTCTTATTCCATCCAGGGTAGTTTTATCAGGCTTACAACATTTGACTCTTCCTACTCATCTTTCTAGTTGATTATAATTCTGGTGGGGTTTGTAATAATTTTTGTTTTTCCTATTTTCTCACATTGTTTCATTTTAGTTTCTTCCACATCCTAGAGTCCAAGAACATTCTAAGACAAGAGACGACAAACAGCCTGCAGGCAAATATGGCCCATGACCTGTTTTTGTACAGCCCACAAGATAAAAATGGTTTTTACCTTTTTAAATGGTTAAATAAAAAAATATATTCATGAACTATGAAAACTATATGAAATTCAAATTTCAGTGTCCATAAATAACATTTTATTGGAACATAGTCATGCTCACTCATTTGCTGTCTACAGCTGCTTTTGTACTACAAAAGCAAAGTTGAGTAGTTTCAACAGAGGCTGTCTGTGGCACTGCTGCTCAATGTATCACAAATCACAGTGACTCACTTATACCTCATGCTACACAAATCACTGTAGCATGTTGTTATTTTCTTTTTTTTTTTTAATACTACCAGTGCATACCAATCATGTCAGAACTAGAAGAAAAAGGGAGAATTGGACCACATACGTTATGCTTTTAAGGCACAATGGAGTATGATTTTATCAAATTAGATGGCAAAACACTGTATTTCTTATGCGATGACACTAAAAGAATACAATACACTCCAACACTGCTAGACAAGGCACTCATCACAGGAAAGCAACAGTCAGATAAATACAAAATTTAAAATGCAATGCAGTATCTCATCACAGCCAAATTTCTTCACAAAAATAAAAAATAAAAATAAGGCGGCAACCAAAGTTAAAGTTTGCATGCAGCTTATTTGTAAACCAAGCAAGGAAAGCAGTATACTAGTGGTGATTAATTAGCATGGTTTGTTAAATCTTAATCGCAGCAGCCAAATAAATGTATCCAGAGAAAATAAACTTATTTAAGACTATTAGCCTTTCAGGAAAAACAGTTTCTCAAGAGTTAAGGACACTGGGTTCACTATCAATATTCATTTAAAAAACAATGCAAATTATTGAGTGGCATTCCCTGGGTCTTGAGGAGATGACAGGTGTTACTGATACTGCTCATTTCTTGTTTATTAGAGGGTCAATGCCAAGTTTGAAGCGACTGAAAAATGAGCCTCTAGTAACAGTCTGCATGGAACTACAGGCAAAATATTTTCAAAGTTGAGAAAATACTGATTCAGTACAAAGTGAAGTACAATTTGCCAAGATGTGCTACATCTGATGAAAACATGTGGAGTAAAGGATTAGTTGGACAAATATACAAAGCTTGTAACAATATAAAGTATTTAAAGCCTGGTTCATTCACTGTCTTATTCATCAGCAGGTACTCTGGAAAATATTTTGAACTATCATGTTATTCAACCAGTAGGAGTAACAACGGTGAACATCATTCACTCTTGTGAACTTAGTCAACTGCATGAAATTTTGTCAGACTTGCCCAACAACATAGCATTTGATGGTTTAACAGAGGTAAAGCTTTTTGTTTTTTGGGCTTTCTTAAAGAGGCAACGTTTTATTGCAATTTTTTTAGCTCAGGCGTAAAAGTGAACTTCTTTGGAACCACTTCACCACCACTATCAAAGATGGATGACTTCGGAAATTACCTTCTGAAAGAGACTTGGTAATGTTTCTCAATGAATTCAACCCAAAATTACAAGGCAAAAAACAGCATTTACATGCAAAACCATCATTATGACAACAACAGAAATTGCTGAATCGTAAGTAATGGTCAAGCAACTTTATATATTCTCGTGCTGTCAAAAGTTAAAACAAGATGATCTCCATTCCCACAAATTGGCAGTAGATATACAGTGTCAGCTAGCACTAACATTCCAGCAGCATTTTTTTGAACCTCAGTACAAGTGCAAAGAAAATTTCCACATTTCAAAATTCATTTAACTGTGTGACTGAGGCACTACCACCTAACCTTCAATTGTGATTAATCTGCAATGACATGCTAAAAGCACAGAAGAATCTAACAGAATCCTATAAATGCCTTCCAAGAGATAGACTTGAATTTGTGTAAGTAAAATCTCGTAACCTATCAGTATTAAGAGATGAATATTTGCAACTGATTTTGACAACAGGTGACACTGTGAACACGAATTAAGCAAAATGTCATCCTTAAAAAAAGAATTCCAGGGCCTGCCCCAGTGGTCTAGCGGTTAAGTTTGGCACACTGTGCTTTGATGGCCTAGGTTCCATTCCCAGGTGTGGACCTACACCACTCATCTGTCAGTGGACATGCTGTGGCAGCGACTCATATACCAAAAAAAAAAAAAAAATCAGGCTGAATCTTCCTCAAAATAAAGAGAATTCCATTCCTATCATTAGATACATATGAGAAAATACTATACTCAATCATTATATTTTTAATTCCATCAATAAAAAACTTGTGGAAATTTCTCTCAGAATGAAATATATCTCAGTTTTCCCTCTTGGCCTGCAAAGCCTAAAGTATTACCTGGCCCTTTGCAGGAAAAATTTGCTGACCCCTGCTCTAAGATTTCCTCACCTTCTAGACTAAGTGCTTACGGGGCAAAAGAAGAGTCAAGAATTTCATCCTTACAGGTATATGGGTGCATATTATGTATATATGTGTGTATCTAACTGCAAAGAGTTGAGTAAAAATCACAATAGCATACCAATATGCTAACAATTTGTTAGGCCAGCAGAGTATATTCACTTTTGCTGTTTCTTGTATTCCTGTGATGGAAACATTAACATGAAATCTTAAATAGAGTATCAAGCCATTAAATAAAAAATCTGAGTAAAAAGTTGCAAAACTGATTTGTTTGTTAGACAAAAGTTGTTACTGTAGACAAGCATCATACTATAGTGAAAAAAAAAGAAAAGCAATTCTCCTATCAGTTAGGAAATCAAATTACATCTCTGCTCTCTGTCTGCTCTAATATCTCTAAAATGTGAATAAGCATCTCTCTCAAAAGATGGTTAATAAGAATTAAATAAGCAGTAAGTAAAACAGAGAACAAGATAAATTTTTTTTCTTGATTTAAAAATGGTATTACTTGCAATGTTAACTAGACTTATTAGGGTGATCATTTTGCAGTATATACAAATATTGAATAATTACATCACACACCTGAAACTAATATAATGTAATGTCAATTATACCTCAATTTTAAAAAATGGTATTACTTCAATTTTTATAAAACCTGTATTATATCCAGAAACCTCATGATACCCACTATATTCTATGACCACTAATCACTCTCCTCACTCTGATTTCTTCTCTCAGTAATGAAATTTTAAGAATTCCTCATCCAGTACCTCATCTTTCCACTCCCTATGCCAAAACAGGCATCTTTTTTTTTCTTTATAGATTTTATTTTTTCCTTTTTCTCCCCAAAGCCCCGTGGTACACAGCTGTATATTCTTCGTTGTGGGTCCTTCTAGTTGTGGCATGTGGGACGCCGCCTCAGCGTGGTTTGATGAGCAGTGCCATGTCCGCGCCCAGGATTTGAACCAACAAAACAGTGGGCCGCCTGCAGCGGAGCGCGCGAACTTAACAACTCAGCCACGGGGCCAGCCCCAAAACACGCATCTTTTAAAACATGTCCAGGGGCCGGCTCCGTGGCCGAGTAGTTAAGTTCGCGCGCTCCGCTGCGGCGGCCCAGGGTTCGGATCCTGGGCATGGACATGGCACCACTCGTCAGGCCACAATGAGGCGGTGTCCCACATCCCACAACTAGAAGGACCAGCAACTAAGATATACAACTGTGTACAGGGTGGGTTTGGAGAGATAAAGCAGGGAGAGGAAAAAAAAAAAAGAAAAAAAGATTGGCAACAGTTGTTAGCCCAGGTGCCAATCCTTAAAGAAAAAAAAAAAACATGTCCAGTCCCTCACCTTAGGGAAGAGGACTCATGCTTTCATTTCTTCTCATTTACATTCCAAGTATTATGACTAAAATCATCAAACTGGCTACTGATTTTTGACCTAATTTTTAACATGCAAATATCTGAATAGTTGAAAAAGGAACACCCATTTAAGGAGTCTAGTCTATAGAAAAATCATTAAAAGTAAATTCCTAACCTGTTCACAATCAGAATCTCCAGTGCTCTTATGCAAACACAGTTTTTAAACTCCACTGTGGAAGATTCTGATCCACGAGGCGTGAGGTTAAGACCTGGGAATGGGATTTTTATCAAACCTGGCAGGTGCTGTGATACAGCTAGGTCAGCCCTGGTCTCAGGACCCGAGTTTGAGAATCCACTCACCTAGAATGCAAAACCACACTAAAGCCACGAAATATGTTCTCCAGTAATAAGTGTATAGGTAACTGTGCTCCCTCTGCACTTGTTTTTTTATTGTTGAAATGAATACAACCACCCACTTCTCCCAAACCATCTTATGAGAATGTGAAAACACAAAACTGCCTCTGGAAATCTTCAGTAACCCTTTCCACTATAATGCACACAAGTGATTAATACTAATCATTAGATATTTAAAGCTTCCTTAAAAAAAGAAAACCCTTGCAACATGAAAAGATCATTCATAAAAGCTACTGATCATACACACAGAAAAGCACAAAACAACAGTATAAGAAATGTTTTCATTATTCAAATAAGTGAGGACAGCAAAGAAAAAAAGCCTAAGTTGTTATGAGCATACCTCCTACTCCAGGCCCCAAATTCGGCGCAGTAGAACTCTGTCCAGCAGTGCCACTGGCAGCACTACCACCAGTGCCCCCCACAGCACTGGCAGTGCCACCGGAAGCTGATGAACCCTGGGAAGCCTGTGGAGCCCATGGATTGGGTAATGGATCTCTGTTTTCCGTACGGGAAGGTTGACTACCTTCACCTGAGGATGTACTGCTCACTAAGGAAGCAAAGGGATTACCACCAAACTGCAATAAGACACAAAAATCACAAACAATAAGCTTTCGTTTTAAATAACAGGTATGAAACTCTTTTTTTAATGAAAATCACATTCCCCATATAAAGGTACCCCTCAATTACACACATATTTGTCCTCTGGCCTGAGCTCTGGAGCCAGAGTTATCACCTGTTCTTGTGCAGCACTCAGCATTGGTTCCTGAATATCCGTGTACATGCGCCGTAAAGCATTATATCCCCCTGGGATGCTTTCCAGGTTGCTCAAGGCTCGGTCCTGATTTCTCATCATTTCCTGCATCATTGCTGGATTCCTGGCAAGTTCCAACGTCTAAGAAAAGATTTCCATTAAAAAAAGGCAATGAAATACACAAGAATGACTTTAGCTATTAACTGCCAGAACTGATTTTGTAAGTTTCCTAATTCTACAAATCAGCAGCCTTCACTATTTAAATCAAAAAGTTATTTTAAATAATTCCTGGTGGATTTCACCTCAGAAAGCAAGCTAACATTCAAATAACATCAAGGAAGAAGCACTTTGTTATAAGTGAACACCCATCTCCTGAAATGGACTCTTTTTCTTTCTTAAATCTACCAAATAACTGTTTACAAAGATCTTTAAAATAGAGCGGAAAATTCAGAGTTCAAACAGTTCAAATTAGTGCTTTGCTGAGTTTTCCTGAACATAGATTAGGATTTCTTTTTTCTAGCTTAGCCATATATATATAGGACAAGCTCTTTAAACATAAAAAATTAAATAATAAGAAATAAGCATATAGTTTTTTAATTAAATAAACTGAAACAACTTTCCACATACTTGTCTCATAATATCTGGATTATTCAGCATATGACTAATTTCTGGATTTCTCTGTATCAACTGCTGCATTTGCGGATTGGCCATAATTAACTGCCTCATCAGGTCAGGATTTGAGAGCATGCTCTGGACAAAGGGGTTCTCCATGATCTGGACCATCATTTCAGGATTAGACATAAGTTGCCGCTGCATCTGGCTTTGTAGTTCAGAGAAGTTGGTAGTATTCAAACCCAAGCTACTCAGACCTGCAAGTCCTCCAAGGCCACCTAAGAAGAGAGAGAAAAAAGACAAAAATGAAAGTCAGAAATTTTATCATTAACACAACTATGCTAAAATAAGATACAGATGGAAAAATATTAAGGGAATCAACAGTCCATTAAAGAAAACCATTTTAAAAGCAAAAATAGAATTCTTACTTTCATAAATACATACTTATTCACTGTGATGTTTAAGTAACAAACCAACTCAATATATATATTTTTTATGTGTGGTATCATATAAAAATATATTTCTTCTTTGTCCCTGGTTTCCAACACAGAGCTCCTAATTCCCTAAGCATTTCCTGAGTGGAGGGAGTATCTTTGGTCATTCATAACAAGCCCCTCTGGATCACACTTCATTTCCGGTAATGGTGTTTCTTAGGGTGGGGTCCCTGGAGAGCCTGGGGTGGGGGTGGGAGGATCACCAAAGAGACCAAATGATTAGATTAGAGACTGGAACTTTCAGCCCACCCACCAACCTCCAGGAAGGGGAAGAGAAAGGGCTAGACATTGAGCTCTGTAAAAACTTTCCAGCGATGAGATTCTGAGAGCTTCTGGGTTGGTGAAAACATCTAGGTGCTATCAGGGTGACATGCCGAGAGGGCATGGAAGCTCCACATTCTCCCGAGCCCTTATACCTTGCCCTATGTTTCTCTTCCATTTGTCTGTTTCTGAGGTGTATCCTTTATAATAAACAGGTAAATGTAAGGAAAGTGTTTTCTTGAGTTCTGTGAGCTGTTCTAGCAAATTATCAAACCTGAGGACGGGGTTGTAGGAACCCCAATTTATAGCCTGCTCGTCAGAAGTACAGTGGCCTGGGACTTGGGCTGGTATCTGAAGTAGGGGCAGTCTTAAAGGACTGAGCCCTTTAACTTGTGGGATCTGACGCTAACTCCAGGTAGGTAGTGTCGCAATGTAACTACTGGACACTCAGATGTTGTGGAGAACTGGCTGGTGTCAGAGAAACACCCTAGAATATGCCCACTAAAAGAAGAAAGAAACGAAAAATACACACACTGGTTTACATTTCTAATAATCTCTTTCCAGAAGACTAGTTTAAGTTTATAGCAAGTAAAATTCACCTATAAACTAGAACAGAGGTGCTGCCAATCACAGAGAGAAAAAGCCAGGACAAAATGAAAATAGGTATCTCTTTGGAGGAATTAAATCATGGAGAAACATAAGAGATCCAAAAGGATGATTCAGGGCTTATCATAAAACGTTTACTTTGTATAATTACATAACCAATCAAATGCATTCATTCCTCACTTACTGAGCACTTGCTATATATGCCAGGGACTATCCTACACATTGGGAATAAGGTGACAAGAAAGACACAAGTACTACCCTCAGGACTCAACCTAGCAGGAAAGACAGACAAGGAAAACAAATGCACAGTAAGTACTTCAATACAGAGAGTGACAGGATATCATGGTAATAAAGTACCTAACTGGGATGGCTGCTTTCCCACAAGATAACACTTAATGAGTCTAGACAATGAATAAGTTGGCAAGGAGAAATGGGGAGTGCTGGGAGGAAGATTTAATACTAGGTACAAAAAACATTATATACAGGAACCAGAAATAAATAGGAGTATTGATGTATTCTTAAAACTGCAAAAAATTCAGTATAACTCGAATGGCAGATAGCAGTGCTCACCAAACATTTCACGTGCAGCCTTATATTTCTTTTGCAGTTGGACAGACCTATGTGACTAGTTATGGCCAAAGGACTGCAAGAAATGATGTGTGTCACTTCCGGTGAAAGTATAGAAGGTTCAGGATGAGACTTTTTAATTGTCTCTTCTGCCATGTCCCAAATGGTGCAGCTACATGATGGCAGAATTCCATTAGCCTGAGTCCCTGAGAACTATGTAGTCGGGGGCCTCACTGACCAATGAAAAATACGTAGCATGAAGGAAAGCTTTGGAGCAAGAAACTAAGTTTCGCGGTAATAAGGCCACTGAGTTTGAGGTTATTTATTACCACAGAGTAGACTATCCTGACTAATATAACTGTTGTGATGTGGCAAGACATGAGAATGGAGAGGTAGACAAGGGCTAAATCGCAGAGTCTTGAAAGAGTTTTTAAGCAGAACTGTCAGTTAACATGTTTTTATTCTAATAATACTGTGGAAATCGCCCAGAGCAAACATTATAGATTTAAAAAGTTGAGCACTTGCATCAAGGAGGTAGCAGAGAATAACTCCATGGGGTAGGACAGAAAATAGGTTATGGACCAAGAGATCTGGTGGGAGAGAGGGAGTAGTTTGAGGAGCAAGATGATGAGTTTTTGCATTTGTTTTGCTTTTCTGTGCTTTCTCAGGAGACACAAACAGACTAAAGTACTTAGAGAACATAAGGTAATACCAAAGAGCATTGAATACAAGGCATGGAGTTCAAAAGTGACGTAGTTTGAGGTACATACTTGAGAGTCACCAAGATATAGTAACAGAGGATAATGTCACTGGATAAAAATAAATACAGTAAAAGAAGAAAAGAAAGACAAGGCAGAACTCTGAAGCACAATACCAACATAAGGAAGAGGAATAAAAAACCCCCATAAATGAGACAGAGAAAATTAATCAGGGAAAAACAGTATCGGACTTAAAGGAAGAAAACTGCAAGGAGAGACTGGTAAGCATGAAAAGAGATTGATTTAAAATCTAAAAAGTGTCCACTAAATTTGGCAAGTTAAGAGGTCAGTGGTGACCTTACCAAGGGAACTTTCAAGTAAAGTGATGGGGCAAAAAATAGAGTACGGCAAACTTAGTGAAAGGGAAATATGGACAGAAAGTGTCTTTTCCAAAGACTGCTGAGAAAGGAAGCAAAAAAAAGGTGGTAGTGAGATTCTGTCGCTTTTACATGAAATAGACCTTAAGGAAAAGAGGCATCAAGAAGAAAAGCAGAATATGTAGCATAAATGGAATAACTGATGGAGAAAAGCAACTGAGATAGTAGGGGGAGGGAATGAGACTAGAAGTGAAGGGATTATAGCGAGATGGAGGGCCTCACACAAAGTAACTCACAGTCTCTCTGGGCTTCAATTTCTTTGCCTATAAATGAGGAAAGAGGGGAGAGAGCTACCTCAACAATACCTTTCATGAGTCTCAACACTAAATAATTTCATCCTAATTTCTCTAGATTGTTTGTGTTAATAATTTTGCCATCTAAAACTCATCTGCCACAACCAAAAGAGACACATTTAGCCTAATATCATTTTAGAAAGTAAGAGCAGCAAACGTTAAAAAAAGAAAACATTAATCCATACCATGCCCTAAAAGTTTCCAACACAGTTGGCATAGTAAAAAATATATAAAATTTAGTAACTAAATTACTAAAAAATTTTCTGGAAGGGATAAAAGGTGTAATCCTTGATATGTGAAAACTAGACATATAAAAAAAGACACTTCAAGGTATTATACTTGTCATACAACTTAAGAACTGAAAGAAGCATTAATCCATTTATCTAGTTCAACTTTTGTTAGCTTCAGGATACTTTTTCCCCCAACAAAACCTTGCACAGAACCTCATTATAAGAACTGATACAAGAAAAGTGGTTTGGGCTGATGTGGGAGATAATCACTGGGCTTGCTCCCAGGCCCCAGCCCTCCTGTATGTTCAAGACAATCAAAAAATCACTAACGCAGTCTGATCAGTTTGTTTTACAAATGAGAAAATTCTATTTGGGGGTTTAGCTCATGATCAACAATTAGCTAATCTTCCTCATATTCAATTATGTGGTGGTCAGATCAGGTATACATGCACTACATCTTTTTCATGATTAAAAAGCAATGTGTCACTTTCTCACCTACTTAATAAATGTAAAATGTAAGCTAACCAGGCACATCTGTATTCCCAACCACTCTATAAAAGTTTTGTTTTTGTCGTTGTTGAAACGATTTAAGGTTTAATTCTGTCATTTTATCCAAAACTACCCTGGAGGAAGGGATTTTTTTTTCCATCCCTACAAAAATGACTAAAGACACTTACCTAAACCAAAAGGGTTGCTAGTGGCAGAACCGGATGTGGAGTTACTATTAGGAGCTGATGATGTGGTAACACCGCTTCCACTGGTATTTGTTTGCTGAGCTGAATGATCCTGAGGCCTGGGGAAAATAATTAAGTCATGGTGTAAACAGTGGAGGTAATTATTTTTAAAAGAACCTCCAAAATTCCAATACCCAGAAATAAAGTAAGTTTCCAGACCAATGCAAATTATCATACAATAAATACCCTGAGAAGACTAAGCATTAAGAACACAAATATAAAGAAACACTAAAATCTTACTAAGTCCCAACTATACTTCAACTGCCTCTCCTCCTCCAGTAGAATGTACATAAGTATTTCATTACTTTCAATCATACTGATCAGGTAAGAGAGGGAGCTAGGTCCCTTCACGGAAGAGAATCAATGATCAGTCACACTCACAAAGCTTGACTATATAAGCAACTTTCCATCTACTCCCTTCTAAGTTCTTGAGGGTTGGGCGGGGCAGTTTTACTCAGACCCTGGAAATTGTTAAAAGTAAAAACCAAAAAGACTTCACCAAAAGAAGGCTGAGAAATCAATACCAAGTAATAAGTGATTATTACTTAGTATTATCCTCAAGTAAAAAAACAGACTTTATTTGAAACTCCTTCCATCTGATACTTAAGAGTTTCGAATCTCACTCACTGCTTTTTATTAAGATGCACATTTTTCATTTTAACATTTCTGAAATCAGGATCCGTCTTAAAATTGCTTTTAAAAGCCAAGAATCAATTGTCATGCCTGCACACATGTTTTCTGTATGACTCCAACTGAGTGACTGAGTACGTTGTTGTACCAGACATGCTGTGTTTAATTACCACATAAAGTATCTTCAGAAAAGATTACAGCATTAATTGGTACTAAAATAAGTTATTGTGTATATAGAAAAGAAACAGGAACAAGAGGAATGAATTTTGTATTAGTGAGACAAATATTTGCTGTTGGGAAAAACTAGCATAAAAATTTGCAGAATGGGGGCTGGCCCGGTGGCACAGTGGTTAAGTTAGCACTTTCCGCTTCAGCGGCCTGGGGTTTGCCAGTTTGGATCCCGGGTGCAGTCTGACACTGCTTGGCAAGCCATGCTGTGGCAGGCGTCGCACATATAAAATAGAGGAAGATGGGCGCGGATGTCAGCTCAGGAAGAGGATTGGCAGCAGATGTTAGCTCAGGGCTAACCTTCCTCGGGAAAAAAAAAATTTGCAGAATGGGCATCACTGGCTTGAAACTCTTGGAGAAAATACTTTAGCACTCTTTTAAGAAATACTGTACTACTGACACTCTTGACAGTACAAAGTTTCATTCCACATAGGAAAATATGGGCACTGATGACTAAGTCCAAAAGGTGATTCAAAAGAATCAGATTCAGGAAGTAGTGTTAGAAAGGCTTTTAACCCATTTATTTCAGGTATATTTTCTTTGTAGGTATGCACAAGAGTGATATGATAATATACCATATCCAAGTAAGTCTAAAGGAGCTCTTTCACCAAGTATAAAATAAAAATTTTAAGTGAAAAAAATATGTATCAGTTTAACTGGCAGTATTTTTTTAATGATACAAAAAATAAAGAAGCCTCTTAAAAATTGATGGTGCTTGAGATTTAACGAAATAAGATTACTCATTTGTGGTTTGCCAAGGAGATGAGTCACTCCTGTCTAAGTCCAAAAATCTTCCTAAAATAACATGCATAGGTAAAAACATTAGTTTGCTTATTCAAGTGTGTAAGCATTAGCATCACCGAATCACACTGTTTATTAAAAAAAAAACTTGCTACCAACAAATAACTGAATTTTTTTAAGATTTTATTTTTCCTTTTCAAATAATAGAATTTTAATCCATTTAAATATAAATGAGACAGCCACAACTGCTTATTTTTAAACAAAAATATAAATATTCAGTTTAAAGCTATATGTCTTCTAAAAACATACCTGTTTTGTGTTTTGATGACAAGGTGAACAGTAAGTCCATCATGAATTCCATGCTGACTCAAGGTATCTTGATCTTTTAAAATTTTTCCAGCAAATATCAACACAAGTTGGTCAGTATGTGATTTGAAACGTTTAGAGATTTCTTCCTTGAACTAAATAAGATAAAAATAAAATAAACATGCATTACAGGTGTTTGAACAGCACTACTCAGTCTAGTTTCTAGAAGTAGTACCTCAAAGAGCCCCCCTAATACAGATAGTGCAACAATTCAAATATAAAGATGCATGTTTTCTGTGTCAGTATCTTGATCTTAGTGGGAAATGAGTACTACCACTTGACTCATCTCTAACTCAAAGGTTTTATTATAGGTGCACATATCCTAGATTCAACCTTTTGCTAAGCCCTAACAATTCATTTCTTTGCAATATCCTTATTCTTTTTATATCAATGGTGCTAAATATAGTTCAAGCCACACAGAGCTACTAGCAAGTTTACAGTAATCTATTCCTCAGATTTCGTATCTCTAGTCTTGCACCTTTCTAGTTGAATATATATACAGCCAACCTCTTATTTTTGGCCTATTACACTGACGTCCCTCCTCATCTATTTCATTTAATGTTTATTAACAAGTAGTAGTATGCAGATCCAAGATACAAAGCAAAAATCCCTCCCTGAAGGAGAGCAGTCTGATGAAAGAGTCAGTCAAGTAAACCAAAAAGTACAGAAGAAGCACAGAGGGCAGTTAGAGGAAAACTTTCCAGTGAAAACTAAAGATTAGGCAGTAGCCAGGAAAATCTGAAGAAAGGTATTCCAGGACAAGAATAACATGCAGCGGCTGGCCCAGTGGCGCAGCGGTTAAGTTCACACGTTCCGCTTCTCGGCAGCCCAGGGTTCACCGGTTCGGATCCCGGGTGCAGACATGGCACCTCTTGGCATGCCATGCTGTGGTAGGTGTCCCACGTATAAAGTAGAGAAAGATGGGCACGGATGTCAGCTCAGGGCCAGGCTTCCTCAGCAAAAAGAGGAGGACTGGAAGTAGTTAGCTCAGGGCTAATCTTCCTCAAAAAAACAAAATAACATGCAAAAACAGACGAGAGAAAAGAATCATCAGACTTTAAAAAAGCGCTTACTGATTCTATGCTACATCAGCGTTTCTCAAGCCTTTTTCAAAATCACCTGGATGCTTAGGCTTTATTCCACTCTCCAAGTCAGGAAAACCTCAGGGTAAGCCAAAGGGTCTACATTAATAAGCTACCTCAGGGAATCACTCCACATTCAGAAAAGAATCACATCTTAAAGCCCTCTATCCCAATGCCTTACAGAAGTGGGTCTCAAGACATGATGGCACTATCACCAAAGAGGTGTTTTGGAAAATAGAGGGTGTATTTTCAGGTGTCACAATAAGTGGAAAGACACATTAAATAATATCCGAGATTTTACAAAATCTTGCTGGAGGAGGAAAGGGGAACTGTAGAGTGATATAAATAAAACAAGACAGGCCATATGTCAATCGCTGTTGAAAATAAGAAGTCATGAAAGTTCATCACACTCTACCTTTGCATATGACTGAAATTTTCCATAATCAAGTTAACAACCCTCAACGTAAGCAATTGGTTTTTAAAAAGTCATAAAGACAACACAAAGTTATACTGCACTAAATATTTTGGAGCTTCTCCATCTGAGCTTTCCATTCTTTATTAGAAAATATATGATATATAACCCTTTTATCTAAGCAATTTCCAAGTAACTAAAAAGACTTTTGCAAAATACAATTTGCATAATATTCTATATAGAGAGATAGACCAATCCATAATTTAACCATTCTCCTATTATCAGACATCTCATTTCTCCCTTTGGCAGCTATTAGAAATAATAAGAATGTAATGAGCAGCAGAATACCTGACTTTATAAGGACTGAATGAGAATGTATGTGAAATGCAAGCATCAGGCACACAGCTGGTGATCAATAAATAGTAGCTACTACTACGCCAGCTCTTTTAATCCTCAATGACTCTAAGGTAGATAGTTTTTAATTCTATTTCAGACAGAAAAACAAAGAGCAGTTCAGTATGTTCCCCTCCTTTCATGGTGACACAGCTAATAAACTGCCAGGTCAGCATACAAACCCAACTCTGGTCTCAAGGACCAATCTGCCCAGATTTAACTACACTCTATTTCATCTAGAAAATGAAGTCAACCTAGATTCGTGTTTCGGAAGCTTAAACTAAGAAATCCTTTTCAGAATCCTTGATCCCTAATACGCCATTCCAAAATAAATTATTTGTCTAACATACAATTATATAGCATTTTAACATATTTTAGGATTTGAAGGTAAAATGCTAGATTGAAGACACATCTATCTACTCTTACACGCTTTGAAATTCCCAATAAAACAACAGTAAAAGATTCTTTAATGCTTTATGGCGATATAACTCACATACTATACAATTTGTCCCCTTATGGCGTACAATTCAATGGTTTTTAGTATATTCACAGATATGTACAACCATCACTACAGTCAATTTTAGAATATTTTCATCTTCTCAAAAAGAAATCAGTACCCTTCAGCTATACCTCCCTATCCCCCAATCACTCCAAGCCATAAGAAACAATTAGTCTACTTTCTGTCTCTCCAGATTTGCCTATTCTGGGTGTTTCACATAAATGCAATCATATAATACACCATCTTTGTGACTGGCTTCTTTCACTTAGCCCGTTTTCAGGGTTCATCTGTGTTGTAGTATGTATCAACATCTCACTCCTTTTTACATCCAAATAATATTCCATTGTATAGACATACAACATTTTGTTTATTCGTTCATCAATTGACGGATATTTGCATTGTTTCCAACTTTGAGCCACTACGAACAATGCTGCTATAAACATCCACGTACAAGTTTGTGTGTGAGCATGTATTTTCATTTCTCTTGAGTATATACCTGAATGTGGAATTACTGGGCCATACAGTAACTCCTGGTTTAACTGTTTGAGGAACCATCAGTGTTATCCTAAGTGGCTGTACCATTGTACATTCCTACAAGTAGTGTATAAGGGTTCCAATCTCTCCATATCCTCACCAATACTTGTTATTATCTGACTTTTTTATTATGGCCACACTAGTGGGTGTCAAGTGGTTTTGATTTGCATTCCCCTGATAGTTAATAATGCTAAACATCCTTTCACGTGCTTATTTATATACCTTTGGAGAACTATTTATTCAGATCCTTTGCTCATTTTTTAACTGTGTTATCTTTTTATTATTGGGTTGCACAAATTATACATTCTAGAACAAATCTCTTATCAGATGATTTGCAAAAAGAAATTTGAGGCAAAAACTCAGATGACAGAACAAATTGAGACCTTCTGGTCTCAACCGAAATAAAATTTTGAAGCTGGAGATCAGAGGGACACATGGTCAATTAATTTTGCAGACCCAAGAGAACAGAATCCTAAAACTGGCAATGCAGAAAGTAAAAACCTAATTCAATCCCCAGAATTGGCAGAACTCCCAGAATACTCAATATTGGTACCAGAAGAGGCTGAGGGTACAGAGTATGGGGATGAGAGTTGCCTAAAGGCTAAACGAAGAAGAATTATTTGAAAGTCTACGAAGCAGACACACCTTCAACTGCATACTACGCAACTGCCCCTCCCTAAACTCAACAAAAGACTGGAGGATTTCTTTTTCCCCTCTCTGGAAAAGAACTAGAAGGTCTCTGGACTAAAGAACACACCAGCCATGTTTTGAGAGCAGGAAAACAATACTAAAAGCAAAAGATTAAAGTAAACACAGACACACCAGAATGCTAAGCCTTTCCCCCTTCACCTCATACCTATCAAAGAGAATGCTGGCAGCTGGGCCTTCATCATCCAGGCACGAAGATTAAAATATATAGTATCTCCAAGAAAAATCCAAACAGCCTAAAAGAAAAGAACTTAAAGATATGAACGTAAGAGTTTTCCCCAGTTAGCCAACCTACAATAGTGGTTCCCAACGTGGGTGGGGGTCTCTATCCACCCTGGGTAGCATTCAGTAATGTCTCAAGACATTTCTGATTACCACAACAGGGGTGAGTACCACTGGCATGTGGTGGGCAGAGAACAAAGAAGCTATTAAACATCCTACAATGCACAGGCCAGCCCCAAACAACAAATTATCCAACTCAAAATGTCAAGAAAGAGGAGGTTGAGAAACTCTGCCCTAAAGCTGCTCCTCTCAAAGTGTTGTCTCTAGATGAGCAACATTCACCATTACCAGGTTAACATGGTAGAAATGCAAATTCTCAGGACCCACATCAGACCAAGTCTCCCCGGTGAATGTGATGCACGCTAAAGTTTAACAGTCATTGATCTAGGTCTAACAACAAGTCTTCCCCCAAAATGTGAGCAATAAAAGAACATATTAGGTGGCATCAAAAGGATACAACCACTAAAATCAACAACAACAACAACAACAACAACAAAATATCCTCAACAAATAAATTGCTAAGGGGGAAAAAGCATAGGGGAACATGTAGACGAAAACAAAACTTTTTGAAGTACACATGGAACACTCACCAAGAAAGACCATAAAACTGGGTCATAAAACAGACCTTGGAAATTTAAAATGATTGAAAAGACACTCCTTGACAATAATAGAATTACACTGGAAATCGACAACAGAAAGATATGTGGAAAATCTCCAAGTTACCAAAATACATCTAAATAATTCATGGGTCAAAGAAGTAGTCTTGAGGAGAAATCAGAAAATATTTTCAACTGACAAAAATGAACCTACAATATATCCAAATTTGTGAGATGCAGCTAAAGCAATGTCTAGAGAAACTTATAGCATAAAGCTTTAGATTTAAAAAGAAAAAAGGTCACAAATCAGTAACCTAAGTTTCAACCTTTAGAAACCAGAAAAAGAGCAAATGAGACCCAACAAGGAATTGATAAAAATAAGAGCAGAAAACAAAACAGAAGCAGAACAAGAGAAAAATCTTTTAAAATATCAGTGAAATTGATAAACCTCTAGATAGACCACGAAAAAAACAGAGAAGACACAAATTAACAACATCAGGAACTGAAGGGGGTGAATACAGACCTCACGGATACTAAAAAGATAATTAAGGAAACTCTATATGCAAATATTTGACAACACTGACAGAATGAACCAATTTCTTGAAAGATTCAAGCTACCAGAATTCATTCAATCTCTTCGAAAATAGAAGGAACACTTCCCAATTCATTTCATGAGGCCGATATCACCCTGATATCAAAACCAGAAAAGAAAGCACAGGACTACAGACCAGCATCTCTCATGACACAGATGTAGAAATCCTCCACAAAATTCTAGCAAATCAAATCCAGCAATTTAGAAACAATAATTCTTAATGACCCAGTGGGGTTTATCCTGGAAATGTGAACCTAAGTCCACATCTAAAAATCAATTTAACTCAATATATTAACAGACAAAAGAAGAAAACCACACACTCTTATCAACCAATAGTAAAAAAGCATTTGACAGCATTCATACATGACAAAACTCTCAGCAAATTAGGAATAAAAGGGAACTGCCTTGACCTGATAAAGTGCACCTACAAAGTATCTACACTTAAAATCATAGTTAATGGTGAACAACTGAATGCTTTTCCTTTAAGATCAGGAACAAAGCAAGGATGTCCTCTCTCACCACTCTATTTGATGTCCTCTTCAAAGTCCCAGCTAATGTAACAAGGCAGGAAAAAGAAACAATGGCATACTTAGTGAAAAATAAGATTAAAAAAAAAAAGACATTTATCAATCCCTTGCGCTGTATGAGCCTTATGTGCATCCCACTTTAAAATCAAATTTTGAGGTGATGTCAGCAGCATGTCAGAGTAAGGTGCTCCCTTAGTCTCTCCTCTCTAAGTTACAACCAGTAGGACATCCATAGGCCAACAGAAAATTCTCTGCACAACACACCAGAAAGCCTGATAGATCCATACAGCTTCACATCTGAAGGTGGGTGGACTAGATCTTGTGGAGGGGATGGAACCAGGGGAGCAGCAGCACCAGACTGCAAAACCCAAGGCTCCAGGAGCTGTGGTAACGCCCGTGAACAGAGGCCCCAGGAACTCAGGTAGCCCCTGCAAACAAGCCTCCTCCTGCACCCTCAGCAATGGCACCTACAACCCCAGCCCTTCCAGCAGCAGGGGCTTCACCCAACACCCTGCTAACCTCCAGCAGTGGTGGTGGTGCCTCTGACCTGAGGTTCCAGGAATCGCACTGACACAACTCTGCCTGTCCCTTTCCCCTAGCAGTGGTGGTAACACCCATAGTCTGAGCCTACAGGAACCACCAGGTGCCCGAGGCCAGAGACTCCAGGATGAAGAAGGTACCCACAACCTAGCTCTCTCCATCTCCTGCAGAGGCACTGCCTCCAACACTGGCCCTCCCAGGAACGAGGGGCTGCATACAAGACCCCGGTGCCCCAGGCAGCAGCAGCAGTGCCTGAGACCAGAGATTCCAGGAACCTCAGCAGTGGCAGTGACACCACCCCCAGGAAACCCAGGAGCAGCAGCACTGGAGATACATGCAGGAGCAGCACCCACAACTCCAGCCTCCCCACCGACAGCAGCAGCACCTGCACATCAAACAAACCCAAATAAGGCAGAGGTGCCCATGATCCTGGCTCACAAGTCAACCTCCCCCTCCCACGCCACAGCTGGGAATCCGTGACCCAGGAGATCACAGAACCAGCAGAGGTGCTTGTCAGCCCAGTAACACCGGTGGCAACACCCACAACTGCAGTGACACTGTCAGCAGCAAAGACACCAGCAATCTCAAAGGCACAAAGAGCACAACCAGAGCACTAATCACCCCTCTGGCAGAGACAGTGGAGAGTGGAAAGGACAAACTCTCAAATACAACCAGGAGCAGCTCAGAAACAAAGTAAACAAAGCATTATCTAAATGAGAAAGGTGTTGACTACTACAAAAACGTTGACAAAGGAACAACTCCTCAAGCACTGTGAAAAACCACAGTAACAAAGTATCACAAAAAGAAAATGACAATTCTCCAGAAACCAAATTTAAAGTCATGAATGAGTGAAATCTAACTGATACAGAATTCAAAATAGCTGTCATGAATGAGCTTTCCTGGTAATCTCTCCCCTCCAACATACAATGAAAGAGACATTCATACTCCAACAGAGGACATCCAAACACAACACAAAAGACGTCGGAGAGACCCACGCAGCCATACAATGCAGGGTGGAGAGGCTAGAGCCCCCTTGGGAGGAAGTGGAAGGGGCTAAGAGAAAACTTCACTCCATCCCCAAAAGACTGTCATCCCAGAACATGGGCGGCCTCCAAGAGGGAAGGAACAGAGGAGGAGATGTTCCTTTGCAGCAACATCAAAGATCCCCAAGGGCCCTCACAACATAGGGGAAAGCCCCTACCAAGGTGAAAGCTAACCCATGGGTAACCTCATCAGGTCAACATCCCAAGGGAGCAGACAGCAAGGGCAGAGCAAGAAAACCCAAGAGCACACAGAAAAAAGTGCCCCTTCCCCCCCGACATGCCCAGCACCAGGTCCAGTGCCTGAGATCATGGCAGAATGCAAACGGCTCAAAATACGCTGCTCTTGACTAGCACCCAGTGGCAATAGGTGGTAACTGCAGCCAAATAATACCACAATGCACAAACACAGAGCCATGCCCTCTAGCAGCGTCAAAAATTATATTAAATATCTGGGGCCAACCGACGGCGCAGCAGTTAAGTTGGCACATTCCACTTCGGCAGCCCAGGGTTCACTGGCTTGGATCCCAGGTGTGGACCTACGCACAGCTTGTCAAGCCTTGCTGTGACAGGCATCACACATATAAAGTAGAGGAACATACACACAGATGTTCGCACAGAGCCAGTCTTCCTCAGCAAAAAAGAGGAGGATTGGCAGATGTTAGGTCAGGGCTAATTCCTCAAAGAAAAAAAAGAGCAAAAGCACTTGTATTAAATCTTCAGACAAGAGAGAAAATGACAAGCAGAAATCAGTCCTGAGAACACAGAAATATGTAATCTAAATAACAGGGAATTCAAAATAGCTATCATCAAAAAACTCAACGAGTTAAAAAGAGAACGTAGAGAAACAATTCAATAAGTTCAGGAGCTCCTTCACAAAGGAGATTGAAACTATAAAGAAGAACCAATCAGAAATGTTGGAGAGGAAAGACACAATATATAAGACTAAACAAAATATGGATTCCCTGAATGCTTGAGTGGACATCATAGAGGAGCAAATCAGCATAATCAAGGATACACATGTTGGAATGCTCCAGATAGAGGAGTGCAGAGAATTAAGACTAAAAAGAAATGAAAGAGGTCTCTGAAAAATATCTGACTCAAGTAGGAAATGCAACATAAGAACGGTAGGTATTCCAGAGGGAGAAGAAAAGGAGAATGGAGCAGAAAGCTTGCTCAAAGAAATAGCAGAGAACTTCCCACACCTGGGGAATGAGATGAAACTCCATGTGGAAAAAGCTATCAGATCTCCTAAATATGTCAATTTTAAAAAGACCTACTGCAAAGCATATATAGTAATGATACTGACAAAAGTGAATGACAAAGGAAAAATACTAAAGACAGCAAGGCAGAAGAAAATAACCTACAAAGGAACCCCATCAGGCTTTCAAAAGATATCTCTGCAGAAACCTTACAGGCTAGGAGACACTGGAATGACATATTCAAATCTTTGAAGGACAAATACTTCCAACCAACAATACTCTATCCAGGGGCCAGCCCTGTGGCCAAGTGGTTAAGTTCACAGGCTCTGCTTTGCTGGCCCAGGGTTTCACCAGTTTGGATCCTGGGGGCGGACATGACATTGCTCATCAGACCATGCTGAAGCGGCATCCCACATGCCACAACTAGAAGGACCCACATCTAAAACATACAACTATGTACTGGGGATATCTGGGGGAAGAAAAAGTAGGGGAAAAAAAAAAGATTGGCAACAGTTGTTAGCTCAGGTGCCAATCTTTAAAAAAAAAAAGAAAAAAGAAAAGAATACTCTATCCTGCTAAAATATCCTTCAGATATGATGAAGAAATAAAAACTTTACCAGATGAACAAAAGCTAAGGGAGTTCATAGTCATGAAAAAAAAAGGAGAAAGGGGATACAAAGCATGGACTAAGGAAATAAATAGGTAGACAAAATCAGAAAACTGTAGCTATACATCAGAACAGGTTAGCAAATACTCAAGTACAGCATGAGCGATAAAGGGAAGGAAAACACTAAAAATAAATATTATCTTGTCATTTTTACCACAACTGGACAACACAAGACGGAATCAGATATGAGAAAAACAACTTAGGATGGGAAGAGGAAAAGAAGAGAATTAGTTTAGTCTAAGGAAATAAGACGCCATCAGAAAATGGACTATCGTATTCTACCAGATTCTGAATACAAACCTCATGGTAACCACTCAACAAAAAAGTAGAACAGACACAATTAATAAACTAGGAGAAAACAAAAAACACAACATAAAAAACTACATAACTCAATTGGCAGACCAAAATACAGAGGACAAGAAACAAAGGAAATGCAGGAGAACTGGAAAATGAGCGATAAAATGACAGCATTAAGACATCGTATATCGATATTACCCTAAACATAAATGGATTGAGTTCTCCAATAAAAAGACACAGAGTGGTGAGATGGATTAAAGAACAAGACCCAACAATATGCTGCCTCCAGGAAATAAATCTCAGCTCCAACAAACACAGGGTCAGAGTGAAGGGATGGAAGACGATACTCCAAGCTAATGGCGAACAAAAGAAAGCCCGTGTCACAACACTTACAGCAGACAAAACAGACTTCAAGATAAGAAAGGCAAAGAGACAGAGAAGGGCAGTATATGATGAATAAAGAGACTCCACCAAAAAGACATAACACTTATACATATCTATGCACTCAACCCAGGACCACCAAAGTACATAAAGCAACTGTTAACAAACCTAAAAGAATATATTAACAATAACACAATAATAAGGGGACCTCAACACTCCACTCACATCAATGGAGAGATCATCCAGGTAGAAAATCAACAAGGAAACAGTGGAATTAAATGAACAGCTAGACCAGTTGGACTTAATAGACATATATAGAACACTGAACCCAAAAGCAGCAGAATACACATTCTTCTCAAGTGCACACGGAACATTCTCAAGGACAGACCATATGTTTGGAAACAAGGTAGGCCTCACTAAGTTTAAGATTGAAATAATAACAAGCATCTTTTCCGATCACAATACTATGAAGACAAATTAATTACAAGAAAAAACTGGGAAAGGGACCAAGATGTGGAGATTAAACAAGATGCTATTGAACCACCAATGGATCATTGAAGAAATTAAAGGAGAAATCAAAAATCACCTAGAGACAAACGAAAATGAAAACATACCATACCAACTCATATGGGATACGGCAAAAGCCATATCAAGACGGAAATTCATCACAATACAGGCTCACTTTAACAAACAAGAAAAATCCCAAATAAGCAATCTCAGACTACACCTAACTGAATTACAAAAAGAAAAAAGCCCAAACTCAGCAGAAGGAGAGAAATAACAAAAATCAGAGCAGAAATAAGTGCTATTGAAACAAAAAAGGAAGCAGAAAGGATCAATGAAACAAAGAGCTGGTTCTCTGAGAAGACAAAACTTACAAACGCTTAGCCAGACTTACAAAGAAAAAAGGAAAGAAAGTTCAGATAAATAAAATTAGAAATGAAAGAGGAGAAACAACAACAGATACCACAGAAATACAATGGATTATAAGAGTATACTATGAAAAGCTATATACCAACAAAATGGACAATCTAGAGGAAACGGATTAATTCTTAGGCTCTTATAACCTCCAAAAGCTGAACCAAAAAGTAGATAATCTAAATAGACTGATCACAAGTAAAGAGATTGAAACAGTAATCAAAAGCATCCCAAAAAACAAATGCCCAAGACCAGACAGCTTCCCTGGAGAGTTCTGCCAAACCTTCAGAGAGAATTTAATACCTATCCTTCTCAAGCTATTCCAAAAAACTAGGGAAGATGGAACACTTCCTAATACATTCTATGAGGCCAACATCACTCTGATACCAAAGCCTGACAAGGACAACACAAAAAAAGGAAAACTATAGGCCTATATCGCTGATGAACATAGATGCAAAAATCCTCAACAAAATATCGGCAACCGGAATACACCAATACATCAAAAAGATCATACATCACGATCAAGTGGGATTTACACCATGGATACAGGGATGCTTCAACATCCACAAATCAATCAATGTGATACACCACATTAACAAAATGAGAAATAAAAACCACATGATCATCTCAATAGATGCAGAGAAAGCATTTGACAAGAGCCAACAGCCATTTATGATAAAAACTTTTAACAAAACCGGGACAGAAGAAAATTACCTCAACATAACAAAAGCCATATATGACAAACCTACAGCAAACTTCACCCTCAATGGGGGAAAACTGAATGCCACCCCTCTGAGAAGAGGAACAAGACAAGGATGCCCACTATCACCACTCTTATTCAACATAGTACTGGAGATTTTGGTCAGAGCAATTAAGCAAGAGAAAGAAATGAAATCCAAATAGGCAGTCAAGAAGTGAAACTCTTGCTGTTTGCAGACATGATCTTATACAGAAAACCCTAAAGAATCCATCAGAAAACTATTAGAAATAATTAACAACTACAGCAAAGTTACAGGGTACAAAATCAACTTACAGAAATCACTTCCATTTCTATACTCCAATAACAAATTTATAGAAAAAGGACTCAAGAATACAATTGTATTTTTGTACAGATACTACAATTGTAATGGAATCTTGTATGGAATTACAATACCATTCACAATAGCAACAAAAACAATAAAACATCTAGAAATAAACTTAACCAAGGAGGTGAAGGATTTATACAATGAAAACTATAAGACATTACTGAAAGAAATAGTTGATGACATAAAGAGACGTAAAGAGAGTCCATGCACATGGACTCAAAGAATAAACATAGTTAAAACGTCCCTACTACCAAAAGCAATCTACAGATTCAACACAATCCCCGTCAGAATGACAATGACATTCTTCACGGAAATAAAGCAAAGAATCCTAAAATTCATATGGTGCAACTGAAGAACCCAAATTGCTAAAGAAATAGTGAGAAAAACGAACAAGGCTGGAGGCATCACAATCCCTGACTTCAAAACACACTACGAAGCCATAGTAATCAAAACAGCATGGCACTGGTAAAATAACAGGCACACAGAACAGAAATGAAAACCTAGAAATAAAACCGCACATCTATGGACAGCTAATCTTTGAGAAAGGTACCAAGAACATACAGTGGACAAAAAATAGTCTTTTCAATAAACGGTGTTCGGAAATCTGGACAACCACTTCCAGAAGAATGAAAATAGACCATTATCTTATGCCAGACACAAAAACAAACTCAAAATGGATCAAAGATTTGAAGATAACTCCTGAAACCATACAACTCCTGAAAGATCACACAGGTAGTACACTCCTTGACATCGAACTTAAAAGGGTCTTTTCAAATACCATGTCTTCACAGACAATGGAAACAAAAGAAAAAATAAACAGGTGGGAATTCATCAGACTAGAGAGCTTCTGCAAGGCAAAAGAAACTAGGATCAAAACAAAAAGACAACCCACCAATAGGGAGAAAATATCTACAAATCATATATCCAACAGGGGTTAATCTCCATAATATAAAAGGAACTCACACAACTCAACAACAAAAAGCCAGTTAGTCCAATCAAAACATGAGCCAAGAACATGAACAGACATTTTCCCAAAGAAGATATATAGATTGCCAATAAACACATGAAAAGATGTTCAACATCACTAATCATCAGGGAAATGCAAATCAAAACGAGAGTAGGATATCACCTTCCACCCATTAAAATGGCAATAATCACTAAGACTAAAAATAACAAATGTTGGAGAGGGTGTGGAGAAAAGGGAAACCTCAAACACTGCTGGTGGGAATGGAAACTGGTGCAGCCACTATGGAAAACAGTATGGAGATTTCTCAAAACCTAAAAATAGAAATAGTGTATGATCCAGCTATCCCACTACTGGGTATCTACCCAAACAACTTGAAATCAACAATTCAAAGTAACATATGTACCCCTATGTTCACTACAGCACTATTCACAATAGCCAAGATGTGGAACCAATCCAAGTGCCCACTGACTGATGATTGGATAAAGAAGATGCGGTATACATACACAATGGAATAGTACTCAGCCATAAAAAAAGACAAAACCATCTCATTTGCAACAACATGGACGGATCTGGAGGGAATCATGCTAAGCAAAATAAGCCAGACTGACAAAGACAAACACCATATGATTTCACTCACATGTGAAATATAAACAAACACATGGACAAAGAAAACACTTCAGTGGTTACCAGTGGAAGGGGGTGAGCACAGAGAGTGAAGGGGAGCACATATGTGATGACAGACAAGAAAAACTGTAAAACTGAAATTTCACGATGATGCAAACTATTATGAACTCAATAACAAAAAACAGAAACCTTACAAGCTAGGAGAGATTGGAGTAACATATTCAAAACTTTAAACGATAAAAATCTTCAGCCAAGAATACTCTATCGAGCAAAACTATCCTTCAAATATGAGGGAGAAATTAAATCTTTTCCAAACAAAACCTGAGGGACTTTGTAGTCACACGACCTCCACTACAAGATATCCTCAAGAAGGCTCTCATACCTGAAAAAAGAAAAAAAGGGAGTACGGGGTCACAAAGCACAGAGTAGGGAGACAGACAGAATCGGAATAGGATAGCAAATATTCAACTACAGCATTAGGATAAAAGGACGGAAATCACAAAAGCAAAGACAGTCTTATCACCCTAACCACAAACTCACAACACAAGTTGGAATAAGAGATGAAAATAATAATTTAGGAGGGGAGGCGGAAAGGGACTGAAACAGTGTAGGCTAAGTAAGTAAGAGACCACCAGAAAATGGACTATGTTACACACGAGATTCTGAATGCAAACTTCAGGGTAACCACTAAACTAAAAAACAGAACAGAGACACAGAACATAAATGAGGAAAAAAATCTAAGAAACCCAGCATAAGAAATTGTAGAAGTCCATGGGTAGGCTAAGACACACAGGATAAGAAACAAAGGAAATGCAGGAAAACCGGAAAACGAGCAACAGAATGACAGCATTAAGCCCTCATACATCAATACTCACCCTCAATGTAAACGGACTGAACCCTCCAATAAAAAGACACAGAGTGGCAAAATGGATTAAAGAACAAGATCCAACAATTTGTTGCCTCCAGGAAGCACACCTCAGCTCCAAGGACAAACACGGGCTCAGAGTGAAGTGGTGGAAGACAGTACTCCAAGCTAATAGCAAACAAAAGAAAGCAGGTGTTGCAGTAATTGCATCAGACAAAACAGACTTCAAGATAAGGCAGGTAAAGAGAGACACAGAGGGCCAATACGTAATGATCAAAGGGACACTTACATCAAGAAGAAATAATGCTTATAAATATCTACGCACCCAACACAGGAGCACCAAAGTTCATAAACCAACTATTAACAAACCTAAAAGATATCAAAAATAACACAATAATAGTAGGGGACCTCAACACCCCACTCACATCAATGGACAGATCATCCAGACAGAAAATCAACAAAGAAACAGTGGAGCTGAACAAAAAGCTAAAACACTTGGACTTCATAGACATATATAGAACACTCCATCCAAAAACAGCAGAATACACATTCTTCTCAAGCACGCATGGAACATTCTCAAGGATAGACCATATGTTGGGAAACAAGGCAAGCCTCTACAAATTTAAAAAGATTGAAATAATAACAAGCATCTTCTCCGATCATAATGCTATAAAGCTAGAAATTACAAGAAAAAAGCTGAGAAAGGCACAAGGATGTGGAGACTAAACAATACGCTATTGAACAAGCAATGGATCACTGAAGAAATTAAGGAGGAAATCAAAAAGTACCTGGAGGCAAATGAAAATGATAACACGCCATACCAACTCATATGGGAGGCAGCAAAAGCTGTATTAAGAGGAAAATTCATCGCCATTCAGACACATCTTAACCAACAAGAAAAACCCCAAATCAGCAATCTTAAACTACACCTAACTGAATTAGAGAAGGAACAACAAACAAAGTCCAAAATCAGCAGAAGGAGAGAAATAATAAAAATCACAGCAGAAACAAATGCTATTGAAACAAAAAAGGCAGTAGAAAGGATCAAGGAAACAAAGAGCTGGTTCTTGCATAAGATAAATAAAATTGACAAACCCCTAGCCAGACTTACAAAGAAAAAAGAGACAAAGCTCCCATAAATAACATCAGAAATGAAAGAGGAGAAATAACAACAGACTCCGCACAAATACAACGGATTATAAGAGAATACTACGAAAAACTATATGCCAGCAAAATGGATAACCTAGAAGAAATGAATAAATTCCTGGACTCCTACAATCTCCCAAAGCTCACTCAAGAAGAAACAGACAATTTGAACAGACCAATCACAAGGAGAGAGATTGAAACAGCCATCAAAAGCATCCCAAAGAATAAAACTCCAGGACCAGATGGCTTTCCTGGGGAATTCTACCAAACTTTCAGAGAGGATTTAATACCTATCCTTTTCAAGCTATTCCAAAAAATTAGGGAGGATGGAACACTTCCTAACACATTCTACGAAGCCAACATCACGCTGATACCAAAACCTGACAAGGACACCACGAAAAAAGAGAACTACAGGCCAATATCACTGATGAACATAGATGCAAAAATTCTCAACAAAATTTTGGCAACCCGAATACAGCAATTCATCAAAAGGATCATACATCATGATCAAGTGAGATTCATACCAGGGACACAGGGATGGTTCAACATCCACAAATCAACGTGACACACCACATCAACAAACTGAGAAATAAAAACCACATGATCATCTCAATAGATGCAGAGAAAGCATTTGACAAGATCCAGCAGCCATTTATGATAAAAACTCTGAACAAAATGGGGATAGAAGGGAACTATGTCAACATAATAAAGACCATATATGACAAACCCACAGCCAACATCATTCTCAATGGGCAAAAACTGAGCGCCATCCCCCTGAGAACAGGAACAAGACAAGGATGCCCTCTATCACCACTCTTATTTAACATAGTTCTGGAGGTCCTGGCCAGAGCAATCAGGCAAGAAAAATGAATAAAAGGAATCCAAATGGGGGGGAAGAAGTGAAACTCTCGCTGTTTGCAGATGACATGATCTTATATATAGAAAACCCCAAAGAATCCATTGGAAAACTTTCAGAAGTAATCAACAACTACAGCAAAGTTGCAGGGTATAAAATCAATTTGCATAAACCGGTAGCATTTCTATACTCTAATAATGAACTAACAGAAAAAGAACTCAAGAACATAATACCATTCAGAATCGCAACAAAAAGAATAAAATACCTCAGGGTGAATTTAACTAAGGAAGTGAAAGACCTATACAATGAAAATTACAAAGCTTTTCTGAAAGAAAAGGATGACGACATAAAGAGATGGAAAGACATTCCATGCACATGGATTGGAAGAATAAACATAGTTAAAATGTCCATACTGCCTAAAGCAATCTACAGATTCAACGCCATCCCAATCAGAATCCCAAAGACATTCTTTACAGAATTAGAACAAAGAATCCTAAAACTCATATGGGGCAACAAAAGACCCCGAATTGCTAAAGTAATCCTGAGAAAAAAGAACACAGCTGGAAGCATCACTATCCCTGACTTCAAAACATACTACAAAGCTACAATAATCAAAACAGCATGGTACTGCTACAAAAACAGGTGCACAGATCAATGGAACAGAATTGAAAGCCCAGAAATAAAACCACACATCTATGGACACCTAATGTTCGACAAAGGAGCTGAGGGCATTCAATCGAGAAAAGAAAGTCTTTTCAACAAACGGTGCTGGGAAAACTGGAAAGCCACATGTAAAACAATGAAAATTGACCATTCTTTTTCACCATTCACCAAAATAAACTCAAAATGGAACAAAGACCTAAAGCTGAGACCTGAAACCATAAGGCTTCTAGAACAAAATGTAGGTAGTACACTCTTTGACATCAGTATTAAAAGGATCTTTTCGGACACCATGTCTTCTCAGACAAGGGACACAATAGAAAGAATAAACAAATGGGACTTCATCAGACTAAAGAGCTTCTTCAAGGCAAGGGAAAACAGGACTGAAACAAAAAAAACAACCCCGTAACTGGGAAAAAATATTTGCAAGTAATACATCTGACAAAGGCTTAATATCCATAATATATAAAGAACTCACACAACAACAAAAAATTAAACAACCCCATCAAAAAACGGGCAGGAGACATGAACAGACATTTCTCCAAAGAAGATATACGGATGGTCAATAGGCACATGAAAAGATGTTCATCATCCCTGATCATCAGGGAGATGCAAATCAAAACTACACTAAGATATCACCTGACACCTATTAGAATGACAAAAATAACTATAACAAATACTAACAAACGTTGGAGAGGTTGTGGAGAAAAAGGAACCCTCATACACTGCTGGTGGGAATGCAAACTGGTGCAGCCACTATGGAAAACAGCATGGAGATTCTTCAAAAAGTTAAAAATAGAACTACCATATGATCCAGCTATTCCACTACTGGGTATCTATCCAGAGAGCTTGAAGTCAGCAATTTCAAAAGTCCTATGCACCCCAATGTTTACTGCAGCATTATTTACAATCACCAAGATGTGGAAGCAACCTAAGTGCCCATCAACAGATGACTCGATGAAGATGATGTGGTGTATATATACACAATGGAATACTACTCGGCCGTAAAAAAGAACAAAATCGTCCCATTTACAACAACATGGATGGACCTTGAGGGAATTATGTTAAGTGAAAAAAGCCAGATAGAAAAGGACAATCTCTGTATGACTCCACTCATATGAGGAATTTAAACCTGTGGACAAAGAGAACAGACTAGTGTCCACCACAGGAATGGGGGGGTGGGGTGTGGGCACAAAGGGTGAAGGGGTGCACCTACAACACAACTGACAGACAATAATGTACAACTGAAATTTCACAAGGCTGTAACCTATCATTAACTCAATAAAAAAAAATGGATAGAATTTGTAACCTAGCACATATAGCCTACAGGAAATGTTCATGTGGTCCTCAGAATAAAATGATCCTAGATGAAGAAATACAAAATGGAAAGGATATATACCTAGGTAAATCAAAATGAATACTGACTTTCTAAAGCAGTAATAATAATGTCTTGTATTATAAGAAAGGAAGTCAAGTCTAGTCCACGGGTGTGTAAATGGAGTTCAACTGTTCTTAGGTGCTTGCATTAACTGGAAAAAAGCACAAGCATTTATTAATTTAGACTTTTGATAAGTTAAAATACATACGGTAATCTCTAGGCTAACTACTAAAGAGTAAAAACAGCATACATGTACCAATCTAACAAAGAAGGCAACTGGAATAATATAAAATAATCCAAAAGAAAGGAAAAAAGCACCACAGAATAGACACAAAAAATAGAAATCAAACAATATAACAGTAAATGTAAACCAAAAATATCAATGATTACACAACAGACTATAAGTTAAAAAGACAAACACTGTCAGACTGGATTTAAAAATCCAACTTCATTGTGCTTAAAAAATACACAAACTACAGAGAAAAAGAAAAGTTGAAAATAAAAAGAACAAGTAAAGACAGTTCATGCAAAAATTAACCAGAGAATGTTGGTGAGGCTAATTCTAATCAACAAAGCAGACTTCAGTACAAAAGCAACTACATTTCAACTTTATAAAGTCTTCAATTCACAATAAGATAAAACTTTAAATGTGTGTATACATAATACAACTTCAAAATGTATAAAGCAAAAACTAAATAAAACTAGAGAAAACCAGACAAATCCAAAAATACAGTAAGATATTTCAACATTTATCTCAGTAACTGATGAATAAAACAGGCAAAAATAAGTTAGTATATAAAAGATTTCAACAATATAATTCACAAATGACCTAACTGGCACGTACAGAACACTGGACCCAATCACTGCAGAATAAGCATTCTATGTAACTACATTTACAAAATTAGACCATATGCTGGGCCATAAAGCAAGTCAACATATTTCAAAAAGTTACAATCATTCCAAATATGTACTCCGACTACCTGCAAATTAAACAATATCATGCAATTAAACAGCACCAAAAAGATAAATCAATAATGTTAGCTGAACTGGAAAAGATTTCCTAAGGGGGACACAAAAAGATGTAAACACAAAAAGAAGGCACAATAAATTGAACTATCGTTAACAGAGTAAAAAGATAAGCAACAGAGAGAAATTATCTGTAACACCAAATAAACAACAGAGAGCTCAAATCTGGATTTTATATAGAAGGCTTACAAATCACCAAGAAAGACACAACACCAATGAAAAAGGGTCGAGACAAACAAGAAATTCCCAAAAACAAAATTTAAATGGTCAATAAACACAGGGAAGGTGCTCACTTTAATTAATTAATAACCAGGTAACTTCGAATTAAAACCAGTAATACATCCACTGAATGGTTCGACTGGAGGAACTGGAACCCACATACATTACAAGTAGAAGTATAACTGGTATATTCTGGAAAAATATTTTGCAGGAGCAGCTGAATATATACTTACCTGATGACTCAACAATTCCACTTTTGGGATTTTATCTAACAAATTGTGCCCATAAGTACACCAAAAGACATGTTCAAGGAAGTAAAATCAGTATTCTTTGTTATTACCCAAAAACTTTTTTAAAAACCCCAAATGCTCAACTGTAGAACAAACTGTAGTATATTCCATTAATAAAATATTACATACAATGACTACAAATGGACTACAGCCACGTCATCATGGATCCCTCAATGTAGAGCAAAAAAAAGCCAAGCACAAATTAAGATAAAACAGTGTTGATTTCATTTATATAAAGTTAAAAAAAGAAAGGGGGCAAAATCCATGATGCCAAAAGTGAGAATAATGGTTCCCCTTGGGAAGAGGTGGTGACTGTAAAGGATCACAAGGTGACTTCTGAGTGGATGGTAATATTCTACTTGACCTTTGTGTTAATATACAGAGCTATACATGTATACGTGTGCATTCTTCTGTACTATACTTCAATAAAAATAGGTTTAAAGTTGATCGTGAATACCATACACATAAGAAACACCAGAAAATCAAAACAAAGGTGACTAAGTTCCCTGAGCATTCCAATTGTTAACATATAACTTGTCTTGGGTAAGTCATCTGAAAGAAACTGGGATGAAGATGCCCTAGTTTCAGGCAGCAGATCAGAGGGGATAGAAGACATGGAAATCACAACACAGATAATCACCCAAGTATGAGAGATGGCCATCCATGAGTACTGCATGAGGCAGAGACAGTTAAGATCCGATAACCAAAAACAGCTACCACCTCCAAAGCTTATAAAACAGCAGTGAATAGTTTAGTTGAGCCCTTAGTAATATTCAAGGGCTGGAGTCCTTCTAACAAAGAGTTGTCAACGTCAGTATCTGAAAGACAATCAGGGCTTTCTAGACAGACCAAAGGTTTCTCTATGGTGTCCCTATATGCAAAGGACTAAGCTCCAATGCCACACAGTTCAAAAAGCATTTACATTAATCATCTTTTTATTAAGCAGCTACACTGTGCCTGGCACCAGACACTTTATCTCATTCAATCCTCACAACAGAATCTAAAGAAATGAAACCAAAGTCCTGACAGAACTGTAAGAAATCACTTTCCCTTACAGAATTACAAAGCTGTTGGAAATTAACATCACTGTCACTAGGATCCTCCAATCTGGTGGAACTCTTGGTTCTGAGAGGCACGTAAGGCAATTAAAGTGTGAGTTTACAGCATTTCATGGTGAAAGTTGGAAAGCATTATGTTATAGATGGTAGTAGGATAAAACTATATTTCTAGTACTGTACAAAGGGAAATTGTATAATGAGACTACCTACTATAATTCAGTTCTTATAAAAATAAATTTTGTATTTCAAACAAGCAATGTCAAACACTTTAGGTATTAGAACCACTCCCAAATAGAAGACTAATCTAACATTGATTCATTCTGAGTAAATTATCCAAAGCTTGGAACAAACTAGCAAAAACCAAGGGATTACTACAACTCTAAATTCACCTGCCTGCCACTTCATCTGCAAAAGTGAATATATCTTAATTTCTTTTTTCCCTCAGAAGAAGATTCACCCTGAACTAACACTTGCTGCCAATTCTCTTCTTTTTTTGCTTGAAGAAAACTAGCCCAGAGCTAACATCTGTGCCTATACTCCTCTATTTTTTTGTATGTGGGACACCTCCACAGTGTGGCTGCTGAGTGGAGTACGTCCAGGCTTGGTATCCAAACCCATGAACCCGGGCCACCAGAGCATGCAGAACTTTAACCACTCAGCCACAGGGCTGGGATCAATAAGTCTTAATTTTTATTGTACCATATCAAACAGATACACTTTTCCAAATAAGCTGTATTTTAGAAAATTTTAATCCAAACGTTTTCAATTTAAACAAGGTTTTGTCTTTGTAGAAGGACCAAAAATACGGCACACACTTTAGATATCCTTAAACTTCTATTCTGCACCCTAAAAGGGTAGAGGGAAATGGTTTCAGTTTACACTGGCTTCAAAATTTCCAAAAATTTTCTCTCTTAACATTTGACATTTACTTCCATGTCTCTTTTGTCTACTATACTTTTATTACACACAAGAAAAAATCAGAAGCTGGTAGTGTTGACATAGAAAAGAAACTTAGCAACCTTAAAAATTTTCAAAGCTGCTTTTAACAAAGGCAGTCCACAGACACTATTCCTCTGCAAAAACATAAAACTTATTGTAACAAATTGTGTGAAATATTTCTATCTACCTAGGGAAGAATCCTAACCATGAAGGAAAGATTTTTGTAATTTCCTTATTTCTAGAGTACTTAGATAGATATACTTATTTTTGTCCTTAAGCCCATGTGGCCACCACTAACGCAAAATGAAAAATACACGATAGAATGGACCCCTAAGGATCTGTATTTCCTATAAAGGTATGTTGCCTACTCTGGTCTTGCAGTGACAAACTACAGTAATAACCAACAGTCCAGAGGAGTTGAAAACTGAGAATTAGTACATGTTTTCTCAACAACCACAAGAATCAAAATTCTAACGTGTCTCAAATAAGTAATTTAAGTTAATGAATTGAAATCAATCCAACATGTATAAAACAACATTCAGTAGCCTCTCATTTTCTCAGCATGACTCAAAGTCAGGTGTTTCACATCAGTGGATTCTCCAACTAAGTTTACCCCTGTGTGAACACCAAAACTGGTTTTAATTCTACTGATTATAATTTAACTTTTTGATAATGCTGTTACTGGTGCAAATATCAACTGCTGTTCTGCAGTACCGTGATACTGGTTCCAGGCTCTCGAAGTGTCCTGCATCTTTATTTTTTTACCAGGTTGTCAGTTCTTATCTTGACAGCATACCTCCCCCTCCCCCTAAATTTGCTGTTTTTAATCTGGTGAGGAAGAGGAAAATAAATAAACAAGAATTAGAAAACCATGTAAAATAGAATGCTGAAAGAATTTAAAATGCTGTCCTGAAATGAAGATGCCTAAGATTTAGTATAACAACTTTTATGATACCAATTCTCAGCTGTTCAAGGCCCACTTCACTTACATCCTGTTCTCTGTTTGGGGGAAGAAAATAAGACACACACATGGTTGGGGGAAGGGGAAGAAACAAAGTGTTACTCTATTAGGAAAGAAAGCATGTTTTTGCCACACGCAGATCTGAATTCAAATCTAGGTTTGGAACACTTAGTTGTGTGACCTTGAGGATGTTACCTAACTGTCCCTGAGCCTTGGTTTCCTCATCAGTAAAAGAGAGATAATATTTATTGTGCAGGGCTGATGGAAGAATTAAGAGATGCATGTAAAATGTGCCTAGGCACAGTATTCACATACATACGAACGCTCAAATATTGCTAACCTAATTATGTGAGGATAAACTTTGAATTAGAAACACTTTTTTAAAATTAAGTTAATCTGATTTTAAGTTAGCTAAACAGTCATCCTTCACAAATATCCAGCAATCCAACTTGCCTTTAAATAGCCAGTCTCTGCTCCTCTCTATTAAATGTTCTCAGAAAAAACAGCAAAATCTTGTAACCTCTAAAAAGAAAAAGCTCTCAAGATTAAAACATACACATTAATTTCATTACCTACAGAACCACATACTAATAGCATTTAGCAAGAATTTTCTAAATAGTTGACTAATATACTGCATTCAAACATTTGCTATTGCAGTATTTTAAGTCACAGGTCCTTCAAGAGTCTCTACATTTTAATCAGTTCCTCAATGTTGTCAATCATCTCTTAAAAAAATACATGCTCAATAAATCATCCTATGCAATACTTCAGCCAGTTATCAATCTCCAAATGCCTGAGTAACCTTAAAGTTAGCACCCTCATTAAAACACATCACATCTTTTTTTTTTTTTAAAGATTGGCACCTGAGCAAACATCTGTTGCCAATTTTTCTTCTTCTTCTTCTCCTCCTCCTCCTCCCCAAAGCCCCCAGTACACAGTTATATTATTCCAGCTGCAGGTCCTTCTAGTTGTGCTATGTGCAACATCGCCTCAGCATGGCTTGATGAGCAGTGCTAGGTCCATGCACAGCATCTGAACCAGTGAAAACCTGCCCCGCCAAAGCAGAACACACAAACTTAACCACTCAGCCATAGGGCTGGCCCAAAAAACATCACATAAATCTTTCACAAAAATGGAGAGTATGAGAAATAACTACAAAGCAATAAACAGCTACATGGAAAAAGAACACCTTTTTATAAGTAAAAAATGAACACAGTCATAAACATTACAGTGCATTATCCATAAATAGTTTATTTTTAAAAGATCTTCTATGATCTAAATCTGACAAAGAATAGCAAACTAAATGTTTTAGGCGCCAGCCCAGTGGCGCAGTGGTTCAGTTTGGTGCGCTCCACTTTGGTTGCCCAGGTTCACAGGTTCAGATCCCGAATGCGGACCCACACCACTCATCAAGCCATTCTGTGGTGGCGATCCACACAAAGTGGAGGAAGATGGGCACAGAAGATAGCTCAGGGCCACTCTTCTTTAAGCCAAAAGAAGACTGGCAACAGGTTTTAGCTTGGGGCCAAACTTCCTCACCAAAAAAGAGAGAGAAGTTTCACTATTCACATGCTCGGATACTCTTTATGCTTCCTTCTACTGCAAAACATTAAGACTCGATTCACTGGCAAACAAAAGGGTGCAGGAGGAAAGAAACCAGTACAAATAAAGCATATAAACTCTCAGCCAGGTACTTATACATACCATCTCAGGAAATCCTCCAAACCACCTAGTAAAGCACAGATTGTGTCACATGTTATAAAAATGTTGCCAGTGAGACTCAAAGGAATAAAGCACCTTGCCCCAAGTCAGACCTCTCAAATTGCAAGGCTCATGCTCTCTCCAAAATCCACATTTTCGTCGGCTAGACCTAACAAGTTAGTTCTACATATGCCAATATGGAAAGACGGCAAAAATACAAGTAAAAAGAGAGTGAAATAAAGAAAAGTGTGGGTAATGATCCATCTGCTTAACAGGAATAAACAGAAAATTACATATGGGTATACGGATAAGCACTTTTCTGGACACGATCGCCAAGAATATATATCTATATATAAAAACTCACATTATCTTTTTGAGTTGATCTTTTTATTTCATACTTTTCTACATCATTCAAATTTTCTAATCTTGAAGTAATAACATGCATAACATATTTAACTTTTTCTTTGCATTCTGTATCTTTAAAAACTAATAAAAGCTATATCCTTTATGAAAACTGAAGAGAGCAAATAAATCTTTAAAATACCATTTGTTCATTCACTCAATAAACACTTGCATTACTCAACATGTGCCAAACACAATGCTAGGCAGGCACCATAGGATTAGGAGATAAGCAAAACAGTCCATACCCTTGCGAATTCTTACATAGTACAGGGTGAGGAAAAAAATTCATAAAATCACCAAATGGGATCAGAGATTTTAACTGTTGATCTACTTTAGATTGGTGAGTCCAATCAACTTCTGATGAACTAACATTTAAATAAACCCAAAGGCTGAAAAGTCAGCCAGAGAAAAGTTAAGGTAGCTTGGAGCTGTCGTTAGATGCCAGCTCCAAACTTAGTCACTGGATTCGAATCTAGGCTCCGCTATTTAATAGGTGTATGAATTTGATCACATTATTAATCTGAGTCTATTTCTTTGTTTTAAAAAAGGGATAACAACAGTACTTTCATCATAAAATTGTGAAACTTTATAATGCCTGGAATAAACAATACTTACTAAGTTACTGTCATTAGCATCGTGTGCAAAGGCCCAAAGGGGAAACAGTGAGTGGTATTTCGGGGAAAAGAAGACATACAAATGGCTGAAATGAACTGAATAAAGAGGAAGAGATAAACAGGGAGCAAAGGATGAAGACTCTATTAGCTGTGCTATCTAGTTCAGAAGTCTCAAGCTACATGTGGCTATTTGAGCACTTGAAATATCGCTAGTCCAAACTGAGATGTGCTGTTAAGTGTGAAATACACACCAGATTTTGAAGCCTTAGTATGAAAAAAATTGTAAAACACCTCAATTTTTTACATCAATTACATGTTGAAATGATATTTAGGATATACTGGGTTAAATAAAACATATTAAAATTACAATACCCAAAAGGTAGAAACAACCCAAGTGACCATTGATGAATGAATGGATAAACAAAATGGGGTATATACATAAAGTGGAATATTATTCAGCCTTAAAAAGGAAGGAAACTGCACCACATGCTACAACATGGATGAAACTTGAAAACATTATGCTAATAAGTCAGTCACAAAAGGACGGATACTTATGATTTCACTTTTACGAGATACCTAGAGTAGTCAAATTCAGAGACGGAGAGTAGAACGGTTGTTTCCAGGGGCTGGTGGGAGAGGGGAGTGGAAAACTATCGTTTAATAGGTACAGAGTTTTAGTTTTGCAAGATGAAAAAGAGTTCTGGAGATGTATGGTGGTGAGGGCTGCACAATGTGAAGGTATTTAAGGTCATTAAACTGTACGCTTAAAAACAGTTAAGATGTAAATTTTACGTTATGTGTATTTTTCACAATAAAAAAGTTAATTTCACTTCTTTTTCTAAGCGGCTATGAGAAAACTTAAATTACATATGTGGCTTACATTATATTGAAGAGAACTATTATCTAAGTCATGGTAAAATTTTTCAACGAGAAGGGTTTTGAGGAACAACGTTTGACAAGATCTAGAAAAGCAAGCCCTAATGCCCTAAGGCAGGGGTCAGCAAACTTTCTGTCAAGGGTGACCTCTGTTGGTTATATGGTCTGTTCTGAAAGAAGCCATAAATAATAAATAAGTGAATGGGCATGGTGGATTTGGCCCACTGCAGTGTGCTGATCCTTGTTGTAACGCATCTACTTGTAAGCAATGGCTCCTCCATCTCAGACTGCTAAATTCTCAGGAATTCTGTGGGCCAGTTTAATATTGGTAGCTTCAAAATATTCATTTGTTTCATAGTAACAAAACTCATGTTAATATAAGTTACATTCTTATGAAAATAACTATACTTTCCTGGTGTGAAGAGTAGCACTGTTTAAAATTTTTTGCAAATTACTTTAGTCTCATAATAAAAGATAATTGGATTTTACATCTTTTGTGATATCCCACATCTTAAAGCTTCTGGAAAAGTGCATTGTTTACTTTTGAGAGAATTAGAATGAAAAACAAAAAAGAAATCTCAGAATTATTATGAAAATAATTTTGACCTCATGGTCCTCCTCCAAGAGGGGTTTTGGGGACCCCCGGAGACCATATTAAGAACTGTTGCTTGAGTAATAGAAAGCTAAGTAATCACCATGAAATAGCAATTCACAGCAACTAGGAAGGCTATAAACAAAGACAATACAACTGTTAAGGAGAACAGAGAGTAGCTGGAATCCTCAAGCATTGCTGGTGGGAACATAAAATGGTGCAGCCGCTTTGGAAAATAGTTTGGCAGTTTCTCAAAAAGTTAAACACAGAGCTACCACATGATTCAGTAATTCTACTCATAGGTATACTATCAAGAAATATGAAAACCTACGTCCACACAAAAACTTATATGAGTATTCACAGAGGCACTATTCAAATGGTCAAAAAGTCCATCAACTCATGAAGAGAAATAAAATGTGATATATATCCATACAAAAGAACATTATTCAGCAGTAAAAAGTAAGTACTGATACATGCTACAACATGGATGAACCCTGAAAACATTTGCTAAGTAAAAGAAGCCAGTCACAAGTTTTCAAAATCTGGTGTGTATTTTACACTTATAGTACATTGCAAATCAGTTTTTAAGTGCTCAACAGTCGGATGTGGCTGGTGGTACTAAAGCGGACGGTGCGGTTCTAGATCCACACTATAAAGTACAAAGTTAAATGATATTTGTGATAATGACCCCGAGGCATCACAATTTCCCTTATCAAGGAAAGGCTCAATTCTATTCAATATAATATCTACATTACGTCTAAGTATGTTAATGTTTTTCTAAAAGTTTCAAGTTATGAGAATGTTTTCTAAAACAACTATACCTTGCTTGAATATTTCAGGTAACAGTATTTTAAAATCTTACACTATACCTAGAGGGCTACAAATTCCCAGGACAAGCTAGTAAGAAGTTATATGGAAGTTGCCTTCCATTCTCTGCACTAATTTTAATCACACACACTCCCCCACCCCCATTCTTCTGGACTTCATCTTGCTTGTTGACACTGGGAAATCTTCAAACTGTTTCCAATAACAGATAATGAATAATTAATATAATACGATAAATTATATCATATCAAAATAATCTGATAAATAATATATCAAAATATCGATATATCAAAATAAAAAATCTGATAAATAATATAATCTGAGAAAAACATAATCTGATACACAGGGATTTTTGTACCACTACTCATGTATTTATTTTTTATCTATTTACTTATATTATGAAAACTCCTATTAACGAAATCACCTTGGAATATACATAGTGAAGTTTATAGTCTAACTACCCTTAAGTAGAATTTTAAACATTATTCAAATGATTGAGTGCTCAATGAAAAATAAATTTCACTTTAATTTAAAAAAAATCTAAACTTTATCAATCTTTTTTTTTTCTCCTTTTTCTCCCCAAAGCCCCCCAGTACATAGTTGTATATTCTTCGTTGTGGGTCCTTCTAGTTGTGGCATGTGGGACGCTGCCTCGGCATGGTTTGATGAGCAGTGCCATGTCCACGCCCAGGATTCGAACCGACGAAACACTGGGCCGCCTGCAGCAGAGCACACGAACTAAACCACTCGGCCACCTTTAACAAGTAACATTTATTGCATACCAGCTGTATTAAGGTATCTTCTTTCTGCCTGTTGGTGATACACACTCAAACAAAAACAGAGGGAAAAATAAGAAAATTACCACCTTACAACTTATTTTACGATTGAACTACGAGGCTTAATATAATTTCATCCAATTATTAGAACATTCATGCAATACTACTTCAGCATAATGTATTAAAAGAATTTACACTATGTAGAAACACTTATTGGAAGAGATTTTAAATTGTAAAACATGGGATTTGCCTAATAGATAGCCTTTAATATTACGCTCTTGTAAGTCTCTTCCTCACCCACTCTTTACTTCTAAGACTACGTGAGAATTTTCAGGACCAAAGACTTCCCAGTTTCTTACTGAACATTTTTAGTGGAGTCTTAATGTCATTTAAGTATATTTTAATAAATTTTAATCTGTAGCAAACAGTTTAAATCTATCAAACTCTTTAAGAAAAATTCAAATTACAAAATTTAAAACTTAAATTACAAAAAGTTTTGCCATTAGAAAATGTTGCTTCAGAATGGCTTTATCTATTAAAATTTTACTTTGGTTACAGAACAGTAAAATTAAAACTTTCATAGAATTTAAAATTCTAATTTCACCACCACAAAAAGTAAAAAAATCTTCACAGATATAACATCATAAAATAACCTAAATGAATTTTCCTACTTACAAAACATTGACTCTTTCTAATTTTTTAAAGTAAAATGCTGGGGCCAGCCCGTGGCCAAGTAGTTAAGTTCCCGCACTCCCGCTTCTGCAGGTTTCCCTGGTTTGGATCCTGGGTGCAGACATGGCACCGCTCGTCAGGCCACGCGGAGGCGGTGTCCCACATGCCACAACTGGAAGGACCCGCAAGTAAAATATACAGCTATGTACTTGGGGGAACTTGGGAAGAAAAAGCAGGGGAAAAAAAAAAAGGATAGGCAACAGTTGTTAGCTCAGGTGCCAATCTTTAAAAAAATAAAATAAAATGCTGAAAGCAGCCAGGATGGGAGATACCTGAATTAGGAATCCTAGAAAAAAGACCCAAGGACTTCAAAAGTTAATATGGCTACACACCCACAAGAATAGCTAAAATGAAAAAGACTGACACTATCAAATGCTAGCCGGCCTGTGGAGCAACAGGAACTCTCATGCACCATCAGTGGAATTGTAAAATGGTGCAAGCACCCTTTAAAAAGTTTCTTATAAAATTAAACCTACCAGCGGGGTTGTAAAATGGTACAAACACTTTTTAAAAATTTCTTATAAACCTAAACCTACAGCCAGCTCCCCTATGACCCAGTCATTCCACTTCTAAGTACTTAACTTGAGAGAGAAAAGCTTTTGTCCAACAAAAAATATTTGTACAAGAGTGTCTAAAGCCAACTAACTGGAAACAGCCCAGGTGACCCTCAACAGATGAATGCATAAATTATGCTATATTCATACAATGGAAGAAAGCACAACAATAAAAAGGAACTACTGATATACACAACAAGAATGAATCTCAAAAACATTATGCTGAGCAAAGAGCCTTACCCCAAAGAGTACATACTATATAATCCCACTTATGTGAAGCTTTGGAATAGGCAAAACTAATCCATGGTGAAAAAAATCAAAACAGTGGTTGATGGAGGGGAGAGCAACTGAACAGATTGGGAAAAAGCAAGAGGGAAATTTCCAGTCAATTATGAAGTTCTACATCTTAATAACGCTTTGGATTACACAGGTGTATATATGGAATGGCAACCATGTGCATTGCACTGCATGTCAAATTTATATATAAAGTAGTTAAAAAAGATAAACTCAGTTTAATGATAGGCAAACTGCTGAAGTGTTTTTTAAAGGTAACGTGTACAGATATGTGCAACTTACTTTGAAATGCATCTAAAAAATAAAATGGACTGATAAATGATTAGTTGTGTTACAGAGCAAATACAGGAAAACGCTACTTGTAGGTGACGGACATACGGGTGTTCACTGCACAATTCTTTCAACTTTCCTGTATGTTGGAAAATATAAAAATGTTAAGGAAAGATTTTACAGAATTGAGAGACAAAAAAATATGGTGATTCCGCGGGTGGTAAAAGTTTCTCTCACTTGATGCTACACACTCCACTTACCGCTTCACAAAACACACCACCTTTTGGAGCTATATAAACCAGTACCCCAATCACTTACTGTCTCTGGGAAACTGAAAGGTAGATTTCAGGAACTGTTGTTCCTCATAAACTGTTCACACAGATCGTCAGAGATCAATAATCATGGAAAATATCCTGGGATGTATATTTAACAATAAGCTAAAACAATTTGAATTCTTGAAGATTCCTAATTAACTACAAAATTTGCATTCCTAAACAGATTTTAAGTAGTATATTATTTCGTAATATACTCCATTAACTCCACTTTTTGTTCTCTTTTATTGGATTGCAACCGCTATTATTTGAATAACATAGCTATCATCCCTCTAAAATCACACAAAAACCTCCCCAATGATGGGCATCTAAGAGATGACAAACACACGAAAAAGGAAACAGCAAGTCATCAACGAGAGTCATCCACCTTTCTCCTTTGGCCTAGTACTATTAAGATGTGGCTGAAAACAATTTCTACGTCATAATTTTTTTTTTAAGACTGGAAGGTGGAAAAGATTGCAGCAGTCAGAACGCAGAATTAAATGCACACGTGCTCCTCACCCCAAAATCTACCGTAACCCGCAGGAAGGTAAAACAATGAGCACCCCTCCCCGCCTTTTTTTTTTTTTTATTCACGAGACAAAACCGCAGACTTGGCTAAAGCGAACCCTCGCCCCAGCCAGCCTCCAGCCGTGCACCCCGCCCGGAGCCGGCGGCAGGTCCCTTCCTTTGTGAGAGCAGGAGGGAGGGGCCGGGGGCGGGGAGCCGGGGAGACGCCGGGGGTCGGGCCCGCCGGAGCAGAGGAAGGCGCCGAGGGACGGGGTCGGCGCGTCCCACGAACAGGCCGCGCAGCCCCGCCACAAACCTCTGCGAAGGCGCAAGGAGCAAACCCACGAACTTGGGTGTGATCTAATTTGGGATAAGCCCCGGGAAAACGGCCGAGGGCACCTCCGGGGACAACCCCCTCCCAGGCCTTTCCAAAACCGCCCTCGGCCGCCGGGGACGGAGGTCCCGCCGCCACCCCCACCCCAGCCCGAGCCCGAGCCCAGGGCGTCCCTCACCTGCTGCACGGAGCTGTTCTCGGGCACGGCGAACTCCTCCTTCTCCTTCGGGGTCTTCACGGTGACTTTCATGATCTTGGGCTCCGCGGAGGCAGCGGCCGCGGGGGCGCCGGCACCTTCGGCCGCGGCGGCGCTGTCCTGGGAGCTCGGAGGGCCGCCGCTTTCACTATTCTCGGCCATGGCGGCGGCGGCGGTGACTCAGGCGCGCAGGGAGCGGGCGAGCGAGGTGGAACCAGGAGACGCCAAAGCCGGCCGGCCCGGGCAGCGGAGAATGCGGGCACGCCGCCCCAGTGGCAACGGGCGCGGGGCCGCCCTGGTGGGCAAGGGGGCGCGGAGTCGGTGTGAGCTCCGGCGCAGGGCTAGGTCGGGCGCTCGGCAGCCGCCGTGTGTTCAGACGCTCGGTCGCAGCGACATCCGCAGCCGCCGCTGCTTCCTCCTCCCCGCCCCTCCCCCCACGTCCCTCCGCCGGCGCGGCGCGGGGCACGCCGGGTAGGGCGGCGGGCGGCGTCGCCGAGTCATCCTCGGCCTGCCCCGCTTCAACCTGCGGTTGCTCGACTTGCTCTCTGCTGCTCCATTGCTCAAAGTCTGGGCGTGTTCAGAGAGAAGGACTGAGAGCAAAGTGGAGCAGGAGAGGTCAATTCATTTCTTTCCACCTCTTTCACTACGAAAGTAAATTCGCGGATTCTGGGAGGCACTGTCATGGCGCATGGGGATGACGTCACGGCTAGCGAAATTACTAGAAAGGAGGCTCGACCACTGGGCGCTGCGGCCGCGGATGCGCCTGCGCGGTGGCGTCGAGAAAGTTTCCCCACCCCCTCACCTCAGCCACCGCGGTGGCCGTGTTCGCCCCCTTCGTGGCCCCGGCCCGTGTGTGCACCGTGTACGCCTCTGGGAGCCCGGTCGGTACTAAATGCCTGCGAGGTCTTCGGTTGTTGCTCTTTTAGTCGGCTTAATTTTTGCCAGCTTCGAATACTTAAAATGCTTGATCTTACGGCTCGGAGTGCAGGAATTGGAAGATAAGTTAATGGAGGAAAGATCCTCGTCGTAACGAAAGGAAAATGGAGTCGATGCCTGCAGCCATCCTGTGCAATCCCGCGGAGTCATTGCTTCACGGCCAGGGCTTCCGGCCTCTGGTCGGCCAGGTTCGGTCAGGTGACCGGGCCACCTGTGTCTACAGTGGACTCCGCTCCCGCGCTGGCAGCCCTGGGCGAGCACACCCGAGTTCTCGGAACACTGCCCCCCAAAATGTTTGGGGCAGAAACGGGGTGCCTAAAGAGGCCCACCTAACTGGGAAGGTTTAATGTAGCTGAGGTGTTCATTTTATATTCTATCAGATTAACTACGCCATTTCACACTTTTGGTGACGTTAAAGGTAGTTGTTCAAAAATTCAGTATAATATAGCTACAAATAAGAAACGGGAAGTTAATTTCCCCCTGAAAATTCTAAATTTGAAGTGATGTCACCATTTGCCTTTAAAGATGACTTGCAAGGAATATGCAATCCAGGACATTAACTTTATTAATCAGCATTGCGCAAATGTAAACCTTGACAGCCCACTGTGACCCAAATGTGCAAAGATACACTCTGTATTTCTGTTTTGAAAATATCTAACTCTTCTGGGAATAAATACGCTTGCATTAAGACTACTTTTTAGCAGAGCCCCTTTGGAATCTGGGTGTAAGAGAAGTTCTAAAAGTATAACTTGAAATACCTATATAGACATCTCTGACATCAGTTAAATTTCTTGCCGCATTGGTCAATGACATGCAGAAATTACACAAGGCTCTCTGCTGAAGGATACACACTTTGCTGAAGGATGTCTACTTGTTTGTCTAGATGTGGGGTATCATTCTTTCTTAAAGTAGAAAGTTCCACCCTTGGACAATCAATCATTTATCTCTAATCCAGCACTTTAAAAATCGCTTTGTAATTATCTGTGTCTACATTAATTTCTAAAAAATTCTTATGTGTATGCACAAATTATGAAGTAATATAATTTATCTTTAAGAACATACGTCATGTCAAAGAAGTGGTATAAATAACATGCATTCATCATGTTACTCCCGTACTCTAAATTTATCATAAGCTCCCACTGTCTGGAAGGTAAAACCCAAGCTTCTTAACGGGGATTTCAAGGCCTTCCAAACTAACTCCTGGTCTGTCTTTCATGCTTCACTCCCATTACTCTCTATAGATATACTGTTACAGTCAAATATGTTTATTACGGTCTCTAGAAACACTTGTGCATTATACTTTTCTCAGCTCCAATCATTCCTTGAAGTGATTACACTCCCCACGTTGTACCCATTATTGCTACCTCCCCTCTAAAACCTTTGAGCACCCAAGCCTACATAATCATTTTTTTTCCTGACCTTTGTCATAGTTATTTGTATGCTCCACTTGACTATTTGCCACTTGTAATATAGCTTCTATTATCCAAAACTATTTCACCTGCTACCAGTCTAGTTCACACCCTCATTAACTAACTCTGGCCTAGATTACAGCAATAACCTGCAGGTTGCTCTGTCTCAGTCTAACATCTCCTCCTCAAAACTATTTTCTGTTGATGCCATATGTTACCCTTCTAAAACTAAGCTTTGATCACAACACCTAGAAAATTTTCGGTAGCTCTCACCAAAGTTAGAATAATATCTAAACTTTGTGGCATGGTATCCAGGGCCCTCTGTGACAAAAAGACCTTGCTTATCACTCATATCTTACCCTCAAGCAAACAAGTCCACTAAGTTCTCCAGATTTGTCTTGTACTTTCCTGCCTCAAGACTTCAACGCAACATTCTCACTGCAGTAGAAATTTTTCCTCCTCATTTTGACTCCATGGTTTTTGCCCATCCTTCAAACCTCACCTGAAATGTGACTTTACCTAAAAATTTTTCCATGATAACCTTTTTTGTTTTTTATCAGAAATACTCTCTACTCTACATTCCCATATAGCTTTATTACCTTTTTGGTGTCACATTCTGCCTTGTATAACACTTAATTGTGTGCATATCTCCCTTATTAGACAAGGTACTTGAAAACAGGGATCAAGTCTTAATTATCATTTATACCACACAATGTCCAAAATAATTTCTTGCCCTGAGAGTATTTACTGTTGAACTGTCGTGTTTTCCACTACAGAGGAAATTCATTTAGAGCAGCAGATCATACTTTACACTCCTATGTCTCTCCCAAGCTTTAGAGTATAGTGACATATAGATAGATAATAGATACAAGCATACATACCTTGAAACTTACTTGCTTTGCAATAGGTTCAGAGGAAGGAAACATTATTCACTCCCTGCTTGGGGTGGGGGAAGGGAGGAGAGTCAGAAAAGGATTTTGAAGGAAATGATTTGAGCCAGGCCTTAAGGAATGGATATGATTTTGTTGAGTGTGGTGAGAGGGGCAGCATCGTGAGAAAGATGCAGCGGTGGGAAATAGAAACTCTGCTAAGGCACTGATCTCAGTGTGGTCCACAGCCTAGGAACAGTCCACAGATATCTCTAGGGCTACTTCAGAATCAAGGGAATAGGGTAAAATGTTCAAGTTTCTAAGCCTTTGGGCTGGGGAAGAGACGGTGGTGAGAAGGGGTGTTTATTAATTTGCCAACTAAAACTTCAGACCATTAGGTAGAATGTGCAAATACATCTACAACCACCACAAGCTTTGAATAAAAGCTGCTGAGAAGGAACCTGCAGCTGTGCCAGGCACTGCATAACATACAAAAGCAACAAAGGGCCAGCAGTGGCACAAGAGAAAGAGATACTGCAAGCCTCTCTGAAGAATGTGGCTCTTATTTTGCTCTAGTCTCACTATTTATTTTTATTTCTTTCTTTCTAAAGTTTGGCACCTAAGCTAACATCTGTTGCCAATCTCTTTTTCTTCTCCTTCTTCTCCCCAAAGCTGCCCAGTAAGTAGTTGTATATTCTAGTTGTAGGTCCTTCTGGCTGTGCTATGTGGGACACCGCCTCAGCATGGCCTGATGAGCGTGCCATGTCCACACCCAGGATCCAAACCAGCGAAACCCTGGGCCACTGAAGTGGAGCACGCAAACTTAACCACTTGGCCAGGGGACTGGCCCCACTATTTGTCTTTTTAATTTTTATTTCGAAAAAATTATAGACTTATAGGAAGTTGCTAAAATAGTACAAAGAGTCCTGTGTACCCTTCACTCAGCTTCCCCCAATGGTGACATCTTAAGTAGTTGTATAACATCAAACTAGGAAACTGACGTGGTAACTAGACTACAGACCTTATTCAGTTTTCACCATTTTTTTAAACCTGCATTCATTTGTGTACGTACATCTGCATGTGTGGTTCTATGTGATTTTACCCCATGTATAGATTTGTGTAACCATACGACAGTCAAGATACAGAACTATTCCATCTCTAGTCTCGCTCTTTTTTATCCTTCTTATACAGCAGTTTCTCAACCTTGACACTATTGACATTTTGGGCCAGATAATTCTTTGTTGTGTGGGGGGCTTTTCTGTGCATTGTAGGATGTTTAGCAGCATCCCTGACCTCTGCTCACTAGATGCCAGTAGCACCCCCACCCCACACCTATTATGACAATCAAATGTCTCCAGACATTGCCAGATGTGCCCATGATTGAGAATCATTACTGTACAAAGTGCTGGTGAGATCATCCCTACCACCTACATTCTTCCTTTTATCTCCTCTCACAAAGTGGAGTAGCAAATGTTATCAAATATCAAAGGATCATATTTCACTATAAAGTCTCTTTAATTCTGAGTCGATTTAATACTCACGATAAACCTTACTGTGGATTTTTCCCAATATTGTAAGTATTGACAGGATTCCATTATAAACTTGCATTTAACCTCAGCTATTGCATTTCACCTACTCACCTCTTATCAGGAGTCTGTAATTTACTCAGGCCTTATGAAAATGCCTAAAAATATTCTAAGACTATTCTCCTTTGATCTCTCTTATAAACAAGGTACTACTGATAACCTGAGACACATCTTACAGAAGTGGTAAGACTGATTCTCCTAGAAACATGAATACAAAGATAAATATTTTTATAATTAGACTCAAGCTTGATTTATTTTGTGTAAAACTTCATGCCTAATGATTTCAGAGGAAAAGTTTATTCAATATACCTGTATTTAGAATGTGTTTCCTGACCTTAGGAGGTTACCTTATGTGAAGAGTCTGCCATAATGTTGTGTAAACTAAGCAAATGAGCCATGGGGAAATTTTAGGTGCTCTCTGAGCACAGAAAGAAGTAGGTTAAAGTGTGCAAAATCTATTGTATGAAGCAAATTATCTAGGAATTCCAGAGGCTAATAATACTTCTGGAGAAAAAAAAGCTTCTGGATGTTGGGGAATTTTGTAGCACTCAAGAAGGCAACCTCAGGCCAGCCCCATGGCCGAGTGGTTAAGTTCACACACCTCACTTAGGTGGCCCAGGGTTTTGCCGGTTTGGATTCTGGATGCAGACTCGGCACTGCTCATTAGGCCTTCCTGAGGCGGCGTCCCACATGCTACAACTAGAAGGACCCACAACTAAAAAAATATACTGGGGGGATTTGAGGAAGAAAAATAAAAAAGGCAACCTCTTGAGCTATTTTCCACAGGAAGCTGAGAGTGTTAAAAAAAAAAAAAAAAAGTATAGTCTTCCTGTCATTCTATTTCATAATTCTTAAGACCTTAGTTCCCAAATGAGTTGAAAAGTGAAGAAAGAACAACACTATGGCTTATCTGAGTTGTTTATCAAGAATTGCGAAGGGTCTAAGATTTTTCCCTACTTACAAGCTAACAGTTTCATGAATACTGGCAGGAGACACAAGACTCCTAAATCAGAAACAAAGGACTTTGTTACAGCAATAGCAGTAGCCAGTGTATCAGCATTTTCTTGCACCAGTTCCCCAAGCCCTAATCTCTGCAGAATGATGCAAAGAGGGCCAGGTGACACCTGCACATGCAATGGATTGCATTATAAGAGAGGAACCCCAAGCATGGGGAACCTAGATCTTTTAAATGGGCGGTAAGCCTGCAGCCCTTTGCTCTGCAGGGAGATACTATATCTTCAGACTGTTCACCATACAAATATCCTTAGAAAAATTGTCTAGAACAAAGGCAGTGTATTAGTTTCCTATTGCTGCTGTAACAACCACAAATTTAGTGACTTAAAACAACAAAAATTCATTACCTTACAATTCTAGAGGTCAGAAATCCAAAATGGATCTTAAAGGGCTAAAATCAAAGGCTGTATTCCTTCTGGAGGCTCTAGAGGAGAATTATTCCTTGCCTTTTCCAGATTCTAGAGATTGCCTACATTCCTTGCCTTGTGGACAAATCACTCCAACCTCTGCTTCCATTATTAGTCTCCTCTGACTATCCTGCTTCCCTCTTTCCGTTATAAGGATCTTTGTGATGACCTTTGTGGACATCTTTAAGGAGCCATTATTCTGCCCACGACAGGCAGGCAGTGCCTGTATTCACAAGATGTGCAAAATTATGAAAGAGCTATGAAGAATTTTCTCCTAATAATACCTACCCCTTGTTTCTACACTTTCTTGGCATCTGGCAAACTTTCCCATGAGTATGCCTCTCTGTTGGTCATTCTGATTAATCTGAGCACCAAAGGCTGGGACCAAATCCATTCAATTTGTTTCATATAGCATTTAATAAGGCTACTATCAACAGGATCTTGAGTAGCAGGATGAGGCCAACTTACAGTATTAATAACTGTGCTCCTCAGGGGTCCAGACCCAATCAGCTGAACAAATCCCAGAAACCATCAGGGTTTACTTTGGCTGCTTCCTAGATATTGTTTCTGTATTCACTTTCCCCTTGGCCCAGGACATTAATCTAGGTACAGCAGGATGTCTTAGCAATTGCACATATTTTGCCATGGCCTGCAAGGAGGAAATCTAGGACAATTATATCAATCATAAAAACCCTGAGCAGTGAGTTGCGGCTGACTTGAATGGCTTCCAGCGCCAGTGTGATGTCATTGATCTCTTCAGCTAAAGTCAGGACAAATTTTGTTCCACCTCTTCTAAATGGATGGTTCTCATTGTAGAAATAATGCCCACAGTTTGCATACAAATAGCAAGTAAGTTATCCCTTTGAGAAACTCCTCCAAGTAATCGAGGGCAGCCTCATTTTGGATAATTCTGTTATCTGAGGGCTCTGTGATGGAGTTTCCTTAAACACTTGAAGGTCTCTTATGACCACCCCTAAGGTGCAAGCCACTGTGTTTCCAAGAGGAGGCAAGTTAATAATGCCTGACTTCCATATAAGAAGTACAGTCCCAGGGGTGTACATGGTATACCTGGAAAGAAAATGTTGCATATAATATTGGAGTCCCCCCAAATGTGATCTATATCAGTTGAGGGGCACAGATTGACACTGCGTCACAGGATACAGTATCACCATTGTGGCCTCCCAGCTAGTTGGTAGGCCTTAGGGTTCCTAATTAAGTTTAAATTGAGTCTAGTCCTCATTTATGGAGGGACTGCCTATGGGCACTCAGTCCAAACTGTCCTGTTTGTCCAAGCCACCAGCCAGTGGCATTCATCCACACCACAGAATTACTGTAGCCAGGAATGGAAGTGGGAAGGATAGCCAGAGCTGTTAACAGATGTTTTGCATAGAAGGTGCAGGAGCTGGACCGTTCCCTGCTGTTTCAATTGACTTCTTATAAACTTAAGGAGAATGGCAAACAATGTGATCAGAGCTATCTGGCGGGGTATGCCAGACCAAGCAGTCAAATTTAGTGTTTGCTAGTTCAGGGGAACTTCACCTGAGTGTTTTCCTTCATGAGGAAAGCTCTGAAAGACAGAAGATCATTAATGTCTCTTCCTCCCTCAAGCCTCCCGAGTCCAAGATGTTCCTTTCCCTAACACCAGACTTGTTTACCTCCACTCCCCAAAAATCAGTGTGGCCCATTTCAGTGGCTATAACTTCACCTTTTTCTCAATCATCCCCTACTTACACCCAGATCTTTTGTCCAGGAGAGTAAGGCACAAAAGGGATACGGACATTTTTCTAAAACTTCTGGAAACCCATTATGTCCCCCATTTGGGCCCTCATGGGCCACTATAGAGGGACTTTGGGAGCAATGTGCTCAATCATGTAGTCATTATCCTTATGTGCTAGAATCATCTCTAACAAGAGAATCCAAGTAGCTGAACCAGAATTAAATTTAAATCCCTTAGGCCCCCTTTTTGCTGGGCTGCCACCAAGAGGGTGTACCAAGCAGGCCAGTCTTCGATAGTCACTAGGGGAAAGAAAGAAGCATCACATCCAGGAATGCCCCCGGTAGGATTCTGAATTTTCAAAGTAGGCTTATAAACTCCCCACAGCACCCATCTGTCCTTATAATTACTTAGGAAGTAGCCAAGAGGAGATGATCCCCTTCTGGGGACAGCCACATTCAGTTACCAAAATACCTAGTAATGGCTGAATGAATTAGGAGGTGGTAAGGGATATAGAGTAAGAGATCTCTTTGAGTTGATTTTTGAGGTGACTGTTCCAATGCTCAACACCACTAGATGCCTGTGGATAGTAGAGAGCATGGAAAGTCCATTGAGTACCTTGGCCATTAGCCCATTGTTGAGTGGCTTTTATGATAAAAGGTTCAACACTGTCAGACCACAAATGGTCCAGAAAGTCAAATACATGACACAGATTAGTTTCAAGGGCCACATGGTGTGGCTAGAGTCAGTTACTAGACCAGTAACACCAAAGCTGAAAAAATGTCAACAGCAGTGAGGCACCACCAATAGCCCTGAGAGAGGGTCAAAAGTCCAATGTAATCAGTACGTTAGGAGTGAACAGGGGCCACATTCATGCAGTGTGGTCTCATTTGCTGTGAGGCAAATGCATCATCTTTTGTCAGGAGTCCAAGTCTAGCAGCAGTGGTAGCCCTTGCATCAGAAGGATTGATTCCTCTACTCTGTGCCCAGTCTATGATGATGGGTGTGAACCATGTCCAGTAAAATGGCTGACACAGGCAGCAGTGATGGCAATCAGTGCAGCACAAAGCTCCATCAGCAGCTTGACTCCAGTCCATCTCATCAGAGTGGCCCCTACCATGGACATCTACATGAGAGGCTGGAGTGATTGGGTCAACAGCTATGATTTGTTTCCACAGTTCACGTCCCCAAAGAAAAGGAATGTTTTTAATCTGCCAGTCTGTAGTTTTCCAAGCGCAGACCAAAGAGCTAGGCCATTGGCAATAGCCCAAGAGCCAGTACAAATATAACAAGGTTCATCAAGAGGACTGTTGGTCAGAGATAAGAGAATGGCCTTGAATTCTGCCCACTGAATGCAGTGACCATGTCTACTTTCGGTTCTACATGTTAACACTGAGATTGAACAGCTACAATAGCTCCAAGAACCCCTTTCATGTTTCAGTGTAGCCAAACCATCAATGAATCAGACCCAGGAATTTAAGGGAAACTGAACTGAGGATCCCATTGAGCCAGTGGCTTTGCTTCAGGCAGAAAAGCCAGAGAGAGGAGAAGGTAAAGGATAAAGTTTCTCCCAGGGGGAGAGCTGCCACTTTTTCATATAAAGTCAGGATGCCACCGGGGCCAGAACAGCTGCATTCTTGAATATGCCATTTCCATTTGACATGCAAGGCTTATTGAACCCTTCTCACCTTGGTATTTATTCAGTCCTAGTTGACCCACCCCAAAATGGAAGTATTAGGCTGAGAGTTGCAAGGCCTTTATCAGTCATGCATTCAGTTTCAACAAGAGCTGTGTAGCAAGCTAACAGCTGCTTTTCAAAGGGGTGTACGTGGCAGCTACGTTAGGGAAGCTGTAAGTCCCAAAACCCTAAAGGGCACCTCTGACAAGGGGAGGCTCCAGTCAGCAAAATCATCAGTTCTATAGACTTGAAGCTCAAACTGTGGCACCTCAAAGGTACTAGCACTTCTCTACATTCAGTGCTTCCCAATCAGAAGAATCTCCTCTGGCACTTACGGGATGAGGAAACACAAGTATATGACACATCAATTCCTACTATAAATTCAGATGTAAAAGTAACAACAATACATTGGATTGGCCTGGAGGGCCCAACCCACAAGGTCATGTTAGCTCTCCTTCCCCAGTTGAACCCTGTCAGAACCACATTAGCTGATTCCAGGTGCCAGTTCCCCCATGGGAGTGGTAGAATGGTGACTCGGGTGCCTGTGTCCAGCAGAGCTAAACAAGTTTGAGTTCCTCTCCTCCTCAAAGTTACCCAGAATACTTGTCTAGTGCATAGACCTTTGATCCCCCTTGGTGATGGAAGCCTTGGCCCCTCCCCTAATCATCTTTCCCTTAAAGCAGTGAGGTTGGCATAGAGGAGGAGAGAGGGATCAAGAGGCACAGAAGGAGAGAGTGACTACATGTGGGAAGCAAGCTGTATTGACTTTAAGTAGTGCAGTGGCTGACTACAGCTTAACCAAACAAATTTACAATGTTTTCAGTCCACTCAAAACCCTATATTAGGTAGCAAAGTCATCATTTGCTCACACTCTTTTAGCTTTAGGAAATGTGGCAGCCATAGCCATTTTTTCCAACTGTGGCTGGGGTTTGAGCCCTTTGGCTGACGACCTTATTTGAGAAGCCAACCTTAATCTGGGGCATCTGCTGCCCCATTATCAAAATAACACCTCTTAAATTAAGTGCTAGGGGGAGTTGTCCATGATGGCAGGGCTGATTGCAAGAAATTTTCTAAATTTTCAGGTATGTTTCTCAGTCATCAATGCGTTTCCTCATCAGCATTGTAAACCTAATCTGGGGCAGCAAGAGCCTTAGTACTAATCTAAATGCCTCTTTTATGGTTTCCCACAGGAATTAGTCTGCCTCAGGAAACTCTCTCTGACAGGACCAAAGCTCCTTATAGAAGCTTGGACGTACTGTAAAAAAACAAAGCTTTGAGACTTTTTACTGTCATTTCTGGATGGATCTAAGATTAGCACGATAGACTTAAGGGAAAGGATAAGCCAAAGGACAGTTTAGTTGTTGCCATTCTTAACAAGCATTATACTTCCACTCCCTCATCTCCCAAGCCAACTAGCAAAGTCCTAAAAACTTCCTGGTTTCTACCCGTAGCAGTTGTGAATTTCCCTTTCATGTTCAATACAGTGCATGTCTCTGTCACTGTTGTCGGAAAGAGGGCAAAACTTAGTCTAGTTGTTACAATAGGGTGAACCTGTGGCTGATCTAGTATCTGCCTCTACTGGCCCTACTTGCAAGCTAACAAGCCTGCAACTGTTTCATGGATGTGGACAGAAGACACAAGACTCCTAGGTCAAAAACAAAGGATTTTATTACTTACAGCAATATCAGTAGGCAGAGTATCAGCATTGTCATGCACTATTTCCCCAAGGCCCAGTTCCCACATGGCAATACAAAGAAGACTAGTGTTATCTGTACTTGCAGTGGGTTGTGTTCCAAGAGAGGAACTCTGAGCTTAGAGAACCCAAATCTTTTCTAATAGGCAGTAAACCTATTGCAAGCAAAGCCTTTATCAGTCAGGCATTCAGTTTTGGCCCACTCTTTGCTCTGGAGGAAAACACTATCTTCCAAGGCTTTAAGCATACCTGCCCTTTGCTCCAGAAGGACATATATACTATGTCTATCTTCCAAGGCTGCTCACTGTACAAAAATGATTGAAAAGATGGTCCTGAACAAAAGCAGCCAGTGCCTCTTCTAACAAGATGTGCAGAAATGCAGCAGACCAATGGAGAATTGTCTTCCAACATAGTCTCATAACAATTTATATTAGTCTAAAATTCCTAGCAATAGAACATTCGTAAGAATATACTTATTCTCTCCCCATCCTTAAAGACATATCTTAGAAGAGACTTTAAGACAGGGGTCAAAAAGCTTTTTCTATACAGGGCCAGGTAGTAAAGAGTATAAGCTTTGTATGCCACGCAATCTCTATTGCAACTACTCTGCTGTTGTAGCACTAAGCAGCCATAGACAATATGTAAATGAGTCAGTGTGGAAATAAATAAATAAATAGACATTACAATAAAACTTCATTTGTGGGCACCAGCCCTGTGGCCGAGTGGTTAAGTTCGTGCACTCTGCTTCGGCAGCCTGGGCTTTGCTGGTTCAGATTCTGGGCACGGATCTACACACCATTCATCAAGCCATGTGTGGCGGCATCCCACATAGAAGAACTGGAATGATGTACAACTAGGCTATACAACTATGTACTGGGGCTTTAAGGGGAGAAAAAAAAAAAAGAGGAAGATTGGCAACAGATGTTAGCTCAGGGCCAATCTTCCTCACTGAAAAAAGTATAAAAAGAAAGACAATCTCACCTTGTTAAAAGAAGAGAAAGAAAAAAACACTTCATTTATAGACATTGAAATTTGAATTTTATATAATTTTTATGTGTCAAGAAACATTATTCCTTTTTTGATTTTTTAGCCATTAAAAAATGTAACAACCATTATTGACTGGCAGGCTATAGAAAAAGAAACAGCAGGCCAGATTTGGCCCATGCAGTTCTAAAAAATAAGATTCTCATAAATAGGCATGAATTCAACATGGCAACATTTTTAATCTATTTCTTAGCAAGTACCTGTCCTCCAAGTTGGGAGAATTTACAGTTACAGAAAGGCTTGCAAAAGTACTAACGCTTGCAAAAATGCCAGTTATAGGAGGTGATGGCTAAATTTATGCATCAACTTGACTGGGACACATGGTGCCCAGATTAAACATTATTTCTGGGTGTGTCTGTGAGGTTGCTTCTGGATAATATTAGCATTTGAATCAGTGGACTCAGTAAAGCAGAGGCCCTCCCCAATGTGGGTGGGCATCATCCAACCCTTTGAGGGAGAGAAAAGTTGAATTCTCTCTCTGCCTGACTGTTTGAGCCGAGACATTGATCTCCTGCCCTCAACTAGGACTTATACCATTGGCCTTCCATTTCTCAGAACTGCACCACCGGCTGTGCTGAGTTTCCAGATGGCAGACAGCAGATCATGGGACTTCTCAGCCTCTATATATTATATATATATTATATATATATATATATATATATATATATATATATATATATATATATATATATATATCTGCTCTGATTTTAAAGCCTATGTTCTTAACCACTCTACTACACCACCTTGAGAAAACTGGGGAAGTTCAACTTGGATGAGAAAAAAATCTCAGTGTGACAGTGGTAGTTGTTTTCAAATATATGATAAGCAGTCATGTGGTTCCTGAGCACAGAATTAAGACCAATGAGTGTAAATGAAAAGGAGGCAGATTCAGTATATCCTAAAAGGAAGAGTCTTTAATAACTAGAGGTGCTTAACAGTTGACCAAATTGATTTGTGAATGTTCATGTAAAAGCCAAATGAAAATGTTATTATAGATTTTACAGAAGGATTCTTGTGTTGGCTGGGCCAGGTAACCACCAATATACTTCTCACTTTAAAACTCAGTGGAGGAAAAAACAGTTAAAAATTTTCAAGACAAATATTAGTTTTTTTCAACTTCCAAAGAGCCCTAGTAGGTGTGTAGTATCTACTCCTAGTATCTGGAAGTATTTCTGAGTTTAAAAGAAAATCAGTATAAAAAAATGCATCTAGGAGTGACGTCAGCATCATGGTGAGTGAGCTCTCCCGGCAATCTCTCCCCTCAACCAGATAACAGAAAAGACATTCATACTCGAACAGAGGACATCCAAACACAACACAAAAGATGTCTGAAAGACCCACGCAGCCAGATGATGGAGGGCGGAGAGGCTGGTGCCACCCTTGGAGGAGGTGGAATGGGGTAAAAGAAAACTCTGCTCCCTCCCCAAAGACTGTGATCCGTGACCACACACAGCCTCCAAGAGAGAAGGAAGCGGGGAGGGGATGTTCATTTGCAGGAATGTCAAAGAACCCCGAGGGCCCTCACAGCCTCAAGGGAAGCCCTCTACCTGGGTGAAAGCTATTGTGGGGGGTGACCTCATCAAGCCAACACCCCAAGAGAGCAGACAATGAGAGCAGAGTAAGAAAACCCCAAGAGCATGCAGAAGAAAGCACCCCCCACCAACACCCAATGCGCCCAGCATCAGCTCCAGTGTCTGTAATCTCTGCAGAACACAGAGGGCTCAAAATATGTGGCTCTTGACCCCCACCCAGTGGCTGTAGGCAGTAACTGTGACCAAATAATACCACGATGCACAAACACAGAGCCATACCTTCTAGCAGTATCAAAAATTATATTAAATCTCCAGACCAGAGAGGAAATACAAGTATCCAGAAAACAGTCCTGAGGACACAGAAATATGTAATCTAAATGACAGGGAATTCAAAATAGCTATCATCAAAAAACTTAACAAGTAAAAAGAGAATATAGAGAAACAATTCAGTGAGTTCAGGAGCTACTTTACAAAAGAGATTGAAACTATAAAGAAGAATCAATCAGAAATACTGGAGATGAAAGACATAATGGATGAGATAAAACAAAATATGTATTCCCTGAATGCTCGAGTAGACATCATAGAGGAGCAAATCAGCATAATCAAGGATAGACCTGTTGAAATGGTCCAGACAGAAGAGGAGAGAGAACTAAGACTAAAAAGAAATGAAGAAAATCTCCAAGAAATATCCGACTCAATTAAGAAATGCAACCTAAGAATTAATGGTATTCCAGAGAAAGAAAAGAAGGAGAATGGAGCAGAAAGCTTGTTCAAAGAAATAATAGCAGAGAACTTCCCAGACCTGGGGAAAGAAATGGAAATCCATGTGGAAGAGGCTACCAGATCTCGTAAATATGTCAATTTAAAAAGACCTACTGCAAGGCATATAGTAGTGAAACTGGCAAAAGTGAATGACAAAGAAAAAATACTAAGGGCAGCAAGACAGAAGAAAATAACCTACAAAGGAACCCCTATCAGGCTTTCAGCAAATTTCTCTGCAGAAACCTTACAGGCTAGGAGAGACTGGAATGACATATTCAAATCTTGGAAAGACAAAAACTTTCAGCCAAGAATACTCTATCCAGTGAAAATATCCTTCAGATATGAGGGAGAAATAAAAACGTTCCCACAGAAACAAAAGCTAAGCGAGTTCATAGCTACAAGACCTCCCTGCCCCGCCACAAGAAATCCTCAAGAAAGCCCCCTCATACCTGGGGGAAGTAAAAGAGGGAGAAAGGGGTTACAAAGCACAGAGTAAGGAGATAAACAAAAATCAGAATATTTATAGACAAATCAGAATGTATAGGCAAAATCAGAAAATTGTAGCTATACATCAGACCAGGTTAGCAAATACTCAAGTATAGCATTAAAGATAAAGGGGAGGAAAACACCAAAAACAAAGATAGTCTTGTCATTTTAACCACAAACTCACAACTCAAGATGGAATAAGATGTGAGAAAAACATCTTAGGAGGGGAAGAAGAAAGGGACTGAATCGGTTTAGTCTAAGGAAATAAGAGGCCATCAGAAAATGGACTATCTTATCTACGAGATTTTGAATACAAACCTCATGGTAACTGCTAAACACAAAAGCAGAACAGAGACACAAATAATCAATAAGGAGAAAACAAAAAACACAACATAAAAAAAATCATATAACTCAATTGGTAGACCAAAATACACAGGACAAGAAACAAAGGAAATGCAGGAAAAGTGGAAAATGTGTGCTAAAATGGCAGCATTAAGCCCTCATGTATCAATGATCACCCTAAACATAAATGGACTGAGTTCTCCAATAAAAAGACACAGAGTGGTGAGATGGATTAAAGAACAAGACCCAACAATATGCTGCCTCCAGGAAACACATACTTATATCAGACAAAGTAGAATTCAAGATAAGACAGGTAAAGAGAGACAAAGATGGGCAGTGTAAAGAGACACTCCATGAAAAAGACATAACACTTATAAATATCTATGCACTCAACCCAGGAGCATCAAAGTACATAAAGCAACTATTAACAAACCTAAAAGAAGATATTAACAATAACACAATAATAAGGGGACCTCAACACTCCACTCACATCAATGGAGAGATCATCCAGGCAGAAAATCAACAAGGAAACAGTGGAATTAATAGACATGTATAGAACATTCCACCCAAAAACAGCAGAATACACATTCTTCTCAAGTGCACACAGAACATTCTCAAGGATAGACTGTATGTTTGGAAACAAGGCAAGCCTCACTAAGTTTAAGAAGATTGAAATAATAACAAGCATCTTTTCTGGTCACAATACTACGAAGACAGAAATCAATTACAAGAAAAAAGCTGGGAAAGGGACCAAGATGTGGAGATTAAACAACATGCTATTGAACAACCAATGGATCATTGAAGAAATTAAAGGAGAAGTCAAAAATATCTGGAGACAAATGAAAATGAAAACATACCATACCAACTTATATGGGATACAGCAAAAGCCATATTAAGAGGGAAATTCATCACAATACAGGCTCACTTTAACAAACAAGAAAAATCCCAAATAAGCAATCTCAGACTACACCTAACTGAATTACAAAAAGAAGAAAAAAGCCCAAAGTCAGCAGAAGGAGAGAAATAATAAAACTCAGAGCAGAAATAAATGCTATTGAAACAAAAAAGGCAGCAGAAAGGATCAATGAAACAAAGAGCTGGTTCTGAGAAGATAAATAAAATTGACAAACCCCTAGCCAGACTTACAAAGAAAAAAAGACAGAAAGCTCAGATAAATAAAATTAGAAATGAAAGAGGAGAAATAACAACAGATACCACAGAAATACAATGGATTATAAGAGAATAATATGAAAAGCTATATACCAACAAAATGGACAATCTAGAGGAAATGGATTAATTCTTAGGCTCTTATAACCTTCCAAAGCTGAACCAAGAAATAGATAATCTGAATAGACTGATCACAAGTAAAGAGATTGAAACAGTAATCGAAAGCATCCCAAAAAACAAACGCCCAAGACCAGACAGCTTCCCTGGAGAGTTCTGCCAAACCTTCAGAGAGGATTTAATACCTATCCTTCTCAAGCTATTCCAAAAAACTAAGGAAGATGGAACACTTCCTAATACATTCTATGAGGCCAACATCACTCTGATACCAAAGCCTGACAAGGACAACACAAAAAAAGGAAAACTATAGGCCTATATCGCTGATGAACATAGATGTAAAAATCCTCAACAAAATATCAGCAACCGGAATACAGCAACACATCAAAAAGATCATACATCAAGATCAAGTGGGATTTACACCAGGGACACAGGGATGATTCAACATCCACAAATCAATCAATGTGATACACCACATTAACAAAACGAGGAATAAAAACCACATGATCATCTCAATAGATGAGAAAGCATTTGACAAGAGCCAACAGCCATTTATGATAAAAACTTTTAACAAAACCGGGACAGAAGGAAATTACCTCAACATAACACAGGCCATATATGACAAACCCACAGCCAACATCATACTGAATGCCATTCCTCTGCGAACAGGAACAAGACAAGGATGCCCACTATCACCACTCTTATTCAGCATAGTATTGGAAGTTTTGGTCAGAACAATTAGGCAAGAGAAAGGAATAGAAGGAATCACAATAGGGAGTGAAGAAGTGAAACTCTTGCTGTTTCCAGACTACATCATCTTATATATAGAAAACCCTAAAGAATCCAGCAGAAAACTATTAGAAACAATTAACAACTACAGTAAAGAATCAGGGTATAAAATCATTTTACAGAAATCAGTTGCATTTCTATACTCTAATAATGAACTTACAGAAAGAGAACTCAAGAATACAACTGTATTCTTGTATGGATATTACAATTGTAATGGAATCTTGTATGGAATTACAATTCCATTTACAATCCCAACAGAAAGGATAAAATATCTAGGAATAAATCTAACCAAGGAGGTGAAGGACTTATACAATGAAAAGTATAAGACATTGCATATATATACAATGGAATACTACTCAGCCATTAAAAAAAAACAAATTCATCCCATTTGCAACAACATGGATAGACCTTGAGGGTATTATGCTAAGCGAAATAAACCAGACTGAGAAAGACAAACACCGTATGATTTCACTCATATGTGTAATATAAACAAACACATGGACAAAGAAAACAGTTCAGTGGTTACCAGGGGAAGGGGGGTGTGGGGGTGGGCACAGGGGGTGAAGGGGAGCACTTATGTGGTGATAGACAAGAAACAATGTACAACTGAAATTTCACAATGATATAAACTACTATGAACTCACTAAAAAAAGAAACAAAATGCATCTAAGGGAACAGGTTACAGTAATTAGATCTCTATTGTAAACACAAGCTGAATTTGATAATTAAATGAAAACTTTAACATAGGTAGATTGGGTGTAGACCTATTTTTGTAGGAGTTTAGATTCTATAAAATATCTTACATAACAACTAACTGTATTTTTAGAATGCTATACCTTTAAATTCACTGCTATGCAAGTTAGTACAAGAGGGGGGAGGGAGGAGAGGGGCTAGAAATAGAGGGGGGCAGAGAGAGAGGAAGAAGAAGAAAGGGGAGGGGGAGGGAGAGCATGCTTTGGGGGCTGCTGGCCATTGTAGGGTTGAGGGGGGAAACAGTATTTCAAAAGGAGTAGTTTCTCTTCAAAGTAGAAACTAGATCTATTAGGTTCAGTGTTCTAACCACATATAGGAAAATAAACAGGTCACATCACAGTAGAAGTAAAAGGGAAGAGAACATGGGTTTCACTGAAATGCAAAAGATATTTTTGTAGTTTGGAGTTGGCCAATTAAATCTATTTTACCAATTTATTCTTCAACATTGTCTTTATTCCAAAGTGCTCCAAAGGATACATGCAAACCCTTATGAATCATGTAATCAAGATTTAAAACCTACAACTTGGAAAGAAGAGACTAAGGCAAGGAACAACCAAAAGACTATCATCGAGTAAATAGTCAACAAAGCCAAAAGGCACAGGCTGGGTTTTCTGAATTCTCATCAAATGTGCCTTCTTATTAGACACTCACTCACTAAGGGATGCTGCATCTCACAACTATCTACATCTCACTTCAGAAAAGTTATTATAGAGTTTTCCATCTAGTGGAAAGACTGTATAAATCATTTCTCAATCTCTCATTAATACAAGAGCAATAAAACTGTAGAGGCCTTTATCAAATAGCCAAGACAAAGAGAAAAGAGTTTACATTAAATACTGAAGACATTAGCCCAAATATCATGATATTCTAAATAGGGAAATTGCCTCCATGTTTTTACGTCCAAAGATCAGAGGACAGTTTTATTGTCTCCTGAATGGAGCAATTGGAAGTAGAAATCAACTGCTGAGCAAACTGCCTAAAGAGGAGGAAACTCAATGATTTTTCTTTTTCCTATTAGCAACACTATCAGAAAATGGCAGGGGCCTGGTCTAATGCATGCCATGTTTTCTTTATTCTTCCTTTTTAATTTCTACTCTTCATTTTCTTATTTTCTCAGTTTTACTTCAATTAAGTTCTCTTGTTTGAGGCTTAGGAAGTACCTGACTGTCTTAATAGAGTTGTTTGTCAAATATATTAAGGTTCTCTAAAGATAAGACAGCTAATGAAGAAAAGTTTAAATCTATATTCAGAACTCTTAGTCTTTAAGCAGTGGTGTGCTGATAAACTCGCTGGGGTGGAGGTGGGGATGCTGATTTGTAGCATTTATCCATTGCCAATTTCCATGGTGTAAATATTCTCAATTTCAAGCTATCAATGTGATGTGATGTCACTGATTGCAGGGTTGGGAAGACATGCACACAGTCAACTCTCAAGAGCCAGTAAAAGTCATGACCAACATGTCGCTGTGAACTTAAATCACACATTACTATCCAATATATTGTATTCCCATTTTTAGTCATTTATGCTTTTTTAAACTGCACTTTTAAAACTTATATGGTGTTCAAAAATTCACTGATATTTTTTAAATCACAAAAATGCAAAATGGACATTTAGAATCTTCCAGGGTCCTAGACATATCCATAAGTCATTAAGAGGGGGGAAAAATGTCTAGTTTTTTCATAGAAGAATTTAAATAGTTATTTTTATTTAAGGGGCTAAGATCTAGGATCCTTTTCATTCTCTAACACAGCATGGAACTGCCTTGTGGAAAGTATTAAAATGAGAGATACATGCAAATAGCTCCCCTTTTTTACTAATTAATTTTGTGATATATAATACACAGTACATATAGGAAACGCATTATATATACATATCAAACATTTTTATACAGAGATATAATTATATCCAAGGTCAAGAAATAGAACATTCCCAGCACCCCATAAGACTCCCTAAATGTGTTTTTTCCTATCATAATCCTCTTCCATCTGCTAGAGATAAACAATAAAATGATTTCCATGATAATCATTTAGTTGATTTTGCACATTTTTATCACCTATATCAATACGCAATTTTGTCTATTTTAAAATTTCATATGTATAAAATCATACCACTTGTATTCTCTTCTGTCTTCCTTCTTTCAGTTAGTATTGTTTGTGAGATCCATCTATCATGTTGTTCTGTATAGGTGGGACTTGTTAATCTATTTCAGATGGACTTTTTCCCCTCGACTTTTTCCCTATTACAGACAATGCTTCTATGAATATCTTATACACATAAAACATATAGTTCTTCAGGGTACATATACTTATTGATTGGATTGCTGGGTTCTGGGGTCTGTGGGTCTTCACCTTTGCAAGATGCCAAAATATTTTCCAAAATGGTTGTAATAATTTACACTCCTATCAGCTCTCTATGAGAATTTTGATTGACTCAAAATTTCATCAACCTTGGTATTACCAGACCTTTACATTTTTGCCATTCATTGTGGTCTGAATTTAAATAAGGTTGGAGATGTTTCAAATTTTTATTGGCTATTTGGATTTCTCTTTATGTGAAGAGTCTGTATTCTTTTGTCTATTTTTTTCTATTTGGTTTTAACAGTCTGCTGGGTGTATAATGGTATTTTATTTTTATTTCATTTTTTATTTCCCTTACTAATAAAGCTGATCACCTTTTTATATGTCCACTAGCTATTTGGATTTCCTCTTTTGTGAAGTGTCTGTTCAAGTCGTTGGCCTATTTTGCAATTCTGGTCTTTTGCCAGTGATATATACAGTATTGCAAATAGCTTTCCCGACTCTGTTGCCTGCCTTTTTACTCTTCATAGCATCTGTTCACGAAAAGAGGTATTTTAATTTTAATTTAAGGTAGTAAATCTTTTCCTTTATGGTTCGTGGGGTTTTTTTACCTTATCATACCCTGAGCTAATGAAAATATTCTCCTATGTTATTATGTTAGCTCCTAGAGCTGCCATAACAAATTACCACAAACCATGTAGCTTAGAACAACAAATTTATTCTCTTACAGTTCTTGGGGCCAGAAGTCTGATGTAAAAGTGTCAGTAGTGTTGGTTCCTTCTGGAGGCTCTAAAGGAGAATCTGTTCCATGCCTCTCTCCTAGTGGGAGTTCTGGTGGCTGTCAGCAACTCTTGGCATTCTTTGGCTTGTAGCTGCATAACTCCAATCTATGCCTTGTATTCACATGGCCTTTTCCCTTGTGTTTCTCATGTGTGTCTTTTTCTCTTTCTCTTACAAAGACACTCATCGTTGGGTCCAGTCCTGGTAGCTTACTGGTTAAGTTCAGTGTGCTCTGCTTCCGTGGCCCAGGTTTGGTTCCCAGGCGTGGACCTACACCACTCGTCTGTCAGCGGCCATGCTGCGGTGGTGGCTCACATACAAAAATAGGAAGATTGGCAGTGGATGTTAGCTCAGGGTGAATCTTCCTCAGCAAAAAAACAAAACAAAACAAAAAAAAACCCCACATCATTGGATTTAGGGCTTACTCCAATTCAGGAAAATCACATCTTGAGATCCTTAACTGTATCTGCAGAGATTCTTATTTCAAATACGGTCACTTTGTGAGGTTCCAAATGAACATATCTTTTGGGGGGCCACTAGTCAATCCAATACAGTTATCTCCTAAAAGCTTTAGGGTTTTGCCATTCACATTTAACTCTTCAATCTATCTGTAATTAATTTTTTATGCATGGTATGAGGTAAAATTTTTTGTACCAGGGCCATCTACTGAAAAGACAGTCTTTTCCCAACTGATCTGCAGTGCCATTCTTCTCGTAAACCAAGTATTGATACATATGTGCATGGACTCTCTATTCCGTCAGCTTATTTGTCTATTTCTGAGGCAATGCCACCATCATAGTTACTTTAATGTAAGAATTCTTGGTAGTTGATAGAACAAATCCTCCAAAATTATTTTTCATCTTCAAGAGTGACTTACATATTTGAAAAATTGACCTGGCTGTATGTGAATGAATAGTGCGGGGACATGAACAGAAGCAGGAAGACCAATTAGGAGGCTACAACACTAGTCCAACACAAAGATGATAGTGACTTGGAAGAGAGTGTTGGCAATGGAGCCGGAGGGATATGGGTGAATTTGAGATATATTTGGAGAAAAACTTTACACGACTTCCTAAGTGATAGGATGATGGAAAGGGAGAGATCAATGACGACAGATTTTTGACTTAAGCATCTGGATGGATATTAGTATCATTTATTGAAAGAGGAAAAATGGGGAGGATAAAATAAGTTTAAGATGTCTCAAATATCCAAGTGAGGCTAAGTAGTTGGATATGTTAACTATATCCAATTTATCTTCAAGGGAGAAGTCAGGTATGGACATAATTTGAGAGATATCAATATATTGCTAGTATTTAAACCATAGTAATGGATGAACTCACTGCTGGTGAAATAGAGTAGAGTGAGAAAAACAGCCCAGAACTAAATCATGGAGCACCATAATATTTAGAAGTCAGACAAGGAAGATATTGCAAAGGAGACCATAAGGAGTAGCAAGTAAAGTAGGAAGAAAACAAGGAGAGTTTGATGATGTAGAAGCTGTGCTGGTGTATTAATTTCCTAGGGCTGCCATAACATTACCACAAACTTGGTGGCTTAAAATAGCAGAAATTTATTCTCTCATAGTTCTGGAGGATAGAAGTCTGAAATCAAAATGTTGGTTGGCAGAGTCATGCTTCCACTGAAGCCTCCTGGGAAGAAGAATTCTTTGCCTTTTCTAGCTTCTAGTCGCTCCCGGAAATCCTTAGCATTCCTTGACTTAAACCTGCATCTCTGCCTCTTTTGTCACATGGCCTTCTTCCCTGTGTTTATGTGTACAAATCTCCCTCTCTTTTCTCTTATAAAACTATCAGTCATTGGATTTAGGGCCCACTCTAAAACAGCGTATGACTTCATCTTATTACATCTGCAAAGACCCTTACTCTAGATAAGGTCACATTCACAGGTTCTGGGGGTTAGGACCTCAACATATCTTTCAGGGGGCACAATTCAACTTATTACAGCTAAATATTGTCAATTTGCAATCAGCATCTATTCTCACTCCCTTCTATGCTCGAATCTGTTATTTAGAGGATGGAAGCTAGGGATCATCTTTTTGAGACTCGCTTTCTACAAGGCTTCTGGATATGTTAGGTTCTTCCAGTGACAAACTCAGAAGACTTGCATGAAGACTTGGAAGGTATAGGCTGTATTTCCTACAGCGGTGTTGGTTAATGTATGAGTTCTAGCGGATACGAGTTTTTGTGGTGCCTGAACATTACTTTCCACTGTCTGATCACTTTGGGGCTATGATATAGCTATAACTTTGGTAGGGATTTCCTGTAGCTTCATGAGATCTTGGGGCAGTAGCCCCTTGAAGTCCATTCTCTAATCATGCCAATGATTTTGTAAGCACCTAATTCCTGCCTTCTCTCTCTCTATGAAATACTAGAATGGTTTCTGTTTTCTCTATTGATCTCTAAGTAGAAAGTGTTTCAACAGGAAAGGTTACCTTTACCAAAAGCCACTAAATACTAAAAGGGGGAGTTAAAATGCCCATGGAATTTGTATTTTTTTTCTTTTGCTGAGGAATATTCACCCTGAGCTAACATCTGTGTCAATCTTCCTCTATTTTTCAGTATGTGGGCTGCCAGCACAGCATGGCCAATAACAGAGTGGTGTAGATTTGTGCCTGGGAACCAAACCGGGGCCACCAAAGCAGAGCACACTGAGCTTAAACCACTACATCACTGGGTCTGGCCCTAGAAATTGTATTCTTTAATTTCAATTGTTCATTGCTAGTATATATATATATATAATTGCTTTTTGTATCTTTATATTTAAAGTACATTTCTTATAGGAAGCATATAGGTGGATCCTGTTTAAAAGAATTAAATCTGACCATCTCTGTCTTTTCATTGCGGTATTTAGATCATTTGCATGTAATGTGATTACTGATATGGCTAGGTTTAAACCTATCATCTTTTTCTATTTGTTTTCAATTTGTCCCATCTATTCTTTATTTTTTTCTGCCTTATTTTAGATTAACTGAATATTTTTTATGATTTCATTTTATCCATTTTGTTGACTGCATTAGCCACAACAGTTTTGTTATTTTATTAGTTACTTTGGTGTTTACAGAATATATCTTTGACTTATCACAGTCTTTCCAATGCTTTTATACCAGTTCATGTACAGTATAATAATCTTATAATAGTATACTTCCATTTCTCCACTGCTAACCTTTGGACTATTGTTGTCATATGCTTTTCTAAAATAACAAATGTTATAAACTCCACCCTACATTATTTTTGCCTAACAGTCAATTATATTTTATAGAGATTTACATAACAAGAAATCAAATCTATTTACCCATGTAGTAACTTATTACCGTGTTCTTTTTTGTTGTTGTTCATTTCTTTGTGTAGATCCATATTTACATCTGCTATCATTTTCTTTCTGCCTGAAGGACTTCCTTTAACATTCCTTGTAGTATACATCTGGTGATGAATTGTTTCATCCTTTCTGTCTGAAAAGTCTTTATTTTGCCTTCATTTTTGAAAAGAATTTTTGCTGGGTATAGAACTCTAGATTGACACTTTTTTTTGTTCTTTCAGTTCTTTAAGATGTAGCTCCAATGGCTTCTTGCTTATATTGTTTCCAATGAGAAATCTGCTTTCATCCTTATCTTTGTTCCTCTGTAAGCAATGTGTCTTTTTCCTCTGGCTGCTTGTAAAATTTTCTTGCTGCACTAGTTTTGAGCAATTTGAGTATAATGTGCTTTGGTATAATTTCTTTCATGTTTCTTGTACTTGAGGTTTGTTGAACTCTTACATATGCATTTAAAGTTTTCAGCAAATTTGGAAAAATTATGCTTGTGGCATAAGCATTAAAAGAGCTGTGGCTTACAAAGGATAGGAAAAATTGCTTGGGCAGCAGTGAAAGAACAAGAAAGTCACCTCCTGCCTCTGAGACCCATGGGATGTGTAAGAGGAAATACCTGCCATTTGAGAAAACTTCAAGAGCACCCGTGTTCTTAGGATAACCAGGCTTCAATTAAGGTAAGGAGCTTGTGGTAGAATGCAGATTATATATAATAAGCTTATATCACAGTAAGTATTAAGGAAGGAAAACAGGCTTTCATCAACATTTGAAAGATAAAGGTGATGTATGTCATAATGGACCAATATAATCTTCTTGCCCTATGTAGAAATAGGCCTCTTTTGAATGTATCATTTACAAAACTGTCATGAATCCCATGTAGAAATAAAGTGAAAATTCAGCTAGTTCAAAGAATCAACAATTTAAAAAATTCTAAACAACAAAAACCCTGATATTAACTACCTGAACTCATGAACCTTGCAACTTAACACAATTCTAAATTGGGCAACATGTTTTTCCATACAGTACAGGTTAAAAAAGTGGTTTAAAAAGTACCATAGCTTTAATGTTGTTGCAATTTCAAGACATTCATAATTCTTTATTAGTAAGCACCTGATACAAAAAAGGAAAGCAGGCAAAAGGAGTTTTAAATTTTGTACCTCTTTCAGGTGCATAACCAACCAACCCCAAACCTAGTGGATTTAAAACACTATTTTTTATTCTCTCTCATTGTGCTGTGAATCAACTGAGCTCAGCTAGGCAGTTCTCCCTCTAAGACTCTCAAGTTTGCATCAAATGGGGGATGGAGTCATCTGAAGGCTAGATCGGGCTGGATATCCATGATGGCTCATTCACATGCTAGCAGTTGAAACTGGTTATTGTTGGGAGCTCACCTGGAGCTGTCAATCAGAGTGCCTACATGTAGCCTCTGAGCTTCTCACAGCATGGAGATCTTAGGGTATTTGGACTTCATACATGGCAGTTGATTTCCCCCACACCATTTCCAAAAAGGAAAAAATGGAAACTGTCAGTATTTTAAGACCTGGGATCATTCTGCTGTATTTTGTTGATCAAAGAATACTCTGAGTCCATCCAGACTCAAGGGATAGGGTCACAAACCCCACCTCTCTATGAGAAAAATGTCAAAGAATTTGTAGCCATTTTTAATCTACTACAGTCTGCCCTCTGATCATAAATCACTATACTTCTCCCACATGCAAAATATACTCATTTAGTACCACGATCCCGAAGGTTTAATCTCATTATGGCATCAGCCCCAAGTCTAGGATCTCATCCTCTAAATCAGGTTCAGTTGTGGTTCCTCAAGTATATTTCCTCTCAATTTCAACCTGATGACCTAAGAATCAAGAGACAAATTATCTGCCTTCTGCACACAAACAGGACAACCACAATTAGACACTTCTATTCAAAAAGGAGAAAATATGAGGCACTTAACAGTTACTGGTCTATTTAGCAAATCTGAACTCTAGCTAGGCACATGTTGCCAATTCCTTGATTAGGACCTAATTCAGCTCTGTTCTTGGCTCCACTCTCTGAGTCACCCTTACTTTTTCATATGAAATAGCCCTTGTTTACATCTGGGTGGCTTTCTCAGACTGCTCCCTGTCAGAAGAACGTCTATGATCCAAAGGCCTCTTTTTATTTTGTATTGTTCCTGTCCTTTTCAGTTCAAGCTGGTACAGTTCCTTTAAAATTTTTGTGGATTTCTTATAATCAGCTTCATTAGAGAAAAGTCATATTTGTTTCTGAGATAGACTGTTCTCTACCTTGGTCTGCTCATGAGGCTATGGCACAATGCCCTTAAAATTCTTAAAAGCCCTTAAACTAGGAGGAGAGCATAAGAAATATGTCCTTAAGATTCTCTGTGGCACTGCCAGGCACTCCCTTAAGTCTTTGAAGTCTCAACAAAGGGTCTTCTATAGTACACCCTTGAGATCTTTATCCTGAAACCTTGCTTTATTGTTAACCTTCTGGATTTGATCTTTGCCCTGAAGCCATTTATTATTTTGAGAATCTTTAGCAGGGAAAGCCTCGGTTTCAGTTTTATTTCTGAACCTGAAAAATTCAGGTTCAAAAAGCAATTCCTAGCTTCTTTATATTTTCTTTAAATTCTGCTAAAGAACTAAACAGTTTCTTTAGTTCATCTCTTTCTTCCTGTATTTTAGCATAGGAAGTTTTAAGAAACCAATTGTAACTAGCTATATTGTCTGAAAAACCTTCCCAGCCAGATTTACCTTCATTAGATTTACGTTCTATTTTCCATGCTACTACAGGCAACTATGTTGCCGAAATCTGTCATTTCAAAACAAGAAGCACTTTTTCTCCTGCTTCCAATAACATTTTTCTTCCTGTCCTTCAAGCTGTCACCAAAAGTTTCAAGTCCCTTCTGCATTCATTAACAAGCCCCTGGGGGTCTTTACCACTTCTGCCTGCCACCTAGTACCAAAACCAGTATCATATGCTTTGAGATTTTTATTACAGTATTATATATCTTCCAAGTAACAAATTTTGCTTTTTATTATTTATTACTATGTAACTACTCTCAAACTTAGTAGCTTAAAACAATAAATTGTTATTGTCTCTGTACTTTAGGTTGCCTGGGCAATTCTCACTTGGGATCTCTCAGGCAGTTACAGTCAGAATGCAACTGAGGTTGAGGTCATATGCAGCCTTGACTGGGACAGATGTCCAAATGGCTCACTTACACGGCCTATAATTGCTGTTGTCTGTTGGCTAGGCTGAGGTCATCAACCATTGTACCTACTGGTGGCCTTTCCATGTGACTTGAGTTTCTTACAGCATGGAGCTCTCAGAGTAGTTACAGAAGGTAGCTAGCTTTCCCCAGAGGGTACGTTCCAAGAAGGTGGAAGTACAAGTTGCTAGTCTCTTAAGGCTCAGGCATAAAAACAGGTACAGTGTGGGGCTGGCCCACAGTGAAGTGGTTAAAGTTTGGTACATTCCACTTTGCCAGCCTGGGATCATGGGTTCAGATCCCAGGCATGGACATACACCACTCATCAGCCATGCTGTGGCAGTGACTCACATATAAAGTGGAGGAAAACTGGCAACAGATGTTAGCTCAGGGCCAATCTTCCTCAGCAAAAAGCAAAACAAAACAAAAAACTTAACAAAACAGGTACAGTGTCACTTTTGCCATAAGCTACTGGCCAAAACAGTAACACAGCCCACCTAGATTCAAGAGAAGGAATCATAGATGCTACTTCTTGACAGAAGATAGGTCAAAGAATTCATGGCCAAATTAGAGGAAGAAGCAGGTAAGAATATTTATGTGTGATGGATTTCTCTCTCTTGTGTTCTCTCTCTCTCACACACACACACACACACACTCTCTCTCTCAAGTTTTCCCTAAGTCTGTTTATTTCACTTTTCTATTTTGCCTTTTAGCCCAATGGTTTTCAACCTGGCTGGCTGCAGTTTTAAAAATCATCTGCAGAACTCATTTACTATAACATTCCATGATAAAGTTGTTTGCTATCATATAAGCATAAAAGGCTGATATAATAAGATTTAGAAATGAGGAAAGAACCTGTTATTCTAACAAAAAAATATTAGCAAAAATACTTTGCTATTTAATAAGTCTAGATGTTAGATAGTACGAGAAGCACTGTCCTTTATAGGAACAAATATATACTGCCTTAATATATATGCTATTTCTTAATATATATAGTACTAGTGATTAGATAACTGGACATAAATGTCATATTAAGATTAAAGTCACTGGCCCAAAACAAACTATAATGTTAAGGAGGAGTAACTAAAACACATTGTCAACTATTTCCCTCCAACAATAGCTGATTTAATGATAGGCCCTTGAATCAGTTATTTGAAAACGTCAACCTGCTCTCTGAAATCAAACTTTTGTACTATACATTGTTGGGTGTAGCTCTATTAAAGGAAACAGCAAAACAGAACTAATAGAATTTTTAGTTACTCCTTTTCCAGGGATATGATAGACCAGTTTGTTCAGACAAACTCCCCCGTTTGAAAAAGTTAAAAAGCTGGAGGACTTCCTAAAAGCACTGAAGGCCTGACAAAGGAGGAGGTGTCCACGTCAATCACTCAAAGAAAATGAGAAGAACAGATAAGCAGAAACACAGAAAGTTTGTCAGACTGGATAAAAAAAAAATATTTACAAGAGATCTATTTAAAATACAAGGATACACAAAGATTGACAATTAAAAGGATGCTACCAAATATACCCATGGTGACACTAAGTGCAATGAAACTAGTGTAGCTATTAACAATATTGGATGAAACAGACTTTTAAAGCAGAAACGATGCTAGTGGATAGTCACTTTGTAAAAATAAAATCACGAGGAAGATAGAACAATTTTAAATTTGTATGTACCTCAAAAGCAGAACTGACAAACATAAAGAAAAGTAGATAAATACACAATCACAGATTTTACATTTCTCAGTAACTGAGAGAATAGACGACAGAGAATCATTAAGGATACATTAGATTTGAAGAAACTTGATCTAATTGGATATAAGTATAATACTGTACCTAACAACTCCAGAATACATATTCTTTTAAAGTCTATAAATAACATTTACTAGGTAGATCACATACTGGTGTATAAAGCAAATCTTAAATTTCAAAGGATTGAAATGACAAAGCATGTTCACTACTAATCCCCATATATTATGTGCTGTTATATGTCAATGACATCTCAATAAAGTTGTGTTTTAAAAAACTAATTTGTTTAAGATGGTACAATCAGTAGCCATTATATATACTGAGGTACTGAGAAGAAAATTCTCTCTTCCTTAACAAATTCACAACAGGGAGCATATTGTATTTAATGATAAAATTTATAAAATAATTCACATCTTAGTTTGTAATATGAATCTCAAAAAAGTTAATTTCGAATATATGTCACCAGAACAATATGACATAGTTAAGGGTAGTAAAACTTCTAAAGTTCTAAAATTTTTAAAATGGGAAGTAAAAAAAGGGAAATGTCAAGCTGGTTGACTGAAACTTTACAAGTGTTCTTGAAGCCACACAGTCATTTTGATTCACAATGCTACCTTCCCTGGTTTAGTTCTACTATAGTGAGGGTTCTTGATTTAAAAAGAAAAAAGAAACTTCCATGTCCAGGAGGTGTCCCATAACAATTACCACAATTCAATTGAACATGTCAATAAAATGAGTAATACAACCTACTCCCATAACAACAAATTACTTAACACAAATCAAAATAGTAGTATTTTTCCCTTCTTTTATTACAAAAAACAGTACATAAGATAAAACTTGGGGGAGGGGAACCAATTAACTCATATTTTCCCATAATCTCCCCATCCCAACACAAACAGTTTTACTTTGGAATTACTACTTTCCAGTCTGTCCATATGCACATATATTTTCATATAGCTATAAATCACTTTACAGGTTTGTATTTTGTTTTTATATTTAAACTTTGTTCAACACATTCCATGTTTTACATAGTTGTCCTAATTATAACTTTTTAAAGGCTGCATAATCATAATCCCTGCTGATGTGTTATATTAATTAGTCATTCAAGTTGGATATTTGAGTTAGACATTAAAGTTGAACACTTGGGTTATTCCATAGTTCTGTATTATACTTACTGTTATACTTGTATAGATCTTTTAAGTTTATTCTTCTTTCAAATTATCTTCTTAGGATAAATTAGTGGGTATAAACATTTTTCTGGCTCTTGAAACATAGTACCATAGTGCTTTTCCAAAAGGCAGAAACCAAAGTACAAGGCTGCTAACTAGTACATAGTGGATATGGGTATATCTCTTCCTAACAACCACATTAGCAGTGGGCATAAACTTTAAGTGAATAACATTTTTAATTCAATTAAAAATTTACCCCAGGACAATTCCTTAGTGATTTACAGACTTTGGAGAATCTTAGACTCTTTCACCCACCATTTTGGCTGTTGTTCAGGAAGTTTTCCTTTCCATAGTGTAAAATAGCTAAATCATGGAAGTCTACTAATGTTTCAGTCATGAAATCATTTTATATTTCTTTTTTTAAACCCTTAAGTTCTGCATAGACATTCTGAAATTATTACATGGAAATTGTTATAATTCCATTAAACAGAGAGCAGCTTAATTTAGAATTAAACTGCGTATTAGAGAGGGTTGATAAGGCAACCAAATTATATAATGGCAAGAAAATACCTAATTGGTGAGCTCTAAAGTCAATTCCCTCATTACCCCCACCCCGCCATATTTTTGTTTTCTTAACTGGCTCCTTTCTGCTTACGAACACTGTAAAGGTCTCCTAGATCCTAAATAAAAACCAACCAACCCTCACTCAATCCTGTAGCCCCTTCAAGGGACCTTGGGACCTCTTTCTTTAACTGCCAAAAGTGTTAAAGAATTTAACTTTTTCTTCAACGCCTTGCTCTGTGCCATTTAAAAAGCTACTTTGAAGGTCGTCAATGCGTCCTTTAGCTGCTAAATCCAATAGTTTTTCCTTGAGCTCATAACCTGAGACCATTCTAAAACATTCATAACCACACCTCCTACCTTTCTGACCACTCTGTCTCCTACCATTCCCACAGTCTATCCTCAATAATACTTCTCTTCAAACCCTTTCTCCTTTGGGTATGTCAACTATTTGTACAACTTAATTGTAGATGTATCCCAAATCTGTAACTCTAGCCTTTCTTCAAAGGACGAGATTTTTATTTCTAACTTGACGGACTCTCTACTTTTACATGCTCTGTAGGCAAATCCAATTTAACAAGGCAAAAGTCAATTCTGTCCACCTCCTCCACATTAATTCCTCCATCACTCTACCCTTCTAACGGCACTGTCGCTCTCCCTCTCATTTAGGCTTGAGATCTTGTTTTTAATCTCTGATGCCCTTGTTCTTTTCCTCACTCTACACAAATTTGTTAGATTCCATCCCGAGAACATTTTTTCATTCCATTTTCTGAATACCACAGCCACCTCCCTAGTTCAGATCCTCTTTACCTCCTATTTCTACTAGTATACAAGCTTCCTTGACATTCTCTTCCAAATTAATTTCTTTGATAATTTCCTATTACATCACTGTCATTTCAACCTCCTTAAAGAGCAAGTTTAATTACATCACTCCTTTATCCACAAACTTTTAATGGTTTCCCCATGCCTACCAAATTATGCAGACTTCTTAATCTGAAATTTAAGACGGATGATAGCTATCCCCAAACTACCTTTCTAGCTGTCTCATTACTGTCCTATGCTCCAGGCAAAATGAAGGCACCCTGTTCCCTGAACATATCCACTGCTTTTCCTTCTTCCCTCTTTTTTATTTTCCTTTTTCCTTGAATGACCTCTGCCCTTTAAAACTTTGTGGAAAAGCTGCCTATCCTTTAGGAACCAATTTAAAAATGTTATTTTTTCTATAGATGACATCTGACTTTCCTGAAAAAATACATTCTCTTCTTACTTGCATAAAATTGTTACAGAATCCACTGTATTCTAGCTTGAATTTTAGTTACTTATGTGCTATGCTTTTATTCCTATTAGACTGAAAATAATTTGAAGGTAGAGATTCCACCTCACACAGTTTGTTTTTTAATTTTTTTTTTTTGAGGAAGATTAGCCCTGAGCTAACATCTGCCACCAATCTTCCTCTTTTTGCTGAGGAAGACTGGCCCTGAGTTAACATCCGTGCCCATCTTCTGCTACTTTATATGTTGGACGCCTACCACAGTGTGGCTTGCCAAGCAGTGTCACGTCCGCACCTGGAATCCTAGGATCCGAACTGGCGAACCATGGGCCACCAAAGCAGAACATGCAAACTTAACCGCTGCACCACTGGGCCAGCCCCCCACCTCACACAGTTTTTACCCAATACTTTCACTAGCTGTTCTCATTTGATACCCAATTTCACTCTGTTCCGTCACTTATTGAATACTTATCATTATCAGCCAAGGTTATACAAATAGTAAATAAAAGAACTGGGCCTTGAACATAGCTCTAGTTCTTCCAGCTTTACTAACACACTATAAAAAATGTCAAAAATATCTGCTGAATTTAATTGACTGGCTATATTTCCATAATTACTTTTTAAGTAAAACTTTATTAATGGAGTTTGAAATAATTAAATTGTGTAACATAGCCCTGTAAAATAATAAAACTCACTTTATTCTGTACTCCAATAGTAATTTAAATGTATCAGTATTATTATTTATTGGAATATTTTGTGATTTCTTTACATCCTGTTTTCTTCCAATTAGTTGTGGACATATTTGCATCTTTAGTACTTAGCACAACATCTGGCACATAATAAGCTGTCAATAATTTCACTGAGCATCCAGGAAATGGAAAATAATCTAAGTAATGATATTTATTAAAAGAGAATGCCTGAGAAATCAACTTAATGGAATGGAAGAAATCTCCAATTGACGACTGAATTGTCTTTTCTCTCTCTTACATGATAAAGCTTTCCCAGTTGAAACTGATATATTGGCCTAGAAGTAACAGATTAATCAATAGAAGGGGATACATCAATCTAAGAAAAAGAATTCAGAGCTATGAATACAGTAATCTAGAGAATACCCAACACAAGAGAAGATGATTAATAAGGTTTTCTATGAGCCCAGGTGATTTTAAACCAATACACTAGTAGAAAATGGCCTATCTTTTGAGTGTCTACCATGTGCCAGGCACTGTGCTAGATACTAGATAATGTACCAAATGGATAATGCGCAGGTAGACAGTCAAAAGCAGATAATAATATAGCATGCTTTGGTAAATCAGTTCATTAACTACTTGGGTAATTCAACTGTAATTGAAACAGCATTTGAAATTTGATTTTGTTCATCATGGGGTTGAAAAATATGGTATCGTGGAATATTACCATATATATTTAATGAATTAATTAGGTTCCGATGGTATCTATTCTTAATCAAGGGTAAAATTAGAGAAAAACTAGGTAAAAAGTATTATCACTTTATTAATTAATCAAACAAATAATTCTTCAGAATCTACTCTATGCCACATAGAGGACAAAGTGCTGGGAATATAGGGAATAATAAGTCACAGTTCTTTGCAAGGATTATGTAACTTCATGGAAGAAGCCAGACACACAAGCAATGATGACATTAAGTATTTTTTTTCAAAGAGTGTCATGAAGTAGAATCTTTCATATAATGCTGGTTTTGGAGGCCAAGACCAGTATTTATGTGCTCATCTTTGTTATAAAACCAAAAACCCTCTGTAATTTAATGAATCATATTTGTATTTCACTGAGTACACTAAAAAAAAATTAACCCTATAAACTACTAATTATTCTAGTAATTGATTATAGCAGTGAAAAGTCTCTCATTCATTTCTCCCCCACATCAACATTCTCTGTGCTCAATGTGTCACGTTTCTGTCAAGCCAGAGTGTTCTTTAAACAAATACCTCAGCCCAGATTTTGTTCTTTATGCCTGGAATGCCTCTCAATAAATTTATAGAAAAGGTATCTACCCTCCAAAAACTATCTCATGCAAATTTTCTCAATTTCTAAACAATGTGATATCACAGTCTAATCTGTATGGTAATTTTTTGCTGTTGTCTTTACCCACCCCCACCTTCTATTTCCCCTGAGCAGAAGCTACTTGAGCTACTATTTTTCACTCATCTTGTACGTCCCATAGGGTTTAGCATGCAGAAAGTGCTGAGTAAATATTCACTGAACTTAGATGATCCAATTAAACTGACCGTGCTATAAGCAAAAATAATACTTTCACATTGTTTCTGAAACTTAAAAACTCAAACATATTAATGGAAGAGTAAATTAGTTTTATTGACTGATGAAAAACTAAAGTGATAAGAAATATGGATAGTAAACAATAATCATTGAGTTCTGTTGGAGTTCTAGTTTTCTTCTTTCCACTTTAAGCCAAAAGGACATAAAACTATAGACTGTTAGTGAGCTAATTGTTTTAGGTTTCTTCAACAAAAACTGCATAGTTTAGCAGTTGCACAGCATTAAATATATACATTTTTGCAAAACCCTGAAAGTTTTAACTTTTGTGTTGACCCAAAGGCTAATGGAATCACCTATACTGGTCGGATTCAGAGTTTCTTTTCCCTTTTCTGCCACCCTGTAAAGAAAAATAGGGCAAATTATTTAGGAAATACCATTTGGGGGCATTTTCATTTTAAGACTATATGAGACCAAAGGCATTATGGGTAGAAGATGGAAGAAATTTCTTTTCTGAGTTTGTTGCAAATTTGGATGCGAGTACCACTAAATTATTTTTACAAATGATTAAAATAGGTTGTAGAAAACAGTTACTTCTACTTGAATTAGTCTTGACTTAATAAGATTACCCAATATCTTATTTTTTAGAGCTCATTTGGACTGTCCCAGACTTATTTAAAAATAAAATTTTTGATCAATACTAAAATAAACAATTTGCTCTGTATGATGAGAAAATTTGGTAATTCATTACTCTTTTGGGTAATTCAATTTCTAATTCAAGTTCTATCTAGTCTTGTTCATATTAGACAGCATTAGAAAGCTGATTTTGTTCATCACCGGGTTGAAAAGTAGGTTATACTTTTTATATTGCTCAGTGACATATACACATCTGTATTTAATTTGCTCCAAATGAAACTCCATGTATGGTATTTGACTTGAGCCAAGGAAAGAGAAAGGCAGTTTAAAAGACAAGAAATATTTTACATTAGTTATTTTTAACATAACATTTTTTTCCTTATTCTGATTTAAAAAGCAAATATTCATTATAGGAATATGGAAAGTACAAGTACAAAGAAGAAAATTAAAATCATCCATAACTACTCTATCCCTCATTTAAACTTATAAATAATGGTTTGATGTATTTATCTTACAATAATTTTATAGTTTTTTCTTCATCTTTATAAACTATAGCAATGGTACCCAAACTTAGTTCATCATTAGAATCACCTAAGTAGTAATATTTTTTAAATTCTGATGTCCAGGCTTTGAACAAGACCTATTTATTTACAATTACCAGGAGTGGGCCAAACAATCTGCAATTCAAAAAGTTCCCAAGTAATTCTGATGATCAGTCAAGCCTGGGAACTACTTGTCTGGGGAAGTGCATTTCTTAAAGTGGTGGTTCTATCAGGGACACATGGAACCCAGACTCATTAAATTATGTTAGCAGCTTCTCTTTGTTTCTTTCATCCTTTTTATGCCTGTAATTTCCCTCTTGGTGGTCAAAAACATTTCTATATCAACTTTCTTTAAAAAAAAAGTCAAGTCTAAGAATGCCATTATTCACTCCTGAACAGACAAAAGTTTCACAAAGATTCGTTCAGAGAAAAAAAGTATTAAGATGTTACATGGGGCCTGAGATATGTAATCACATGTATTAAAAACAAGATTTATTTCCTGATAGCAAGAAAATTAAAATAAATTTACCAAAAAATTTTCTAAGTTAGATAACCACTATACATAGGTACCAATGTTATACAGGTTAAAACTCTTACCTTGCTTCTCAACAAGATTAAAAAAAAAAATTCAAGGATCCTTTTCAAAGCCTTCCAGGCAAATGGAATTCTCCTTCCTGGACTGATGAGATGTCAAAGTAGGAGCTAAACAACTTTTATATTCTCTAGGCCACCAATGGCTTTCAAACTTTTTTAACTCTGATCCCACATTAATTAATGCATTTTATATCATGACTTAGACACACATACATATGTATATACAAAAATATATATATGTGTGTGTGTTCACATACACACATATACATATCATATACTGAAACAAAGCACTGATATCTTTTTACTGCTTCACCCAGAAAAAAATGCTGAATTCTAGCTTGTACACGCAGAAGAAATGACAGAATCAGAAAAATCACTATATTGCAACCACCAAAATAATAACTGACAAATATCATCAATGGACACTGAAACCATTGGGTAAAAAGAAAAGGATAATCACATAATCTCAAAGTATCACTCCACATATTATTTATTAATTACAAAGGGGAAAAGATATCTTTACAATGAAGATACCTAGAAGATAACTGCTGTACCTGAGTGACTAAACTTATTATATAATGGGGTAAATGTCACTGTGTGCCTTCCCTCAATATGATTCAATGGCATGTATGTCATGTCATCTACATAGTACACCAAGGATTTTTCTGAATTACTTAAGTTACTGCTGTATATACCAATATCTAGAATAACCTGAACATTTTCTAAAATGTAAATTATATGACCAATAATAACAAAATTATTAATGTTTGGTGAATAAATTTTGGCCTAAGAATAAAATAATGCATTTATGCTCACATAGTATCTATCCCAAATGTATTACTCGTAATGAAAACACCTTCAAAATTATAAAATCATACCTGATATCTGGCTAATTCTGCTTGTAATACTTTCACTCTAGATCTTTCTTGTTCTAATGCAGCATGAAGTGAAGTCACCTATAACAAAATATTTAATAAAAAAAGACTTCCTTTTTTCTTTTCAGGCACATACTCTTCATTCTTGAGACTTATTCACAATGATGATTTCTGACTACTAGATGAATGAGCATCAGAGAAGAACCCCTCCCCGATTTCAATTAGTCATTTTACTCAGCTATAAATTAAAGATAGATAGGACAAGCTCACTGTTCTTAGAGAAGACCACATAATAAGTGTGCGGAGGGGAGAAATCAATTCCATGAACAGGGTAAGTTCTAGCTGCCCTTTCTATCTCTGTGTTCATAGTCTACATCAACTAAAACACAACCCCGTCTTCCCCTATTCTTCATGACATACCTACCTCCCTTAGCATGGTAAATAGAATCTTCATTAATTTTCTATTACACAATAATAATGAAGCATAATTTATATCACTTTCTTGCAGTGTGTTGATGGGCTGTATTTTTGTTTAGTCAAATTTCATAATTCAGGACTAAAGAACAGCTTAAGAAAACCAGTCCCATACGGTTTTCCTTACCTGTATAGTTAGCTCATTCTTGATACTTTGCGATTCATCAACTTGTAGAAGTATTTCCGCTTTATCTTTCACTGACAAAAAGGGAAAAACAGCACTATAATCTTTTCAATCACTCAAATATTTTAACAGTATTTTAGTGAACCAAGACAGCAGACCAGTCAGACAAAGATTAATTGTCCTCATACTTAATGAATGTATTTCTTGACCCCATGGCTCTTATTTTTAACTGGTAAATTCTAATCATTATTATCACTACAGAAGTTTTCTTTTGAAATTTTACATTATCTGTGGTGTTAAAATATTAATTGTACAAATATAATGAAGATTAGTTTTTTCCATCTACACTAGGACAAGGACACAAGAAAATTAAAAGTTTCACACAGGGAAAAAACTTTAAATACCCTGACTAATCTTAAAGCAAGATTTTTAAAAAATGTAGAGTGTTTTTGTTTGTTTTGTTTTGTTAAATTGTCAGGGCAAACATACCATAATGCCCACAAAAGTTATTTTTGTCCAACTTTACATACCAATAAAGCATTCAAATAAATGTAGCTCATAAGATCATAACTGATAATATAACATCTGTGGTCTCTTAGAACTATTCATTTGTCTGGAGGTTTTTCTCTCTTCGGGGAAGCAAGAGATCTATATTTGGCCCCTATGTTTCCTAAACTTTACAAATCTCTACACGGCTGACAACTTCCTTAACCTATAGTAACAGCTAACTCATGAAAATCTAAATCCTCAACTTTGGAAACAAGCTAGGAGATATTGAAGAGGTACAAATGTAATAAAATTAGTAAAGGAGGAATTGTTCAAATATATGAGTACTGATCACCACAGCTCTACCAATATAACACTGTAATTCAAATTTATTTTTCATAGTTTAATATGATATCCAATAAGGTGAAAAGAAACAAATCATAGCGTCTCAAGAATCAACTTGGGAACTTCTACAAATTATACCTTCTACCCTCCATCCCAAGAATTAAATACACTCACTGAGAACTAGTGATTTTTAAGAATTATATTTCAATTGTAGTCAGTTCTTCTATAGCTTGTTTTGAAAATATGTATTTGTTTCAACGAAACTGATACATTAGAGAACTTAAACATAACACAAATTTTGCATTTGCTTAAGCACAATTTCATGAACACAAAACTGCACCCATGCACACACACCTCAAATATCTACAAGCTATCTCAGTTCACTGTGTGTTAAGAACCACACCAACTTTCCATTCTTCCGTCACTTAACAGTAACACACAAGCTGTAACCCTTGTGAAGCCTACTTCTACAAGAAATTTTAGGTTGTCTTCAAGGTAAAGTGCTATATTTATTATAGCATTTATGTGTTTAACCATTTACACATGTATAAAACTGTGTGGCTGTTTTTATTGTTTCCATCTTTTTTTAATGTGCCACTGACTAAGTTTTTGAGTGTTGTATACTCCCCAACTCCATTTTCCCCATAAACCTTATGGTTTTAACTGTGTGATTTTGCAGAGATTGGTGATTTTTAGGAACACATTATATGTGGAACACATTATATTTTTAGGAACACATTACATGCAACATTACATGTTGCATTATAACAGAACTGACTGTATTTACATTTATATTTAAAATGCTAGAGGATGTGTACTCTAAGGTACTGTATTTCTCATGTCCTATATAGGACCACTTTTCAACTTTTCAGTGGTCCTATGTAAAATTCTTCTACTTGGATTATTTATAGTATGGAGTATGGACACTGATGTTATTTACTGGTAGCCATTTTTAATCTATTTTTGAGAGTAAGCTTTTATTAGTTAACTTTCTCACTTTTCACAAATGTTTCGTTAAGTAAGGAATATTACTTTATTTTTACTTTTTACATATTTAAAAATCATACATCCAATAGCCAACGATACCCTTAATTTCTTCAATTAGAAATATATCTTGTAAACAATTATTTTATTTTCATAATTTTATTCATTAAATTATCCACATGGAGCTCAGTAACATGTAGAGATCTAAATTAATCTCAGGATGTTGATATCTAATTGTCCAAATAACGTATTTCCCCATTACTCTTTAACTTCTATTTCATCAGTTAAGCTGTATAATAGTTAAGTTATAGTTATATTATTAAAAAGAATAAAGTCATAAAGTTTGAATCTACTTCAAAACCATACATTCTTTTAAACTGGACATGATTTCTGGTTTTTACTCATATTGTTTTGATAACTTATTTAATAATATAGTTTAAATTTTGGTTGGACAATTCCACTCCCATATCTTCATATCTGAAACAATTTTTTGTATCCTGTTTACTTATTCTTCAAGGTGAGTTTCTTAATTTATTAAGTGCTATACAGTACTCACATGAGCTACATTTGGTATTTCATTAACATTTACTAACAATGAAAATTGTTTATTACACTTAATTTTGTCTATTTAGAAGATTTTCTCATTTATTCATGTCTTTCTCTATGTCTCTTTTATGGTTTATAATCTTCTTTTGCAAAATTAATACACATTCCTTTTGTGCACTGAATGAAACATTTTCACAGAACTTTCAAGGTAAGAGTCACTAGGTATACATATTCAGGATTACAACTGATTTGGGGGGTTTTCATATAACATCATCTTTACTAATCTTATTATTTCTAATCATTTTTTATTGATTTCTTTGTCTTCCTGCTAGTGACCTATTGCCGAAAGTTTAGAGTGGCAGCAGAAGCATGAAGAGTGGGGGAGGGGAAAAGGAAAACCTAAAATGATGATAGCCCTTCTCCTCTAATAATTAAAAAGCAGAATCGTAAGCGAATGTTATTCTTGCTTTCCCTCTAAATGTAGTCCAATAATTTATAAGAAGTGAAATTTCAAGAGTTTCTCTTACCTGAATAATTGCAAACTTGTGTAATACTAAGGTGCTGTAAGAGTGACATGTAATAATAAAATTATCAAGAACAGTCCAGTTTGTATCACTTTGGGAAACTTTTTTATTTTGTTGAGTTGATAAATCATATATCTTGAAAAATTATCTTCAAATTTTTTAAAGATTAACTTTTAATTCTAAAAACACACAAATCACTTACTTTCACCTTCCTGAAGCATTTTCAATAACTGTGCATTTCTTGCCTTTACTTCTTTATACTTTGCCTAATAATCAAGGAAAAAAGATTTAATTTTTAAAAGGTAAATGATATAATTAATGACTTACTCTCAATTTATGGAGCTACGAATTCTAAGCTTGCTCAAAGACATAAATTACTTCTGTAAGAAATTAGATGGAGGAAAATGTATTTGGAACTGTCTACTGCTTAAATTAAATCCCTGGTACAATAGTAGAAATTAATATTATCGGTGATTGAAAAATAAAGAAGAGAGGGATAAAAGTGGAAAAAATTCAGGATAATATTAAGTTTTCCTGAAGAGTCTTTCTCTTTTCTTCCTTAAATAAAACCCTTATACAATTCAAAATAATGAGATGAAAACAAAAAGAAAATTGATTCAGAGCTCTATACCAGGATTATCGAGTACTGTAGCAGAACTTTCTGTATTTGTTCTATATCTGCCACTGTCCCATATGTGGGTACTAACTACTGGAAATGTGGCTAGTGTGATTGAGAAAATGAATTGTACATTTTATTTAGTTTTATTTAATAAAATTTTTAATTTTATCTTATTTTTATTTATAAAAATTAAAAATCTTAATTTTATTTATTTAAAATCCATGTGGTATATTAATTTTATACCACATGTAGTGGTTACTGTACAGCACAGTTCTGTATTTTCTCAGTTAAGGCTTTACTAATCTCTTGTTACTTCATTAACCAAATATTGCTAAATTAATTTTTGGCTGACATGAATTAGTAATTTATTGAAATATTCTTCAATTCTTTTTCGATTTCTTTTTCTATGTCTCTTAGCTTCTTCTCAAACTACATAAATGACACAATTCTACATTTATAAACAACAGGAATTGTGTTCCCACATTAACGTCCATATTCTGGGGAATTTTCCTCTTATGCTACCCGTATTCAACACATAAAGCACTCTGAATTATTTATAAATATTTAATACATTAATACATTAGAGAAAATAATACATTTACTAATTACAGAAAAATAAGAGATCAGAGGGAGAAAACAGATCAGTATAAAAAACTTGTCATTTCTCCTCTCAATATGTACACAGATATGTACAGAAATTGCCAGATTCAAAAATCTTTCTTGTGAAGTCCAATGAAGATGGCTTTTACTAAATATACTATCCCTGAGGATGAATCAATGACGTTACTGAGTAGTAGTGCAGACAATACACTAAACGGAAGTAGTAAGCACCATAGTAAACATGAGGGAGTAGGAGTTTTGAGAAGCTTAGACATGAATGAGGGAGATAAGTCAGATGGAAACATAAAAATATGATGGGAAAAACATATACAGTGAACTACAACCATATTTACTATGAATATATCTACTGTGAATCTGAAACCATATCCACTATGAAATTCTCAATCTCAGGGCTTCAATCAATGTCACTATCTCACCAAACTCTATCCCTAGCTCAAGCCTTTTGTCCAAGGTCCATATCAATGTACATGGAGGCACCTCTTATGCTAGCCTTTAGGGGCTAAAGTCAGCCCATAAAGCAAAAATTACAAACGAGCAAAATTACCCATGAAAACTCTTTATATTGCCCATAAAAACAGCATATATAGCTTTGTATATACAACCTTGAATAGTAAATATATCTACAAAAACTTAAATGTATAAAATCCTAGTACAATGTAATTTATAATAAAGAGTACAAATGAAATATACAGTGCCCTTATTAGTACTTTTAATTTCATGAAAAAGAGAGCACTTAAGTTAAATACACATAGTTGTGACTCCATGTGTCCAACTGCATCCTGAACATCAATGCATGCATCCACAGCCATTTAAACTCAACATGTCCAAAATGGGATCTATTAGTTCCCATTCACCAAACCAGTTCAAAATGTGCTCTTCCTCTTACACTCAATACCTGTTAATTGTGTTACCAGGCTATCTTCACTCCACTTCCCTTCCCTTCTAAAAACCTTTACTGCCCTTTCTTTGCTAAAATCCAAATGTCTTCAAATTCTGACCCCAACTAACATCTCCAATCTCACCTTCTACAACTTCCTATGTCTCGAAATGTCAGCAAGAAAGTACTTTTTACCATTCCCATGCCTTTGTATATGCTATTCTATTTAGAAAAACTATGTTTTTTGTGAAATCCTTACCAATTTTCAACAGCAGCAACTGATTTATTCCTGTTTCTGTGCTTCTGGAGGACTCTGTCAAATCTAAACTATAAATTATACATTGTACTGCAATTATTTACATGTCTATCTTCCCCATTAAACTATGAGCTTCTCGCTAACTCATCTTTGTATTCCCTGTGCCTAGCACATGCTAAGTGCTCAACAAAAGCAATGGATAACATAAATGACAAAGAAAAAGCTATGGGAGATGGGTGGGTGCAGTCCAAAAAGGTTTTAGCAGGGATGATTCTTAAAGGCACGAGTAGAATAGGAAGGGAAATGTAAGAACCATCAGGGATGGAACTTGATTTATTTTTTCACTATTACATACACAGGGCCAAGAAAACTACCTGGCATATTACAAGCACTCAATAAATAATTGTTGAGTAAACAAAAATTAGTCAAAAAAGAATGATACTTGAGATGAATAAGAGACTTTTTTAAAAGCTGAAGGAAGGAAGAAAGAGGCAGGTTTGTGGTTAAAACAAATTGTATAAGTAACAAGTGCTGGCAAGGATGTGGAGAAATTGGAATCCTCATGCATTGCTGGTAGAAATGTAAAATGGTGCAGCTGCTGTGGAAAACACTTTGGTGGTCACTCAAAAAGTTAAACATAGAATTACCATATGATCCAGCAATTCCCCTCTTATAAGGTATGTACCAAAGGAACTGAAAGCAGGGACTCAGATACTTGTACCCCAATGTTTATAGCAGCATTACTCACAATAGCCAAAAGGTGAAAACAACACAAGTGTCCATCAACAGAAAACAATATGTGGTATAAACATACAATGGAATATTATTCAGCCATAAAATGGAATGAAATTTTGATACATGCTAAAACATGGATGAACCCTGAAAACATTATGCTAAGTGAAATACGTCAGACACAGAAGGACAAATATATCGTTCTACTTAAATGAAGTACCTCAAACAGGCAAATTCATAGAGATTAGAGGTTAGCAGGGGCTGCAGAGGAAGGGGAAATAGGAAGTTTAATGGGTACAGAGTTTTTGTTTGGGATGAGGAAAAAGTTCTGGAAATAGTAGTGATGGCTAGACAACACTGTGAAAGGACTTAATGCCACTGAATTTTACACTTAAAAACTTGAAATGGCAAATTTAATGTTATATATGTTTTACCATGATAAAAAATATACTATCATTTAGATTAGATATAATTAATGAAAGAGTTTAAAAACCTAAATAGCAGAAACAATATTTCTATGAATCAAATATTAAGCACTTACACATAAGAAAAACAGAAAATGTGCAGATTTATAGAATTATTTTAGTTTACAGTAAATAAATACAAACCTCCCATTGAATGATCACATTTTTTAGTTTCTGGATTTCGGCATCTTTCCTTTCAAGTTCCAACTTTAGTCTTTCAATTCTTCCATCTTTTAGAACTACTTCCTGAAGAGGAAAAACACTATTTTAGAACTAATATAGTTCTGCCAATTCTGGCTTACAATATCCTTTGTGAAAAGTTTAAGAAGAAAAATCCCGATTTTAATTCGTTTTCTAAAGCAACCTTAAACTGTTGACTATATTTCCACTTCTACTCAATTATATAATTATAATTATGTACAGCGCAGGCAAATAAGATATTTATGATTAATCTCAAACTATAAACATAACCTAGAACAATATCAGGGCTTTGAAATGATATTTCTATCCTGGAATAAACTTATTAAAAGTGCTCTGTAACAAGCTGTTGTTATTACTCTATCTTAAAAATCCAAAAGAGAAAAACAACTTAGAGCTGATACATATATACATACTTTTTGATAATGTAAATATAATGGCCACATGTTAATCCATCCTGCACTAATTTAAGTGGCTATACTTTGAAAAAACATTTGTTAGCTAAGAGAGATGGCTTTTTTCCCCTCTAAACACGAATGCAAATGTCTATTTTACTAGAAATGACAAGTTTTTGTTTGTTTGATTTTTCTTTAATGAAGAATAAGACAGGCTGATGACAAAGTATGTCTCTTCCAGATGGGGCATTATTTTTAAATATGGCCCTCACCCCCTCCCCAGCAAAGCCCCAGTCTATTACAGTAAGGTTGGAGTCAATATGCACTGGCTGGAAAGCGACACTTGACTCATAGGCAGAGGGTTTTAGACACCAAGTCCAATATTTTCTTTTGCTTTTACAGACAATGAACCTGAAACCCAGAAAGATAAAGTGACTTGGCCAAAATCACATGTTTAGTGACAGAAATGTGGTTAAAACCTGGGTTGGAAGACTGTCCAGTGCTGTGTGCCTCAGAAGGAATCAATAAAATAAGGACTGCTTAAGGATAGTCACCAGAATAACACAAAAGACAGAATGTCCTTCTCAAATCTTATCCTCCAGCCAGGCTAGGGAGGGCAAGAAGACAAAAACAGGAAGCTTATTGGTCTACTACACTTACTCTAACTTGTTTTGGTCTAAGACTTAAATGAACAGTTTCTTTTCTGCCAAGAAACAGTTTTGAATGAGCTTTTACATACGAGTCTTCTACTAGCAGGACTAAGGATCAAAGGGAAAAAGATAGGGGAAGGTAGAGGGGGCAAGAGGAAAGCAAACTTGTGGGCCCACATAGGCAGGGCTTGTGGGACCTCTGCAGCAGGGTGTGTGGGCCCACAGCTGACTTGTGCCACAAACCATCATCAACAGCCACATGGACCCTGCCCCACCTTCCAGTGCCTGAACCAATCCTGCACTGCTGTGCCTGGGGTCAGCTCTACCCATCAGTACTCCTGAGGCAGCTGTGTACTGCAGCGCAGCATAGCCATATCTGGCCAGAGGCCTGCCCTGCCCAAAAGAGAGCTGACAACAGCCTCAGTGAGCCACACCAGAGGCCTGGAGCAACTGTGAGCCCCTGAGCCTAGCAACCAGCCACACTAGGGGCCTGACTCACTTCACAGCAAAACAGCAGTAGTTGTGTGTTATTAGACCTCACAGGCAGCCATTCTGGGGCTTACCCCACCCAATAAAGTGATCGTAGCTGCTGCATGTGGCTTAGACTTACAATCCGTCAGCCTGGGGCCAGCCTGACCTACCCATGCACACATAGCAATAGCAAGCCCGCCACAACAGAAGGGCACATGCAGTCCACACAAGAGACACTCCTGGAACACGTGGCACGGGTGATGTAGGGAAGCATGTTGCTAGGTCCCATAAGACATCTCTTACGTAAGGCCACATTTCCAAGATTGGGAGATATAGCTGATCTACCTAATATATAGAAATAAGCACAGAGAAGTAGGCAAAATGAGGAGACAAAGGAATACGTTCCAAAAAAGGAATAGGACAAATGCTCAGAAAAAGAACTAAATGAAAAAGAGATAAACAATCTACCTGATAAAGAGTACAAACTAATAGTCATAAGGGTGCTCACTGATCTTGGGAGAAGAATAGATGAACACAGTGAGAACTTCAACAAAGAATTGGAAAATATAAAAAAGAACAAATCAGAGCAGAAGAATACAATACTGGAAATGAAAAGTTCACTGGAGGTAACCAACAGCAGAGTAGATGACACAGAAGAATGGATCAGAATCTGGATGAAAGAGTAGAGGAAATCACCCAAGCTGAAAAGAAAAAAGAATTAAAAAGAATGAGGATAACCTAAGGGACCTCTGGGAGAACATCAAGCATACTAACATCCACATTATAGGTATCCCAGAAAGAGAAGACAGACACAAAGGGGCAGAGAATTTATCTGAAGAAATAATAGCTGAAAACTTACCTAAACTGGGGAAGAAAACAAATATCCAGGTACAAGCAGCACAGAGAGTATGAAAAAAGATGAACCCAAAGAGGTCCACACCAAGCTACATTATAATTAAAATGTCAAGAATTAAAAATAAAGAGATAATTCTAAAAGCTGCAAGAGAAGGGCAACAAGTTACATACAAAGGAAACCTTCTAAGGCTATTGGCTGATTTCTCGGCAGAAATTTTACAGTCTAGAAGGGAGTGGCAGAATATATTCAAAGCACTGAAAGGAAAAAACCTACAGCTAAGAATACTCTACCTGGCAAGGTGATCACTCAGAATGGAAGGAGAGAGAAAAAGTTATCCAGAAAAACAAAAGACTAAAGGAGTTTATCACCACTAAACCAGCCTCACAAGAAATGTTAAAAGGACTTATGTAAGTGGAAAAGACAAGACCACAAACAAGAATAAGAAAATTATCAAAAACAGTATCACTAGTAAAGGCAAATATACAGTAAAAGTAGTGGATCAACCACCTATAAAGCTAATATGAAGGTTAAAAAACAAAATTACTAAAATTCTCTATTTACATGATAAGAGGTTAAGGGATACACAAAAATAGAAGAGGTAAAATATGATACCAAAAACATAGTGGGGAGGTAAAAGTGTAGGGCTTCTAGTAAGAGGTCAAACTTAAAAAGACCATCAACTTAATATGGATTACTATTTACATAGATTACTATATGTGAACCTCATGGCAATCACCAACCAAAAACTTATAATAAACACACAAAAAATAAAGAGAAAGGAACTCAAACATAACTAAAGAAAGCCATCAAATCACAAGGGAAGAAAGCAAGAGAAGAAGAAAGGAACAAGAAGACGTACAAAAACATGCAGAAAAAAGTAACAAAATGGTAATAAGTACATACTTATCTATAGCTACCTTAAAAGTAAATGGACTAAATGCTCCAATCAAAAGACACAGGGTGGCTGAACGGATAAAAAAACAAGACCTATATATATGCTGCATACAAGAGACACACTTCATACCTAAAGACACTCAAAAATTGAAAATGAAAGGATGGAAAAAGATACTCCATACAAACAGAAACTAAAAGAAAGCTGCGGTAGCAATTCTTGTATCAGACAAAATAGACTTTAAAACAAAAACTGTAACAAGAGACAAGGGCATTACATAATGATAAACGGAACAATTCAACAAGAAGACATAACATTTGTAAATATCTATGTGCCCAACACAGGAGCACCTAAATACATAAAGCAATTATTAACAGATATAAAAGGAGAAATCGACAGTAACACAATACTAGTAGAAGACGTTAACACTCCACTTACATAAATGGACAGATCATTCAAACAAAAGATCAACAAGGAAATACTGTCATTAAATGACTCATTAGTCCAGATTGACTTAGTAAATATATACAGAACATTCCATCGGAAAATTGCAGAATACACATTCTTTTCGAATGCACATGGAACATTCACCAGAACAGATGACATATTAGGCCACAAAAGAAGTCTCAATAAATTCAAGAAAACTGAAATAATACCAAGCATCTTTTCTGACTACAATAACATGAAACTAGAAATCAACTACAAGAAGAAAACTGGAGAAGCCACAAATATGTGGCAATTAAACAAAACACTACTGAACAACTACTGGGTCAATGAAGAAATCAAAGGAGAAATAAAAAATTATCTGAAGACAAGCGAAAATGAAAAATATAACATGCCAAAATTTAAGGAATACAGCAAAAGTGGTACTAACAGGGAGGTTTTTAGTAATACAAGCCTACTTGAGGAAGCAAGAAAATTCTCAAATAAACTATCTGACAACACACCTAAAGGAACCAGAAAAAGAAGAAATGAAGCCCCAAATGAGTAGAAGTGAGGAAATAATGAAAATCAGAGTGGAAATAAATGAAACAGAGCCTAAAAAAACAACAGAAAAAAAATCAATGAAACTAAGAGCTGGATCTTTGAAAAGATAAACAAAATTGACAAACCTTTAGCAGGACTCACCAAGAAAAAAAGAGAAGACTCAAACAAATAAAATCAGAAATTAGAGAGGAGAAATTACAATGGACACCACAGAAATACAAAGGATTATAAGAGGATACTATGAAAAGTTATACGCCAACAAATTGAATAATCTAGAAGAAATGGATAAATGCTTAGACCCATATACTTTCCAAAACTCAATCAGGAAGAAACAGACAATCTGAATTGACCAATCACTAGGAAGGAGATCAAAACAGCAATCAAAAACCTTCCAAAATACAAAAGTCCAGTACCAGAGGGGTTCCCCAGTGAATACTACCAACCATTCAAAGAAGACTTAATACCTATCTTTCTCAAACTCTTCCAAAATATTGAAGAGGATGGGACACTTCCTAACTCATTCAAGGCCATCATTATCCTGATACCAAAACTACACAAGGACAACACACAAAAAGGAAAAGTAGGGGCTGGCCCCGTGGCCAAGTGGTTAAGTTGGTGCGCTCTGCTTCGGTGGCCCAGGGTTTCACCGGTTTGGATCCTGGGCACGGCCATGGCACCACTCATAAGGCCATGCTGAGGCGGCATCCCACATGCCACAACTAGAAGAACCCACAACTAAAATATACAACTATGTACTGGGAGGATTTGGGGAGAAAAAGCAACTCAAAAGAAAAAAAGGAAGAAGAAGATTGGCAATAGTTGTTAGCTCAGGTGCCAATCTCTAAAACATAAAAAAAATTTAAAAAGCAAAGTACGTCAATATCACTGATGAATATAGATGCAAAAAACTTCAACAAAATACTAGCAAATTGAATACAATATATTAAAAGAATCATACACCATGATCAATCGGGATTCATACCAGGGACACAAGGGTGGTTCAACACCCAGAAATCAATCAATGTGATACACCCCATTAACAAAATGAAGAATAAAAATCACATGATCATCTCAATAGATGCAGAGAAAACATTCAACAAGATACAGCATCCATTTATGGTAAAAACTGTGAATAAAATGGATGTAGAAGGAAAGTACCTCAACATAATAAAGGAATCCTGAGGAAAAAAAGAAGAAAGCTTGAGGTATCACACTCCCTGATTTCAAAATAAACTACAAAGCTATAGTAATCAAAACAGCATGGTACTGGCACAAAACCAGACATACAGATGAGTGAAACAGAATCTAGAGCCCAGAAATAAACCCACACATCTATGGATAGCTAATTTTCGACAAAGGGCCAAGAACATAACAGTGTCTCTTCAACAAACGGTGCTGGGAAACGGGACAGCCACATGCAAAAGAATGAAATTAGACCATTATCTTACACCATACACAAAAATTAACTCAAAATGGATTAAACACTTGAATGTAAGACCTGAAAGCATGAAACTCCTAGAAGAAAACATAGCCAGTACACTCTCTGACATCAGTCTTAGCAGTATCTTTTTTGAATATCATGTCTCCTCAGGCAAGGGGAAAAAGAGAAAAAATAAACAAATGGGGCTGCATCAAACTAAAAAGCTTCTGCAAAGCAACGGAAACCATCCACAAAATGAAAAGACAACCTACCAACTGGGAGAAGATACTTGCAAGTCATATATGCAATAACGGGTTAATATACAAAATATATGAGGAACTCATACAGCTTAGAAACAAAAAAAAACAAGAAGCCTGATTAAAAAATGGGCAGAGGATGTGAACAGACACTCTTACAAGGAAGATATACAGATGGCCAACATATACATGAAAAGATTTTCAACATCACTAATTACTAGGGAAATGCAAACCAAAATCACAATGAGATATTACCTCATGCCAGTCGGAATGGCTATAATTAACAAGACAAGAAATAGCAGGTGTTGGAGAGGATGTGGAGAAAAGGGAACCCTCGTACTCTGCTGGTGGGAATGTAATCTGGTGCAGCTACTGTGGAAAAGAGTATGGAGAGTCCTCAAAAAAATAAAAATAAAAATACCGTATGATCTAGCTATTCAACTTGTGGGTATTTATCGAAAGAACATGAAAACACTAATTCAAAAAGACATATGTTCATTGTAGCATTATTCACAGTAGCCAAGACTTGGAAATCTAAGGGCCCATTGATGGATGAATGGATAAAGATGATGTGGTATATATATATACACAATGGAATTCTACTCAGCCATATAAAAAGATAAAATCTTGTCATTTATGACAACATAGATGAACCTTGAGGGTTTTACGCTAAGCGAAATAAGTGACATGGAGAAGGCCAAATACCATGATTTCACTCATATGTGCAAGATAAAAGCAACAACAGCAGCAAACAAATACATAGATACAGAGATTAGACTAGTGATTACCAGAGGGGATGGGGGGAGGGTGGGAGGTGGAAAGGAGTAAAAGGGCAAACGTGTATGGTGTGACAGATGGTAATTAGTCTTTGGGTGGTGAACATGATGTAGTCTACACAGAAATCAAAATATAATGACGTACATCTGAAATTTAAATAATGTTATAAATCAACGCTACTTCAATAAAAAAAAACTTAAAAACAATTAGAAATATACTACTATTAGGCCCAGGAATCTCACTTCTAGAAATTTATCTTAAAGAGGTAAGTGAGGGACTGAGTATCCACGAGAGTGTTCACTGTAGATTTATGACAACAAAAAGCTGAACATCAATTTAAATGTCCAACAATAGGATATAAGCTAAATATAAACTGAAAACTCTGAAATTACTAAAAATGATGATATAAAACTATAGAATATATTTGTATGATCCCAAAATTGTGATACTCTATGCAAAGAAAAAGTCCTGGAAGGACATACACCAAAATTTTAATAACTCTTCGGACATGAGGTTATGGAAGATTTCACTTCATTGTTAAAAAATTTCATCAAAAATGTTTTATACTGAGTAATCATTGAACAATATAAAATACTATTTTAATTTTGAAAAAATGAAAGCATGGGGCTGGCCCCGTGGCCGAGTGGTTAAGTTTGCGTGCTCCGCTTCGGTGGCCCAGGGTTTCACAGGTTCGGATCCTGGGTGCAGATGTGGCACTGCTCATCAAGCCATGCTGAGGCGGCGTCCCACATGCCACAACTAGAAGCACTCACAACTAAAAATACACAACTATGTACCTGGGAGCTTCGGGGAGAAAAAGGAAAAGTAAAATCTTAAAAAAAAAATGAAACCATGTAAGTATTAAAATAAAATCTAGATAATATGAATATCTATCATCTTTGAGCTAGCCCTGGTGGTCTAGTGGTTAAGATTCAGCATTCTCACCACCACGGCCCAGGTTTGCTCTCAGTTAGGGAACCACACCACGTGTCTGTTGGTTGTCATCCTGTGGCAGCTGCATGTTGCTGTGATGCTGCAAGTTATGCCATTGGTATTTCAAATACCAGCAGTGTCACCCATGGTGGACAGGTTTCAGCAGAGCTTCCAGACTAAGACAGACTAGGAAGAAGGACCTGGCCATCCACTTCAGAAAAAATTGGCCATAAAAACCCTATGAATAGCAGCAGAGCACTGTCTGATATACTGCCCCCTGGAAGATGAGAGGATGGCACAAAAAGACCGGGCAGACTTCCACTCTGCTGTACATGGTGTCACTAGGAGTCAGAATCAACTTGACAGCACTAACAACAAATCATCTTTGAATAGGAAAGCTCTTCTGAACATGATACCAAAGGGAGAAAACAAAAAGGAAAAGATTGATATATTTAATGAAGAAAAATCTCCAAAAATACTGTAACAAAATCAAAAGGTAAATGAAAAACTGGAAAAAATAGTCTCAACTCATATAACAGGCATATGACCAATAAAAATGAAAAAAGTGTACAGTCTCAGTAGTAAGCAAGGAAATGTTATATCAAACTGGTACATTTAAAAATTTTTTCTCTGTGTGGGTAACTAAAAGCAATTTAGCTATAAACTCAACGATTTAGTGTACAAGAATTATTACTTAATGATCTGAAATGCTCACCATCTGTATTTAACTGAGAAGTGGTCCATATAACAGTTCCTACATTATTGTGGAAAAAAGGTATACATATCCATAGAAAAGGAGGACCACAACAAAATATCAATAGCAATTTTCTCCCGATGAATGAGATCAGGATCATTTCTAGCCACTGCATCTGCAAATTGGGGGATAATAATGATATCTACCGACTTCATAGTTAACTGTGGGAATTAAATGAAATAACCATTTTAAGTACTTAATATAATGTCTGGCAAATATTTAATAAGACCTCAAATATTTATTTTTGCCATCATTATCATTTCTTCATTTTACTGATCAGTAGTTTCCAAAATTTCTACAACAAACATCACTTTTTAAAACAGGAAATTATATTGTTTTAATGCACACTCATGTTTATAAAGTCTTCATTTCATTAAATAAATTTTAAAAATTATCTTCTAACTAGAAGATACTATACTAAAATGAGGATGAAAGGACATATATGATAAAGTCTATGCCCACAGGGGACTTGCAATCTATTAAAAATGATAATAAAAATGTGCTGTGGGAGGGGCCAGCCTGGAGGCGTAGTGGTTAAGTTCATTGCTCCACTTTCCTGGTCCAGGGGTTCAGCAGTTCGGATCCTGGATGTGAACATATGTACTGCTTACAAAACCATGCTGTGGCAGGTGACCCACATATAAAGTAGAGGAAGATGGGCACAGATGTTAGCTCAGGGGCAGTCTTCCTCAGCAAAAAGAGGAGGATTGGCGGCAGATGTTAGCTCAGGGCAAATATTCCTAAAAAAAAAAGTGCTCTATTAAATGTGCAGTAAAAAAACAAAATGCTATAGGGTATAGAAAAACAAGGAAAGATCATATCCAGATTTTCTGTTTTTGGTGTTTCAGGTTGGGATGGAGCAGTGATAGAAAGGTTCAGGGAGAAGATGGCATGTTGAGCAAAGCTGGGAAGGATCCAGCATTCTGTGATAGGAGCGCTCTGCTTTAGCTAGGAGAAAAATTTGGGAAAGAGTACAGCTGAAGTTAATTACGTTGAAGCTACACTGTAGTACAATGCTTTCAAACTCATTTGACAGTGACCCACATTAAGGAACGTTTTATATCACAACAAAGAATGCACATACATGTCAGTGTATGTAGGTACATGTGTTTATGTTATGTATGTGTGTGTGTATATATATATATATATATATATATATATATACATGGAAACAAATTTCATAAAATATGAATAGATGTCATATACTCTGACATACTTTTTTTTTTTCCTAAGTGCTGGTAGCAATCTACTAAATTGACTTCAGGACCAATTAAATTGGTTGGGACTCTCAGTTTGAAAAGCAGAGGCTGAGGACTTTAAATGTCAAGTCAGGGACATTGTACTTGATTCAACAGACATTGAAATTTAAGGACATGGTGTGGCATGGTGGAAGTCACGCTTTTTAAAAAGTCATCTGTTAGCAGTGCATATGATAAATTACCTAACATTAGAAGGAAGGAGGCAGAAAGACTTGTTAGATTACTGAAATAATGCCAGTAAGAGATAATGCGAGCCTAAATTAGAGAAATATTACTGAGAATGGAACAGAAGATAGATTTGAGAAATATTTCAAAGATTAAAAACTCCCAAACCATGAGAATAGAAAAGTGAAAAAAGGAGGTTTAAAGTCTGGATAAAACGATGAAACTAAAAACAGAAATGATGGAAGTCAAGCCAAAAGCTTGGTTCGGAGAGTGACTGATGAGCTTGATTTTGGACAGAGTGAGTATAAGGTATCCACAGAAAAAAAAGGTGGAATATGCGACAAAGGCAAGCAATAAAACAGAGCCCTGACGGCCAAAAGAGGGAACACCAGTGAAGTTGTGTAGAAATTAGTAAGCTCATATCCTGTGGCTAGAAGACAATGCTGATACACACATCAAAAGCAACAAAGACGTTTAAATCCTTTGATACAATTACTATTTTTAAGGATGTATTCCAAGGAAATAATTCGTAAGAAAATTAAATATATGAAGATATGCAATGAATAGCAAATGACCAATTCTAAACAACCTAATTGTTCCATAATAAGGCAATGACCAAGTGAATTACAGCATGCTGATTTGACAGACTATAATGCTTGGTTTACAAAAGGGGCTACAAAACTATATTCCTTATTGTTATGATAATTTTTATTTTTTTAGGATATGCAAATAGTCTTTATTTTATAAATTAACTTGCCAAAAACCATACTTTATTCAGTAGCTAGACTTAGCCTGAATACAGACAACTAGCAATCCAACAAGCACAAATGTATTGATTGTCTACTCTATATTCCAGACACTGAACACAATGATAAACAAGACACCCAAGGCTCCTGCTCTCACTTCTATTGGAGAAAATAGTTACAGAAAAATTAATTTTTTTCCTTTTTTTTAATTAAGGTTATGAAAGTTAACATCCTTGTGAAATTACAGTTTACATCATTAGTCATGTCGTAGGTACACCACTTCAGCCCTAGTGCACTCCCCCCACCCCCCTTTCCCCTGGCAACCACCAATCAGTTCTCTTTGTCTATACGTTAACTACCACCTATGAGAGGAGTCATACAGAGTTCATCTTTCTCTGTCGGGCTTATTTCACTCAACATAATACCCTCAAGGTCTATCCATGTTGTTGTGAAAGGGACGACTTTGTCCTTTTTTACGGCTGAGTAGTATTCCATTGTGTATATATACCACATCTTCTTTATCCAATCATCACTGGTGGGGCACATAAGATGGTTCCATGACTTGGTTATTGTCAATAATGCTGCGATGAACATAGGGGTGCATGGGACTTTTGGAATTGCTGATTTCAGGTTCTTAGGATAGATACCCAGTAGTGGGATGGCTGGGTCATAAGGTATTTGTATTCTTAACTTTTTGAGGAATCTCCATACTGTTTTCCATAGTGGCTGCACCAGTTTGCATTCCCACCAACAGTGTATGAGGGTTCCCTTTTCTCTACAGCCTCTCCAACATTTGTCACTCTTGGTTTTGGATATTTTTGCCATTCTAACAGGTGTAAGGTGATATCTTAGTGTAGTTTTGATTTGCATTTCCCTGATGACTAGTGATGATGAGCATCTTTTCATGTGTCTATTGGCCATCCGTATATCTTCTTTGGAGAAATGTCTGTTCACATCCCCTGCCCATTTTGTAATTGGGTTGTTTGATTTTTTATTGTTGAGTTGTGTGAGTTCTTTGTATATTATGGAGATTAACTCTTTGTCGGATAAAAAACTTGTGAATATTTTTTCCCAATTAGTGGGCTGTTTTTTTGTTTCAATCCTGTTTTCCCTTGCCTTGAAGAAGCTCTTTAGTCTGATGAAGTCCCATTTGTTTATTCTTTCTATTATTTCCCTCATCTGAGGAGTTATGGTGTCTGAAAAGATTCTTTTGAAGCTGATGTCAAAGAGTGTACTGTCTATAATCTCTTCTAGAAGACATTGTTTCAGGCCTAATCTTTAGGTCTTTGATCCATTTTGAGTTTATTTTAGTAAATGGTGAAAAAGAATGGCTGATTTTCATTCTTTTACATGTGGCTGTCCAGTTTTCCCAGCACCATTTGTTGAAGAGACTTTCTTTCCTCCATTGTAGGCCCTCAGCTCCTTTGTCGAAGATTAGCTGTCCATAGATGTGTGGTTTTATTTCTGGGCTTTCAATTCTGTTCCATTGATCTGTGCACCTGTTTTTGTATCAGTACCATGCTGTTTTGATTACTGTAGCTTTGTAGTATGTTTTGAAGTCAGGGATTGTGATGCCTCCAGCTGTGTTCTTCTTTCTCAGGATTGCTTTAGCAATTCGGGGTCTTTTGTTGCCCCATATGAATTTTAGGATTCTTTGTTCAATTTCTGTAAAGAATGACATTGGAATTCTGATTGGGATAGCGCTGAATCTGTAGATTGCTTTAGGTAGTACGGACATTTTAACTATGTTTATTCTTCCAATCCATGTGCATGGAATGTCTTTCCATCTCTTTATGTTGTCGTTGATTTCTTTCAAGAACGTCTTGTAGTTTTCATTGTATAGATCTTTCACTTCTTTGGTTAAATTTATCCCAAGGTATTTTATTCTTTTTGTTGTGATTGTGAATGGGATTGAGTTCTTTTTCTGTTAGTTCATTGTTAGCGTATAGAAACGCTACTGATTTATGTATGGTGATTTTATACCCTGCAACTTTGCTGTAGCTGTTGATTATTTCTAATAGTTTTCCTATGGATTCTTTGGGGTTTTCTATATATAAGATCATGTCATCTGCAAACAGCAAGAGTTTTACTTCTTCATTGCCTATTTGGATTCCTTTTATTGCTTTTTCCTGCTGAATTGCTTTGGCCAAAACCTCCAGTACTATGTTGAATAAGAGTGGTGAAAGTGGGCACCCTTGTCTTGTTCCGTTCTGAGAGGGATGGGTTTCAGTTTTTTGTCCGTTGAGTATGATGCTTGCTGTGGGTTTGTCATATATGGCCTTTATTATGTTGAGGTAATTTCCTTCTATACCTATTTTATTGAGGGTTTTTATCATAAATGGATTTTGGCTCTTGTCGAATGCTTTCTCTGCATCTATTGAGATGATCATGTGGTTTTTGTTTCTCATTTTATTAACGTAGTGAATCACACTGATTGACTTGCAGATGTTGAACCATCCCTGTGTCCCTGGTATAAATCCCACTTGATCATAGTATATAATCTTTTTGATATATTGCTGTATTCAGTTTGCCAGAATTTTGTTGAGGATTTTTGCATCTATGTTCATCAGTGATATTGGCCTGTAGTTTTCCTTCTTTGTGTTGTCCTTGTCAGGTTTGGGGATGAGGGTGATGTTGGCTTCACAGAATGTATTAGGGAGTGCTCCATCTTCCTCTATTTTCTGGAATAGTTTGAGAAGGATAGGTATTAAATCTTCTTTGAATGTTTGGTAGAATTCTCCAGAGAAGCCGTCTGGTCCTGGACTCTTATTTTTGGGGAGGTTTTTGATTACTGTTTCTATTTCTTTACTTGTGATTGGTCTATTCAGACTCTCTATTTCTTCCTGATTCAGTTTGGGTAGGTTGTAAGAGTCTAGGAATTTATCCATTTCTTCTAGGTTGTTCAATTTGTTGGCATACAGTTTTTCATAGTATTCTCTTATGATCCTTTGTATTTGTTCAGTATCTGTTGTGATTTCTCCTCTCTTGTTTCTAATTTTATTTATTTGAGACTCTTTTTTTAGTGAGTCTGGCTAAGGGTTTGTCAATTTTGTTAATTTTTTCAAGAACCAACTCTTTGTTTCATTGATCCTTTCTACTGTCTTTTTTGTTTCAATGTCATTTATTTCTGCTCTAATTTTTATTATTTCCCTCCTTCTAGTGACTTTGGGCTTTGTTTGTTCTTCTTTTTCTAATTCCGTTAGGTGTCATTTGAGGTTGTTTATGTAAGATTTTTCTTGCTTATTGAGGTGAGCCTGTATTGCAATGAATTTCCCTCTTAGGAGTGCCTTTGCTGCATCCCAAATAATTTGGTACGGTGTGTTTTCATTTTCATTTGTCTCGAGATAATGTTTGATTTCTTCAATAATCCATTGTTTGTTCAGTAGCATGTTGTTTAGTCTCCACATTTTTGCTCCTTTCCCAGCTTTATTCTTGTAGTTGATTTCTAGTTTCATAGCATTATGATCAGGAAAGATGCTTGATATTATTTCAACTCTCTTGAACTTATTGATGCTTGCTTTGTTTCCCAAGATATGGTCTATCCTTGAGAATGTTCCATGAGTGCTTGAGAAGAATGTGTAACCTGCTGTTTTTGGATGAAGTGTCCTACATATATCTATTAGGTCCATCTAATCTAATTTTTCATTTAATTCTATAATTTCTTTGTTGATTTTCTGTCTGGATGATCTGTCCATTGGTGTTAATGGGGTGTTGAGGTCCCCTACTATTATTGTATTGCTGTTGATGTCTCCTTTTAGTTTTGTTAATAGTTTCTTTACGAATTTTGGTGCTCCTGCGTTAGGTGCATATATATTTATAAGTGTTATGTCATCTTGGTGGAACGTCCCTTTTATCATTATATACTGCTCCTCTTTGTCTTTCTTTATCTGTTTTGCTTTGAAGTCTACTTTGTCTGATATAAGTATGGCAACACCTGCTTTCTTTTGTTCATTATTAGCTTGGAGTATTGTCTTCCATCCCTTCACTTTGAGTCTGTGTTTGTCTTTGGGGCTGAGGTGTGTTTCCTGGAGGCAGCATATTGTTGGATCTTGTTCTTTGATCCATCTTGCCACTCTGTGCCTTTTGATTGGAGATTTCAATCCATTCACGTTTAGAGTGATTATTGAAACCTCGGGGCCCACTGTTGCCATTTTATCACTTGTTTTCCAGTTATTTTGCATTTTGTCCTGATGGAGAGCTGTTACTTTGTGTTACTGTCCTTCTGCTTATCTCCTTTGTTCTGGATTTTGTAACCCCTTTCCTTTTTTTGATTTTTCAGGAATGAGGTTCTTCCTGAGCATTTCTTGGAGAGGAGGATTTGTGGCGATGAACTCCCTTAACTTTTGTTTATCTGGGAAAGTTTTTATTTCTCCATCGTATTTGAAAGATATTTTCACTGGGTAGAGTATTCTTGGCTGCAGGTTTTTGTCCTTCAGAGTTTTGAATATTTCATTCCAATCTCTTCTAGCCTGTAAGGTCTCTCCTGAGAAATCTGCTGATAGCCTTATGGGGTTTCCTTTGTAAGTTATTTTCTTCTGCCTGGCTGCCCTTAGTATTTTCTCTTTGTTGTTGGCTTTTGCTAGTTTCACTACTACATGCCTTGGGGTTGGTCTTCTTGTGTTAATAAAGTTTGGAGATCTATTGGCTTCTGTCACATGAAGTTCCATCTCTCTTCCCAGGTTTGGAAAGTTCTCAGCTATTATTTCTTTGAACAGGCCTTCTGCCCCCTTCTCCTTCTCTTCTCCCTCTGGTACACCTATAATCCTTATGTTGCATCTCCTAATCGAGTCGGATAATTCTCGGAGAGTTTCTTCATTTCTTTTTAGTCTTAGTTCTCTCTCCTCCTCTGTCTGCAGCATTTCTATATTCCTATCCTCCAAATTGCTAATTCTGTCCTCCATATTATCGACCCTACTGTTCAGAGAGTCCAGGTTTTCCTTAATCTCCTCTATTGTGTTCTTCATCTCCAGTATTTCTAATTGGTTCTTTATAGTGTCAAGCTCTTTTGTGACATAGCTCCTGAACTCATTGAGTTGTCTATCTGAATTCTCTTTTAACTCATTGAGTTTTTTAATAATGCCATTTTTGAAATCATCGTCATTTAGGTTATAGATTTCATTGTCTTTGGGATTGTTTTCTGGGTGCTTATCATTTTCTCTCTGTTCTGGAGATTTAATAGATTTTTTCATACTGCTTGATGGCGTGGATTTGTGCCTCCGCATAGACATAGAGTTTAGTCGCTGCTTCCACTTGCTGTGACTGGTGTGTGGGGGGCAGCTGTTTAGACTGCACCAACCAGGAACCCTGTCAGCTGTTACTGACTGGACCTGGACCCCTCCTTGTAGTCACAGTGGTCCTGTGGGGTCCCTCGTTGGTTGTGGGGGCAATCGCAAGGGGGCCTCAGGCTGCTGGTGCCTACTGTTGCAGCCCACTTAGACGCGCTCCCTCCTTGTGGTCTGCAGCAGTGTTGTCTGTTATGATTATTTTTAAATACCTATGCATGTGGCATTTTCCTAGAAAAGTTCTATTCAAAAATGAAACCAAATGTTGTGTTAAGAATGCTTGAATTACATTTGACTTATTTTTCACCTTTAAAACTTCCTGAAATATTAATGTACAGTTAAAAGAGAATTTTATTTTACCCTTGGCAAAAAGAAGAGCTTTCCTTCTCTGAGAAAGGAGTGCAATGAGAAGAGGAAGGACAAGATAAAGAGAGAGAAGTAGAGTACTTTTTAAATGGCCTCAATCTTCTTTTATCCCCACTACACTCAATGACATGACAAAATCCTTATTTTTTAATTATGAAAAATTTTGCATATGCAAAAGAATACATATATGAATGACACATGTAAGGTAAAAAGAAAAATAACCCAATATGCAGATTAAGAATGTGAATATTACCAATACTCTAGCATCTCCCATGTGCCTCTCTCCAATCATATCTCTTTCCCTCCTCTCCTGAGGATATCCACTATCATGAATTTTGTGTTTGTCATTCTCTTCCTTTGTTAGTCTTTTACAACATATATATATATCCCTGAACAATATATTAAATTTTCTATTTTTTTAAATTTATATATATGGCATCAAACTATTATCTCGTGACTTGCTTTTTTCATTAAACATTACATTTTTGATGTTCATCCATGTTGCTATGTATAGCTGTAGTTCCTTCATTTCTCCTGTTGATTTTGTTATTACAAACAAGTGAGTTTTGAACATTCTTCTTGAACATGTCTCCAGAGTTTAGGGTAGAATTTCTAGTACAGTCTTCAACTTTAAAAGTTAATGCCAAATTGTTTCCCAAAATGGTTATATCAATTTATACTACCACTAGTAGTATGTTACTGTTGTTCTATATCCTTACCAATACTGAGTATTGTCTGTCTGATTCCTATCACTAGTCTTTACCTTTCTTCAGTTTTCCCCAGGCACTGCAGGGAAATTAATATTACGATATAGAACGTTGTCCTCTGTTCAAATACCTTAAAAAATTCTTTACTATCCACTGGCAAAATCAGAAATCAGGCCTTTAAATCCCCCACAATCCTTTCCAACCTACCTTCCCAAACTTACACTATGCTCCTCTATGAACCTTCTGCCTTAATTAAATTGATTTATACTTCACTGCCTCCATTCTTTTACTCATGGCATTCCAGTTTCTTCTCCCCTCAGCTCTGTATGTTCAAATTCTGCTGTCCTTTAAATCATAATCCAAATCTATTTTCTTCTTAGAATGCCATCTCTGATCGCCATTCCTATGAATTACTATGGCACTTTATCAGTATATCCTTTTTTGGACTTACCACTTTCTACACTGTACAAAAATAATTACCTATTAAATGTGTACTGTGTACAACACACTCTACCAAACATTTTAAATCATAATTGCTAATTTTCCTAGTAACAGTTCATGAAAGGCAGATAATTTCATCCCAATGTAACACAGCTGATAAGCTGCAGAGCTATATTTTGTATTACTAGGTTTGATTTCAAAGACTGTTCTCTTTCTACTATACTGTACTGTCACTTCAGTTTTATTATATCATTAATATTATTTAATCATTTAACTAAACTTACGTATACCCAATTTTGTTCTACAAAGGGTTTGAGACCCTAATTATTTGGTGAAGTATATTAATATTCTTCTTCCTATCCAAACATGATCTGAGATGGCTTAAAAAAAGAAGAAGATACGGACCACAAAGGGGAAAACTATAATCGATGAAAAAAGAGGAAGTAAATATACTAACCATAAATATTAACGTGGCTTCCTGGAGTGTACATCAAATTTGACAGTCAAGGCAAGACAAAAAAACATTAAATTTAATTCAATGTCAGAAAGTAAGAAGCTCACTAATATTTCAGAGCACACAAGGATTTCCGACTAATAAGTTGAAAACAGATTTTCACATGGAATAGTGTTATTTATAAACCAATCTTATTTCTGCATTGGAGTAAAAAGTTCTTAAGGGTCTGACTTCTCTCATGTCCTATATAACACACACAGTAGATGTTTAACTTGTTCAGTGACTCAATTTATCAGTCTTAGGAAACAAAGAGGTAACATCCATTGAGGAGAGTAAAAAGATTGGAAACAGGCTTTTAGAATTTGGAATAGCCATTTTAGGAATTTGTCAAAGTCAGAAAGAGATGAATCAAAGAATTGCTAAGTAAAAATAAGGACATGGCAAAAGTTACATAGCACTGGTTTTCAGATGAGAATATTAGTACTGTCTTAAAAAATACATTTTCCAGCAATATCTGGCAGCCCAGGAATTAAATTAGAATAGAGAAGGTAAACAATACTGTGAGAGTCAATGCTGTGTACTGGCAAGAAGGGAATAAAAGAAAATCAAGGAAGTAAAGGGAAAGAGTTCATGGGGACATTACTTAAATTACTACAAGTTTTGGGCTGGGAGAACAGGTTCATAGTTTAGAGGAAATAAGGTAGAAGACTAGTGGTTGTGGTAAGAAAAATAAACGCAGACTTACAAGTATCTACATGATGAGATATTTTCTTTTTTTAATAATATTTTTTAAATGTGAATACCATTCTTGGCTCATGGGCCTTACAAAAACAGACCTCTGACCAGATGTGATTCATGGGCTATAGTTTGCAACCTGAGTCTATAGGATAAAATTCTAACTTCTTAGTTTCACAGAAAAAGATCTTTATAATCTAAATCCAATCTATTTCCCTAGTCGTGTCATCCCATACTCACTTAACTCTACACTGCTTAGATATAGAATTTCTCAGTTTCCTGAAAACAGTCTAAGGCCTTTCACAGCTCTGGACCTTTGTTCTTGCAGTTCCCTTAGACTACAAAGTCTTTCTCCATTTCTCAGCTTATACAGTTATTAATGATTCAAAATCCATCCCAGATGTCCCTTCTTTATACACCCTTCACAATGTATCCAAGGAGAGAACTATTGCCTTTTCTATTTAAAACCTCTCTTTTTATTATTTCTATTTCTTTTAAAACCTTCATTGTGTTGAATGACATTCTCTTTAGGGTCTACCTTAAGGTCTTATCCATCTTGGTAGTCCCACTCCCCTACACTGGTGCCTAATGGTATCTAGTATACAGCACATGCTCAATAAACATTCATCAATGAATGAAGTACCTCATACTTCTTAATATAAACATCTACGCATGATAATGACTAAGATAACATCCTAAAACTGTAACTTTATGCAGTCACAATTGGATTCCACTGCTTATGTCTCTTAAAAAAGAAAAACTGCATTTTAATCTCACTGTGATTTTAAGAGAATTTTCTATTTTACATGCCTGGTTGTGTTCATGAGCTGTGCAATTATCTGTTCCATTATATTCTGTAAGCTGTTCTCTTCTTTTTTCTCTAATAAGAATTTTATGAACATCATCTTCCAGTCTATTGAAGAATCCTCCATCATGTGATAAAGTCTGAGAAGAACTCAATTCCTGTCAAAAATGAATTAGATTTACTATCATTCAACACAAAAGCGTATCCATTTAATACACTTAGCCACTAGAAGGATAGAGAATGAAAGAAAAGTGATAACTAAGAGACAACTAAGAGACAATCAACCATCTGATTCTCCTCTATCTCCAGAAGATAAACAGTAGAGATACATTTGTAAATGTTCTTTTCTTACTTATTCATATTGAGTTGGGTATTGATTTAAAAAAAAAAATTTATCCACATACCAATTAACCCATTTAATGTGCACAATTCATTGGTTTTTAATATATTCACTACCTTATACAACCATAACCACAGTCAATTTTATAACACTTTCATCACCCTAAAAATAAGCTCTAAACCTATTAGCAGTCATTCCCCATTTCCTCCTAATACCTCCCCTCAGTGGTCCTCTGAACATCATTAGTCTACTTTCTGTCTGTATAGATTTGCCTATTCTGGACATTTGACATAAATGGAGTAGGTGGTCTTTTACAACCGGCTTCTTTCACTTAGCAAAACGTTTTCAAGGTTCACCCATATTATTGCATTTCTTAGTACTTCATTCCTATTGCCATGTAGTATCTCATTGATGAATATACCACATTTTATTTTTCCATTCATCAGTTGATGGACATTTGAGTTGTTTCTACTTTTTGGCTATTATGAGTAATGCTGTTATAAACATTCATGCACAAGTCTTTGTGTGGACGTGTTTTCAATTCTCTCGGGTAATTGCTGGGATATATGATACACTCCATTTTTAACCTTTTGAAGAATTGCCAGATAGTTTTCCAAAACAGTCATACCATTTTAAACCCCATCAGCAGTGTATGAGGGTTCTCATTTCTCCATACTCTCAACATTTGTTATTATTTGTCTTTCTTGATTACAGCCACCCTAGTGGGTGTGAAGTGGTATCTCATTGTGGTTTTGAGTTGTATTTCCCTGATAGTTAATAGTGCTGAGCATCTTTTCATGTGTTTATTGGACACTTATGTATCTATCTGGAAAAATGTCTACTTGGATCCTTTGCCTACTTTTTAACATTGGGTTCCTTTTTTTAAAATTTTTGAGTTGTAAGAGTTCTTTATATATTCTAGATACAAATCTCGTCACATATATGATTTGAAAATATTTTCTCCCATTCTGTGGGCGGTCTTGTCACATTCTTGATGGTACCCTTTGTATCAAAAAAGTTTTAAATTTTGACAAAGTCCAATTTATCCAAGAAAGCATGGCCTAACTCAAGGTCATTAAGTTTTACTCCAGCATTGTCGTCTAAGAGTTTTATAGCTTAGCTTTTACATTCAGGTTCGGAATCCATTTTGAGTTGTTTTTTGTATATGGTGTGAAGACAGGGTTCTAAATTCATTCTTTTGCATGTGGATATCCAGCACCATTTGTTGAGATTATTCTTTCTCTATTGAATTGTCTTGGCATCCTTGTCCAAAATCAACTGACCATAAATTTAAGGGCTTCTTTCTGGATTCTTAGTCTCATTCTGTCAAACTATATGTCTACCCTTATGCCAGTACCAAACTAACTTGATTACTGTAGCTCTGAATTGCTCGATCTTTTACATTACATTTAAAAATAATTTTTACATAAATTCTACACACTAATGATAAACAGGTAAGATTTTTATCACAACCCACTCCATGACGAAAATTAGGTATTTAATGTCTTCCAAGAAAAGGAGTATTTCCTCTCCAACTTCCTGTTGTGAAGACAGAGACTGACGCAAATGTTTCTCTCACTGTCACTGGTTTCACCTACGTCCCACATTCCTGAACTACAATACTCTCAATTTTACCCATTTCAATTGTATTTGTAAGCAAGTGACCCAATAGTTCAATGACTGTTATCCTTTCCCTTTCACATTATCTTAGAAAGTAAAGTGTTTGAAAGAAAAAAATTGTATATCAGTGCTTAATAAATACACAAATGACATTAACAATGTTCATACAACACTTCATATTTTGAAAAGCCCTTATATAAACATCGCTTTATTTGAATCTTATTAACACCATAAGAGGCTGACAGAGCAAGAATTATTTCTGCAGAAGTAATCACGGCCTCAGGAAAATTAACTTTCCCATGAGTCATTCTATTGCCAAGTGGTACAGATATAACTCTGAGTCTACTGCTTCATAAAATACTTCCAGTACATTCTGGTAAGATTTCATTTTAAAGCAATAAATACAACAATGCTTAAAACACTGCTGAGCTTCTATGGCAAGAGTAGCGTGATGATAACAACTAATTTGCCCCTGGATTTAACTTCAATAAAGACTGCAGTTCCATCCAGTGACCTCTGTTTTTGATAAATTCTACCATTACCAGCACACCTATCCCAAAGGGTACTCTGTACTCGAGTATTTTTTAGTGAGGCACAAAATTTATTTTTAATCTAAGGATCGAATTTTTCAAAAGATACCTTGATAACAAACAACAGGGAAAAGAAGCTAAAATAAATCAACCACAACCACTCCTGCCACACACACCAACAGAAAAAAGACAAAAATACGGCAAATGTAAGAACACAGTTTCTTTACTAAGTCTAGCCAATTCAATTTCAATTTAACTCAAATTTTAAATGCCTATTATGTGTCAAGCCTATAATGAATAAGACAGTATAGTGTTTGTGTAAGTACACCCCTATATAGATCAATGGAACAGAACTGAGAGTCTAGACATAAGCCTTCATATTTAGGGTCAATTCATTTTTTTAAAAAGGAGTCAAGGTACTTCATTAAGGAAAAAAAGCTTGTTTTCAATAAATGGTGTTGGGACAAATGGATACACACACGCCAAAAGGTGAATTTTGACTCTTTCTTCATACTGTACCAAAAAAAAAAGTAAAAAATGGATCAAAGAGAGGATTCTTGGAAGATGGTGGAGCACGAAGCACCAGGAATCTGTCTCCCCACCTAGACAACAACTGCACTGGTGGGATCTGTCTGATGTAATTATTTTGGAACTCTAGAGTCTGTTGAGGCTTGCAACTTCCAGGGGAAGACTTTGAAGATAAATTGCAGTTAATTTCAGTCAATTTCAGCTCTTAGCACAGGAGTAGCTACCCATTCCCCACCCTCAGTCAAGTAGCAGGCAGCTGTGCACGTGTTCCTAGAGCAGCTTGCCAGAGCTACGGCAGGTAAAAAGGACCCTGTCCTCCAAATATTGGGGATCTGTGCTCTGATCACTGATTGCTGCTTCTGATCATAGAGGTGCAAACAAAGAGACACAGAGGCAGGCAGCTGTTGTTCTTGCACCTGCCCCCCACTGTTTCAAGCCCCTCCCTCTACGAATGAAATGACTTCCAGCAGATTTAAAGGGCCGGCACCTTCTCCACAGCCCCTTCATTTTTTGGTTTCCCCCTTTCAGGATCCACTCATTAAAAACTAGGACATTAAAAAACAACTGCCTTCAGGGGAAAATTAGAAACTGACTGAGTATGCCAAAGGAAAGGCTCAGAAAAGACCTAAGATGACATTAAGGTTACACCTCAGGCTGATCTTCAGTACAGAGACAGCTTACAATAACAAAAACACGAAACCAATAATAAAAAACAGCAACCTCCAATAAAGGAGAATCTGATTTCCAGAGTTACCATGTTATTAGATTCAAATGTCTAGTGTTCAACAAAAAAATCACAAGGCATAAAAAGAAGCAAGAAAGTATGGCCCAATGAAAGGAAATAAATAGAAACTATCCCTGAAAAAGACTTTATGGCAGTTATATTAGACAAAAACTTTAAAACAACTATCTTAAAGATGCTCAAATAACTAAAAGACGACATGGGGAAAATCAAGAAAATGATGCATGAATAAAATGGAAATATCAATATAGACAGAAAACCTACAAAGAAACCAAAAAGAAATCCTGGGGCTGAAAAGTTCCCTAGAGAGATTCAACGGCAGGTTTGAGCAGGCAGAAGAAAGAATAAGTGAAATTCAAGATAGGACAATGGAAATTATCTAGGCCTACAAACAGAGAAAAAGATCTAAGGGACCTGTGTGATACCATCAACAGGACCAACAAACACATTGTGGGAATCCCAGAAGGAGAAGAGAGAGAGAAAGAGGCAGAGAGAATATGCGAAGAAATAATGGCTGAAAACTTGCCAAATTTGATGAGAGATATGAATATAAACATCCAAGAAGCTTAATGAACTCCAAGCAAGATGAACTCAAAGAGACCCACATCAAGACACATTATAACCAAGCTTTCAAAAGACAAAAAGAGAACCTAAAAAGTAGCAAGAAAAAGCAAATCATCACATACACGTGATCTTCAATAAGATTATGAGCAGATTTCTCATCAGAAACGTTGTAGGCCAGAAGACAGTGAGCTGATATATTCAAAGTGCTAAGAGAAAAAACTTTGAGAATCCCATACACGGAATCCTGTATGTCCTTCAAAAGTGAAGGAGAGGAAGAGTCAGGATCAAGATGGTGGAGTGGGAAGATCCTGGGCTTGCCCCCTCCCATGGACTCACCAAAACTACACCTATATAGAACAACTATCACAAAGAACAATCTGAAGACTAGCAGAAAAGATTTCCACAACTAAAAATACAAATAAAAAGCCACATTGAGATGGATAGGAGGAGTGGAGAGACAGTCTGGTTAGGACCCACGCACCAGCACAGCGACCCACATGTGGGAGGGCTATCACAGTCATGGAGGTCCTCCCAAAGGAGCAAGGGATCTGAACCCCACATTGGGCTCCCTAGCCCAGGGAACTTGTACTGAGAAGATGAGCCCCCATAACATTTGGTTTTGAAAACCAGAAAAGATTATGTCCAGGAGAGCCAGAGGGCTGTAGGGAACTGTGACTCTGCTTTTAAAGGAGCTCATAAAAATTCACTTGCTCTGAGTCCCAGAACATAAGCAGCACTTTGATAAAGTGACCAGAAACCAGGCAAGGAAAAGGTTACTGAAAATCTGATCCATAACTCAACATAGCCCGTCAAATGTTTTCCAGACAAGGAGAAAACTAAATGTGCTGTTTTTTCAGAAGTTGATGTCCTCATTCTTGCAGAAGTTGCCGTCCTACAGTGAAACTTACACAGGTGCAGCAGGACCCCTGCAAATTGCTCCAGCCCTAAGTGTCCAAAAGTTACCATGGACATAGCATGTAATGGCATGTTACATTGAACTCATTATGTAACAGTGCGGCAGGACCCCTGCAAATTGCTCCAGCCCTAAGTGTCCAAAAGTTACCATGGACATGTCATGTAATGGCATGTTACATTGAACTCATTATGTAACAGTGCCTTGAACTCGTTATGTAATGGCCTACACAAGTGCCCTGATTAGGCCCAGCTGTTACAAAGTTGTAACACATCCTGTGCACTATGGAGTACTAAATCTCTGCTGGCACTAAATGGGGACAGGCACTGCTTTGGGAGCTAACCCCGTTGTTCTCCATTGCTTGTGCAAGCAATAAACCTTCTTCTTCACCCTCTTCACCCTTGGTTGTGTTTTCAGCTCCACACTCATGAAGAGATGGACCCACTGAATTCAGTTATACTGGGTATTACTAATTTTAGGGCATGTGCTGGAGGAGCAGGGATCTGTTGCAACTTTCTCCAGGGATAGAGGTGCTGATGGGTGCCATTTTTTTTGCTCACCTTCTACCTCGATGGCCTGGTGCTGGTGGGTGTCATTTCTGACTCTCTCCATCTACTTACTAGCACCACTTTCCCCACTCTTGCATTCCTCTACATAGCTGCCCAGACAGTGCTCCTCCAAAGTGGCTCCTTGCCCCACCACACCTAGCAGGCAGCCTCAGCCAGCAACAGAGCCCCTCCAAAGTGGCCCCCTGCCCCAGGGTCTGGTACGGCACATTAGAGTATCCACAAGAGTCACAGCTGGGTCTCACAGCCAGCCACACCTGAGGCCTGCTCTGCCCACCAGTGTGCCCACAGCTGTTGCAGTCAGGCCTTGCAGCCAGCTGCACCAGGGGCCAGCCCTGCATACCACAGCAATCACAGCCCAGACACCACAGGAGGGCGCATGCAGTCCACACAGGGGACACCCTGAAGCACCTGACTCTGGTAACCAGGGCAGACCACACGACTGGGCCCCACGGGATGTCTTCTACATAATGCCACTCCTGCAAGACCAGAGACATAGCTGATCTACTTATTACACAGAAACAAATGCCGAAAGTTAGGCAAAATGAGGAGACACATATGTTCCAAACAAAAGATCAAGATGAAACCTCAGAAAAAGAACCAAATGAAACAGAGATAAGCACTCTAACAGATAAAGAATTCAAAGTAGTGATCACAAAGATACTCAGGAGAAGAACGGAGGAACACAGTGAGAACTTCAACAAAGAGACAGAAAACATAAAAAGGAACCAATGACAGTTAAGAATACAACAACTGAAATGAAAAATACACTAGAGGGAATCAACAGATTAGATGATGAAGAAGAATGGATCAGCAATCTGGAAGAAAGGGTAGTGAAAATCACCCAACTGGAACAGCAAAAAAGAAAAAACGCATAGTTTAAGGTACCTACGGGACAACATCAAGCATACTAACATTTGCTTTATAGGGGTCCCAGAAGAAGAGAGAGAGAGGGAAAGAAAAACTATTTCAAGAAATAATGGCTGAAAACTTCCTTATCCTGGTGAAGGAAACAGACATCCAAGTTCAGCAAGCACAGAGGGTAACAAACAAGATGAACCCAAAGAGGCCCACACCAAGACACATTATAATTAAAATGTCAAAAGTTATAGAGGGAGAATCTTAAAACCAGCAAGAGAAAAACAACTAGCCATAGACAAGGGAACCCTCATAAGACTCCCCTGACTTTTCAGCAGAAACTTTACAGGCCAGAAGGGAGTGGCATGACACATTCAAAGTGAATTCAACATCCATTTATGATAAAAACTCTCAACAAAGTGAGTATAGAGGGAACACATCTCAATATAATAAAGGTCATATATGATAAACCCACAGCTAACATCATACTCAATCATGAAAAACTGAAAGCATTTCCTCTAAGATCAGGAAGAAGACAAAGATGCCCGCTCTCACTTTTATTTAACTTAGTACTGGAAGCTCTAGGCACAGCAATCAGACAAGAAAAAGAAATAAAAAGTCTCCAAATTGAAAAAGAAGTAAAACTGTCACTGTTTGCAGACAACATGATACTATATATAGAAAACCCTGAATACTTCACCAAAAAACTATTAGAACTAATAAATGAATCTGATAGTTATATGATATGAAATTAATATACAGAAATCTATTGCATTTATATACACTAAAAAGGATCCATTAGAAAGAGAAATTAAGAAAAATACCTAGGAGCAAATTTAACCAAGGAGTTGAAAGACCTATACTCTGAAAACTCTAAGACATTGATGAAAGAAATTCAAGATAACATAAATAAATGGAAAGATATATTGTGCTCATGGACTGGAAGAATTAACATTATTAAAATATCTAGAGTATGCAAAGCAATCTACAGATTCAATGCAATACCTATCAAAATACCAATGGCATTTTTAACAGAACTAGAACATATAATCCTAAAATTTGTACGGAACCACAAAAGACCTGGAATAGCCAAATCGATCTGTAGAAAGAACAAAACTAGAGATATCACACTCCCTATTTCAAACTATACTACAAAGCTATAGTAATCAAAACAGTATAGTACCGGCACAAAAACAGACACACAGATCAATGGAACAGAATAGAGCGAGCCCAGAAATAAACCCATGCTTATACAGTCAATTAATCTATGAGAAAAGAGGCAAGAATACACAATGAGGAAAAGACAGTCTCTTCAATAAATGGAGTTGGGAAAACTGGACAGCTACTGGACTGCAAAGGAACGAAACTGGACTACTTTCGTACACCATAGACAAAAATAAATTCAAAATGGATTAAAGACTTAAATGTAAGACCTGAAACTATAAAACTCCTAGAAGAAAGCATAAGCAGTAAACTCTTTTTTACTAACAGTGGTTTATAACATTATACAGATTTCAGATGTACATCATTATATTTCAACTTCTGTATACACTATACTGTGTTCACCACCAAAATTCTACTTTCCATGCATTACTGTACAAATGTCCCTCCCTACTCTTTTCACCCTCCCCCTGCCCCCTTTTTCCTCTGAGAACCACCAATCCATTCTCTGTATCTATGAGTTTATTATTTTCCACATATGAGTGAAATCATACAGAATTTGTCTTTGCCTTATTTTGCTTACCATAATACCCTCAAGGTCCATCCATGTTGTTGCAAATGGTAAGATTTCATCTTTTTTATGGCTGAGTAGTATTTCATTGTGTATTTATCCCACATCTTCTTTATTCACTCTTGTGTCAATGGGCACTTAGCCTGTTTTCACATCTTGGCTATTTGTAAATAATGCTGCAATGAACATATCTTTTCAAATTAGTGTTTTAATATTCCTTGGATAAATACCCAGAAGCGGAATAGCTGGATCATATGTCAGTTCTGTTTTTAATTTTTTGAGGAACCTCCATACTGTTTTCCATAGTGGCTGCACCAATTTACATTCCCACCAGCAGTGTATGAGGATTCCCTTTTCTCCACATCCTCCAATGCTTGTTATTTCTTGTCTTTTTATGTAATAGCCATTCTGATGGGTGTGAGGTGATATCTCATTGTGGTTTTGACTTGCATTTCCCTGATGATTAGTGATATTGAGCATCTTTTCATGTGCCTATTGGCCACCTGCATATTTTCTTTGGAAAAATGTCTCTTCAGGTCCTCTGCCCATTTTTTAATTGGGTTATTTGTTTTTGTCATTGTTGAGTTGTATAAGTTCTTTATATATTTTGGATATTAACCCCTTACTGGTGTATGATTTGCAAATATCTTTTCCCAATTGGTAGATTATCTTTTCATTTTGTTGATGGTTTCCTTTTGAATAAACTCTTTGACATTGGTCTTAGCAATATTTTTTTTAATCTGTCTCCTCAGGCAAGGGCAACAAAAGCAAAAATAAACAAAGAGGACTATATCACACTAAAAAGCTTTTGCACAAGAAGAAAACCATCAATAAAACAAAAAGGCGACCTACTGAATGGGAGAACATATCTGCAAATGAAATATCCCATCAGGGGTTAATATTCAAAATATATATAAAAACTCATACAATTCAATATTTAAAAAAACCCAACACTCCAATTCAAAGATGGGAGGAGGACCTGAACAGACATTTTTCTGAAGAAGATATACAGATGGTCAATGGACACATGAAAAGATGTTCAACATCACTAATCACCAGGGAAATGCAAATCAAAACCACAGTGAGATATCACCTTACACCTGTCAGAATGGCTATCATCAAAAAGACAATATATAACAAGCATTGGCAAGGACGTGGAGAAAAGGTAACCCCAGTGTACTGTTGATGGGAATGTAAACTGCTGCAGCCACTATGGAAAAAAGTATGAAGGTTCCTCAAAAAATCAAAAATAGAGCTACCATACAATAGCAATTCCACTTCTGAGTATTTACCTGAAAAAAAACAAAAACACCAATTCAAAAAGATAGACACACTCCTATGTTAAGTGCAGCATTATTTACAACAGCCAAGATATGGAAGCAACCTAAGTGTCCACTGGTAGATCAATGGATAAAGATGTAGTGTATATATATATACATATATATAAAGGAATATTACTCAGCCATAAAAAGGAATGAAATCTAGCCATTTGTGACAACATAGATGGACCTGGAGGGTATTACGTTAAGTGAAATAAGTCAGGCAGACAAAGACAAACATCCTATGATTTCATTTATATGTGAAATCTAAAAAACAAAATAAAACTAAACAGACATAGATATAGAGAACAAATTAGTGGTTGCCAGTGGGGTGATGTGAGGGTTGTGGCAAAATAGGTAAAGGGTCTTAAGAAGTACAAACAAATTTAAAATAAATAAGTCTCAAAGATGTAATATACAGCATAGGGAATACAGTCAATAATATTGTAATAACTTTGTATCATGACAGATGGTTACTAAACTTATGGTGGTGATCATTTTGTAATGTATATAAATCTTGAATCACTATGTTGTATATCTGAAATGAACACAATATTGTATGTCAACTATACGACACTTAAAAAAATAAGTGAGGGAGAAATCAAGACATTCCCAGATACACAAAAGCTGGAGTTTGTGACCACTAGACCTGCCCTCCAAAAAATGCTCAAGGGAGTCCTGGCAAGGTGAAATGAAAAGACATTAGACAGTAACTCAAAGCCATAAGGAGGAACAAAGATCTCAAAAAAGTAAATACAAGAGCAATTATAAAAGCTAGTATTATTGTAACAATGGTATGCAACAAACTGTACTTTTTGTTTATACATGATTTAACAAACATGTTTAAACAAACAAACAAAAATTACTAGTATAAAAGCTAGTATTACAAAGCTTTGGTTTGTAACTCCAAACCTTGTTTTCTACATAATTTGAGAGACTAATGTATTTAAAATAATTATTAGTTTATGTTTGGGGGCACAGCGTAGTAAGATGTAATTCTGTGACATCAGCAACTGAAAGGGGTGGGGACAGCTGTAAAGGAGCAGAGTTTTTGTATGTTATTGAAGATAAGCTGCTATAAATTCAAATTAGTGCCATAACTTTAGGATGTTAAATGTAATCCCCATGGTAACCACAAAGAAAATAGCTATAGAATATAAACAAAAGGAAAGGAATTTAAACATTTCACTACAAAACTCAACTAAACACAAAAGAAGACAGTACTATAGGAAATGAGGCACAAAAAAGCTCTAAGGCATACAGAAAACAAACAGCACAATGACAGGAGTAAGTCCTTCCTTATCAGTATTTACTTTAACTATAAATGGATTAAACTCTCCAATCAAAAGACAAAGATTGGTAGGATGGATAAAAATACATGATTCAACTACATGCCCTACAAGAGACTTATGTGAGACCCAAAGACATAAATAGGTTGAAAGTGAAGGGAGAGAAAAAGATATTGCATGCAAATAGTAACTAAAAAGACAGCCACAGTGACTATACTAATATCAGTAAAAAAGAAAAAAAACCCTTTAAATCAAAAAAGGTAACAAGAAGACAAAGAAGGACATTATATTTTAAGAAAAGGTTTAATACAGCAAGAAAATGTAACAATTATAAACATTTACACACCTAATGACAGACCATAAAAATATATGAAACAAAAACTGACAGAATTGAAGGGAGAAATAGACAGTTCTACAATAACAGCTGGAAACTTCTATGCAGAATAATGAATACTCTATTCATAATAATGAATAGAACAACCAGACAAAGATAAGTAAGGAAACAGAGGATTTAAATAACACAATAAACAAACAGGATCTAACAGACATATACAGAACACTCTACTCAACAATAACAACATGCACATTCTTCTCAAGAGCACACAGGACATTTTCCAGGATAGACTGTATGTTAGGCATATAAAGAGAAATAAAGTCTCAATAGATTTTAAAAGATAGATATCATACAAAGTATCTTCCCTAACTACAATGGGATAAAGTTAGAAATCAGTAACACAAAGAAAACTGGAAAATTCACAAAATTGTGGAAATTAAACAAACAGTTGTAAACAACCAATGGATCAAAGAAGAAATCACAAGGGAAATTAGAAAATACCTAGATATAAATGAAAATGAAAACATAAACATACCAAACACTTATGAGACGCAGCAAAAATGGTGCAAAGGAGGAAGTTAATAGTTCTACACATTTACCTTAGAAAAACAAGAAAGATCGGAAATCAACAACTTAAGTTTGCAACTTTTAAGAACTAGAAAAAGAAGAACAAACTAAATCCAATGCTAGCAGAAGGAAGGAAACAATAAAGATTAGACATAAACAAAATAGAGAACAGAAAAAAACCTATGAAACCAAAAGTTAGTTCTTTGAAAAGATCAACAAAGTTGACAAACCATTAGCTGGATAGACTAATGATTCTACAGAACTTAGAAGGACTATAAATAATTGTATGCCAAAAAAACTGGAGAACCTAGATGAAATGGACAGAGCCCTTGAAATACAAAACCTACCAAGACTAAGTCACAAATAACAGGAAATCTGAACAGACATAACTAGTAAGGAGATGGAATCAGTAATCACAAATTTCCTCAAATATGGACCTGATGGCTTTACTGGTTAATTCTACCAAACATTTAAAGAAGAGTTAATACTAATCCTTCTCAAACTTTTCCAAAAAATTGAAGATGGAACTCTTCCTAACTCATTCTATGAAGCCAACGTAATGCTGATACTCAAGTGAGACAAAGACACTACAAGAAAAGCAGATTACAAGACTACAAGAAAAGAAGATGACACCCTTTAAGAACATTACTGCAAAATCCTCAGCAAAATTCTGGCAAAGAGAATTCAAATTTAAAGGATTATACAACATGACCAAGTCAAGCCACAGAATGGGGGAAAATATTTGCAAATCATACACTGGATAAGAGATTAATATCCAGAACATATAGAGAACTCCTAAAACTCAGTAACAAAGAAACACCCAATTCAAAAATGGGCAAAGGACTTGAACAAACATTTCTCCAAAGAAGATATACAAATAGCCAACAAGCACATGAAAACATGCTCAACATCACTAATCATCAGGGAGATGCAAGTCAAAATCACGATGAGACACCAACTCACACCCACAAGGAAAGTAGTGTCGAAAAACCAGAAAACACAAACAAATGTTGGTGAGGATGTGGAAAAACTGGAACCCTTGTGCAGATTTTGAAGACTTACCATTAAAAAAATGTAAAATATCTCAATTTGGGTATCAATTACATGTTGAAATGATACTTTGGATATACTGGTTTAATAAAACATATTAGTAAAATTACAATAGCCAAAAGGTAGAAGCAACCCAAGTGAACTTCAACAGACGAATGCATAAGCAAAATATGGTGTATACACAGAATGGAATATTATTCAGCCTTACAAAGGAAAGAAATTCTGAAATATGCTACAAAATGTATGAAACTTGGGGACATTATGCTAAATGAAATAAGTCAGTCACAAAAAGACACTGTATGATTTTACTTTTGTGAAATACTTACAGTAGTCAAAATCTTAGAGAGAGAAAGTAGAACAGTGGTTGCCAGGGACTGAGGGGAGGGGAGAATAGGGAGTTATTGTTTCAGAGATAAAGAATTTCAGTTTTACAAGATGAAAAGAGTTATGGGGATGAATGGTAGTGATGGGTGCACAACACTGTTAATGTATTTAACACCACTGAACTCTATACTTAAAAATGGTTAAGATGGTAAACTTAATGTTACATGTATTTTATCACAATAAAAAAAAGAAAAAAGGGAGAGTGACATCAGCATCACGGAGGAGTGAGTCATTACCTTTGTCTCTCCCCTCTAAGTTACAACCAGTCAGACAACCATTGACCAATAAAGGACTCCCTGCACAGCACACCAAAATACTTGAGTGATCCATGCACCTCTACATCTGAAGGTGGGTGGACTAGACCTCCGTGAGGCAGCGGAACTAACGCAGTAGCCCCTTCCCTCTCCCTCAGTGGCAGCAATCCAAAACATGGATCTGCACACCAGCACACAAGCCAGTGACCACCATGGGCTACAAGAGCAAATATGGCACTCCGTGGCTCGGCCCGTGTGCCCCTACCTCCAGTGGCACACACATCCTGAGGCTCTAGGAAACAGAGCACAGACAGAGACCAGGGCCTTCCTCATCCCACAGAACTGGTGCCAAACTTTCAGCAGTGGGGACTGCATTTGAGGCATAAATTTCCCCAGCAGGGGTGGGGTGCCCAGATCTGAGATTTTAGAGCAGGCCACTAGTGTGATTGCCAGTGCCATCAACCAGAGGCTGAGGCCCCTGCCCACCCTCAGTGGTAGCACACATGTCCTGAGGCTTCAGGACACAAAGTGGTGCCGGTGACCAAGCCCCCTACTCCTCCCCTGGCCACGGCACTGGTCTCTCCAGCAGTGGGGACAGCAACCAAAATGCAGATTTCACCAGAAGGAGTAGGGTGCTCGGACATGAGGTCTCAAAAAGCACACCAGCGGATGAATGCCAGTGACCACAGACTGCAAGGCCAGCAACAACACTTGTGGCTTAGCTTCTACTTCCATAGCAGACGCAGGTGACACCTGTGACTTGAGGCTTCAGGAACCACAGCAGAATCTGAGACCCAGACCTTAGTGATAGCACCCCCAACACTGGCTGTACCAACAGCAGGGGCTGATTACAAAAACCTGGGCCCCCAACAGCAAGAGTGAGACCTGTGAACCTAGGTGCTGCTAGCACCACCAGATAACCCAGGAGCAGTAGCCCAGGTAGTTCACAGAGCAGCAGCACCTGAGCTCATGGAGAGCCCATGGAGAGCAAGTTGGGGAACACAAGACCCAGGTACCTCAGAAGCAGCAGAAGTGCTCACAGCCAGGCGATCTTGGTGGCAACAACTGAGACTGCATCAATGTCAAAACCAGCAAGGCACTAGCAACCTCAGAGGCATAAGTGGCCAAAGGAGGGCACTAATGATGCCTCTAGCAGAGGTAGTGGAGGGTGGAAAGTACAGGCTCTCAAATACAACCAGAAGTAGCTCAGAACCAAAGTAACCAAAGCCGTTGCTGATTAGAAAGGTGGTTACTATCACAAATGCACAGACAGAGAATCAATTCATCAAATACCATGAAGAACTACAGTAACACGGCAGAACAGAAGGAGAATGAGAGCTCTTTAGCAACCAAACTTGAAGTCACAGATGATTACAATCTGACTGACAGAGAATTCAAAATAGCTGTCATAAAGAAATTCAGCAAGTTACAAGAAAACTCAGAAGGACAGTTCAATGAGCTTATGAATAAAATTAATGAACAGAAGGATTACTTCACCAAAGAGACTGAAGCTCTAAAACAAAAACCAAACAAATTCTGGATATGAAGAGCACAACTAATGAGATGAAAAATAATGTAGAAAGCATAAAAAACAGAGCAGACCTTATGGGGGAGAGAATCAGTGAACTCGAAGATAGAAACCTAGAAATGATCCAGGTGTAAAAGGAGAGAACTAAGATTTTGAAGAAATGAAAAAATTCTTTGGGATATATCTGACTCAATTAGGGAAAATAACATAAGGATTATAGGTATCCCAGAGGGAGAAGAGAAGAAGAAATGAGCAGAGAACTTATTCAAAGAAATAATAGCTGAGAACTCCCCAAACCTGGGGAAGCAACTGGACATACAAGTACATGAAGCTAACAGAACTCCTAATTACATCAATGCAAGAAGACCTTCTCCAAGGCATATAATATTAAAACTGTCAAAAGTCAATGACATAAAATCAACATACATAAATCAGTAGCATTTCTACAGGCTAACAATGAACTAACAGAAAAAGAACTCAAGAACTCAATCCCATTCACAATCGCAACAAAACGAATAAAATGCCTTGGGATAAATTTAACCAAGGAAGTGAAAGATCTATACAATGAAAACTACAAGACTTTTTTGAAAGAAATTGATGACAACATAAAGAGATGGAAAGACATTCCATGCACATGGATTGGAAGAATAAACATAGTTAAAATGTCCATACCGCCTAAAGCAATCTACAGATTCAATGCTATCCCAGTCAGAATCCCAATGACATTCTTTACAGAAATTGAACAAAGAAACCTAAAATTCATATGGGGCAACAAAAGACCCCGAATTGCTAAAGCAATCCTGAGAAAGAAGAACACAGCTGGAGGCATCACAATCCCTGACTTCAAAACATACTACAAAGCTACAGTAATCAAAACAGCATGGTACTGATACAAAAACAGGTGCACAGATCAATGGAACAGAATTGAAAGCCCAGAAATAAAACCACACATCTATGGACAGCTAATCTTCGACAAAAGAGCTGAGGGCATATAATGGAGAAAAGAAAGTCTCTTCAACAAACGGTGCTGGGAAAACTGGACAGCCACATGTAAAAGAATTAAAATTGACCATTCTTCTTCACCATTCACAAAAATAAACTCAAAATGGATCAAAGACCTAAAGATTAGGCCTGAAACAATAAGTCTTCTGGAAGAGAATATAGGCAGTACACTCTTTGACATCAGCTTCAAAAGAATCTTTTCAGACACCATAACTCCTCAGATGAGGGAAATAATAGAAAGAATAAACAAATGGGACTTCATCAGACTAAAGAGCTTCTTCAAGGCAAGGGAAAACAGGATTGAAACAAAAAAACAGCCCACTAATTGGGAAAAAATATTCACAAGTTTTTTATCCGACAAAGGCTTAATCTCCATAATATATAAAGAACTCACACAGCTCAACAACAAAAAATCAAACAACCCGATCCAAAAACGGGCAGGGGACGTGAACAGACATTTCTCCAAAGAAGATATACAGATGTCCAATAGACACATGGAAAGATGCTCATCATCACTAGTCATAAGGGAAATGCAAATCAAAACTACACTAAGATATCACCTTACACCTGTTAGAATGGCAAAAATATCCAAAACCAAGAGTGACAAATGTTGGAGAGGTTGTGGAGAAAAGGGAACCCTCATACACTGTTGGTGGGAATGCAAACTGGTGCAGCCACTATGGAAAACAGTATGGAGATTTCTCAAAAAGTTAAAAATAGAAATACCGTATGACCCAGCCATCCCACTACTGAGTATCTATCCTAAGAACCTGAAATCAGCAATTCCAAAAGTCCCATGCACCCCTATGTTCATCGCAGCATTATTTACAATAGCCAAGATGTGGAACCAACCTAAGTGCCCATCAACTGATGATTGGATAAAGAAGATATGGTATATACGTACAATGGAATACTACTCAGCCATAAAAAAGGCCAAAATCATCCCATTCACAACAACATGGATGGACCTTGAGGGTATTATGTTGAGTGAAATAAGCCCAACAGAGAAAGACGAACTCTGTATGACTCCACTCATAGGGGGAAGCTAACATATAGACAAAGAGAATTGATCAGTGGTTACCACGGGAAAGGGGGTATGGGGGAGGGCACAAAGGGTAAAGTGGTGTACCTACAACATGACTAACAATAATGTACAACTGAAATTTCACAAGGTTGTAAACTACCATAATCTTAATAAAAAATAAAAAAAATTAAAAAATAAAGTCAATGACAAAGAAAAAATATTAAGGGCAGCAAGAGAGAGGAAAATAACCTACAAAGGAACTCCCATTGAGCTTTCAGCAGATTTCTCAGCAGAAACCTTACAGGTCAGGACAGAGTGGAATGATAAAATTCAAAATATTGAAAGACAAAAACTATCAGCCAAGAATACTCTATCCAGCGAAATTATCCTTCAGATATGATGGAGAAATAAAAGCTTTCCCAGATAAACAAAAGCTGAGGCAGTACATCACCACTAGACCTGCCTTACAAAAAATGAGGAAGGAAGCCCTTCTATATGAAACAAAAAGGCAAAGGTTTACAAAGCTTGGAGCAAGGAGATAAATATATAGACAAAATAAAAAACTGCAGCTTTATATCAGAACAGGTTAGCAAACAATTATAAAAGATAAAAGGGAAAGAAAGCATCAAAAATAACTATAAACACTTCAATTTGCTCACAAACTGACAACACAAAAAATGATTTGTGACAACAAAAACATAGAAGGGATGGAACCTGCTTAGGTTAATGGAGATAAGAGGCTATCAAAAAATGGACTATCTCATCTATGAATCTTTTATACAAACCTCATGGTAACCACAAAACAAAAAATCAGAGCAGAGTCACAAATCACAGATAAAGAGAAAACCACCAAACTAACATGACAGAAATACAAGGGAAAAGAAACAATGGAAATATAGAACAACTTGAAAACCAAAGATAAAATGGAAGTATTAAGCCCTCAAATATCAATAATCACTCAATGTAAATGGATTGAATTCACTAATCAAAAGACACAGAATGGCTGGATGAATTAAAAAACAAGACCCAACAATATGCTGCCTCTAGGAAACGCATCTTAGCTTTAAAGACAAACATAGGCTGAGAGCAAAGGGATGGAAGATGATATTCCAAGGAAATGGCAAGCAAAAGAAACTGGGTATAGCCATATTTATATCAGACAAAGCAGACTTCAAGATGAAAAAGATAATGAAAGACAAAGGTGGGTATTATATAATGATAAAAGGGACTCTCCACCAAGAAGACATAAGACTTATGAATATATATCCACCTAACACAGGAGCACCAAAGTATATGAAGCAAATATTAACAGACCTAAAGGGAGAAATCAACAGCAACACAATAATAGTAAGGGACCTTAACACCCCATTTACATCAATGAATAGATCATCCAGACAGAAAGTCCACAAGAAAACCATGGCCTTAAATGAAACACTGTACTAGGTGGACTTAGTAGATACATAGAACATTTCATCCAAAAACAGCAGAATACATGTTCTTCTTAAGTGCACATGCAACATTCTCAAAGATAGATCATATGTTGGGAAAGAAAGCAAGCTTCAGAAAATTTAAGAAGACTGAAATCATTCCAAGCATCTTTTCTGACTACAATACTACGGAACTAGAAATCAATGACAAGAAGAAAGCTGGGAAAGTCATAAACATGTGAAGACTAAGCAACATGCTACTGAACAACCACTGGATCAACGAATAAATCTAAGGAGAAATTAAAAACTACCTAGAGACAAATGAAAATGAAAACACAATATAACAACTCTTATGGAATGCGGCAAAAATAGTACTACAAGGGAAATTTACAGTAGTACAGGCCTACCTCAACAAACAAGAAAAGTCTCAGATAAACAAGCCTACCCTATACCTAAAAGAACTAGAAAAAGAACACAGGCCAAAGTTAGCAGAAGGAAGGAACTAATAAAAATCAGAGCAGAAATAAACAAAATATTGACCAAAAAAACAATAGAAAGCATCAGTGAAACTAAGTAGAATGTACATTAGTGGTTGCCTAAGCTTGAGGGAGGGCAGGGCAGAAGAAGTATGATGAATGACTGGTAATGGGCACAAGGCTTCTTTTGCAGATGACGAAAACGTTCTAAAATTAGATTATGGTAATAGCTGCGCAACTCTGTAAAGGCACTAAAATCCACTGAATCATACACTTAAAATGGATAGCTTTTATAGTATGTAAATTACACCTCAATAAAGCTGGTTTTTTTTAAATGTTACATCAGTCTTCTTCATAATGGTCAAAAAAGAGAAGCAACCCAAATGTCTCAGGACGATGAATAAACAAACACATTGTGATATATTCACACCATGAATACAATTTAGCAATGAAAAGGAAAAAACTACTGATACACACAACAACATGGATGAGCCTTCAAACACTTTGCTGACGGAAAGAGCCAGACAAAAGAATAACAAACTATACGCTTTATTTTAAATAAAGAAGCAAAACTAATCCATGATGACAGAAATCACAATAGCGGTTGCCTGTAGGGGGCGTGAGCAAATGACTGGGATGGGGCAGAAGGGAACTTGCTGGTGTGATGGAAACGTTATCTTCATAGGGATGCAGGTCATACAAGTATATGAATGTGTCAAACCTCATCAAACTGCATGCACATTTATGACCTATGCATTCTATTGTGTGTAAATTATATTTCATTAAAAAAAAAACCTGACTTCCCACTGAGTACCTAGTTCCTAACTGAAGAACACATCATTTACAAACTAAACTGACAAATATGAATGCCTTGATCAACAATTCCTTTCACATTTCCAAGGGCTCCAAGTCACCTCCTAGAAGAGTAGCCTCCCAACTTTACAGTTTTAAGATACCTTAATATACAGTAACACACAAACCTCAAAAATGCATCTATATGTGTTAATTCTCTTTTGCCACACAAGCACTCTGAATTATTCCAAGAGGAAATCTAAATAATAGTTCTTTAAATGAGCTATCATATTAAGGACGACATTACATTTGGGGTAAGTCTACTCTCTCTCCCCGAGGACAGACCCTGATGGACTCAAGTCTTGAACTTGACTTGAAATAATAATTTATTAAGCTCTTACCATGAAGTTAGTACTATGTTATACATGGGCTACACTCATGGAACTCACAATCTACTGAAAAATACAAAAAGTAACATATGACATAATAAACAATAATTAAATATACTTCTATACACTTCAGTGATGGCAAATACCTGTAAAGCATCAGCCACTTCTTCCTCTTTTATAAATGGCAAATATAATTAATTGATAGTGGCACTTTTTCTTGCTGAACAAGGCTGCAGTCTCAGAATTCTTCTTAATGCAGTGCTCCATAAAGGCCCTAACAATGTGCTTGAACTGGCAGAGGAAATAAAACCTATATGCCCCTACTACGAGTGTTGTAAAAATACAGAGAAGTAGACCAAAAAAGGCTACAGGAGGTTTTAGTGAGAAGGCAGAACATTCATTCATTCATCAGCCAACATTCATTTACATTACCTACTAAATGACAGGAATTAGGGCTACTAGGGAAACTAAATCAACAAGATATGGTCCCAGATTTCCAAGAACTCAAATTCTAGTGAAGAAGCAAAACAATGATAAAACAGGGTGTTGAGTGCTATGAAATATACACAGGGGTTCCGGGCATCTAAATGAGACCATGATCAGGGAATGCTTCCAGGAAAAAGTGACTCTTCGGCCAAGTTGTGGAGCATAGCCAAATAAAAACTGACGGAAGGGGAGTCACATCACTAATGTGACAATATAGGTCGTTCTTCACTTTGCTCTCCCTTGCAACAACTAACAAGCATTCATGGAAGAGACACCATAAGAAAGATGGAAGGGTAGAACACACGGGTAGGCAAGGTAGTACGAAAAAAATACAGTGTGTTCAGAAAAACTCTAAACACTTTTGCGCAGCTTTATGCAGAGTCAATCATGAAATATGAGAAGGATTTTAAAAAGCAGTAAGGGAAGGGCAATGGCTAGGAGACTACTAGTTTCATAAATTCTCCTCTACCATTCGATTATTACTATATGCAGGTATTCCTAGGTAGAAATTTAAATTTAATGACAAACAAGCTCTAAAGAAATAACGGATCAAGGAAATAATCATTAATAGCTACTAAAAGTATTGAAAGAAAGTCTGATGGGAAACTTTATAATGGTTCATAACACCTGAACCCACTGATTAATGTTTTAAATAAATTTTTAATTTCAGAATAGTCTTAGATTTACAGAAAAGTTGAAAATAGTACAGTTTCCATATATCTCTCACCCAGTTTCCCCTGTTGATAACATCTTACATTATTATGATATATTTTATAACTAAGGTATCAACATTGGTACATTACTATAACTAGACTCTACAGTTACTCGTATTTTACTAGCTTTTCCCTAACGTCCTTTTTCTGTTCCAAGATTCTACCCAGGATATAGTATGTTTAGTTGTCATGTCTCCTTAACCTTCCCTGGTCCATGAAAGTTTCTCAGACTTTGTTTTTGATGACCTGGCTAGTTTTGAGAAATACTGGTCATACTGGTCAGGTATTTTATAGACTGTCTCTTGATTTGCGTTTATCTGATGTTTTTCTTATGGTTAGACTGGGGTTACGTGTTTTTTTTGGTGGTGGTGGGAATCACAGAGGTAGAGGCCATTCTCAACACATCATATCAAGGGTACATGCTATCAACACGATTTATCATTAATAATAATAACACTGATCACCTGGTCAAGGTCATGTTTTCCAGCTTTCTCCAGTGTAAAGTTACTTTCCTTCCCTTTCTGTACTCTACTCTTTGGAAGCAAGTTACTAAGTGCAGCCCACACTCACAGTGGGTGGAGAGAGTTAAGGTCCCTCTCCTGGAGGGGGAATATCTACATAAATTATTTGGAATTTTCCTATATGGGAGATTTGTCTCTTCTCTCCTATTTATTTATTTATTCAATCACTTATTTATATTAGTATCGACTCACAGATATATATACTTTATACTTTGAGAACCAATACTGTCTTATCTGTTTTGTTTATCAAATTGTCCAAGCTCTGGCAATTTGGAGGTATTTCAGGTTGGTTCCTATGTCCCTTTGACATGCCCCTATCCTCCTGGGTGTTTTTTTAGTACTTCCTTACATTTTGGCACTACAAGGTGCTCCAGTCTCATCTTGTATATCTCCTGTTGCAACCCTAGAAGCAGCTTTTCTTCAAGGGATCCTGGTTCCTTTTATTGGAGAATGATAGAACCACTGATTAATTTTAACATCATAAAAATAACCAGACATTCTATGCCCCCTGATGTGATATGATAGGAAGCATATCACACTATCTAGGAGATATTCTTGCCTTCCTCATCGCCTCAAAAAAACTGAACTTGAAGCTATCAAGCCTCAAGAGCTAATTAACAGTTTACAAGAAATCCTGTAAATATGTAACCCTGAGATCCTTCAGTAATCACGTGATGTGCCATGAGGCGAAGCCATAGACAGCAACTGAGACTTGGGAGAGAAATGAAAAGCCCCAAAGATACATAAATCCCTGGATCCAGTCAACTATGAGGCCAGCACTCTCCCTATTCTTCCATGGTTTGATTATATGAAGCAAATAAGCATCTCTCTTTTGCTTATTCTGGACTGAGTCAGACTTCTGTTACTTACAACCAACCAGAGCTAACAAATACAATAAATACAGATAAAGGAAAAGCACGGGAACAAAAATGAGTTTCACACATTGAAAGCAGTAGGAAACAGTTGAATTGCTTAGATGAAGTCAGATTTTAGGTGGTATTTTTAAAAGCCAGGTAGAATGTACTTGCTTTTAAAATTTAATGCTCTAACCTACTACTACTCTCCTGTGTTTTGGTACTATTACCTATAGGGTTAACTTTTTAGCATGTAATATTTATTTCAATCACACACTGATCTTTTAACATAATTTTAGAAATCAACAGATCTACCCTTTCTTTTCAGTTAATATAAATAGGGCCTAATTGGGGCCGGTCCAGTGGCGCAGCAGTTAAGTTCACACGTTCCCCTTTGGTGGCTCGGGGTTCACCGGTTCAGATCTTGGGTGCGGACATGGCACCACTCATCATCAAGCCATGCTATGGCAGGCATCCCACATATAAAGTAGAGGAAGATGGGCATGGATGTTAGCTCAGGGCCAGTCTTCCTCAGCAAAAAGAGGAGGATTGGCAGCAGATGTTAGCTCAGGGCTGATCTTCCTCAAAAAAGAAAAAAAAAAGATAAATAGGGCCTAAATTATCCTGAGAACAAGTTTAGCTAGCAGTTAGAGGAATATACAGGCAGTTCAAGTACTCCTTATCATCCAGCAATAAAGTAAAAAACCTTTTCCCCTTTGAACTTTATCCAGTAAATATCTGATTTAAGAGGAGGTAACAGATGTTAGAAATTCTAGAGTATCTATGAAAATCTTTTGGCATAAGTAACATATTAAAGATGGAAAAAAATAAGTCAGTTATTGAGTACACAATGTACCAAAGACTAGTACATTTTTCTTTTTAAGATTTTTAAAAATTTTTTTCCTTCTTCTCCCCAAAGCCCCCCGGTACATAGTAATATATTTTTAGTTGTGGGTCCTTCTAGTTACGGCATATGGGACACCACCTCAGCAGAGCTTGATGAGTGGGTGCTAGGGCCACACCCAGGATTCAAACCGGCGAAACCCTGGGCTGCCTAAGCAGAGAGCGGGAACTTAACCACTCGGCCACAGGGATGGCCCCAAGACTAGTACATTTTTAGGAGTAGAAAACATATCCCATTTTAGAGTTGAAATCAGAATTTTTTTTTCAGACTTTTTTGAACTCTCTGAAAAAAATGCTTTTCTAAATTCCTAGAGCAATAGAACAACCACTGCAACATTTAAATATTCAAGTCCCAGAAAGTAACACCTCTAATGGAATGGAACTATGGCATATTTTTAACAAGTGTGAAAAGATAATGTGATTACATATACTTCTAACCAATTTCCTAAAGCAGTTACATAAGAAATAAATTAGACTGTGTTTACTAATATAGAAAAGGTCTTAATCATTAGGATTATTCAAAGTGAATTTTATGACATCAAATTATTTAATAACAGAAGACAATTAGAACACAGTTCTAAAATTACCATGAAAAACAAAATATATGCTATGTCACATACATATGCTTTTTTAAATACAACTCAGATTGAATATATTAAGTAGATGAGATCTGTCAGTCTGCACTGTTTTTCAAATCAGAAAATAAGAAAAAGTAAGCATGGAACAGTCTATAAAAATTATTTTTCCCTCCACTATCAGTTGCTGATAGTCTCTTAGGAATAGGGTGTACCATTTGTACCTGCTTTCTCATTTGCATAAAGCTATCCTCCAGATAAATCAGTGGGTAAAAGAAAAAACTGGAATCAGTTCACAAGTACATTTTCTACTTTCAAACATAAAATTAATACCCAATCTATATTTGTGGTCGTTTAAATTTCAGTATAAGAAATGGTGACAGTGGTTTTTAAATAACTTAAGAACTTTTACCATCTGTTTTAACAACAAATCAATTTTGTGTTTGTATGCATAGTTAAGGACTATGTTATTAACATAGTCACAGAGTTATTTAGATTTGGTTTTCTCGGAGATGAGTTTCATTTCCCTGACCTATTAAGCAAATGCCTGAAACAACAACAACAACAACTATATATATATACACACATTCTAAAGTGAAATCAAGGAACATCTGACCATAAAAAAATCAGCCAATGAAATTACTAACAAGAATATATACATAATAGAAGAATAATGAAACTTTCATATTATTAACTAAAGAAGCCAAAAGAACTCTAACATTTTATTAGTATCTTGTTCTCCAAAGTTAGAAGATATTTTACAGTAGTATCATCTTCCAATTTTAAAAGATTTGTAGAGGCTATACTGTAGTCTTAAAAAAAAACGTAACTAATAACACAAGGAAGTTACGTGTGGGCTGCTCTACCCTCTAATGGTGAATGGTAAGTGAAGTCTATGATAATGTTAATCTCACCCATGGGTATAAACTATAGAATCACAGCTTACCTCACAGTTTCCTTAATTCCAAAATATCTTGAAACATGGTTTCAGGATGTTTTTAATAAAGACTAAAATATAGACAGGAGCGTTAGACCACTTTTCCCTAAAATTTTAAGCTTATGTGTGGCAACATTTTGGCTTTCTCACACACACACAAATTAGGATGCTAAAGCCAAATGATATTACACTTCTTGAAAATAATCATAATTTTATTCTACTATGATATATTTTATATCCTTATAATTGCCAGAAACATGATTGAGTTCACTCTTGACAAACCTATGGCTTTAAATAGCTATGTCTCAAAAAAGATTTACTGGGGCTGGCCCTGCGGCCTAGCTGTTAAGTTTACTACACTCCACTTAGCAGCCTGGATTTGGTTCCTGGGTGCAGACCTACATCACTTGTCAGTAGCCATGCTGTGGCAGAGACCCACATACAAATTAGAGGAAGACTGGCACAGATGTTAGCTCATGGAGAATCTTCCTCAGGAAAAAAAACAACAACAACAACAACAAAAAAAACCAGATTTACTGATAAACATTAAAGTATCATTCTTGATCTAAACGGAGTATGTCAGAAACATAGTGGAGAAAGCTGTTCCCTTTATCTTTCCCCATTTGAATTACAACTAAACAAACATCCATTGACCAACAGAGGATACCCACATAGCACAAGAGGATGTCTGAGAGACTCATGCAGCTATACCTCTGAAGGTGGATGGACTGAGTCACCAGGAAGCAGTGGAGATAAGCAAGCACTCCCCTACCTCTTCCCGCAGCAGTGAGCCAGGTCACAGGTCTTCACACAATGGCCGGCACTACCAAACAGGAGGCAAGGACAGCCCAGCCTGAGGGCAAATGCTATCCTGGCTAGCAGGAGCGTGGACTGTGGCACCGCAGCCCTGCCAGTGGGAAAGTGCCTCAGCGTGACTGTGAGAGGTGGCAACAGCCCTGCACACGAGCACAAATGCTTTCCCAGCTGCCAGGAGTGCCCACTATGCCACCATGGCCCTGCAAGGGGGAATGTGCCTCGGCATGACTGTAAGAAGAGGTAGCGGCAGCCCTGAACATGCATGCAAACACTTTCCTGGCCAGCAAGAGCATCCACTGTGCTGCCACAGCCCTAACAAGTAGCCCTGGCTTGCACCTTGCAAAGAAGCCCCACCCACCAAGCACAGCAGCCAGTGCCACTGTAAGCAGAGGCAGCGGCAATCTGGAATGCACACCAATGCTACCCCAGCCTATGGGAGCACCCACTGTACCTGCACAACTTCCAGTAGATGGGGTGGGAACAGAAACACAGCTCCTGCTTCCTCCCAGCAGTAGCAGGTGGAATCTGTGACCTGATACTACCACAAATGTGCTAGCAAAGGATCAGTTCACCAAACACCATGAAAAATTACAGTAACACTTCAGAGCAGAAGAAAAATGACAAGTCTCCAGAAACCAACCCTGAAGTCACAGAAATTTACAATATAAATGACAGAGAATTCAAAAGATCTGCCATAAAGAATCTCAACAAGTTACAAGAAAACTCAAAAAGACAGTTCAATGAGCTCAGGAACAAAATTAATGAGTAGAGGGAGCAGTTCACCAAAGTGATTGAAATTATAAAAAACAAAATGCCAGAAATTTGGATATGAAGACACAATCAACGAGATAAAAAATAACCCGGAATCCTTAAAAAAATAGAGCTGATGTTATAGAGGACAGAATTAGTGGTTCAGAGGACAGAAATAGAGAAATGCTTCAGGTGGAGGAGAGAGAACTAAGACATTTTTAAAAATGAAGGAATTCCTCAAGAAATATCCACCTCAATTAGGAGAAGCAACATAAGGATTACAGGTATTCCAGAGGGAGAAGTGAGGGAGAAAGGAGCAGAGAGCTTGTTAAAAGAAATAATAGCTGGAAACTTCCGAAACCTGCAGAAAGAACTGGACTTAATGAAGCCAATAGAACTCCTAATTACATCAATGCAAAAGACCTTCTCCAAGGCATACAACAGTAAAACTAGCAAAAGTTAATGACAAAGAAAAAAATATTAAAGGCAGCAAGGCAAAAAAAAATAACATACAAAGGAACCCCTATCACGCTTTCAGCGGATTTCTCAATAGAAACTTTACAGGCTAGGAGAGAAGTGAATGATATATTCAAAATACTGAAAGACAAAAACTATCAGCCAAAAATCCTTCAGATAAAATGGAAAACTACAAGCTTCCCCAGATAAACAAAAGCTGAGGGAGTTCATCGCCACTAGACTCCCCTTACAAGAAATGATAAAGGAAGCCCTCATATCTGAAACAAGAAGCCAAAGGTCTATAATGCCTTGAGCTAGGAGATAAATGGACAAAATCAAAAGACTGCAGCTCTCTATCAGAACAGGTTAGCAAACAGTTAATTGTAACATAAAAGATAGAGGAAAGAAAGCATCAAAAATAACTATAAACACTGCAATTTAGGCACAAACTCACACAACAGAATAATTTGTGACAACTCGGAAGGGGAAGATAAAAGGGATGGAACCTACTTAGGCTAATGGAGCTAAGAGGCTATCAGAAAATGGCCTATCTCATCTATGAGATCTTTTATACAAACATCATGGTAACCACTAAACAAAAATCAGAATAGAGCCACAATTCATAAATAAAGAGAAAACTGAGAAAACCACCACAGAAAAGCACCAAACTCAAATGGCAGTCAGAAATATAAGGGAAAAGAAACAACAGAAATACAGAACTGGAAAACAAGAGATAAAATGAAAATATTAAGCCCTCATAGATCAATAATCACTCTAAATGTAAACAGATTAAATTCTCCAATAGAAACACACAGAGTGGCTGGATGGATTAAAAAACAAGACCCAACAATATATTGCCTCCAGGAAACATAGCTCAGCTCTAAAGACGAACACAGGCTCAGAGGGAAGACAATACTCAAAGCAAATGGTAAACAAAAGAAAGCTGGTGTTGCCATACTATATAAGACAAAGCAGAATTCAAGATAAAAATGACAATGAGAAACAAAGAGGGGCAGTACATAATCATAAAAGGACTTTCCACCAAGAGGACATAACACTTATGAATATACAGGCACCTAACACAGGAGCACCAAAATATATAAAGCGACTATTAGCAGATCTAAAAAGAGAAATTAACAGTAACACAATAAGGTTGTTGACAGGACTCAACAACCCACTTATCAATGGACAGATCATCCAGAGAGAAAGTCAACAAGGAAATAGTGGATTAAAATGAAACACTTGAGCAGATGGACTTAACAGATATACAGAGAACATTCCATCCAAAACAGCAGAATACACATTCTTCTATTCTCAAAGATAGATCTTATGATGGGAAACAAGGCAAGCCTCAATAAATTTAAGAAGAGGAAATCATATCAAGCATCTTTTCCAACCACAGTGCTATGAAACTGGAAATCCACTACAAGAAAAAAGCTGGGAAAGTCACAAATATCTGGAGACTAAACAACATGCTACTGAACAACCACTGGATCAATGAAGAAATCAAAGGAGAAATCAAAAAATACCTGGAGACAAATGAAAATGTCTCCATACCAACATTTATGGGATGCAACAAAAGCAGTTATAAGACGGAAATTCATAGCAATACAGGCCCACCTCAACAAACAAGAAAAATCTCAAATAACTAATCCTAAACTACACCTAACATAACTAGAAAAAGAAAAACAAACAAATCCCAAAGTCATCAGAAGGAGGGAAATAATAAAAATTAGAGCAGAAATAAATGAAATAGAGACTAAGAAAACAATAGAGAGGATTAATGAGACTAAGAGCTGGTTCTTTGAGAAGATAAACAAAATTGATAAACCCGTGGCCAGACTCACTAAGAAAAAAGGAGAGAATGCTCAAATAAATAAAATTAGAAATGAAAGAGGAGAAATTACAATGGATACCACATAAATACAAAGGATTATAAGAGAATAGTATGAAAAACTATATGCCAACTTATAATAGATAAATCCTTAGACTCATATAACCTCCCAACACTGAATTAAGAAGAAAGAGAGCATGTGAATAGACCAATTACAAGTAAAGAGACTGAGACAATAATCAAAAACCTCACCAAAAACAAAAGCCCAGGACCAGATTTCTTCTCTGAAGAATTCTACCAAACATTCAAAGAAGATTTAGGGCCAGCTCCATGGCACAGTGGTTAAGTTAGGTACACTCTGCTTCAGTGGCCCGGATTCACAGGTTCAGATCCCAGGATGTACCTACACCACTTGTCATGCCATGCTGTGGTGGCGACCCACACATAAAGTGGAGGAGGACTGGCACAGATGTTAGCTCAGGGCTAATCTTCCTCAAGAAAAAAACAAAAGATTTAATACCTATCCTTCTCAAACTATCCAAAAAACTGAAGAAGATGGGACACTTCCTAACTTATCCTATGAGGCCAACATCACCCTAATCCCAAAGCCAGACATGGACAACACAAAGAAGGAAAATTAAAGGCCAATAGTGCTGATGAAAAATAGATACAAAAATCCTCAACAAAATACTGGCAAACCGAATACAGCAATACATTAAAAGGATCATACACCATGATCAAGTGGGACTTATGCCAGGGACACAGGGATAGTTCAACATCCGCAAGTCAATCGAAGTGATACACCACATTAACAAAATGAGGAATAAAAATCACATGATCATCTCAATAGATGCAGAGAAAGCATTTGACAAGATACAGCATCTATTTATGATAAAAACTCTCAATAAAGTGAGTATAGAAGGAAAGTACCTCAATATGATAAAGACCACATATGACAAACCCCACAGCCAACATCATACTCAATGGTGAAAAAGTGAAAGCCATCCCTCTGACAGCAGGAACAAGACAAGGGTACCCACTCTCACCACTCCTATTCAACATAGTACTGGAGGTTTTGGCCAGAGCAACCAGGCAAGAAAAAGAAAGAAAATAGATCCAAACTAGAAAGGAAGAAGTAAAACTCTCGCTGTTTGCAGATGACATGATTCTATATATAGAAAACCCTAAAGAATCCATCATAAAACTATTATAAATAATCAAAAACTACAGCAAAGTTGCAGGGTACAAAAAAAAAAACTTAGAAAATCAGTTGCATTTCTACACACTAATAACGAACTAGCAGAAAGAGAAAAATACAATCCCATTTACAATCGCAACAAAAAGAATAAAATATCTAGGAATAAATTTAACCAAAGAGGTGTGAGACCTATACACTGAAAACTAAGACATTATTGAAAGAAACTGAAGAATATATAAAGAAATGGAAAGATATTCCAGGCTCATGGATTAGAAGAATAAACATAGTTAAAATGTCCATATTTCTAAAGCAATCTCCAGATTCAATGCAATCCCAATCAGAAGCCCAATGACCTTCTTGATGGAAATAGACCAAAGAATCCTAAAATTTATATGCAACAAGAAAGACCCCGAATAGCCAAAGTAATCTTGAGAAAAAAGAACAAAGCTGGAGGCATCACAATCCCTGATTTCAAAATATACTACAAAGCTAAAATAATCAAAACAGCACAGTACCGGCAGAAAAAATGACACACAGATGAGTGGAACAGAACTGAAAGCCCAGAAATAAAACCACACATCTACGGACAGCTAATCTTCGACAAAGGAGCCAAGAACATACAGTGGAGAAAGGAAAGTCTCTTCAATAAATGGTGTTGGGAAAACTGGACAGCCACATGCAAAAGAATGAAGGTAGACAAGTATCTTATACCATACACAAAAATTAACTCAAAATGGATTAAAGACTTGAAGGTAAGACCTGAAACCATAAAACTCATAGAAGAACATATAGGCAGCACACTCTTTGACATCGGTCTTAGCAGTATCTTTTCAAATACCACATCTACCCAGGAAAGGGAAACAAAAGAAAAAAATAAACAAATTGGACTACATCAGACTAAAAATCTTCTGCAAAGCAAGGAAACCAAGAAGAAAATGAAAAGACAACCTAACCCACCAACTGGGAGAAAATATTGGTAAATCATATATCTGACAAGGGGTTAATTTCCAAAATATATAAATAACTCACACAACTCAACAACAACAAAACAAACAACCCAATCAAAAAATGGGCAGAGGATATGAACAGACAGTTTTCCAAAGAAAATATACAAGTGGCCAACAAGCACATGAAAAGATGTTCAACATCACTAATTATCAGGGAAATGCAAATCAAAACCACAATGAGATATCACCATGCACCTGTCAGAATGGTTATAATTACCAAGACAAAAAGTAACAAATATTAGAGAGGACATGGAGAAAAGGGAACCCTCATACACTGCCGATGGGAATGCAAACTGGTGCAGCCACTATGGAAAACAGAATGAAGATTTCTCAAAAAATTAAAAATAGACATAGCATATGATCCAGCTATCCCACTACTGGGTATTTATCCAAAGAATTTTAAATCAACAATTCAAAGAGATTTATGCATCTCTATGTTCACTGCAACATTAGTCACAATAGCCAAGGCATGGAAGTAACCCAAGTATCCTTCAACTGCTGAATGGATAGAGAAGATGTGTTATCTACATACAATGGAATACTACTCAGCCATTAAAAAAGACAAAATAGGGGCTGGTCTTGGGGTGTAGTGGCTAAGTTGGTGCACTCTGTTTCGGCAGCTCAGGGTTTGCAGGCTCAGATCCCGGGGTGGACCTACACACCAGTCATGAAAGCCATGCTGTGGTGGTGTCCCACATACAAAATAGAGGAAGATTGGCACAGATGTTAGCTCAGGGCCATTCTTCCTCAAGCAAAAAGAGGAAGAATGGCAACAGATGTTAGCTCATGACCAAGCTTTCTCACCAAAAAAAAAAAAAGACAAAATTGTCCCATTTGCAACAACATGGAAGGATCTTGAGGGTATGATGTTAAGTGAAATAAGCCAGACAGAGAAAGACAAACACTGCATGACTTCACTCATATATGGAAGATAAACAAACACATGGATAAAGAGAACATATTAGTGGTTACCAGAGGGGAACAGGATCGGGGAGGGTAGGGTGAAAGGGATAAAGGGGCATATATGTATGGTGACAGATAAAAATAAGACTATTGGTGGTGAACACGATGCAGTCTATACAGAAACTGATAAACAATAATGTACACCTGAAATTACACATTATAAACCATTATGACCTCAACTAAAAAATATATGTATTATTCTTAAAATCATCGTGTTTTCCAGAATACAGATAGTCACAGTAACACTTACCTCAGTCTTTTTACTAATGTGATCTGTAAAGGAAAAAAAAAAATGATGAGACTTCATTGAAGAAATTAAAGTATTTTAATAGGTAAAAAAATACTTAAAGTAATTGCAAAGAATTTCAAAATTATAATAAGAGTTATAGAAGTCTTTTGGGGGTTATCTAGGACTCGTCATATTTACTTTCCCAGGGATAAGATATTAAAATTAAGTTTGTAATTACTAATTTGCTCTAGTCAGAGACTAGGTCTTATTATCCCAGTAAATGCCACACATATGAAGCAGTATTATTAAATTTTAAACATTTGAATTCCATATAATTTAAGGTTTTGGTTTCATGTAATTTTTTGGCCGGGGGAGACTTGAGTGGGGACAAATCTTTTTAAAATCAAACCACAGGGTACTATAACTACAAAAACTGTACAGATCACTGCCTTTGTGGAATAAAATAAAAAGTAGAGTAGTAATTTGTGTCCTTTAAAACCATTAGCTAGTTTTTTAATTTTAAAAATATACCTTACAGTGATTTGATAATACTATGAAAAAACTCCTAAAAATTAATGTATATTTCTAGAATGAACACCCAAAAGAAGCTGTAACATATTTATCAAGATTAAACAAATCAGTAACAACACAGCATTTCTGGAAAGGGATTACAGAATGAGGAAAAAGAAGACATAATGGAATCCACACAGATATAAGGTTGAAACTAAAGTACAAAGAGGGAGCAAGCGTTCTTATTTAAATTGGAGATGATGAGGATATCTAATATTTAACAATGCTTCTTGCACACAGCAGAAATTTTCCATCCTCAAAGACTAAAAATCATCTAATAGAATAGCTTTCTTACAATTGAGGATCTAAAAGCTAGTCCAGTTCTCTGAAGTATCCATCGATCAGAATAGAGTCCATAAACACAATAAATGTGAAAATCACAAGTTTCAGATCAAACTACCGAATTCTAGTACAGTCATTCTTCTAGCATGTTCTACTTAGCATACAATGTGATGCCAGAACCCAAGAAAGAATCATGACTGTGTTAATCATGTCTTGTAATACTTCTGTAGCTTCCTTTAACAATATCACACACTGATATCTTTCTTAATCCATCTAATAAATTTACATAGCACTTAAAATATCAAACATACGGAAAATAAATTAGGAGTTTTAAAAAGCATTCTTTTCATGTTTCTGCCTAGTTTTTAATGAAATATATTTCTTACATAAAATCTTTCTTAAACTAGAAATTTTATTTTAACATAAATCTTTTTTTCTTCCCCTGAGGAAGATTAGCCCTGAGCTAACATCCGTGCCAATCCTCCTCCACTTTACATGTAGGTCGCTGCCACAGCATGGCTGACAAGTGGTGTAGGTCTGTGCCCACAATTCGAACCTGTGAACCTGGGCTTCCAAAGCAGAGAGTGCTGAACTTAACCACTATGCCATGGGGCCGGCCCCCATATATCTATTTTCTTAACCCCAAAACAAAGCAACTTAATCAGAGAGGCAGACTGCAGGAAAAACTTTCCTGATCCTTAAAGGAAAGCAATATAATCTTCTAAACTTACTCTTAATTTCACAGATAAGCTTGTTTCCGAAAACAGTAAAGTATTTAGGCTTTTTTTTTTTAGATTATTGCTGGGGTATTATTAATCCTCATGGAACAAATGCCCACTGTAGCGTCAAGGCTAAATTCATATTAATCAAATAGACTGCTCTGTAAATGAACAAACAGCTGTTCATCTGGTCACCAACTATTTTGATTGGTATAAGAACAGTGTTGTTCAATACGATTTTCTGTGATGATGGTAATGTTCTAGATCTGTGCTGTCTAATATGGAAGCTACTAGTCACAAGTGGCTACTGAGCATGTGAAATGTAGCTAATGCAACTAAGGAATTTCTTATTTTAGTTTTTCTTTATTAATTTACCTTTAAGCTGCCATACATGAATAGTGGCTACTATATCATACAGTACAGATTTAGGGTTTTCACCATTTCCCATATCAAAAACAATATGCTTTGTGGTCTTATCTTCAAAAATTTGGTGGATGGTATAATTTTCTTCAGTATTTTCTGTTTGATAACAAAAATACAAATGATATTATAAAGAGTTTTCTGGTCATAAGTCTCATTCTAAAAATCTGCATGTTAATTTTCTAAGCTGTAGTTCCAGACAACTTGAAGAGGTGGACCAATAATGGGATGAAACCTGAAGATGCTCTTCCTGGTCTAAAGCCAGCCAAATCACTGTATATATAAAGACAATAATATGTTTCAAGATGACTCAAAAACTACAAATGTCAATTTTTATTTTCAGTGAGCTTTAAAAAAGGGACAAATTCAGAAATATCAATCTAGTTTTATGGGGTATGAATGACTAATTTTAAACTACTACCCCCAAATGGTTTATTTCCAAACAGGTTGACATTTTATATTCTAAATAACACATTAACAAAACCACTTTACTTATTTTAAAAATTAGATTAAAAAAGTACTTACAACTTAAGTATACAAAGACTTAGGATAGTTTTTCTAGCATAACAGATTTCATACATATATTACCTTCAGATTGAAAATCTTTTAGTGATATCGTGAGAGGTTTGTCTTTTCCCTGATGGTTCTTTCTTTTATCTTTTTTATTCATCACTTTTGACTGAGATGAAGCATTTTCAGCATTTTCATACTCCTAAAAAGAATTACCAATGATAATTAAGCTTGGTTTACACTAATAAAATCAACTCACCAATAGGTAATATGTCTTTAAAAAATTTTTTTAAGATAAAAAGCAAATAAAAAATAAAAACTTACTTTAGCCAAATTATATATAAGGATACACTTTAATTTATACACTCAATCTCTTGACTCTTAAACATTAAAATAAAAGCAAAAAGTTACGCCTTGATCTATAAACCCTCCTAGTTGCCACTTTCTTCTCCTCCTTCTCCACTTCAGGAGCAAACTTAAAACAATAATCTACAGTCAATTTCCTTTCTCACTCCCCTGAAATCTGGCTTCTGCCGTTTTCTGATACTAAAATTAAGGTCAACCTCCCCTCCAATGGTAAATCCAAAAGACATTATTGTTTCAAGCATGTCTTAGGTTTTTCAATATACTTCTGACTACTCGTAAGTCTCCTTCACTGGCTTCTCTTTTCCCAACTCTGTTCTTAAAAATGTAGCTGCTGTTCACCATTATTCCATTCTTAAGCTGTTCTTCTTAGGCTTTATACCCACCGTTCCTCAAATTCTAAGTTTAAAGTTCTACCTATACACTGATGATTTCTGTATGTACAGACAACTCAACTGGAATGTTTAATAAGCATCTCCAGACTACATATGCTCACTCTGCCTTCCCTACATCATCCTCTAAGTAAGCACCTTGTTTAATGCCACTAACATCTACACAACCATCCAGGCTAGAAACCTCAGAGTCATTCTTGCCTACTGTTCTACACACTTTATATCCAAATTAGTCACTAGATCTTGTTGAGTTTCTCTGCTAAAGATCTCAAACCTATCCTCTTTTCTTCACACCTTCTGTCATTTCTCCTGTCTTCTTTTGCTTGACACTGCAACACCCTCTAATTTTAGCCCCTCAATGTATCTTCCACAGTGCTACAGCATGAGTTTCTAAAACTAAAACTCTAAATCAATCTAAAAGTTAAAAATATTCAATAGCTCTCTGCTAACAGATGTATAAAACCCAATCTCCTTAGCATGGTACGTGAGGTTCTCTATATCCTATCCTTTTGTCAGTATCTCCAGCAACCCTGGGTCCCTAAGTTGTAGTTTTCCAAATATGCTATACTCTTTCACATGTATATTATCTTGTATACTTGCCACTCCTTCCCTGAGAATGCCTACCAGTGAACTTCTAATAAATCTAGTAAAACTCATTAAGAATCCTTTCCTAAAACCCATCCCCAATAAAGGCACAGAAAATTCTAACATTCTGAATTCCCACTGCACTGAGAATATACATCTCTCAATAATATACATTATAATTACATGTATGTCTCCCTCCACTAAACTCAAGGGCTGGGACCATATCTTTATCTTTGTATTGTGTACCTAGCACATTTAGACTATTCAAAAAAATATTTGGTGAATGAGTGATAGAACAGAATAGAAAATGCCATCCCAAACTTTAGTTATTATAAAAATTCTTAGGCTAGAATAACTATAGTTATTTTACTGGAATATTGACTTAAAACTCAATGACTGTATCAATGTAATCATATCAAACTAGCCATCGCATAAAAAAGGAGTTCCTCCATTCTCTGAGAGTCATTATTATCTGATAAAACCAATGCTTTTTGGTACTAGGCCTATGACTGTGCCAAGAAAACTGGCTGGGAGCATGGTATCTTATCAATACCATCTACTCTACTCCTCCTCTGTAGATCAGCCAATCTTTTTAGTTTTAGAATCTAGACATATATCTAATAACAACAAACCATTATTGTATGATAATGTTCTATTTGATAAACTTTATCTTCAAATTGAGCAAGTCAGGAGGACTTTTCCATTGTAACCTGAAAGTCCATTTAAATGATTAAATCGCAGTAAAGCTAGCTGTATCCATTGCCAGCTTTATGTCTAAATGGACTGGTAACAATAAGGATTACTTATTCTTGATTAATCAAGATAACAGGAATAGTGACATGGAAAAGTGAAACTAACACAGTGTACAAAGTCATTTTACTGGCAACTTTCATCCTCTTCCCTTGAACTATAAATAAACAGAAAAATCATCTGTTGTAAATTTTAATTCCTCTCTTCCCTTCATCTTGAGTGAAGGAGCTAGTGTACAATGACATAGGCCCTTAAGCATGACCAGAGGACATTTATGATCAACCACTGAGTAACTACAAGTTGAATGACTTTTATGGACCAAAAAAAATTCCCAATACACGTAAAGGACTAAAATGTTAAATAATATGAAGATAATACAAATGTTCAATTTAAATACAGAAACTGGAAACCAACAGTACTTTTTATTTAAATGTTCCTACACAGTTACAAGCTGTAGAATGCATTTCAGCACACAGCCCAATATCATGGCTTAGTGACAAATGCTGAGTTCACAAGGCCAAATTATCAGAACTGTCCTCTCATTTATTTTAGTTAATTGTAGTGTATCTCCAGCAGAGGGTCTCTTAATGGATGCCCCTGTACTCATACTTACTTAAATTTTTAAATCTACTTATATAGAAAATATGTTCATTTAAAATAAGTTAAAGTAAATCACTGGCTGTTGGTTTCATTTCCTCTCTTCCTTTCATCTTGGGTGGAGGAATTTCTTAACTAAACATTTCAAATCACCAGACAAAGATTAATCCACATGTTTCTGTTGTCTCTCAAAACTTGAGGAGGAAGCTTATCATAAAAATTTTGCGATAATATTCTGCTACAATGATGAATTCTTAGGACAAACTTTAAAGAACTTTTATACAAAATTCAGACAGGTTGGTCCTCACCTTTGACCACTTAGACCTAAAATATCTAAATTGATAAATGTGTAAATACCTTTTTATGTTCTTCATATTCTAATTTACTTAGCAACAATGCCTTCTCAAGATCTGCTTCAAACATTTCAGACGTCAGCTAAAAGAAGAAAAAAGTTTCACAATAAACAGATGATAGCATTATACATGATATGTGGTATAATGATAGCATTTTACCACACTAGCAAAACAGCCATGACAATATATATAGGAAAAGAAAACAAATACCGTCATGTGTCACTTAACAAGGGGGATACATTCTGAGAAATGCATCATTAGGCAATTGTGTGTTGTACAAACATCATAGAGTGTACTGACGGGGAACAAAATCTGCTACCCTAAAATGTGTCTCTTTAAAATGAGGATTATGGGGCCAGCCCCATGGCCGAGTAAGGTTAAGTTTGCACGCTCTGCTTCGGTGGCCCAGGGTTTGGCCAGTTCGAATCCTGGGCACGGACATGGCACTGCTCTTCAAGCCATGCTGAGGCGGCACCCCACATGCCACAACTAGAGGGACCCACAACTAAAAATACACAGCTATGTACCAGAGGGCTTTGGGAGAAAAAGGAAAAATAAAAAAAAAAAATCTTTAAAAAAAATAAAAATAAAAAAATAAAATGAGGATTATTTTAGCCTGATTATCTTCTTAATCTAGCTCATATCAATTTAATTCTTAGACCAGCAAGAAGAGCCTAGAAGGGTAGGGGAAAATTTCTTCCTCCCCTTCAGTACTTACACAAATCTAGATAGTATAGTCTACGAGACACCTAGACTATATGGTACTAATCTTATTGGACCACCGTTGGATATGCAGGCCATTGTTAAACAAAACATTATGCAGTGCGTGTCTGTATATTAAAAAACAATCTGGGTTCTCCAAAGTTACCTATCCATGCCAAAGTAGAGGATTCTGTATTTTACAGATGATACCAAAGCAAAAGCTTCTAATTTTGAGATTTCTATTTCCCCTTTTATTGTCCATTATCTGTTGTATATCATATAATCTTTTTAATTAAAAAATCTTACGAAGAAATTGACACTGCAATAGATGTCAAAGACAGTATCCAGTTTAAGACCCAAAAAATTTAATAGTGATTATTACCCAAAAATATAAGAATACTGAAAAAGAACTCAGTAAGCATTGTAACACATACCATTTTCTTAATATAGACTAATCCACAGGTATAGAATCTTTAAATAAGGTGACCAAATGTCCTCATATATGCCTGATGTTAGAGAATAATTATAGTACATCATTTTACTCCTATCCTTATATCCCTTTTATATGGTTGCCCTACCTTTAAAGTTATCTGATACTATAATAAAATGATTCTTTGTGATCTATATCTTTTGGTTTCTCCTTCTCACCACTCAAACTCACCTTAATTTCTTACAATCTAGCTTCCACCACCCTCCAATCAAATTATTCTCCAAGAATTACTTCTAAATGCCAAACAGAATTGCTACAGTATTTGTATGGGACTTTGGATTGTCCACCAATGGGGATAAAGTATGTCTGCAGGTGAATATAGGGAAAGTTGCAACATGATAGGAGTAAACATCCTGGATTTGTACACCAGTGTGTGTTGACCTATCCATACCAGATAATGAAATCATAAATTTAGTGGACATCTCTTGTTTTGATCTGTCCAGAAGCCCTTTCTTTATTCCTTTGAATAATTACTCTTCATTCCAAAGTCCTATGATTCTAGCAGGACAGTCAATCACATAATCCTGTATATCACCCACCCCCGTACCCACACAAACATCCACACTACAGTCACTTACAACAGGGTGGGGGCAAGGGATCCAACTCTTTTTTTTCCTGTCCTCGGAATTAAATTTTAAGAACAAACACGAAGCAAGTGGGGTTTAATCATCCGATTATAGCCCTCTAAAAGTGAGAGTACTAGTTCGACTAGTTCAAACCTCTGAGCACCCCAGAAATCCTCAGTCTCCATCCTTCCCAGGACCTAGTTGTTTAGTTCTTAATTCAAATATGTGAATTACTCAGTATCCTTTCAACGAATTATTTTTTGCCAAAGTTAATCAGAATTGTTTCTGTTGCTTAATGATAAAAAAAAAACTAAACTAAAACAGAAACCAACTCCAAAAAGGACTAATCTGTTTCAAAGGGATACCTGGGAAATTAGAAAAATGTAATTGGATTCGTGTAAGCAAAAAAGGAAGTTTACATTAATTTCTCCACCTAAACTCAAAGCAAACTGAACACAAACTATTTCACTATATTTAAAGCATAGTGGTCATTCCAACTTAGAAAAAGTAACAAAACTACTCAAGTTTATTCTGAACAAAGCTGATTCAATTTACCACTAAGTTTTTAATACACATTAATGACATTTAACACTTATGGAAAGGGCATTTAAGATTATTTCCAATATATCTCATATTCTGACTGATATTCCAAAAATAAGTTACTAGGCAGGAGAATAGGTTAAGAAGTTTGGAGCCTTGCAAGATGTCATTATTCTTTTTCATGTTAACTCATATAACTATAAATATTAAAGTAGCTGATTCTAACAGCATGATAAAAACTAAATGAAATGGAACTTTTTGTGTGTGTGTGAGGAAGATTAGCCCTGAGCTAACTGCTGCCAATCCTCCTCTTTTTGCTGAGGAAGATTGGCCCTGAGCTAACATCCGTGCCCATCTTCCTCTGTTTTATATACGGGATGCCTACCACAGCATGGCTTGCCAAGCAATGCCATGTCTGCACCCGGGATCCGAACCAGCGAACCCCGGGCCACCCAAGCGGAACATGTGAACTTAACCACTGCGCCTTGGGGCCGGCCCCAAAATGGAAATTTTAAAGTGAAAAACATGGCTCTCCTCAGATTTGGTTCTAAACGTAGCAGTTTAGAGCTTAAATTTACCTTTTAATTATTAACACAAACTAGTATACAAGGAAATATAAGTAGGAAAAATGATTTAAATTTCAATTTAAATCTTTGAAAACTACAACAAATCTTCCAAAAATGTCACTGCATGATCAATCAGCCAATAAGGATTTAGAGAGAACCTTCTATGCACTTTGCCTGTAGGGTTTTAAAGAAGCAGCATAAATATGATTTTTGTCCTCAAAGAATCACAACTGCAGGTGGAGAAGGAGACTAAGACATATAAAGTATGGGAAATAGAATAAGACATTAAAAGTGCTCCAAAAATTGTGGGGACAAAAGATAAACAACAAATAGAATTCAGAGAAGCATACGGAAAAGAAACTAATTTAAGTTGGTCCTTAAATGACAGATATAATTTGGATATGTAGAAAAAGGAACAGAAAAATTTCAGGAGGAAAGAGTCACGTGAACAAAGGTATAACAAGAATAAGTATACTATGGGATACCAAGGAAAGGGATACCTAATAAAAGGTGAATTCTACAGAATATGAGAGATACAGAAAAAATACAGGCTTTGGGAGATCACACAGGTGGATAATTTATATTCTATTCCACCCATGCTAGCTGTGACTCTGGGCAAGTTCTATATCGTCTATGAATCTCGGTTTCTTCATACATAAAAAGGAAATAGAAATATCAACCTTGCAGGGTAGTTTTGACGACTTAAAGCTATAATATATGTAAAGTATCTAGCGTAGTGCTTGCCTGGTACAAGAGTTACACGCAGTAAATCAGAATCCCCATCCTCTATGTTGGAGAATAATAGAAAATAAGATTATTCCGGTAGGGTAGAATTAGCTTCCAGACACTCCCTAAAAATTAGGGATTCAGGGTAGATGAAAGAGGAATGCTGATAAAAATAATATTAAAGAAATAAACTGGAATATTCCAAGAATGCGAACTTAGAATCAATGTGTCTGGCTAAACCACTGTAATCTCAACATATAGGAACCGTGACCAGAATATAGCAGTGCAGAAAATAAAGAAAGCTAGATCTTAGAAAAGACCAACCAAGTTTTGGAACACTGAATATGAGGTATCAAAGAAGAATTAATCAAAGATAAGATTTTTTGACCCTAGATAACAGGGAGAATGGTAGCACAAGACTAAAACATCAGGAAAGAGAAAGAAAACATGTAAAGAATTCCAAATTCTTTAAACATATCTCAATTAGAGAATGAATTAATTATAAGACTGCTGTAATTATAGTCATCAATCTAAATAATCAGTACATGTATAGCTAGAAGACGGAAGAAAAAAAGAAAGGCTGGGCCTAAAAGACAGGCACCAGGCAAGAAAATGTAAATAAAAACCAGGATTTTTTTTTAAAAACCTTATATTTAAGTTAGCAAACTGAGAATTCCTCATCATTTTCTTTGTACATATGGGAGAAGGAGGAAAAGAAGAAACAGGAAACAGTAGACATTAAAATGCCTAGACGATTGAAGAAGATACTTACATGTGCCCAAGATGGAGTACTTCAGATCCCCTTCCTCTTGGCTTCCTTCATTGCCTCCTACTTCCCATCTAGTAGTAAAACATTTTTTTTCTATTTAACAAACCTATAGCTCAAGGGTTTATGATCAGTTAAAGAATAGGAAGAACCAATGAAAAATGGGAAAGATAGTAAATATTTTGGAACTAGATTTAAAATTTACCCATTTTAAATCCAAGCAAAACAAACTCCAAATGAAGAGCTAATCTTCATTTCTCATAGGCATCATGGGAACAGGGTTATTGGGGTTTTTTTCCCTTCTTTTTTTTTAAGATTGGCCCTGAGCTAACATCTGTTGCCAATCTTCCTCTTTTTTGTTTTTTCCTCTCCAAAGCCCCCCAGTACATAGCTGTATATTCTAGTTATAGGTTCTTCTAGTTCTTCTATTGGGACGCTGCCTCAGCATGGCTTGATGAGCGGTGCTAAGTCCGTGCCCAGAATCCCAACCGGCAAACCCTAGGCCGCTGATGCAGAGCACATGACCTTAACCACTCGGCCACGGCCACGGGGGGTGGCCTAGAACAGGGTTATTGTAAAACAACACAGAAAATCATTCTGAAGACATCTAACACTTGCAGCCAACTGTTTAGCCACAGTAGCAGTAGTGCCCTGTGGTCCTCTAACTTAGTGATTTTCAAAGTGTGGACCACATGTCTTTCACTAATTTGGAAAGTAGAATTATTTTCCAGAAGTCTTCTAATAGTCTTATTGAACATCATGATTTTAAAGGCTGTCAGTGTTCTACAAAAACTGTCTCTATGTGCTCATACTAATTATCAAGTTCAGTTCATTTCAGCTAATGTATCTTCATGTCTTTTGAGTGTTGTTTACATTTATTGTCTGCATTTTTGTTGTATGCTTTATCATATCTCCAGTAATAAAAATGGTTCAATGATTCACTGAAGGATTAAAAGTAATGTAAACAGAATTGTAAATAATGCAACTTACAAAAACACCATAAATTTAAAAATCAACAGGATTCTAATACAGTGAATATAGAACATAAATCTGTATGTGTCAGGACAAGAGTGATATCACTGAAAAGGAAATTTCTAAATAGAAAATTAAGATAGTAAATATTTGAAATTTTGATTTATTGAGTCATCAATCTGTTCCTAGCTTCCTGGTATGAAACATGTCAGTTTTTCTTTCACTTTCAAAGCACAATGACCTGTATGAGTCTTTCCAGAACAAGTACCAAGTAATGTTTTCCAGAACAAAAGTGATGCATTTTATTGCTAAAGAAAGAGCAAAAGAACGCAGAGGATTTATTCCAATTTGCACTCCTTATAGGGAAACCAGGTGCAAGTCAAACTATTGCCAAGGGACTTATTATACCAGCCATACAGTTTATGACAAATATCATGCTCACAAGCAAACAAAAAAGAGAGCAAGCTACTGGTAAATACTTTTATCTGATGGATTGAAGGATACAGTGTGGTATAGTACACATCCTAGAAGATATTTTACTTTAGAGTTGCACAAAACCAGTGATGAATGGAGTCTGAATCAATAAGAAGAAATACACAATAGAATTTGATCTGTTTATCACTGACAGCCCATGAGAAGAGACTTTTCTATTCAGTTAATTATTTTTGAGCCATGATGCAGCCTGAAAAAAGGGTACACCAGAATCAATAATGACAATGTGTCATGAATACAAGAGGTTGTTCATGGACAACATCTACACAGAGATTTATTCCCAGGCAACAGGTGTTGGTGAACAATATGTCTCTTTATCTTGATTCAATATTAAAAGAAATAGTAAAAATTATGGTACAATTAAATCAAAGCCATGGCCTAGTCATCTTTTTTTAAATAGCTTTACTGAGATATAATTCATATATTTCATATATCACATCTCACAACAAAATTCACCCATTTCAAGTGTAAAATATATATCTTCTTTTGATGTATACCTCTCTGCAAAGAAATAGGGAATATAAGATAAGACTATCTTTCCACACTGAAGTATGCTGGGATAGATAAAAGTTTACGAAATGGAAAATGATATAAAAACATTTCTTTTCTTCTAAAATAGGAAATATTTTAAATATACAAGAAATAAATGCCATATATTCACTGCCCACCTGTAAAAGATTCAACATTTCCCTATATTTCCTCTATTTTTAGAACTAAATAAGACATTACACATGACACTGAAGTCCCATTCTAATCTTTTTTTCCTTTCTCCCTCCCACAGCAACCACTATTCTGAAGCTGGAAGTTGGAGTGTGTCATCCCATGCTTGTTTTGTACTTTTACTACATACATGTATCTCATTGTGTGAATCTGCATTTTCCTACTACTAGAGAGTTTGAACATCTTTTCAGATATTTATTGACCATTAAAGCTTCTCTTCTGTCCACTGTTATCATTAGAGTTGTCTCTTGTTAGAGTCTTTAATATATTCTGGATATAAATCGGTTGTTGATCATACGTGTTGCAAATATCTCGTCCCTATCCATGGTTTGTCTTTACCTTGGTTTATGGTGTCTTCAGTCATTCAGAAGTCTCAAAGACATCTGAAAGACCTCAGACATGAAAGTCAAGCCTTGGTTAGGCAGGGTCTTATCCCATATTATAGAAATTTGCTCCAAGGTCACAAAGCTCTGTCCAATGAATGGACAACTGGCTCTAAAATCCTCAAGAAAGCTCTTTGTTACAGGGCCAATCATCTGTAGGGTGCTCAAAACTGTCTGAGAATCTGAGAATTAGTACATAGTTGTCAACACATAGTCTAATTTATGCCAGTATTTTAAAACATTTAAGACACTAATATGCAATAAAGATCATTTCTACAATTTCCAGAAGCTTTGGTAGAATACCTCAGCAAAATATACAATATCTTGAAAAGGCTGAATCTATCCTTTCAGGGTTAATGTATCACAATTTTTAATGTTAGAGAAAAGACTAGAATTAAGATCAAAATGTAGGCGCTGGCCCAGTGGCACAGCAGTTAAGTGCGCACGTTCCGCTTCGGGCAGCCCTGGGTTCGCCAGTTCGGATCCTGGGTGCAGACAAGGCACCGCTTGGCAAGCCATGCTGTGGTAGGCATCCCACATATAAAGTAGAGGAAGATGGGCACGGATGTTAGCTCAGGGCCAATCTTCCTCAGCAAAAAGAGGAGGATTGGCAGCAGATGTTAGCTCACGGCTGATCTTCCTCAAAAAAAAAAAAAAGATCAAAATGTAGTTTAGTTTGTCCCATTTGGTCTTTGTCTTTTAATGAGTAATTCCAACTATTTATATTTACTTATATAACAAAGTATTTGTCTGTTATCCTTTTTTATATTTCATTTCAAAGGCTTCCTTACAATTTCCTTTGCTTTATAACTTGCCAGACTATGTTTTCATTTTATTTTCTTCAAGTGATTTAAAACTTACAGAATGAAAGGAATTAGTTCTCTTTAAATTTAAAAAAACACACATTTGGAACTATTTTTTGTTATCACTGTGAAAAAATCTGAAACACCTACTGACTTCTCTGACCTGTTTCCTTCCTAATTTTTTAAATTCATAAATAGGGATTTCATTTTAGGCAAATTCTTCAAGTGAGTTATGTTCTCTTTAATAACCACATTTACAATCACTACTTAGAGTTAATTCTGTATTGAACTAGCTTCAATTCTCACCACCAGTGCTTTCCAATTATTGTGCTATTTAGATTTGCCTTTTAATTGGCAGTAGTACATCTCAGAAAAATTTGCAGAAAAGATAATGGTGGTATGCTTTCTCAGCCCTTCATGTCTGAGAATGTATTTCTTTAGCATTCACACAAATGACATCTTGGCTAGATATGGAATTGTTGGTCTTAACATTTCAATCCTGTCCTTTAAAGTAGCCAGCCTGATTTTTTCATCCTTAGGTAACCTGTTTTCTCTCATGCATCTATTTATACTATTATTTCCTTGCTTCTCATTCTTAAAATTAAAATCTTTTAAAAAGACTTTTTAAAAGTCTTCAAAACAAGTCTTTAAAAAAGGCTTCAGTTCTTTCAAGCTCAGATTCAAGTCTTTAGCTTACGAAAATTTCTATCAACATTATCTTTAATGACTGCCTCTGTTCTATCTGTTTCAGGGACACTAATTATGCCTCTATTGGATTTCACTTCTGTGCTCCAATCTATCATGTCCATTTTACTGGCAAAACTTATCTCACATTTTTCTTCACACAATTGACTCAATTTTCTTCAAGGTATACTCTGTTCTTTAGTCCTTCTAATGAAGTTTTTGATTCTGATAATATTTTATTTCCCCAATTTCTTATTTCTCCCATCTCCCTTTCGATTTCTCTTAACCACTTTTTCATCTCAGTATATTATCTCACTTTGTTAGATAATATTACTATCCTCTTGACTTTTACAAAATGTTCTGGCCCCTTGGTTTTTATTAAAGCAAAAAATAGGTCCTGTCTAAAATCAACTTCTGTTCCCTGTAGCAAATCTTTTTCAAAGTATGCTTTCACTTCGGACACTAAATACAGTGTTCTTTTCCTTTTATGTAGCAGAAACTTGTCTTCAGTTGACATGAGATCAACTAAGATCCATGTTTGCTCATAAGTAGGCGGAGTGGATGATTCTTTACTGGATGGTTGCTGTATAATGCTAGCTCTCAGATTTCATGCTGAGGCCTAGCTGATGTAAATTTACATTATCACTTTGGTGATTTAGGAGTAGGGAACTTTATCTTAGCATAATTTATCTTTTGTGTTTAAAATAAGCAGCTACATAACAGGCAAGATTTCTATATCCAGCTTTTTGACTGGCTCCGACTTCAATACATGGAGTTTCTCATAGTGTTGTTTCCCTACTATGTGAGGAAGAACACTCACCACACTGTATGCTTTCTGCCTAGTATAGTTACGGCCTGGTCCCTACTTTGAAAATCTATTATTCCATACCGTAAAATAGATTCCAGGTGGTATACTATCCATCTGTTCCAAGGTTTGCCCTTATCTCCTCTTCACTCGTCAGTGTAATTATCCCAGGATCTACTCTACTAGCCACGACCTTAACTATTTTCCTATAAAAGAGACTTCCAAATAAGGTACCAGGTTTTCCTAAGTGACCTGTCAACAGGATATCCAGCAGAAAGTTCATGAGCCTTAGATGACATTCTTATATAGGGTCAGGGCCAAGTCAACTATTTCCTTTTCATAATTACCTGGTCATTTTGGCAGCAATCACGGGGGCCAGAAGAAGGGCAATCAAATATCTGTGCTCAAGTTCCCATATTACACAGAATTCATTTTGGTGCGAATTTGAGTAGTTTTCCTTCATTAATTTTCCAGTGCCCCTTGGGCCACCAGGAGAAATTCTCTCTGGTGAAGACACTGGTAAATTCTATTACTGTCTAAACTAACAGATCATTACATTTATACTAGTAAACCGGAAGAATGTGTCATAATGAATGCTGTAGGAGGAAAAGAAAAATCAAATAACTCCCCCCCAGAATAATACAAGATGATTTATCCAGTATATCAGTGCCTGGAAATATCTTTTGAACAGCATTTGTGCACAGCTCTAGTGTCATAACTGACAATCATGATGAGACCGAGGCACTACAAAATCCCAAAGAAAATGTTATAATTAACATAGTTTATGTTAAGAGCATAGTTTAGTATTATCTAGTTCTCCTAAAACTGGTTACCCAAACATGACAGCTATAACCACTCCATTAAGGCAAACATCTGCTAGAACAATACCTATTCCCAATAGATCAAATGACAGCTTACTAGATAAGCAAATAAATAACTATTCATTTCCCATACATTCAGCATCTCCTAGAGTACATTCCAGTCTTTGTGTTACTTTCCTGGAGAGCACACACACACACACACACAAGAAGAAAATGACTCATCTTAATAAATTACCTATTTAATTTGGTTATTTAATGTTTATTTATAGGGGCACGGAAGAACAAACTATCATGTAAATAGGTTAAAGAAACAAACAAATGTCATAAACTATTTTACATCAAAGTTGAAAAGGCAGTTTCCCCTCAAAGTCTTTCTTTTTTAAACAAAACTGTCACTGGGTATTTTTAACAAGAGATCTCCGGCCCTAAAAATGTGATTTTCTTAATTGAAATAATTTAATCCTGTTGTTCTACCTTACTTATCTCTCCTTCATTTGTAAAAAGGCAGACAAATTAAAAACTCACAAAATAACTTCTTTGAATTGCCAAAACTAACAAAAATAATAAATGTCTCAATCTGCTTTTCTAGTAGGAAAAAAAAAGACCTCTTGTTAAAACCAGCAAATACATGTGAATTAATCCAACCACGATGCTCCTTAGAAGAGTGGTGTCCTGGATTCAGATGTACTGCCATCTTAAAAATGCATAAATTCATTGGAAAAAAAGCAAAATAATGTGATTTACTTAGATGTACCTGCTCATCTCTTTGTCTCCACTCTTGCCAGTTTTCTTCTCGTGAATCCTTCTGTACTGGGTTTGGTAATGAAAGCTCATGTTGAGCATTACAAATGGCATGGGAGGATTTCTGAGGAATTTTCTTAAAAGCAAGATTCCTGAGCTATGAAATAAACAAAAAATATATTAAATTCAGTTTACCAATCCTGGGATACTAATGATTTTTTGGGAAGAAATCAATAATATTTTTATACTTCTAAATACTACTCCAAATATTCATTATGCTAACTCACAAAGCCACTATTTGTGTTTTTTGTAATTTTTGTAAAATATTAATTTTACCAGCATTTGACATAATGTTGTTGGATTTCTAGTTGGTGGATTTCTGGATGAAATGATTAAAAAGTGAAAATGGATTATACTCTATTATCCCACCATTTTAATGATTCTGCTTTACTAAAGGGAAGCAGTTTATAGGAATAAAAAAACAGGATAACAAGAAGTGTGCTTTTAAAATGCAAACCAATAGGGTTCAAAAAGATTAAAGTTTAACAGCTTACAAATTTAAAAGTTTAAATAGCAAGAGAAGATAGCTTAAGCAACCCTAGCAACTACTTTGCTAGTCCTGAAAAATACAGGGCCTAGTCCACAAAGTAATATAATGAACTAAAACTGTACTGGCCAAGCCACTCCCAACAAATCTGAGACTCTGTAGTCGAAACAAAGGAGAAAAATATTGAGAGGCTGTAATGGATTGAATTGCATTCCCCCAAAAGATATGTTGTAGGCCTACAACCTTTGATGTCTGTGAATGTGACCTTCTTTGGAAATAAGGTCTTTGCAGATGTAGTCAAGTTAAGATAAGGTCATACTGAATTACGGTGGACCCTAATCCAATATGACTGGTATCCTTATAAGAAGAGCTGAAGACAAAGATACACAAAGAGAACGCATATAACAACAGACACAAAGATTGGAGTGATGCAGCCACAAGCCAAGGAATGCCAAGGACTGATGGCCACACAAGTATGAAGCAGCAAGGAAGGATTCTACTGGGAGTCTCAGAGAGAGCATGGCCCTTGCTGACACCTTGGTTTGGACTTCGAGCCTCTACAACTGTTAGAGAATAAATTTCTGTTGTATAAGCTACCTAGTTTGTGATACTTTGTTACGGTAGCCCTTGGAAACTAATAAAGAGGCTTTAAGTCACGGATCAACAATTTTAATTGATAATCAATAGATTGTTCTGTAAAAGGGAGTGATGGGATACAAACACCACTTTAAGTAGCTGGTTTCTGCTGTGGATGAACACAGAGGAGGAGAGAAAGCACTAGCAGGCAGACTGTTGCTCTACTTTACAGAAAGTAAAGACCAATAGAACTATAGCTATGGAAGCAGAAAGGGAAGAAGATCCTCAGGCTCGTTCTCAGTTACATGTTTTCTTATTGTCTAATGGTAACTCCACTATTACGTTATTTTCTGTTCCCCAACATCATCTTTAATTCCAAAAAGAAAACTGTGGGCAATCAAAAGTTCTGAAAGATTGGACTTCTGAAAGGTTACATGGTGGGGAAAATGTCTTTTCTTTTAAAATTACTCTGTGTAGCAGCATTTTAAAGAGATATTTTGAAAGCAATGGTGATAGAAACATAACAAATAAATAACTTAAAAGGGCTTTTTCTAAGTCTTAAGAAATAAAATGAATATAAGCAGAAAAAAGCACTTTTACTACTTCTCTCATTAAACCATACTGAGAAAGATCCTTATATACCTGACTGATTCTTCTATTAAAAGACAAACACAGGCTAGAGTTGTTTTTCAGCATTTCTTTGAAAAACAAACGGACACATCAAGCGTTGGTCATGTAATTCATGCTAAGAATGTCCAGGGGAGAAGCGCCTGCCACACACTTATTACCCTTAAGAAAGAGATGACCAGCAAAATGCATAAAAATGTATGTTCAAGGCTAAACATAGGATCACTGTCTATAACAGTAAAAAAAAAAAATAGGGAAACAAGCTAAATGTTTATCACAAGGGTTCAATTAAGTAAAGTATGATACAGCCATACAATTAAATAACGTGGAGTCATTTAAAATAATGTAGATCTTTATTTATTCATATGGAAAACTGCTCATGGCTAATTTTTTTTAAAAGCCAATTATAAAAGTCTATTATATAATATCATTTTTAAGTAAAATATGAATATATAGATATATGTGTATATACATATCTATATTCATACAACCTTATATGCATGTACAGAAAACACATACCAAAATATTAACTGGTTATATCTCCAGTCATATTTACAAATGACCTTTGTTTCCTTTTAAGACATCCTTGTTTTTCAGAAACTTTTGGGAACGAGCATGTAAGCTTCCATAGACAGAAAAAAATAAAGGCATTTAAAAAATGTTCATGACATTTGACTTTAAATACACACAAATTTACATCCATTCATTCAAATCATATTCACCAAGTACCTATGGCCCAGGTACTATGGACACATGGATCAACAATGTCCTCATGATGCTTATAGCCTACTGGGAAAGCAGACACAATATTTATAATTGTTACCTCATTTGCTTCACTCTGTTGCTGTTCCTTCTTTTTTCTTCTTTTCTCTCTCTTTTTCTCATTTGTAGTTGACTTGCTTGTTTGAGACTTTCCAGTATTCCGACCTTTGCCTTTTCCAGGCTCAGAATCAGAACCACTGCCACTATCCACTTGTAACAGGGCAAAACGGGAAGCAGTAGTAGGAACAGAATTAAGTACTGCTGAGGCCATTGTAATGATTTTTCTCTTAAAATACTTCTGTCAAGAATAATTCCTGTGGGGACGGAGAAGAGGAGGCAGATGAGTAACATGCTCAGTAGAATTTGTTCTAGATTCTTGAACAACAATTATGTGTGTGTATATACACATACACATACATTTCTCCTCACACTGAATTTAGTAAAATTTGAATTCATACTCACAGTCCTATTGGCAACAACATAATTTTTTAACTTAAGCAAACAACACACAATTGTATAATATAAAATAGAAAAATGATATATTGAGATTTCATGGAGAACTATTGCAAGACTACCACCAATATATTATGTTCATTTTTCCATTTATGGTTTTCAAAACTTCCTCATTTTCCTCTCTCTTTTAAATGTACTGCCGTAATATATACATATTTATGGAAAACATCCTAAATCAACATGGTTTACAATAGAAAAGTAGGAATATCATTTTTCACTGCACACTGAGATCCTAAGACCAACTGCACGTTTATCCCCAACTTACAAGACAGGGAAAAAAGGAGTAGAAAAAGGAGAACACTCTTATAGTATACAAAATGCTGCCTTAAGTTTGATTGTACAGACTGCTACTAAGTTCCAGAAGTGACGGCAAAATAGAGAACTTAAATTACCTCAACCAAAGGAAACTTTTCAAAATCACCTTCCATATTATCTTTAGTTCACTCGTCTCAGTGCATGCTTCTTCTTTCAGCTTTTTAAGTACCTTTTAGGGGCCGGCCCCATGGCCGAACGGTTAAGTTCGCGGGCTCCACTGTGGCGGCCCAGGGTTTCGCCGGTTCGGATCCTGGGCGTGGACATGGCACTGCTCGTCAGGCCACATTGAGGCAGCGGCCTACATGCCACAACTAGAAGGACCCATAACTAAAATATACAACTATGTACCGGGGGCTTTGGGGAGAAAAAGGAAAAATAAAATCTTTAAAAAAAAAAAAAAAAGAACCTTTTAGACTTAGACAGGATATTAAAGGTTCTCTAGTAATATCTAACCCAAATCATTCAGTTTTAAAGATGAGGCAACTGGTGCTTAGACTGGTTAAGTGACTTGCCTAACATCACTCTCCAAGTGGCAAAATCAGGACCTAAATAAACCTAGATTTGCTGAGCCTTACTCTGCAAGTTCAAAGTAAGAAGCCTTGTAACTACTAGAAGACTAAGCACTCTTTCAATTCAAAAAGAAACAGATTTTAATAGACTGTGAAACTCAGAAATTTGTTTATTTTTATTTTGAAATGTATCAGGTACAAAACAACTGAAGAAAGGATTAAGTTAAAAACATAACTGTACATTCCAAGTATCCAGCACTAAGATTAACGGACCGTTAACTCGTCCCCTGCTTCTCCCCAGTAGCATCCCCCAAAGTCCCCTGCCCAGAGTCAACGATTAGCCTGATTTTGGGGTTACTTATTCCTTTGTTTTTCTTGTAGTTTTATCACGTCTGTCTTGAGTCACAGTGCTCATATCTGAACTAGCTACTGTCGTTTCCACAATACCCAACTGTTTACATAGGTCTACCCTATTCAGTGTGTGAGGAGACTATGCAAGAGTGAATACTAGGAGGTGAGGATCATTGTGGTCCATTTTGAAAGCTAACCACACAACATAGTTTGTATGTTTTCAGGAGAGAACAAAAATGAGAAGCATGTGTTCAATCTTCCATCTTAAGCTGAGAATCCAAAAAATTATTTGGACATCTTTCAATTTTTTTGTTAAACAATGAAGAAAAACCAAAATGAGAGCTGATATTTGTAGATGTATAGTAGTTATAAAGTCAAGGTATTTTTATTATACTACCATGTTAAGACCTATTGTTCCTATGCTCAGATATACGCAAATCAAGATAAAATACCATGACATACACAGACGACATCACCCTGAAAAATTATGAGATATTTTTAGGCTTAAATCTTTCCTGCAAGCATGAGCTTTTTAAGTTATTACAAGGGAGAAACTATTACACAATGAAAAAGAAATTCCAGACTCAAAACTATTATGAAAACATTAATTCTGCTTCAACTTCAACATGCCATGTTAAAAGCCTGTAAGTTTTAGTTGCTTTGAGCACTTTAGGTACAATAATTCTACACAGCTGTTCAGCAACCATTATTGTATTTAATTTTAACTGCTGGGACTATAAATTGCATGTGGTAGCTGTTCACAAATATTCACTGCCCCGTCCTGAAGGAGAATTATGTATCACTCTCCTGCTGAATGCAGGCATGACCACGTGACTTGCTTTGGCTAGTGAAACACAAGCTTTAAAAAGCTTTAAAAGCCAGAACATGGTTTATCACGTTCTCTTTTCCCTGTTTCTGTGATTATAGAAGCACACATTAAGATAGTCTCCATCAATCAGGTCTGATGGAGTCTGAAACTAACATGAACAAAGTCTCCTTACTAGCCTGCAACGGATATGTAGCTTGAGCAAGAAAGCAACTTTGCTGCTTTAAGCTGCCAAGATTTTCAGACTGTTATTGCAGTATAACCTAAGCTTATCATGACTGATATCTTATGCAGATAAATTTCTTTTCTATTCTAGGACTGATATCAAAGCTGTGAATTTCATATTTGGATTGTTCTGCATGAGTGAAATGTTCACAAATGTCTATGCTAAAACATATCTCCAAAGCTCATAGAATCTTTCTTTGTATAGCGCAAAGCTTCCTTACCATTGTATCCTCAGATAAAGTTTCCCTTAGTTCTTGGAGCAACCAAGAAAGCCCTGAAGAATTTAGAGACTCTGGGTCAGTCACAACCAGATGAAAGCAGCCTCATCTGGTGTTCCCCAGAGGACAAATCCTGTACATGCTGCTGTGCAGTTATTTGTCAGCTGTGACAAGGGAAGTCTCAAGCCCCTGGAAATATACTTCATCATATAGCTGCAGAATGCACTGCTGCCCATCACCGTAGGTAGGCCTGTGGAGCTGCTAAAAGAGTTTATGTTCTACGTGCCCAAAACACAAGGCACGCAGTAGGAGGAGCAGTGGCTGCTCCTGAAATCTCTATATTCCCCCATTTGCCAATGACCTGCCTTTTTAATGGCCTAAAAATCTAGCTGCAAGGTGACTGCTCAAACAACGCATATGCTTTCTGCAAATTAGAGCCTCATCATTAAAAATGAACTCTTTTCATTTTATCACAAGAAGTTTCATATTACGTTTTTGACAAGAAAAGCTTTTAGATTCTTTAAAAATAATTTCAACTGTTATAAATTATTGAACAGTTATACAACAAAAATGGTTGGTTTGTTTTTATTACCTACTCATCCAAACAAAATTTCAGTGGAGATTCAATTGAACAAAGCATCATTTAAAAGTCTGGATCAGGAACTGTATATTCTTACTTCATGGATAAACCTATTATTTAAAAATTTATGTTCATGGAAGCAAGCACAATTTTCTCATTAGAAACCCTGAAAAGATTCTGAAGTTTTATACAAATTCAACATTTAGTATCTTTCCTAATACTTTATATTTCATTTTGCCTGTCCTAATCATATACTGTAAAAAGAAAAAAAAGAGGTAACACATTTTTTTCCACCCAGCTTTACACAGACACTGTAGATCTCCTCCCAGTTTGGGGACAATGAGATGATGCCTCTGGTCCTTTATGCTAGTAATGCAGAAGAAAAATGACAGAGAGAAACTGTCAAAGACTATGTTGCCTGTTTTTAAGAGAACATTACCTTCATTAACAAATTTTTCAGAATTTGCACAAATCCAGGAATTCACATTAACTTTTTTTTTAAACCTTGAGGAGAAAAAGGGATAAATAGGTAGACCATGAAAACATCAGGCTTTTTAAATACACTATTTTAGGGCATGGCTAGGGTCAGTATTCCTTCAGTCTGTGTCCTAAACTGCATCTCTATCTACAGTCATATGTAAGAGACATTAGAATAAACAGATTCAAACAGAGCTCTTCTCCCTCTCCCTCCTATTTTCCCTTTCGCTCTCTCTCACGGTCTTTAAAATCTCAGACATTTATATATACACTTAAATGATATGAATATAATTAAGGTATACAATGCAAAAAATAAAGTTTAATAGACATCCACACTAACCTACTCACACTGGTCAGTCTAGGAACATGGTGGCTAGTGCTGAACATTAAACAGACATTTACATATTACTAAAATACTACACAAATTAGGTTTCTAGTCCAGAAATCTAATGATTATTTCATATGTTTCCTCACTTCCCTTTGAGTCTTTTTAAAAATAATTTAAAAGCTAATTTAAGTAGTTGAAGGAAGACAACAGAAAATTCACAAGATAACTTTTTTATGCTTTTGTGAGTGTGTGTGTGAGGAAGATTGGCCCTGAGCAATATCTGTTGCCCATCCTCCTCTTCTCTCACCCCCCAACCAAAGCCCCAGTACCGAGTTGTATATACCAGTTGCAGGTCTTTCTAGTTTTTCTATGTGGGATGCCGCCACAGCGTGGCTTGATGAGCGGTGTGGAGGTCCACACCCAGGATGTGAACCAGCAAACCCCGGGCTGCCAAAGCGGAGCGTGCAAACTTACCCACTCAGCCATAGGGCCAATTCCTCACAAGATAATTTAAAAACAAATGATTCAGGTCAAAATGCACAAGAAACAAATAAGTTCACAAATATAAACATGCAGGCAGCCTACCACATATAAGTGTAATATTTTATAATTTCTTAATGACTACCATTAGTAAAAACTATTAATTCCTCTATACTTGAGATCACAATGTCAAATTATAGTGAAGTCTCCATTTTAGATATACTGAATATGCCAATTATCTGACGTTAAACATTGTATGTTAGGGCTTTCTGTAACAGCTATCCTTCCTTAGATTTGTACTCCAACAAAACAACCTACTCAAAATTTCCGTAATGCATGTTTAGTTTTGTTTGTTCATATCTTTATGCTGCTCCCTTTGTCTAAAATGCCCTCTGTCTCTTCCACTTAAAACTTATATTCATCCCTCAAAATCCCGCCCAGGTGCTAGCATCTCTATGAAACTTTCTCTGACCCGATTCTCAAATTAATCCTTCCTTCCTCTGTTAGATTTCTGTACTTTATATTTACTTTTATTACTGAATGGATTCCATTAAAATTATCTGTTTACTGTTGTGCCTAACCCCATATAATCCCTATTTCAACATCCTGAAAGGCAAGGGCCTCTTCTTTCTATCCCTAACAAATACCACTGGACCTGGCATACAAAAGATAAATTTACCACATTTGTGCTTTTTTAAAAAATATTTACATTCCCCAAGTACACAGTTATCTATGCATTGAAAGATATGCTCTAAAGTAGAATGGACAGGGCCGGCCCGGTGGTGCAGCAGTTAAGTTCGCATGTTCCGCTTCTCGGCAGACCAGGGTTCGCCAGTTCGGATCCCGGGTGCAGACATGGCACCGCTTGGCATGCCATGCTGTGGTAGGCGTCCCACGTATAAAACAGAGAAAGATGGGCACAAATGTTAGCTCAGGGCTAGTCTTCCTCAGCAAAAAGAGGAAGATTGGCAGTAGTTAGCTCAGGGCTGATGTCCCTCAAAAAAAAAAAAAGTAGAATGGACAGCAAAAGAAAATGCAAAGTGCACTGTAGCTAATCCCCAATTCCCATAATGCAAACGTGAATTAACAATGATTATCAGCAGTTCAAAGTTGTTTCATTTTAAATGCCATTATACCAAGTGATCAGCACCACAACTAATTTTGTTTAGGAAACATTTGCTTAGAAAACATAATTGGTTTTAAAGTGTTGATTAAAAAGAATTAGGCTACATAAGGTGCTTAAGTAAACAACTGAATAGCCTAAATTGCAAGAGCAGAATTTCTAAATGGCTGGTACTCTTGGTCCTGTCTACCAAGCTTCTGAGGACCACAGCCTCTATTACCTCATCTCTCTGGACTACAGAGTCAAGAAAGACGGTAGCTGAAGCCATACCTCAGTCCTGGGAACCACAAGTAGGGCACTTCAAAACTGATATATGTATAAACTCCTCAGTCAAGAACAATCAAATATATCTCTTTTCATAAAATGAATGACAGTCATCTTCCATTAACACTATCAACCAGTTAGTCTCATCAACAAAGAAAGCAAAACTATGCAGGTGACAATTAGTGTGGCCTCCTTGAAATTTAACTTAGATGTATGTTCTGTTCCATTTTATGTTCTATTCTATTCTATGTTCTGTTCCTCAGATAACACAACTAAACAATATCTTTCACTTTGGCTTCTTATAAACTAAGATTCACAACCAAGAAGTGCCAAGTGCATACCAAAACTTTGCTCCCAACACACTTACTGCAAACGAACCACATCAACCTAATGGATATGCCTCAAATTCCATTGTCTCTTCATAGTTAAATACTGCCTCCCCTCTGCAATCTGCAGTGCCTAATTTCCAAGGGCTGAAAAATCTAAGTGAAACGTATAAGCAGGTGCTGAGTGAGAACCTAATGGATTGTTCCATGAATAAAGCACATTATTTTTGGCCCCCCTCAATGTTCTTTTGGTTTCCTTCTAGGTTCTTGCATTTAGTCCATCAAGCGAAGCCACTGTATTGGTATCTTACAGATACGTTTGTTAAAACCATTAATGACAATTAAGAATATCTCCCATTGATTAGAATTTGACTAATCTCAACTATAGTATTACGAACTTGTTGAGGAAAAAAAAATCCGTATATCCACAGATTAAACATTTTTAATATTTTAATTTGCCATAAAGTTCCACTAATATTCTTATAGCGGCAAGTCAAATTTATTAAACTTATGATTCCGGTTACAATCACAAGCACATTCACTACATACAGAAATAGGCAATACTGAATGGTTAGAAAAAGTTTCACAGGCTCTTCAGTTAAAAAAAGAAAGATATTCCATCAGCGCTCCTAATGAAAGCCGCAGCACCTACTCAGCTGTAAAACCTGGCTGAGGTAAGAACGAAAACGTAAGACACGCCGGAGATAAAGCGCAATTTACTAAGCCACTTTTGTCATTACTATCCAATATCCACTAAGCACCCGAAATGCTAGACATCTGACAAAAAGTCTGAAAGACTCCAAATAACAGCAAAAAGCAAACTTCAAAACTCTCCTCATTTACTTTTCCTGAGCCAGAGGGAGGAGGAGGAGCACTTTCTTCAAAGAGTAACTCACTATCCCCGGTCCGTGAGTGAGAGCCAAGTCTCACCCACAGGATCCTAGCCGATGCGCCAAAACTTAGTCGCACAAAGTACAGAGAGAAAGAAATCGGGCTGGGCGAGACCTACCTCGGGCAGAGAAGCGGCTTCGAAAACCTGGAAGGGAGGACACAGCGAGTCAGGTTGTCGCTCCAGAAATTTCCGAGCGCCCGACACCCCCGGAGGAAGCGCGATGCCCGCGGCGGGGAGGGGGCGGCGGCACCTGTCACTCGGCGGCCCCGCAACCACGGTGGCCCCGGGCCCCGGCCCCGGGCCCGCGGGGTCTGGGCGGCGTGGCCCCGGCCGGGGCGCCCGGGCCTGGGGCCGGCGCGGTCTCTCTCCGCCACCCCCGAGCCCTGCGCGGCGCGCCGGGGCCGCGGCCCTTTCCAAGGAACGGCCCTCCCGCGCCCTCTGCCCAGAGGCTCCGGCCAGCGAGGCCCGTCGCCTCAGGCCGAGTCCCCAACAGCCGAGCCCGAGGCGCACGGAGCAGCGCGGCCGAGCCGCCACGACCGCCTCGGGGGCGCCGAAGCGGACCCCGCCAGGCGGCCCGCCCTCCGCGTACTCACCGGGCCTTCCCGGCCGCCGGCTCGGCCCTCCTCTCCCGCCTCCCCCTGCCGCCGCCGCTCCCGCGGCTCCGGGGCGACCGCACTGGGCGTAGGGACGGGGGCTGGGTCAAGTGTCGAGAGGCGGGGACAGGCTCGCGCCGGGCGGGGGTCACGAGCGGGCGCCGAGCACTAACGGGCCCCGGGCGCCGCGGCCGGGCGGGCTGGTGGACCGCGGCGGGGAGCGCGGCCGAGGCTGCGGTGAGGGGCGGGGAGAGCGCGGCTGAGCCGAGGGCGGGAGGGAAGTCCCGGCGGAGGGGGCGGTGTGAGAGCCGCGGGGCGGGCCGGGGGCGGGGCCTGGCGTGCCGGCCGCCGCGCGCGGGGGTTTGTTTATTTTCTCGGTTGGTTGCGGCGCTGGCGCGTGGGTAGAGGTTCGCCGCTGACGTGAGCGCCCCGAGTTGGGGGAGAGGACCAGAACCACCTGCTGGAGAAGGGGAGCTACGGGGGCCGGGCAGGGTCCAAACGTCTCACGTAGGCGGCGGTGCCGCGGTCTTCGGGGTTCCCGGGAAGAGAAGGGCTCTTCCAGAGCCAGTGGGAGGAGGGAGGCCTCCCGGGAGAATAGGACTCCTGGCCATTCCCCCGCAGTTCAGCGGCTTCACGCGCATAGTGGAGAGCAGTTAGAGGGCCCTGGAGTGGAAAAGGACCGTGCGACCTGGTGGCCGGGTTCCCAGCCACTCGGGGCTCGGCCTCCTGTTAGTGAAGTAGGGATGGTCCTGCAAATCAAGATTTGAATAGCAAGACTACACATCACACCCTTCTCTAAGGAACAGAACGAACATCGCTCAGTTCTCTGTCGAGTTACAGGACACTTGGACCTTATCTCCCTTGATGCTCCATCAGGTAGTAGCATTCTCACTTTACAAGCCAGGTTAAGTGACTTACACAAAGCCTCACAGCTAATCAACGGCAGAGCCGGGACCCAGCTGTACTGATTTCAAATTTCTGTGCTGCTTACCACCGCGTCACATTGTCTCCCTAAGTCACTTTGATTCAACTAATATTAGAGACACACACCCCCATGGGTAAGATGCTGCAGGATTACAGAGGGGAGATGAAGATATCCTTGCCTACAGAGAGTGAGGAATAAAACAAAGATGAAACAGTTATAATAAAAGACAAACCATGATAGGTGCCACGTGAAAAATACAGAGTACTGCAGAAGATGAAAGAACTCAGCTCTGGGGGCCAGGAAGGAAGGAGCATGGAGGAACGAGGCATTTGGGACTGAGCTTGAAGGAGATGGGGATAGTTTTACAGCAAGAAGGAATAGCGTGAGAACGTATATGAGGATGAATCAGTGAGCGTCGTGTGCAGGAAAAAGCAAACGGTAAGATTCTAGGGCATGTTGAGAAATGGGAGCGACAAAGGAGAATGGGACCTGGGAGGCCAAGTGGAAGAAGGTGTATTTATTTCAGTACTTTGGGTTTCATAGTTTACAAGTTTGGGGGAAGAAAAGCAAGACTTTTTGATCCATCTGTGAATGGGTACAGAAATTAGAGGTGGGAAAATTGCCAGAGAGACCAGCAATAGGCCAGCTGAAAGATAATGATGAGTCTAAACTAAAGGTAGGGCAGGAGGAATTTAAATAAGCTTAGTTGAAAGATGGTGTGGAAGCAGAATCTACAGAATTTGGCAGTTTATTAACTGGTTTTACAGCAAGAGGGGATAGCATGAGACTATTTAAAAGTTAATATATGAAGGAGGAAGAGAAAAAGCAAAGATAGTGGAGGTTTTGAGGTGGTAGAAATTATAAAAGATGGAAAAGAAACAATAAGAGACAGGAGCAGGAACTGGTTTTTGAGAGATCCGTTTAGATTTGGGCATTTTTAAGGGTTTGAAATGTTGTCAAAACAGCCAGATAGAGGTGGACACTAGGAAGTTAGAGATAAGAGTTTTGAAGTATGGGAAAGAGAATTGAACTAGAAAATAGATGGGAAGTTATCAGCCTCGTAGTGATACCCCTGTGAGAGAAAAGAAGAAAACAAAGGGCAGAATCTTGGAGAATGTCTTCTTTAGAACCTTGCTGCTCAAAGTGTGGTCAATGAGCCAGCAGCACTGGCATCACCAGGGAGTTTGTTAGAAAGGTGGACTCTCAGCCCTCCCCACACGTGACCTGCTGAATGAGCATCTTCAATTTAACAAGACCCCCAAGTGGTTTGTGTCACATTAAAGTTTGAGAATCTCTGACCTACATGAGAAACGCCAACAAATAAAGAATGGATCTAAACTAGATGAGAGAAGCCAGCAAAGAGGGAGGAGAAGAACCAGGGTAATGCAGAATCACCAAAGCAAGGTAAATTGGAGTTTCACAAAGGCAGGGGCAGAAGGAATGATGACGAACAATATCCAAAACCACAGAGGATGAAAAGCGCAAGGGAACAAGGTATGCTTGAATTTTGTGATAAGGTGGTGTGGTCATTATGACCATGTTGTTCTAATTGAAAGCTTGGAAACTGCCCTTTTGTGATCAGGAGCAGCCTAGAAATCTAATCCCCCCAGTTCCCATGTAAATGGGATATACTGAAGTAGGCTTGTGGATTTGATAGTGGGACAAAGTGGAAGTTCTTTTCTAGTTCCTTCTATTTTCTTACTGAAATAAGAAGCAAGATCATTTTGGCAGACTGCTAATTGTCCATCACAATTTATTCTCCCCTTCTTCCTGGGCACAGAGACTATTTTTCTCAGCCTCTCTTTCAGGGAGGTATGGTCAAGTACTAAGTTATTGCTAATGGAATGTGAGCAGAAATGCTGTCTGGCACTGCCAAGCCAGTGTGCCTCCTTCATGCGTTTTTCCCTTCTGCCAGCTGGATTATGCAGATAACCACAGCCCCTGAAGTTGACAGAGCCGCAAGAAAGAAGATGCCTGGATGAAGGAGAGCTGTCCACTGACCTGGAACACCCACTCTGGATTATTATGTGAGCAAGATATAAATTTCTAGTGAGTTGGAACCATAACATTTAGGGGTCTATTTGTTTAGCCTACTCTAGCTAATGTAGTCATTAACTGAAAGTAATGAGGGCGGAGTTTTGGAAGGAGGAGGAGAGAGGAAGAAAGGTGGAATAGTAGTCTGTAAGTGTGGGAGCAGGAATTGACTAGGGAAACATAGTAAGGTTTCCAGGCTACTAGGAAGGGCCCACCTGAGGAAGTGGTCATGAATTTATAGTGAGACTAGTCAATATGGTTGTGCGTTTTTCTCCAGCCATATACAGTTGCTCATGTGCAAGCACTGAGTAGGCTGTTGGGATTAACCAGGACTGAGATTTGGTCAAGCAAGTATGGTGGGGAGAGGTGGGCAAAGTAGTTGAGAGTAGAAACAAAGAAGACATATAATTTCAGTCACGGTGAGAAGTAAGGCTACAAGACAGGTGGAGAGTGGTGAAAAGTCGGTAGGGTAAATAGGCTGGTGTTTCTGATCAGGCTGAAGAATTGTTGGAGTTTAGGCACTGTAGAGAATGACCTGAAAAGATAAGAGATGGGTTGGAGAGTAGGAAGCTTGAAATTAAAATTAGAAGCGAGGCTCTCATTGTCAGTAATGTCAAGGTGTAGGGAATGATCATGAGAGTGGGGAGCTGAGACAGCAGAAGGCACAAGATTGTTTGAAGACAGGTGGTCAAGGAATTGAGAGGCAGCAAGGCTTTGAGAGGCATATATATATATATATTGTATATATAGCATAATAAAATCTTTATATTTATCTCACAAAGAATTTTCACAGAAGTGATAGTAGTGTGGGAGTAGTGAGTAGCCTTAGAAAGAGTGATCATGAAACTTGTCCTAAAATCTTCGAAGTACGAGGGGTTGATTTCTCTGAATTAGAGTGTTCAAGGCCATCAGTGATTTAATATGTTAAACTCTTGCAGATATCATCTTTCATGTAAACAGGTGCTTTAAAGTTTTATGTTACTAATGTGAGATTTCTAATTGCTTCTTTTTGACCTCTCAGATTACAGGTGGTAACTGCTGTCTTTAAGAGGAAATGCCCATCTGTCTGTATTATAAAACAAACACACGCCAGGCTTCCCAGCTTAAGTGACTATGCTTTCAAATTTGTCAGACTACTCTCTTCCACCTCCTACATGTATCCTCAAAGAGATACATCAAAAGTGATGCTGGCTTTGCCACTTCAGATAATGTACTGTAAATGTTCAAAATCTACATGAAAAACCTCCAATATAACTGAAGTTAATAATAAATAGGGATTGACTAGAGACCTGATAAATTGAAAATAAGATGAACCTGTAGCTTAGAAAATGATGTACCATGTTATATAGCACAGGGGCTCTGGAAGCAGACTGCTAGGAGTTGAATCACAGCACTCATCTCATGGGGTTATTGTGAGGATAAATATGTAATATATATAATACGTATAAGCATTTAAAAGACTGCTTAGCACATATAAGCACTCAATGAAAGGCATAGTTATCCTATTATTGTACTTATGTCTAATTCTTTTTTTTTTTTTGAGGAAGATTAGCCCTGAGCTAACAGCTGCCAATCCTCCTCTTTTTGCTGAGGAAGACTGGCCCTGAGCTAACATCCATGCCCATCTTCCTCTACTTTATATGTGGGACTCCCACCACAATGTGACGTGCCAAGCGGTGCCATGTCCGCGCCCGGGATCTGAACTGGCGAACCCCAGGCCGCTGAAGTGGAATGAGCACACTTAACTGCTGCGCTACCAGGCCGGCTCCACTTATATCTAATTCTTATGGAATTGCCTATAAGTATACTTGGACTTTTCCTACTTAGAAAATATGTTAATTACATCTACGCATGTTAAGACCTAATGGTAAGGAGACTTCTGACTAAACATGGTGCATTGAACACGTTTTTCTCCACTCATTCCAGATACCTCATTAAAATTACAGTGAAGGAATAAATAAGATATAAACCCATAAAAACAAAGCAAACAAGAAAAGAGATCTCTGCTGAAGAAGGGTGTCAGCAAAACTTCGGAACATGGAAAACAGATGGATGAGTGATAACTGACTCACCAAAACTGGGAAGGTTAATACCTAAGCTTTGTGGAGGGGTGGAGCCAGCCGGAGTGAACCTGTTCACCTCACAGACCCTGGAAGGGCTCTGAAACTATAGCTGCCGTACCTCTGAAAGCAGAGGTAGAGTGGGACTGAAAACCGGAACTCATTACGAAAGTTTTATGAAGGACAGTGGGATCCTTCCTTCCTCCTAATCCCAACCCCATCCCATGTTGCCTTAACTCAGCAGAAGATAGGAGGTTTACTTTCTGGAGAGGTTGACTCAGAGCTCCTTTGGACACCAGGCAGAGCTGAGGACCGGGATGACCCACTCCACAAAAAAGCAGAATTAAATGAAGTTGTACATATTGAATTATGAGACCTATCCCCTCAGCTTTGTTCCCAAATTCAGATTCTAGAATTTTGGGATCCCGTCTGAAAATTGGAAGCTTCCTCTTGAGGGGAAAGCAGCTGGTCCAAGAGAAAATGCCTACAAATATTGATGTTTGGGGGTCCTATAATGGAGAACGTAGCTTGTCACCTATCTTTACAGTGAAGCCCAGCAAGCTCTGCCCATACCAACAGAGGCTGTAATCAACTTTTTCTCTCCAAAGCTCCCCGGTACACAGTTGTGTATTTTTAGCTGTGGGTCCTTCCAGTTGTGGCATGTGGGATGCCACCTCAGCGTGGCCTGATGAGCTGTGCCATGTCGGCGCCCAGGATCCAAACCAGCGAAACCCTGGGCCGTGGAAGTGGAGCATGGGAACCCAACCACTCGGCCACAGGGGTGGCACCTGCCATCTCATTCTTAAATGTGGGTGAATAGTCAAGGGTCTGAAGAAACTCTCTTATATGAAAGAACATCAAATGAACAAACAAAAGAAAGAGAGAGAGAAAGTGAAAGAGAGAGAGAAGGAAGGAAAGAAGGAGAGAAAAAGAGAAAAGAGACAGGAAATAGAGCCAATGTGAGGAGTAGGAAAAGATGTCAAAGTGAAAACAACTCTCAAAAATTTTAACTTGCATATACTCAGGAAGCTACTGGGGAAGGTACCTTGTAGGAATAAGGGTGTAGGGGCCAGTGCCGTGGCCGGGTGGTTAAGTTTGTGCTCTCTGCTTCAGCGGCCCAGGGTTTCGCCAGTTCAGATCCTGGGCGCAGACATGGCACCACTCATCAGGCCACGTTGAGGCAGTGTCCCACATGCCACAACTAGAATGACCCACAACTAAAATATACAACTATGTACTGGGGGGATTTGGGGGAGAAAAAGCAAAAGAAAATAAAAATTAAAAATAAGGGTATACTCCAAAAATAACAGTCCAGGACTGGACGGCTTCTCTGGAGAATTCTACCAAACATTCAAAGAAGATTTAATACCTATCCTTCTCAAACTATTCCAGAAAATTGAGGAAGATGGAGTACTCCCTAACACATTCTATGAAGCCAACATCACCCTCATCCCCAAACCTGACAAGGACAACACAAAGAAGGAAAACTACAGGCCAATATCACTGATGAACATAGATGCAAAAATCCTCAACAAAATTCTGGCAAACCAAATACAGCAATACATCAAAAAGATTATACACCATGATCAAGTGGGATTTATACCAGGGACACAGGGATGGTTCAACATCCACAAGTCAATCAATGTGATACACTACATTAACAAAATGAGAAACAAAAACCACATGATCATCTCAATAGATGCAGAGAAAGCATTCAACAAGATCCAACATCCATTTATGATTAAAAAACCCTCAATAAAATAGGTATAGAAGGAAAGTACCTCAACATAATAAAGGCCATATATGACAAACCCACAGCCAACATCATACTCAATGGACAAAAACTGAAAGCCATCCCTCTCAGAACGGAACAAGACAAGAGTGCCCACTTTCACCACTCTTATTCAACATAGTACTGGAGGTGCTGGCCAGAGCAATTCAGCAGGAAAAAGAAATAAAAGGAATCCAAATAGGCAACAAAGAAGTAAAACTCTCGCTGTTTGCAGACGACGTGATCTTATATATAGAAAACCCCAAAGAATCCATAGGAAAACTATTAGAAACAATCAACAACTACAGCAAAGTTGCAGGGTATAAAATCAATGTACATAAATCAGTAGCATTTCTATACGCTAACAATGAACTAACAGAAAAAGAACTCAAGAACTCAATCCCATTCACAATCACAACAAAAAGAATAAAATACCTTGGGATAAATTTAACCAAAGAAGTGAAAGATCTATACAATGAAAACTACAAGACTTTCCTGAAAGAAATTGATGATGACATAAAGAGATGGAAAGACATTCCATGCACATGGATTGGAAGAATAAACATAGTTAAAATGTACATACTACCTAAAGCAATCTACAGATTCAATGCTATCCCAATCAGAATCCCAATGACATTCTTTACAGAAATTGAACGAAGAATCCTAAAATTCATATGGGGCAACAAAAGATCCCGAATTGCTAAAGCAATCCTGAGAAAGAAGAACACAGCTGGAGGCATCACAATCCCTGACTTCAAAACATACTACAAAGCTACAGTAATCAAAACAGCATGGTACTGATACAAAAACAGGTGCACAGATCAATGGAACAGAATTGAAAGCCCAGAAATAAAACCACACATCTATGGACAGCTAATCTTCGACAAAGGAGCTAAGGGCCTGCAATGGAGGAAAGAAAGTCTGTTCAACAAATGGTGCTGGGAAAACTGGACAGCCACATGTAAAAGAATGAAAATCAGCCATTCTTTTTCACCATTTACTAAAATAAACTCAAAATGGATCAAAGACCTAAAGATTAGGCCTGAAACAATGTCTTCTAGAAGAGAATATAGACAGTACACTCTTTGACATCAGCTTCAAAAGAATCTTTTCGGACACCATAACCCCTCACATGAGGGAAACAATAGAAAGAATAAACAAATGGGACTTCATCAGACTAAAGAGCTTCTTCAAGGCAAGGGAAAACAGGATTGAAACAAAAAAACAGCCCACTAATTGGGAAAAAATATTCACAAGTTTTTTATCCGACAAAGAGTTAATCTCCATAATATACAAAGAACTCACACAACTCAACAATAAAAAATCAAACAACCCAATTACAAAATGGGCAGGGGATGTGAACAGACATTTCTCCAAAGAAGATATACGGATGGCCAATAGACACATGAAAAGATGCTCATCATCACTAATCATCAGGGAAATGCAAATCAAAACTACACTAAGATATCACCTTACACCTGTTAGAATGGCAAAAATATCCAAAACCAAGAGTGACAAATGTTGGAGAGACTGTAGAGAAAAGGGAACCCTCATACACTGTTGGTGGGAATGCAAACTGGTGCAGCCACTATGGAAAACAGTATGGAGATTTCTCAAAAAGTTAAAAACAGAAATACCATATGACCCAGCCATCCCACTACTGGGTATCTATCCTAAGAACCTGAAATCAGCAATTCCAAAAGTTCCATGCACCCCTATGTTCATCACAGCATTATTTACAATAGCCAAGATGTGGAACCAACCTAAGTGCCCATCACCTGATGATTGGATAAAGAAGATATGGTGTATATATATACAATGGAATATTACTCAGCCATAAAAAAGGCCAAAATCATCCCATTCACAACAACATGGATGGACCTTGAGGGTCTTATGTTAAGTGAAATAAGCCTGACAGAGAAAGACGAACTCTGTATGATTCCACTCACAGATGGAAGTTAACATATAGACAACAGAACTGATTGGTGGTTATCAGGGGAAAGGGGGGTGGGGGTGGGCACAAAGGGTGAAGTGGTGTACCTACAACATGACTAACAATAATGTACAACTGAAATTTCACAAAGTTGTAAACTATCATAATCTTAATAAAACTTAATTAGTTAATTAATTTTTTTAAAAAGGGTGTAAACCAAGAAACAGAAACACATGGGACCTGGTAATCAGGAGCTCCAAAAAGGAGAAAACAGAAAATTCCCCAGACGAAGGTGAAGGGAAGTTCCAGGATGGCAGCTGGGTAGCAGGCGTGGAGCGCAACTAGTCCATTCTGAAACAGGAGGATGGAGGGCTCCAGAGGAATGTCTCCAAGAAAAAAAAAAACTGGAACTGATCGATTGCCTAATGTGTTTGAACCTTATGAACAAAATTTCACAGCTCTGGTGGAACATACAGAGAGGAAATGATGATGAGTATAGAGAAAACTAAGCAACCTAAGAAAGTGGGTATCATACACCCCAAGGAAAACAGAATCTTTGTGGTGGACTGTATGATTGTTTAAGAATATTTGGTGTTACCTCACTGGAGGAGATTACACTTCCCTGCCCCGTTGATGTTGGACCTGGCAGTGTGAATTACAGAGGCAAATTAAATAGGGGCACAAGTGAATATATTACTTCCAGGCTGAAGTTTTAAGAGCCACATCTCTGCTCCTGCCACAGATTGGCGCTGTTCGGATAGATGCTACCTCTGGCCATCTGCGTCCTGAGTGAAGACAACCATAGAGCAGAAGTGCAGCCGACCTGCCACTGGGCATGCAGTGTGAGAAGCAACCCTTAACTGTTGTAGGCCATTGAGGTTTTTGTGGTCACTTGTTAATGCAGCGTAATTAACCTCTCCTGGCCAATGTAAATGGGATGCTGTGGACAATACTTATATAATAGGCATAAAAATAAATGCTAAACAATGTGAAATAAAAATACTGGGAAATTAGAAGATGGTATAAAATGGCGAAAACTGACAAACTCAAGACATGGAAGTAGAAATGTGCTATTTAGAAATGTGAAATTAAATAGCAGAAAACAAGTTTCCTTTGGGAAGCAGGTATCAGAATGATGCCAGGTGGACCAGGGCCTTCTGTTTATTGTTATGAGCCTTGTAATTATTTGACTTTTAAACCACATACATTGTCACTTCGAAAAAAATAAAAATTGTGTTTCTTTAAAAAAGAAATGGTAAGTAAGAGGTGGGGAAGATTGTAGTATCGTTCTTTTAATTCAGCCAATTTAATAGACTGAGCATTAATCACCCCACAGTAATACTGAGATTGTAAGTAGGACTAATTCTTTATTAGTACTTTAAAAATATGTTTTTCAAGAAAATTGACTAAATTGAAGCACTAAAAGCTAAACTTTTTCGTTCTACCTTCACACTGTCCACTGCAAAATAAAAATGTTAATGTTGCTTTTCTAGTATTTTGACTCAGCGCCCTCCTTCCCTTGCCCTTACTGTGGTGTTATTTATAGTGTACTATTTATATGAAGTCAAATGTCACTAACTTGAATTTGAAAAATGATCTACATGAATATGGAATTATTTTATGAAAGGCTATTTTATACTTTCAAAAATAATTGTTTTTAAAAATACCCCTTCACACTAGACCAAAAGGAGTATTTTTCTCAGGAGACTTGCAGTGATTAAAACCGTTACGTATGGCTATAGATATCACCCATAAATTATTTGCAAATAATTAGTTCTACTTAATGGGTTTTTAACTCTTTTCTGGTATTTTGTATATTGTTTGTGCTATGTCTAGAGAAAAAGGATTTGGGGCAGTAAAAGTAAACCAGTCCAACAGCTGTATAAATTGTGTGGAATAAATACAGCAGGTACTCCATAGCCTTTGGATTCTTTATGTGGCCCCTTTGTGATCCAGTGCACCTTCCTATCATCTCCAGGCATCCTTTATACCCAGCATTAATTCAGTCATTCAGCAGATACTTATTTACAATCCCCAGTGTACTAGGCCTGTTACTAAACTGCTTGCAGTTCCCTAAGTATATGATGTTTTCTCCCACTTCTTAGCCTTTGCAATGGGGTTTCCTGATCTAAAATTCTATTCTTCTTATTCCTTTATCTTTCTTTTTTTTTCTTTGAGGAAGATTAGCCCTGAGCTAACTGCTGCCAATCCTCCTCTTTTTGCTGAGGAAGACTAGCCCTGAGCTAACATCCAGGCACATCTTCCTCTACTTTATAGTGGGACGCCTACCACAGCATGGCTTGCCAAGCGGTGCCATGTCCGTACCCGGGATCCAAACCAGGGAACGCTGGGCCGCCAAAGCGGAACGTGCAAACTTAACCGCTGCGCCACCAGGCCAGCCCATATTCCTATATCTTCTGAAAGCCAACCTGTCCAGTAAGACACAAGGAGCAGCTTCTTGGAGAAGCCTTCCCTTATCCCCACAAGTTAAAAGCCTTTCTCCATCCTCCTGTGGTACCTTCTATATTTTTATCAGAGCCATTATATCTCCTTTACGTTGTGAGCCCCATTAAAGCAGAATCTTGGCCTGTTTCACTCACCGGTATGGTCACTACAGTGCCCAGCTTATTGTGTGCATTGAAATGGTCAAAATGTTATTTTCATTCCTCAACAGACTATATGCTCCTTGGTGGATGGGTTTGCGATTTATTAAACTTTGTTTCTTTTAGCATTTAGCACTTAGCATAAGACGTAGCACATAGAAATGTGTTTAAAAAATTAGCTTTCTCTGCATTACCATTAATCTTTAAAACATAGAGCATTGAGGGACATACAGAAAGTGTCCTCGTGATACAGAGAGACGGGGTACTGAGAATTGTTCCCTTTGTGTTTTACTTAAATAGGAAAAATACACGTGAAAGACCTGAGACTACAGACTACAAATGCCAAATTATTAAGCTGTGCTCTATGCTCTTACCACCCTTAACCTAGAAATAAGAAAAATAAAAATCTTGAAGGAATAATCTTAAAATAAGGAGCTAAAAATTTATCAACAATAACAACAAAAAAGCTGGGGTTTCTGCTCATTTAAGTCTGTATGTATGGTAAACATTACTTAAGTTCCTTGATTCATGGTATGGTATGTTTCTAACCCAAATTTACTACCCACCAAAACCAAATTGTGATCAATATACAAAAATTGGTTGTGTTTCTTTACACTAGCAATGAATAATCTGAAAGTGAAATTAAGTCCACTCACAGCAGCTCAAAAGGAATAAAATATTTAGGAATAAATTTAACCAAAGAAGCCTAAGACTTGTACACTGAAAACTACAAAACATGGTTAAAAGAAATTAAAGAAGATTGAAATAAATGGAAAGACAGCCCATGTTTATGCATTGGAAGAATTAATATTGTTAAGTTGGCAATACTCCCCAAATGGAACTACAGATTCAATATAATTCCTATAAAACTTCCAGCAGGTTTTTTGCAGAAATGGATGAGCTGCTCCTAAAATTCATATAGAAACTTAAGGGACCCCAAATAGCCAAAACAATATTGAAAAAGAAGAGCAAAGTTGGTAGACTGACACCTTCCAATTTCAAAATTTGCTACAAAGCTACAGTAATCAAGATATGTGGTACTGGCATAAAGACAGACATAAGCCAGTGGAATAGAATCAAGAATCCAGAAACAAACCCAAACTTGTATCATCAATTAGTTTTCAAAAGTGATGCCAAGAGAACTCAATAAGGAAAAGATAGTTTTTTCAACAAATGGTGCTGGAACAACTGGATATCCACATGCAAAAGAATGAAGTTGGACCCCTACCTCAGACCATATACAAAAATTAATTCAAAATGGACCCAAGACATAAATGTAAGAGCTGAAATTATAAAACTCATAGAAGAAAACATAGGTGTATTCTGCATGATCTTTGATTAGGCAATGGTTTCTTAGATATGACAAGTAAAGCACAAACCACCAAAGGAAAAAAATAAATTGGATTTAATCGAAAGTAAAAACTTTTGCAATGCAAAGGACACCATCAAAAAAGTGAAAAGAAAACCCACAGATTGGGAGAAAATATTTGCAAATCACATATCTGATAAGGGACTTGTATCTAGAATATGTAAAGAATTCTTACAGATCAACATTGAAAAGCAAATAACTCCATTTAAAATGGGCAAAGGATTTGAAGAGATGTTTCTCCAAAGAAGATACACAAATGGCCAATAAACATATGAAAAAATACTCAATATCATTAGTCATTAGGGAACTGTAACTCAAAACCACTTCACATCTATAGGATGGCTATAATGAAAAGGCAGACAATAACAAGTGCTGACACAGATGTGGAGCTATTGGAACCCTCATACTGCCGGTGGGAATGTAAAATGGTGCAGCTGCTGTGGAAAACAGTTTGCCAATCTCTCCAAAAGTCAAACGTAGAATTACCTTATGACCTGAAAATTCCACTCTTAGGTATATACTCAAGAGAATTGAAAACATATTCACACAAAAACTTGTACACAGATGTTCATAGCATTCCATAACACAGTTATTCATAATAGCCCAAAAGTGGAAATAATCCAAATGTCCATCAACTCATGAATAGATAAACAAAATGTGGTATATCCATACAATGGATTATTATTCAACCATAAAAGGGAATGAAATACTGTTACATGCTACATAAATGAACCTTGAAAACATTATCCTATGAGAAAAAAGCCAGACACTGAAGGATACACACTGTATGATATCATTGATATGAAACATCAAGAATAGGCAATTCCATAGACAGTAGATTAGTGGTTGCCAGGAGATGAGGGAAAGGGGAAATTGGGACTGATTGCTAATAGAGACAGAACTTCTTTTTGGGGTGATGAAAATGTTCTGGAATTAGTATGATTGCACAACATAGTAAATATACTAAAAACTACTGAATTGTGCACTTTAAGATGGTAAAATTTTTTTATGTGCACTGTGTGATTTTAAAAATTTTAAAAATGAAATGTGATCCTAAGGTTGGAATGATCCTAAGCAATGGTATAGATGAAAGCAGTAGATGTAGAGCAGCTTCTTGTTTGTGGAAGTACACAGTGGCTCAGCAGGTTAGTGAGTACTCTTCCCTTCCCATAGAAACTGATGGGATGTGATTTCTGTGTTTAGATACAGTGTATGATACTTGCCCCTTTGAGTGTGCATACATTAGGTCAGTTGAAAAGCAGTTTTTAAGTCAGTAAGTTTACGTCTTGTTTTTACAGCTTTGTGTGTGTCTAGCTCAGAAAAGTATTTCCATCGAAAAAAGCATCCTTGATTCTGTGTTCCCTACCCTGTTTAATTTTCTCTTTAGTACTTACCACTGGAATGTAAGTTCCTTGAGGGATAGGCCTTTTAGGTCTCAGTTCTATCCCCAATAAAAGGTTAATAGAAAACATTAAACAGGAAAAAAATGCCTATAAATTAAATATTTACAGAAATTTCCCACTGTTGTCTATAGATGGCATTTTTGTGATGTTTTCAGAATACAAGTAACTTTAGTTATCAGCTCACCCTTTTCAAGAGGCATGGATTCTTCCCCATATGAGAACTAAACCCCAGGGTACTGGCCCTAGTTCTGAAGGGTGTTTTGGTTTGCTGTGGCCTGGCCAGTTAAACTCACATAATCATGTCCTTGCATCTAGTTTCCCTTCTTATAGGAGATAGTGAACTTTGTAATAAACCTATTGAGAGGACCTCAGTATCACTGGAGGTATCTCTTCCAGGAAAGCGTATGTTAGTATTCTTCCTCTCTGATTTATTTGTTCACAATCCACTAGAATACTTATGATTGTAGATTCCATTGCTCTTAAAGTCTTGGCCTTCTCTTTGATTACTTGGCTGTGCAGGTCATGGGTGCTTTGATCTAAATAGAGGCAAAATATTCTTTAACATTGGCAGAAACTTGAAAACTGAGAGGAATGAGCTTCCCTCAGAATGTTTCTAAAGGAGAGACCACCGTGGTAATGTCATATTTAATTCTAATATGCTTCTTGTATATAGTAGCTAAGAGCAACAGATGCCAAACGAAGACTGACCTCAGTCACTTGCTGTGAATTTAATTACATACCTATACATGTACCAAAAAATTAACTTACTGTTTTAGTTTCCTTGAGGGAAGAAAAGCTTGTAAAACATCTTTGTGATTAGTAAATAGAAACCATTCTCAGTTTTAAGAAAAGTTTATTTTCCAGCCAGAGTTCATCAATAACTCAGAAATGTAATTGTTACTAAAGAAATAAGTGACAAATAGCCAAAAACTGGTAGTTAAAAACCCAGTAAAAATATTTTCTCTCATTCATAAATTGATGAAATAGTCATGAAGCACTTCTTTGCCTATAAAAATAGACTCAGCCAAATCTTTAAAATATTTTCTATGAAAATAGAAGTCACATGAAACTTCTCAGGAATACTGTTATTTCTGCTGTTGCTAACATATATAACTAAAACTCTGAGAATTTTTTAAAAATGTTTTATGATATATATAAAATAAGCAACCACATTTGTGCTAAAGTTCTCCAATTTTTGACAGCCAACTATGGGAAAACTACTTATAGTTCCATCATAAACATATATGATGCTTTAGTCTTCAAAGTGCTTTCATGTTATTTGATAAAGTAACAGAATATTTACCATATGGTAAAAATAGCAGTTTCCCCTCCCTATTAATTTATTAAATAATTACTTTGAGTTGCACTTGAAAAATAAGATTTTGACTTTAAGTGCAAGGGAGTGATTCATAAATTGGTTTTTTTTGGGGGGGGGGAAGGCTGTTTGGTGTTTTAGAAAATATCGTTATTTACTCCATTAATATGATTATAACCTGGGTCATTCCGGTCATGTCTTAGAACCCGTGGCACCTGGTGCTAGCTGGGAAAATGTCCAGTGAAACAGATAGGCTTAGTTCCAGGCTTTAAATGGAACAATTCAGATGCTGCCCAACCACAGATGATGGGAATTTCAAGAGGAGATTGGCTCCTCAGTATATAAACACCTTGCCTGTTTTTGAAATAATCATACTAGAAAGTAACAACAAAGCTTTGACAATTTTAATACTTATAAATTATCAAAATGATCAGTCAGTCAAATTCAGATTAACTGCCCAGTCCTTTTCATGGTGGATAGTGAAATATCACTACAGGCCACAAACATAAATGAATAACAATTCAGCCTCTCAACGTAGGCCAATAGCTGCTGGTTTGTAATCATGAATGGAAGTCTTTTATCCAGAGGTTTTTCAGTAGAAAAATTCAGGGATGTTTTAGCAGAGAGGAAAATTAAGCAAAATGGTAAAGCATTGTTTTATAAAGATAAATCCTGTCAATTTTGCCAATGTTTGTTTTGTCATACTATTCATGGTTCTTCAATGGTAAAATCACTTAAATACTATTTTCTTCTTATGTTATGGCTGTTGGAACTGATCCAAAACTACTGTTTCTGGTAATTCTTTATTGAATGGCTCCACAATTGCCATTCAAATTCTGTCTGGGATGGCTTCTTTTCATATAATCCTGAATTAATAGTAATCATAGGAAGAAGAACCAATATAAAAATTTGGATGTAAATTTTCAAATGGTAAATTCAGTACTAATAGTTTGAAGTTTCAGTGTTGTTGCCAGAAAAATAAAACAAATTCTTTCAAAATATTTTTGAAAATTCTTTGCTGGTCTATGGAATGCTTTAAAACAAACCTCTTTATCTCTTGTCTTATCAGAGTTGAGTCCTGGAACATTGCGGAGAGCAAGGGGTAAGTGAGCTATAATTTGTTGTTGGTAATGGGGAGGGGGCAGGGTCCAAGAAGTAGTTCTTTTAAAAATAAGACCCCTCAGATCAAATAAATTCTAACAATATTCAGCATTTTGAACTTGAAAAATTACACCTTGCTTTGTATATACTGTAATAAGCTTGAAAACACAATATATGAATATTGCTTCAAAATACATTTTTTGTTCTACTTTAATAAGTATTAACTTGTAGAATTTTAAAATTAAAAATTTACTATGTGGAGTTTTAAATTTCCAACAATCATAAACACAGTCATGCACTGCATAATGATGTTTTGGTCAACGACAGAGTGCATATACAACAGTGGTCCCATGAGATTAGTACCACAGAGCCTAAGTGTGTAGTAAGCTATACCATCTGGATTCGTGTAAGTACACTCTACGATGTTCACACAACAATGAAATCCCCTAACGATGCATCCTAATGTATCCCCATCGTTAAGTGATGCATGACTGTACACATTTTTAAAATGTTTAAATGATTTTCTGCTCTTCCGTTGTGAATGATTTTGTTCTTTGGGTATAAAGGGATCTTGCTCATTATAACAAAGTCTGTGAGACTGTTGTATTTTTCTTTTAAAGTACTGAAGAGATAGTTAGCAGAGCTGTGTGTAATAACCTACCAGTAGAACCTAATACCTAAGCATAAGTCAATATAGTTGGGTTCAATTAAATTACACTGCTAGCATTTCAAATAGTGGCAATTCTGCTGATTCATTGCAAAAATTCCTAGAAAAAACATATAAAAGGGACAAATAAGAACTATGCAAAATATCAAAAGCCCATATTATAAAATCAAGTTTTTCTGAGCTTTCTTTTTATAATTTCTCTTGTTCTAATCACCTCCATGTTGGAATATTGTTGGGGTCAACATGAAGGTCATTATAAAAATCAAACATCATTCTACTATTTGGTGCCATATATGCACTGCATTCCATGAGCAAGGAATGGAAGCAGTCGCCCCTGGTGCAGGAATAAGGGGTACACTGCAGAGAATTTAAAAACAATAAAACTCATGAAAAGTCAGTCTGCTTTTTGTTGTCAGCATCAAGGTAAACAATGACAGTGATAAAGTACTCCTCCCCATTGAGCAGATGCTCCCACTACCCCAAACTTTGAACACTACTGTCCATGAGCTCAAAAATACTACATACCCAATGCATCTGAGATATTTATTGCACAAGGATCTCATTCCCACCTTTATTTTCAATTTTTGGAAATATAAATGTAGAAGAAAGTGTTATCAGTACCAATGAAGGCAACCTGCAGCCTGTTATAACTTTAAATGTAAAATATACATAATGAATATTTTTTTAAATTCCAGCGAAGTTGAGATAGGAATTGTGGACACTGAGCTTTCAGATATTGATACTCCAGTGTTTTAAAAAGCCACAAGAAGGTACCTCAAGAAATAACTGAAAGAACAAAACTTGTCATACCTACATGTAACGCATGAGAATTTGTGTTGACTCTAGAATCAAACTCCCACTAAGGATTTGACTCCTTAGCAATTCATTCTAAGACGTAGTATAAGACCTTTATTATTTTTTTTAATATAAGACACCCATTCTTAAGTAAGCATTTAGCACTTTATTGACCTGGACTAATACAAACAACCAATGGTTAGTGGCAATAAAGTCCATATTCTTGAAGATCATGTGTATTTTTGCTGATTCCTTGGATCCTGAGTTCATGAAGACATGAAGAATTGAAAGACAAAAAAAATCCAAAACCATAAGCAAAAGAAAACCAACATTGAAGCACAAAAGCACCTTCACTGATGCTCTCGCCACCCATGGCTCCCAAACTTACAGAATTCTCCAACTCTGCTATCTGCAGCACACCGGAGACAGAGAAGGAACTAGTAATGTATGGAGGCAAATATGGTTCCTTTCAAATGCTGTTAGAGGTGGGCAAAAAACCCATAATGAACAAAAAAAGAAAACCACAAACATATTTTAAATGCATGCAAAAAGGCAAGCACAATGACAAAATGTTTAGACTAAGTAAAGCATGTGAAACAGAAGAGTAAAATTAATTATTAGTATGTGTAAAAAATTAATTTTATTTGCCTTGGGGGAGTTACCTTAATTTTTCTTTCCTTTGTGAGGGCACTGACTAAACTAGATTAACAAGAGGTTCACTTCCAGAACATATTACTCAGGACATTATCATTATTTATGTATATGTGTTTGTGTATGTATATGAAATCCATCATAGCATACAAAGGATATATGTTTAACCAAAAACAAAAAAATTGTACCTTTGTTATTTAGAAGTCAGTTCACACTTGCATTATCAAATCTAATCATTGTTAGTTTGATATAAATTTTCTTGCTTTGTTACTAAGCTGCCTTTTAGAAAATGTGTTTATATTTCCACAGGTAAAACAAATATGTGTCAATTGAGTAGGCAAGCAAGGTTCCAGTGTCAGAATACACTCTTATGAATTATTTCTAAATTATTACTTAATCTTATAGGGAATTTACAAGTAAGACCTTCATTAATAAATATGTATTTATTAATAAATATATAATTGCTGTGCCTTGTTAAGGCACTGGCCTTTTGCCATTTTATATATCTATACATTATATATGATATATATGATATATATCATACAAACCAAAGGCAAAAGAGGAAACTAGCTTAAAAAAAAGAATCTGACTTCAAATAGTCCGTTAAAAATAAAATTTCTAAGTTAGTTTGTAAATTTGTTGTTTGAAGCAATTTCTCATTGTTATAAATTGTGGTTCAGTTCCCAAGTAAGTCCACAAAGTGTATTTAAGCCATAATTTAACTGAATTTTAGTACCATGTTTAAGAGAGACAGAAACTATTCACCAATTTAGAAGTTTGTTTTGTTTTGGTTCTCTTCTATAGGAACTGGTTTTGAGCAATGGGACCGAGGAACCCTACTCCCTAGGGGCTAGAAACTAGAAAAACAAAACCTTAAGTCTTTGAGCATAGGTGATAGTTTGAGTCTTAGGTAAGATGGTCAAGGTCAATAGCAACAAAGAAAAGGACCAAAGAAAAAAATTAGTAACAGCATCAGATAAGAAAAAAAGGAGTCAGCAAGGAAGTGGGTGACTCTAATTGAGTAGGCATCCATAAGTCAGGGTGGTCTGGCTACTGCCCCCCACAAACATTAATCAGTTTAAGAAACAATTTTATTTTACAAGTGCAAGTTTAGAAAAGTAACAAAAATAACATAAGTAACAAAATAATACCTCTGGTCATTATAATGGGATGTTTTCTATGATTGAAAAATATGATGAAAAAGTCCAAACTGTACTTGTTGGCCAAATCAACGTTTAGTTCTTAATTCCAAACTGAAGTTTATATTATATAATAAGGTTTGGACGAAAAAAATCTTGAAGAAAAATGTTTATTTACATATTTACAGCCCCAGTGTCTGGCCGGTCTGTGTGCAAGTCCTGACTAAGCAGATTGTAGAGGAAAATCTCAGATTAAGCCCATCAGATCCTCTGGCTAGACTTTAAGCTGTACAGGTGTACTCTATGTGACCAGACACCTTTTCCTTGAAATGTCAGAATGCTTTAGTGCTATTCTATCGTTTCCCTCTTCCATGGGACTGCATCCATTTCTCCCAATTTTAGTAGCATATTGAGAGACATGTTGAATAGACAGGGCAGGAAAGAGATGAAAACATATATCCCAAATATTAACAAACCAATACTATTCTAAAAATAATTCCAGACAAAGAGCAGAGACCATGTTTAAAAAGTCAAAACTGATCACTCAACTCTGTGCGTTCTGAGGACCATAAATTAACTTTAATCCATAAACCTAGCCAGTTGCCTTAGCCCACAGACTGCACTTTGGCATAAATTTTCAGCTGTGCCAAAACATATGCAGCAAGTGACTCTTTCTGACACAAGCAATATTTAACTGGATCTTTTTAAAATAACAAAAATATACTTGTATTTGAGAATAACAATAATACAAACATATTATTGTATTATAACATACTTTTACAATATAATATACTTTTATATTATATAATAATGTACATTTTATGGATTTTTTAGTTTATTATTCTACTCTTAGTTTTGTTCTTCAAATATACCTGGAAAAAAATTTAAGTAAATTTATAAGTGGAAATATTTAAATGTTCCATTACTTGATAGTATTGGAAAACGTGTTTGTTTGGTTATTAGGGAAATGCAAATTAAAACTCCCCAAATATACTATAGAAGATATACACATCTATGGTATACAAACAATTAGCGATTCCTTCCTCTCCTTCTTCCTTTATCCTGAGGGAAGAGCGAGTGAGCCTAAGCTTTAACAGGTTAGAGAAAGGAATCTTACACATCCACTAAATTTAAAGTTTTATTATTAAACGCCTAAGTTTTTAAGTCACTCGGTTTCCTAGCTACTTCAATGGAATCAGCAGTCATAGATCCAACCCCAACTCCAAGACTGGAACGTCGTAATGATAGTTCTAAGGCAGAAATCTGACGTAACTCTTTGCGACACAACTTTACAGGCGTGACACCATGAAGCTGTCCCACATTTCCCACTGGCTGAATTTGGGGTGATGGTCGACTATGAGATTTTGTAAACTGATTTTCATCTATTTCTGCTTTATCCTCAGTGCTAAACAAATACCCACTAGTGGGTGCTAAAGAGCTATAAATTGGAGGTAATTCTGGTCCATCTTCCCAGGGCTTCTGAAGATTTGGTTTTGTTCTTAAGCTGCTTACTGAACTGTCTAATTCTCTGTCTCTTCCACTTAATTTCATATGTTCAGTTCTGGATGCCCATTTTAATTCTTCTGAAACCATGCTTGCTTCTTCTGGGTTCAGAACTCCATCTCCAGCATCATGATCTAAAAATATTCCACAAAACAAAAAAAATTAGAGATTTTCTCAAAAACAGGTATGTTAATCATGATACCTAACATAACTACATTATCACTTAATATAAATTATGCCTTATAGCTTTTTTTGTTAAATGACTTCTTTTAGACAAATAGAAGTGTGAATATGAATTATTCTTATTTTACTTACAGGCATCTTACATGTGAATAACTGCGAATTTTTAATTCATGGAACAAAGTTGAGAAATAGTCTTCTAATGATTCTGGTACTCCCTGGAAACACAGGAGTGCTTTGGGCCTCTCTGATACCCTTCCATGCCTGCCCTCCATTGGGCTTGCCACTGGGGAATCACACTCCAAATCCTAGGTAAGTGAAGCCAGCATTGGAGAATACTGGCTTTGCCTCATATCTCCAGGGAATCTTCTGGGACTTGGCATTATGTGTGTGAAAAGCTAGTCTTGGTTGGCACTCCAAGCATGGTAGCAAGGTTCTGCTCTATGAATGTACTCTGGGGTAAGCATCCTAACTTCCACCATCAAAAGGAAGATGAGAGAAGACCCCCTCAGTGAGGTACACCCCACTGGAATGAGTAATAGAGTGAAGAGAGCAAAGCTTGAGGTCCTCAAACCACAGAACCATCTAATTTTGAACACAAAAACTTGTTAAGGGAAGTCCATATAGGTACTAGACCTAATATGATGAAAAATGCCAACTTTAACAGATGTTGATACACAGTTAGTACCCTTCTAGTCCTGCAAATATCAAGTTTAAAAACAGAAGTTGCATTGTCAGTTCTCAAGCCAAATCTGGCCCACAGATAAGTTTTACTTAGCCTATAATAATAAACAACCCAACTTTTAAGAAGTGGAAAGTTTCAAATAAAAATATAGATTTCCAGCTTTTATAGAAAAATGAGAAGAACTGGCAATGGCAGCTGGAGCAGAGTTGCTTCTGCCAAGTTAGACAACTACTGCTGTTCCCACTGCTCATTCTGGCTTCCCTGGCTCCTGCAGGCATTTTAGTTTGGGACCCCTGGTTTAAAACATAATTGATTTTCTAGTTTTTAAAATTTTTCTCACAAACAAAAATCCTGAATTAGCAAATGACAGAGAACCTCACATGGAATTAGCAGATACTCACAAAGCTGACTATAGTGGTCACAGGGGTCCCAAACTTGGCTGCACATTAGAGTTACCCAGAAGCTTTTTAAAATCCTGATGCCCAGGTCACAGTGTCAGGGGAGAGGAGCCAGGCATCTTATTTTTTAAAGATCGTATTTGAAAGAGCAGAGATGGGCTCACTGGAGAGGCTCACTCCCAAGCCCACTTGGATTCTTCACAAAGAAAGTTTCTGTCTCTCAGAATTTTACCATTGAGGGAACAAACTAGAGAAAGACTAATTCACCCAAGGTCACATAGCTGGTAAAAGAAGTGAGGATTCAAACCAGATCTTCTGACTCTCATATCCTCACATAGAGTTTTACAGTGATTTAAATTGATACAAGGATAAAGTTTTAAATACTTAAGTGTATAGACTGCATGTCCATAAAAACTAATTTTATCCTAAAAAAATACGTTAGAAAACAGATAGACTATAACAGAGGCTTGACCAAGAAGTGAACAAGATATTTTAGTCAAAAGATTAATTTTTCTGCTACTTAAAAATGCTAAAAATATTCAAAGGAGAGAGCCAGCCCTGACTGCCTAGTGGTTAAAAAGTTTGCCACGCTCCACTTTGGCAGCCCGGGTTAGTTTCCTTGTCTGTCAGTAGCCATGCTAGGGTGGCGGCTCACATGGAACAACTAGAAGGACCTACAACTAGAACATACAAGTATGTACTGTGGCTTTTGAGGAGGAAAAAAAAATTCAAAGAAGATAAATACAAGTCTGGTAGGCAGACAATGAAAAGAGAACTATCAAAACCCAATCAACTGAATACGAAGACAGTCATGTATTAACTCGGATACTGATTATTAAGCATCAATATATTTTAAGGAACTCAGAATTTGATATATTTAAATGGCTACATTTTACAATTCAAACAAATTTTGTTTGTTATTATATTAGAGCAGCATTTTGAGATAGGATATAGTACAAACTATATCCCCAACTGATTTCAACTGTAGTTTTTTTTAAGCATGGGGAAAATATTGAAAAGAATCATGCTAAAATGTTAATAGTTATGGGTAGGATTATGGGTGCTTTTTTCCTGTATTTTCAAAATTTTCTATGACGACTATATATTACTTTTTATAGCCAAAAAAATAAAAGTATTTAAGATGTTTCTGGGTAGAAGAGCAAGTTAGCTGAAATAAAACCTTCAACATTATTATCAAGATTAGACTTCCTCGGTAAGTTGGTCAGATGGGTGTTACCCTCACTTTACACATCTCCAAGATTATTTAACTTTCTATGTGTTTCATTAAAGAGCAAGATGAGGATCCAGGTTTATTAAATCTGTATGCCACCATACCACACTGTCATTTTAAGACATGTCTAATAGACTCAGTAGTATAAAAATGGGCCATTTAAACACTAGATCTATAATTTCAGCTATCTCAAATTGGAAAGTGGATTATTTTTTTTAAAGCTAACATGGTCTTATGATGATTGTTGTTTCCTATGTAATACCTGTTTACATTTTAATTTTTTGTAGGTAGTGTTTCACGCAAATGTTTTAATTACATAAGTAAATACCTCTGCATTACTACACTGAAAATCAGAAAGTCTAGTCTCTTTGTCAGGATTTGTATGTTTGTATTACACCTCTATCCTAAGACAACTTTTATTCTAGAACACAGGACCAGGAGTCAGAAGATGAGGGACCTTAGACCATGTTCTAATGATTGTTCTGTTCAGGAATCACTTGAACTCTCTGAGCTTCAATTCCATGATCTAAAAATGGGGTTAGCAGACACTGGCCTACTCTAAGTTAGAAGGTTAAATGGAACTACTTGTGAAAATGTCTGTACATGATAAATACCATAAATATAGGGTAGCATTCAGACTACTTTTCTAAAATATTACTGAATTTTAAAATTTAAAACTATGTTAATTCTACTTTGATTATATTTTCATCATATATCTTTTCATTGTGCATGCATAAATTTTTCACTGGTCTCTATATCTTTTTTTATGGTTTCACTTTTTATAATTATCTCTTTATTTATTGAGTTAATGATAGGTTACAACCTTGTGAAATTTCAGTTGTACATTATTGTCTGTCAGTCATGTTGTAGGTGCACCCCTTCACCCTTTGTGCCCACACCCCACCCCACCTTTCCTCTGGTAGCCACTAATCTGTTCTCTTTGTCCACAGGTTTAAATTCCTCATATGAGTGGAGTCATACAGAGATTGTCCTTCTCTATCTGGCTTATTTCACTTATAATTCCCTCAAGGTCCATTCATGTTGTTGCAAATGGGACAATTTTGTTCTTTTTTATGGCTGAGTAGTATTCCGTTGTATTTATATACCACATCTTCTTTATTCAATCATCTGTTGATGGGCACTTAGGTTGCTTCCACGTCTTGGCTATTGTAAATAATGCTGCAATGAACAAAGAGGTGCATGGGATTTTTGGAATTGCTGATTTCAGGTTCTTTGGATAGATACCCAGTAGTGGGATAGCTGGATCATATGGTAGTTCTATTTTTAATTTTTTGAGGAATCTCCATACTGTTTTCCATAGTGGCTGCACCAGTTTGCATTCCCACCAGCAGTGTATGAGGGTTCCTTTTTCTCCACAACCTCTCCAACATTTGTTACTATTTGTTTTAGTTATTTTTGTCATTCTAATGGGTGTAAGGTGATAATCTTAGTGTAGTTTTGATTTGCATTTCCCTGATGCACAGCGATGATGAACATCTTTTCATGTGCCTATTAGTCATCTGTATATCTTCTTTGGAGAAATGTCTGTTCATGTTTCCTGCCCATTTTTTGATTGGGTTGTTTGATTTTTTATTGTTGAGTTGTGTGAGATCTTTATATATTATGGATATTAAGCCTTTGTCAGATGTATTACTTGCACATATTTTTTCCCAGTTACTGGGTTGTTTTTTTGTTTCAATCCTGTCTTCCTTTGCCTTGAAGAAGCTCTTTAGTCTGATGAAGTCCCATTTGTTTATGCTCCTTTTTCGTGCTGTCCTTGTCAGGCTTTGGTATCAGCATGATGTTGGCCTCGCAGAATGTGTTAGGAAGTGTCCCATCCACCCTAATTTTTTGGAATAGCTTGAAAAGGATAGGTATTAAATCTTCTCTGAAAGTGTGGTAGAATTCCCCAGGAAAGCCATCTGGTCCTGGGGTTTTATTCTTTGGGATGCTTTTGATTGCTGTTTCAATATATTTCCTTGTGATTGGTCTGTTCAAATTGTCTACTTCTTCTTGACTAAGCTTTGGGAGATTGCAGGAGTCCAAGAATTTATCCATTTCCTCTAGGTTATCCATTTTGCTGGCATATAGTTTTTCGTAGTATTCTCTTATAATCTGTTGTATATCTGTGGAGTCTGTTGTTATTTCTCCTCTTTCATTTCTGGTTTTGTTTATTTGAGCTTTATCTCTTTTTTTCTTTGTAATTCTGGCTAGGAGTTTGTCAATTTTATTTATCTTCTCAAAGAACCAGCTCTTTGTTTCACTGATCCTTTCTACTGTCTTTTTTGTTTCAATAGCATTTATTTCTGCTCTGATTTTTATTATTTCTCTCCTTCTGTGACTTTCAGTTTTGTTTGTTCTTCTTTCTCTAATTCAGTTAGGTGTAGTTTAAGATTGCTTATTTGGGATTTTTCTTGTTTGTTAAGATATGCCTGTATTGCGATGAATTTCCTCTTAATACAGCTTTTGTGTATCCTATATGAGTTGGTATGGCGTGTTATCATTTTCATTTGTCTCCAGGTATTTTTTTATTTCTTCTTTAATTTCTTCAATGATCCATTGCTTGTTCAACAGCATATTGTTTAGTCTCCACATCCTTGTGCCTTTCTCAGCTTTTTTCTTGTAATTAGTTTCTAGCTTTATAGCATTATGATCGGAGAAGATGCTTGTTATTATTTCAATTTTTTTTAATTTATAGAGGCTTGCCTTGTTTCCCAACATATGGTCTATCCTTGAGAATGTTCCATGCGTGCTTGAGAAGAACGTGTATTCTGCTGTTTTTGGATGGAGTGTTCTATATATGTCTATGAAGTCCAACTGTTTTAGCTTTTCGTTTAGCTCCATTGGTTTTTTTGCTGATTTTCTGTCTGGATGATCTGTCCATTGACGTGAGTAGGGTGTTGAGGTCCCCTACTATTATTGTGTTATTTTTGATATCTTCTTTCAGGTTTGTTAATAGTTGCTTTATGAACTTTGGTGCTCCTGTGTTGGGTGCGTAGATATTTATAAGCATTATTTCTTCTTGATGAAGTGTCCCTTTGATCATTACGTATTGGCCCTCTGTGTCTCTCTTTACCTGCCTTATCTTAAGTCTGTTTTGTCTGATATAAGTATTGCAACACGTGCTTTCTTTTGTTTGCTATTAGCTTGGAGTATTGTCTTCCACCCCTTCACTCTAAGCCCGTGTTTGTCCTTGGAGCTGAGGTGTGTTTCCTGGAGGCAACAAATTGTTGGATCTTGTTCTTTAATCCATTTTGCCACTCTGTGTCTTTTTATTGGAGGGTTCAATCCATTTACATTGAGGGTGAGTATTGATGCATGAGGGCTTAATGCCGTCATTCTGTTGCTTGTTTTTTGGTTTTCCTATGTTTCCTTTGTTTCTCATCCTGTGTTTTTTAGCCTACCCATTGACTTCTGCAATTTCCTATGCTGGCTTTCTTAGATTTGTCCTTATTTATGCTTTGTGTCTCTGTTCTGTTTTTTAGTTTAGTGGCTACCCTGAAGTTTGTATTCAGAATCTCATGTATATCATAGTCCATTTTCTAGTGGTCTCTTACTTACTTAGCCTAGACTATTTCAGACCCTTTCTTCCTCCCCTCCTAAATTATTATTTTCATCTCTGATTCCAACTTGTGTTGTGAGTTTGTAGTTAGAGTGATAAGATTGTCTTTGCTTTGGTGATTTACTTCCCTTTATCCTAATGCTATTGTTGAATATTTGCTATCCTATTCCCATTCTATCTATTTGTCTCCATACTCTGTGTTTTGTGACCCCTTTCTCCTTCTTTTTCTTATTTCAGGTATGAGAGCCTTCTTGAGGATTTCTTGTAGTGGAGGTCTTGTGACTATGAAGTCCCTTAGCTTTTGTTTGTCTGGAAAAGATTTAATTTCTCCCTCATATCTGAAGGATATTTTTGCTGGATAGAGTATTCTTGCCTGAAGAATTTTATCCTTTAAGGTTTTGAATATGTCACTCCAATCGCTCCCAGCTTGTAAGGTTTCTGTAGAGAAATCCACTGAAAGTCTGATAGGGGTTCCTTTGTAATTTATTTTCTTCTGCCTTGCTGCCCTGAGTATTCTTTCTTTGTCATTCATTTTTGCCATTTTTACTACTATATGCCTTGCAGTAGGTCTTTTCACATTGACAAACCTAGGAGATCTGAAACCTTTGTCCACACACATTTCTCTCTCAATCCCTAGATTTGGGAAGTTCTCTTCTATTATTTCGTTGAGCACACTTTCTGCTCCATTTTCCTTTTCCACGCCCTCAGGAATTTTGATTATTCTTAAGTTGCATTTTCTCATTGAGTCAGCTATTTCTCAGAGATTTTCTTCAGTTTTCTTAATTCTTAGTTCTCTTTCTTCCTCTGTCTGGAGCCATTCAGCCTGTCTATCTTCGATTATGCTAATTTTCTCCTCTATGGTGTCTACATGGGCATTCAGGGAATCCGTATTCTGTTTTATCTGATCCATTGTATTTTTCATCTCTAGTATCTCTAATTGATTCTTCTTTATAGTTTCAATCTCTTTTGTGAAGTAACTCCAGAACTCGTTGAGTTGTTTCTCCATATTTCCTTTTACCTCACTGAGTATTTTGATGATAGCTATTTTGAACTCATCTTCACTCAGTTTACCTATTTCCAAGTCCTTAGGACATACTTCTGTATTTTTATTGTTTTCCTTTTGGACTGGAGCTTTTATAAATTGCTGGATGGTAGAGGAGTGGTTTTTGTGCATGATGCTATTATTCGGTTGCAATTACAGCCTGTAGCCACTAGATGGGGATTAAGAGCCACACGTTCTGAGCCCTCCACCTTCAGCCGTGATGGTGGTGCACAGCCCGGGTTGGGGGAGGAGGGGCACTTTCTCTCCTGCACAGACCTGGATTCCGTTCAGCTCTCGCTCTCTGGTTTCCCAAGCCCCTGGCTTGCTGGGGTTCCCCCACATGAAAGCTTTCCCCTGTTAGAGGGTTACCACTGCACAGGCAGTGGGAGTCCTGGACTATTCCATGGACCTGCGGGCCCCTCCCCCGCTGCTTCCCTCACCCGCAGCAGCAATCCCAGTCTCTAGGGGCAGGAGCGAAGTTCTCTCCTGCTCGGTTCCAGCTCCTCCAAGGGCGGCTCCAGCCTCTCCGCCCTCCGCTGTTTGGCTGCTTTGGGTCTCCGAAGATTTCTGTTATTAGGATTTTTTGTTGTTGTTGGAAAGCAGTTGCTCTTTTTGGTTGTAATTTGGAGGGGAGAGAGTCCCAGGTGAGCTCATGCTGCCATGTTGCTGACGTCACCTAATTATCTCTTTTTTTATTGAGATATAATTGACATATAACATTATATTAGTTTCAGGTGTGTTCTTTACATATTGTTGTACCCATCTTTAAGCAGTTTTCTTTACAGGTACAAAATAGGTGTGTTCCTAAAAGGTTGTAAAGTCAACTTTTCAAAAGCCATAATGAAATTATTAGGAGAATACCTCCTCTGAAGGAAGGCTAATTCTTTTATACAATGTCGAATATATTATTTTAGAAATAGTGATTCCTCTCTATTTGGTGGGCTTAAAGAGGATGTATTTTAATCACAGCAATTTATTACCTTCATGGCAGTTTTTACTTTTGCAAAGTGCTTTGTCATGTTTTATCATTTCACTGAGGAAGGTGCTACTTCTACATATCTACATATAATTATGCAAGAAAATATCTTTGTCTCAACAATGGGTTTTATTATACTTTTGAATTTCCAGAGGTCAAGATTTGAAAAGACCTGACTGATCTTAGAAATACAAACAATATATGTTACCTTTACTTTTATTATTCTCTATTCATTTTATATATTTTTGTGATAGTCAGAAGGTGTAATTTACTATAAAATAGGAAAACAACAGCTATCTTAGATTATAGGGTTATTTTAAGGATTTAATGAGTTAAGGAATACAAGAGCCCCTCGTACATGGCAGGCAACCCGAAAAATGACCATTTCCCTTCACATACATACATGTTTGTTCTTCATCCCTCCTGTGGTTCTTTCTGTCTTACACATGGAATGGACAACTATTTTTGTTTACAAAGACAAAGAGAAGTTAAATATCTAATCCTAAATAACCTAATCAATTGGGAAAGGCTACACTATGAACCAGGCAGTGTGAGCATGACAAATCACACTAAATGTCTTACGTTCTGATGGTACCAGTTGCCGTCGAGCTGCTTCTCCTACCAGTTCCTTAAGTTTCTTCTTAAGATCTCTGCTGGTTTTCTTATAGAAATAAAGATCTTTTTCCAGCTGCTGTATTTTATCTTCATATGTTTTTAAAGTTTCTGTAATGCCTTCCCCATCTTGCTCTATAAAACAGAAATTTACCTTTAAAATCAGCTTAAAATAAATGATTGAAAATGATGTTCTAACATAGCCCCCAGACTATATTTAAAGGCTCAAAAGTATGTTACACATATCTATTACCTGAATACAGTTGTTTCCAGTTACACTTTGGATTCTTCTGCCTGTAAAATTTTTCAAAGTAGGATTGAGCCATTACTCTGCTTCAGTACCCTACCCCCTATCAAACACATTTTCATGATTCATAAGCACTTTTTGAGTAGCTACTAACTAGAACAGCAGAAATAAGATGTTTTCTATAAAAAGTTCACAGAGTTTGGAACTCAGTTCCTCAGCTGTATTAATCTTATTTAAAGTTTATATCAGGAACTGTGGATATATGAAAAGTCATAAGCCTAAGGTTTATAGGCCCAAGAAATACACACCAAAAAACCCCACAAAAACCAAAAACCTCTCAAAAGAGGCTAGAAAGATTAAATTACAAAGGAACACACCACAAGAAAAGGAGAAGAGGAGAAACAGCATAAAGTTCTAGTTTATGCTACAATATAACTTAAAGGTTCTAATTAATATTTATAAATGTCTAGGTTATGCTCTAGAACCAGTAAGACCTAGTTTACTGGCCTTCAGAAAATACATACTTTCAGATCTACTCTTTCCTATTGGTAAATTTATAAAACGGTCCTAATGGTTTGTAATTTTGTTATAATTAGCTATTTTGTAAACTTTGATCTTAGTATATTTGTATATTTTAAATTAACCTATCATCTTGTTTAAAAAAATACTTTAAATTAATGACAACATAAATTAGAATCTCCATAAAGTATATTTTATAAATCAACTTAATTTTATGTCCCATATTCAGTCAAAATTAGAAAATTCATAAATTGCTAACTACAGTTATAACTTTGTTATGAAAAACTTGTATAGTTGTAGAAATGAATGATTTTTTAAATGTTCTCATTTGGCTATAACTTTTGTGGTACAATGCCAATTACTTGAAAAATACATTAAAAACTCTGTTAGGATATTACTTTTACAGACTTAAGACAGAACTAAAATAAGGTAAGGAGAGCAAGTTTGAACGAAATGACTTCTGGGATCATGTCAAGGAAATCCTGTCATCAGGAAATTGGTTGATATTTAATTGGTTATAGGATTAACTTAGTTGCAAATTGCCTCAACACCCAAATTGGTAATTCTCCAATTTTCTGCTTGCTCAGGTTGTTTCTTCCAGATTCTGTTTAACCCATTTCCAGCTAGAGAATCACAAGAATCAAGACTAAGTAGCTAAGCAGCCTGGACTGAAGCAGTACCAGTATTGTCTGGCAGTGATTTTGTTGCCATAGCAACTATTTATATATGGCCATATGCCCGGTAATATGAGGACCGACTGATATGACAGCTCTTTCCACATCAGAGTTGACAGCTGAACTACTGTGCTGTGCCCATCAATGGTAGACTAATTTTGACCTAAGATATAACCTAACTGCACAAAATTTACAATCAACTGAAAATTATAACAAGAAATATAACTAGAAATCTGACAGCCTCATTCCACATTTCTACACAAAAACTAGACCAACAACAAACTAATGGAATTACAGCAGTTCTTATGTGTGTGCTGGGGACAGGCAGAAGGGAGGGCATTTCAAGCATGAACAGCCCTACATCCAAGTGAACTGTGCCAACATGTGGCAACCAAAACACATAGAGCACAAAAACACGTAAGTAGGAACTGTTTATCCAGGTTGGGCTTATAAGTAATCAAATTCTGTCCAATCTTCCTTCTCCAATCAACCTCCTACACATCACCTTTACACAATTAATGAGAAGGGACAGGTACCTCTGAAATGATGTAAAAGCAACTGCATTTTTTGTTCGTGTTCCTTTTGCTGGAGGGTCAGTCTCTGGTCACACTGCAATTTCAGATGTTCCAGTGCAGATTCCAACTCACGAACCATATCATCCCGTTCAAGAACCTTCATTTTAATTTCTTCATTCTGTAACTGTAGTTTCCGTTCAGCTTCTCTCAAATTAACCACCTAGCAAAGACATTTTTTGACCCTTTTTAAGTGTGTCTTAAAAAGCTTAATATAATAGATTAACCTACTTCTCTTAGACTATATAAGATGAACTTCCTTAATCACCATGGTATAATTAGGCAGTGCTTTGTAACATACCTACAAAATAACCTAACAGCCTTTTGAATTTGTTGTTGACCTTCTCTCCAGAAAAATACTCATTTCTACAAAGGGTTCTCACGATCAGAAAATCCACTGATGTCGGCCTGGGTGCTCTAAGTTAAGAGCCCTTGCTCTAAGAGCACCATAAGAGTCATCTATATCAAAGCTGCAGACAGTACTCCACCATTTTTCTCCCCTCCATACACCTAGTAAATAGGATGCACTCTCATCAATAATAGTAGCTTACTACTGACAGTAATTATCCAAGAGGAGGGCTGTGCATACTATTTCCATTAATTTTTTCATCTTTATTTCACTTGTCTCACAGAATTAGAACTTTATTTTAAAACTTCAGTGTTTTATTTTTCAGTAATTGTCTGATACTCCCTTAAATTTAATATACTTTTCAGAGAAAAAAGTTATCTACTTGTTTAACACTTCATAATATGTATCTTGAGAAGATATTAGAGAGAAGATATAGTTCTCAGTGCTAAGAAACATCTCCGCATCAGTAAACTGTCAAATTTTAATTGACATTAAGCATTCAGGTTAATGCTAAAATCTACTACAAAGTAGTCTTTGCCACTGATGCACCACTTCATCTCCATTTCAATCCACAGGTTACGATGAGCAAGGACAAGGACTCCTACTCTACAGCAATGAAGGAGAGAAAGGCAACCCAAACTTGGAGGGCCCCTGATTTTTCATGAATGCTGAGTAGCAATACCAAAATCTAGAAAATATCCAAGAAATAGTGACTGACGAATATAACTTAAATCCTTGATTTTTACAACTATTTCAAAAAACCCTTCTTTCAAATGATCCTTCAATTTTAAGAAACCCAGCATTAGGCCTACATATTTAGATGATCACAAAGGTTTCAGATGTCAACATTCAGTACTATAAAGAGAAATGATGTTTAAATTTGTAGTAAAACCATCAAACCTTAAGGCCTTTCAATTTCTTTAAAAATTCTAAATAAATGTGGGATATATAAGCATCTTGACCCCTTTTTATAAGAAAACTCTGTCCCTCAAAAAACAAACCTTATTGAAATATCTGAAAAGAATAGCTCTAATTTCAATAGGGTTCAGGCAAATTAGTTTTTCCAAGACATCTGCTTCACTATGAGAAAGGTTTTGTAATGAAGCTCTGAGTGAGTTCTGGCGACTCTGGATACTTTCATTCTTGTATTCAATTGCAGCTTCCAAAGCTTCAATTCCTTCTTCAAGTTGGAAAAGAACATGTTCTTCCTAGATATAATACAATAGAAGTGACTCATTTTAAATGAAATGGTATAACTTGGACTTTGTCATATATTAAGATTTTACTATGCCATTTGAGTCTAATGGACATTACCACTCTTCTACTAAATTTTAAGAAAGTAATGTTTATTCAGTACTTGCTATGCTACACAATGCACTGTGTGTATACACATATATACAACCTATAATCGTTGAATCCTCGCAATAAACCATGAGTAGTAAAATGGAAGAGGCAGAAGCTTAGGTGAGTTATGAAATGTCCCAAGGTCATACAGCAAATGCTGGTCACTAACGAATACACTTGAGCAAACTTCAGCCCACAGGATTGGTCATATATCTCCCTCCACTGCTCCTAAAGTGCATATTATGTGTCAGTGAAATCTGGAGACCTGATGTCCCTTCAAGGATCTATCAAAACAGTACATTGCTGGGAGGGAAACAAGAAATAGACTTAGAATAAGTTATTAAGAACTAGTAATCAGAGGAGAGTCTCTAGGGAAAAAACACAGTATGGCATTTAAAAAGAGTAGTGAGGATTTAAGAACATGAAACATTTCATAAGATTCTTATGAGATGTCATTAGAGGGAAAATATAGGCATTAAAAATGGTGGTGGCCTAACATTTTCTTGATATGCCAGAGATGATTTCCTTTGTAGGAAAAAAAGTCTGATGAGTCCCTGTCAAAAAACCTAGCAGTTCTTTGAACTATCCGCATATGTTATTTGAGGGCATCCAAATCTCTGGTAAGAATTTATTTTGGACTTGGTCAGACTTGGATATGTTTCTGTATACCTGTATGTGTGGCAGAGGTCTCCTCAACTGTAAGTTCCTGAGGGCAGACTGTCTGGTGCATACTAATGTCCTTATTGCCTAGCACAGTACATATCACCTAGTTTAAACTCAGTAAGGGTCTGCTAAATGAGTTAATGAAGGAAGAGGAGAAATGCCTTGGTTATATGACCCAAATATTTCTCTCCACTCCGCCTCCCAGAATTTCAAAGGAAAATAATGTTAATATTTCTGACCTACCTAAAGAATAGTTAGAGTAACTTCCCGAACTTCTTTTCTGGAATTCAGGGAAAAGGTATGTAACAACCTATTACAGTGAGGGGTTGAATACTACTTATTTTTAAAAGCCATTTTATAAAATCTCCCAAAAGAGGCATTTTGAAAAAAATGTTCAACACCCATTTTATTTCTCTGTGCAATCATTAACCATCAAGAATTTGATGATTTGATAATTGCTCCATAAGGAAGAAAATAATATTCACTTTTCAAGAAAAAAAGGGAAAACAAACTTAAATCCTCAAAGGTACTTAGGTGAATAAATAAGAGGAACCAGAAAACAAAAGTAAATTATCCAAAGAACATACTTGACTTTTGAATGCATTCTGTAATTACATTTTATCAAAAACAAATGTAGAAAGAGTTTGCCCTTACATATGGCTGAGAACAATTTGGTACAAATTTAGTTTGTATAGTTTTGGATCTAAGTTAAGGAAGCACTGAGATAATATAAGGTAGTGTGACTATAGAACCCTGAGGACAGCTCACTCCAGGGAGGCTGCAGCATATAAATATCTATGGTTCCTTCTAACCCAGCAATGGGTGTAGACTGACAAGATGAGAGGCAATGGGAAACTGTCCCAGCATGAAAACTTTGCCACACTCAAACCTCAGATTATCAAGAGTTGACTATGCTTTACCACAGAGCACTGCTTTTCAAACGTGCACTAGGGATCTTGTTAAAATACAGATTTGGGGGCTGGCCCCAGTGGCGTAGTGGTTAAGTTCGCATGCTCAGCTTCAGGCAGCCTGGGGTTCACAGGTTTGGATCCTGGACCAGACCCAGCACCACTTGTCAAACCAGGCTATGGCGGCATCCCACATAAAATAGAGGAAGATTGGCACAGATGTTAGCTAAGGGCCAATCTTCCTCACCAAAAAAATAAATAAATAAATTTTTTAAATGCAGATTTCTAATTCAGCAGGTCTGATGGGGCCTGAGGCTCTGCATTTCTAACAGGCTCCCAGGTGATGCTGTTGCTGCTGGTCCAGAAACCACACTGAGAGTAACAAGGATCTAAAGCAGTGGTCTCCAAACATTTTAGACTACACATCCCTATCAGTAAAAAAAAAAAACTTGAGCAAGCAACTACATATATGTATATTTCTCTATAAATTAGATGCATGTTCTCATGATAAAACATGAAATTGAAAGTTTAAAACATGAAATAAACATAGATATAATAGTTCTTGTATTTTCTTCCTATACCCCACTTACTAGGCAACTGCTCTCCATTATTAGAAGAAGAGTTCAAGTATTTTTTTTTAATTTTAGTTTCTGGATTTTACCAAAGAAAGGAGGTGATTTCTCTAAATTAAATAGTTGGGTAAACCCGTACTAGTATAGTGATCTAAGATCTTTCTATCACTTCCCGTAAAGTAATACAATTAGGAAAGATATTTTAGTTTTTGTGGAAAGAGAAAATAATTCTAAGCTAGTTTAAAGACATCAAAACACTAAACTATTCCACTTATATTTTATTGATGGCTTGTATCACATCAGAATCCCATGATCCCAATCAATCTTGGCTTTACAACAGAGGTGAGAGCAGAGCCCACTTCAGAGCTACACTAAGAAAAACCAACCATGTCATGTGGAAGAAGGCTGCATAGAAGATCATATGACTAAATGGAACCCTATCAACTGCAGGAGGTCCATTTTCCCTCAAACCAATCCAGAGTGGCTGCTAAATAGGTATCCTGCATGGTGCTATATTTTCACCACAAAACCCTAAACGATGTTTTCATTTCCAGTATTCCACCTGAAAGAGAAATTTAAATGTTTCTTGATGATAATAATGGACCCTCTACCTTTCTGCAAACATCATTTACTCATTCCCATCTTTATTCCTTATTTAAGGGTGTTCTATCTAAAATGGCCTTCTTTCTTATATCTACCCATACCTATCATGTTTTTCACAATCCAGGTCAAGATTCCACCTGCCTTAATGAATCTTCCCCTAAATGATCACTGTACTGCTTTGTATAAATAATGTAATAAGTATAGATTTATTACATTGTAACTTGCTTTTTCATGTTCTTCAGGGTTTAGAGTTTTCTTATATTTACGTCTCTTTTACCCTGGAGTATGAATTTCTCAAGAGGAGCATAATAATGCTTTTCACTTCTTTTGTTTCTTCCATGGGCCCAGTAACCATCCTAGGCAGGCAAGAATTCCTTAAATCTTATATGTTTTGCATGATTCTCAGCTATTCACTTTCTCTTAGCAATTTTCTCTTGCTTTGGCAACAACAGAACATCAACGATAAATATTTGCAGAGAAAAGTCAGGCTCAAAAATTCATCTTTGATAAAGTTAAGGTACAGGTTCCATTGCCAACTGAAGTAAAATGCTGAAAAAAGACAAAGTCTGGGGCAATTTTATAGGCAGTAAATGAAACATCTTTTACATAGTTTAAAAAAACAAAGGTGAGAGGAGCCATGTGCCCCCTAAATTAAAAGTCCAACTCAAAGGTATTTTTACGGGGATTTGAATTTTGTGCATCTACCTGGCTGGGACTTAAGTGTGGAACACTGGGCCTTTCTCAACCAAGGTAATATGAAAGAATCGACTCTTATTGTTCTAGGCATCCATTGTATGTAATGAATTACCTAGGATCATTCAAGAAAGATGCATAGAAGAAGGTAGGTGCCCTCTTTGGAAGAACTGAGAAAGAGTCTTTCAAATAATTTTCTGTGTTCTGTGATTTCAGATGAGAAACCTTAGCTGAGAAGGGCCATACTCAAGGAAAGTGTTAGTCTTGCAACCCCTGGCAATGTCAGGAAGGGGCCACGTTCATGGTCCTCTACGCAAGGACATCACAGTCTCTAATCAAGCATGGCTTATGGCACCAAACAGGTGCCAGGTAAACTCATTACATCTGATGAAGTCTCAAGGAAACAAAGTTTACCAGATTTATCATTTTTATGTTTAAGTGACAAAGATGGAGGACATCATCCAAGTGATCCATCGTACAGCACTTCCAGTTCCAGAGAACACAGACTTACTTCAGGTGATAACACGCTACCATTTTTAAGTTTCTCATCCACACTGTTTCTTCGTCTCTGCAGCAGATCCTTTTCTTTCTGGAGGACTTGAACTTGTTCTGAAATCTTTATTTTCTCCTCAGCAGTGCTGCTCTGGAGCTGCACATTCTTTTCAGACAACTCTTGGTCCAACAAGTTCAGGCGAGTTGATATTTTCAAACTATCTAGGTTTAAGGCCTAAAAAGACACAATCAACCAGACACCCCAAAAACAGTTACTAGAAATCCAAACTGCATATAAATTAGAAAAAAACATAGAAAAATTACTAAATGAATATACTTTTAGCCTCTACATTGTTTTCACCCATGGATTTTTTTTGGTGGGAGGGGGCTTCATTTTCTAAAATCTTAAATTGAATGCCTTGGGCCGGCCCAGTGGCACAGCGGTTAAGTGCGCACGTTCCGCTTCCCGGCAGCCCGGGGTTCTCTGGTTCGGATCCTGGGTGCGGACATGGCACCGCTTGACACGCCATGCTGTGGTAGGCGTCCCACATATAAAGGAGAGGAAGATGGGCATGGATGTTAGCTCAGGGCCAGCATTCCTCAGCAAAAAGAGGAGGATTGGCAGCAGTTAGCTCAGGGCTAATCTTCCTCAAAAAAAAAAAAAAGTAAATTGAATGCCTTTTTTTAAAAAAACAGAGATTCAATGAATTTACTACCAAGTATGGTTTAGCCACACCAGAATATATAACATAGGTTTTGAGAGGTAGCATTTTTCTTTTTTATTATTTTCTAAATTGAACTTTTCTTCTTTGGATGGTTACATAGTAGAATTAATTCTGTTAAAATTTCCTAGAGGCTGAGATTTGGTTTGTTGTTTAAACACATAATTTGTTTCTACTCTTATTTCATTCTGGTCAGAAAATATGGCCAGTTAGATTTACGGAGATGTTCCTTATGGCCTAATTTAAGATAATTTTTAAAATATTTTTTTCATCAAAGTAATTATATGCATATATATTATACATATATAAGGTTTATAATTTTAAAAGAAGCAGTTCTCTATCCCACCCTGTCACCTGAGTCCTGCTCCCCAGAAACAACCATCTTCAACTTTTTAGCTACTGCTTCTGGTGTTTATGTCCATGTTTCTAAATAACATTATCAACTTTAGATATTGTCTACTGACTGTCTATTGTGGAAGACGAGTTAGCATTCTGGGCCTCCTCTTTCCTACTTCTCCTTCCATTCTCCCAATATTTACTACAGTTTTTCATTAAATCAATATTCAGCTTTGTGAATATTATTCAAAGCTGAACTATCTTGTATAAAATGATTATACTTCCATCTGCCACAATTTTGGGGGGTACTTTATAACTAATTCTTCTCCCAAAGAACTATGAAATTCCTCTGAACACTATTTTTTCATCTGATCAAACTTAAATCAGGAAATCTTTTCATTCCAGTCTTTTCTGGAAACATTCTGCCTGGAGCCTCCCTCTTCCTGCCCCAAACTAGACAAGCTACTCTGGGACTGCCCTTTGGTACGACCCTGGGAATTTCCATGTTGGATCACATTTTCAGGTTCCTGAGTCTCCTTTTTTCATAGTGTATGCCTTCATTCTTGTGGAGCATATCCTCTAGTAGTTTCCTGAGACAGGCTAGGTGAGAGAGAAATTTTTTTACCTGAAAAGGTCTTTGTTCTAACTTCACATTTTATTGAGAGTTTGGCTAAAACAAGAATTCTTGATTGGAAATCATTTTCCTTATGGGTTTTAAGATTGCATTCGGGTCTTTTAACTTCTAATGAAGAAGGTTAAGAAGTCTAATGCCATTCTGACTAGTCTTTTCTACCTGGAAGCTTTCAGGATATTTTTTTCCTAAGCATACTCAAAACTTCACAATGATATGCTTTCGGCACTCATTTTGCTGGGCCCTCAATGAGCTATTTAAATCTAAAGTCTCACATCCTCAGTGTTGGGAAAATTTTTTGTATTATGTTCTTGATAAACTCTTCTCTCCTGTTTTCTCTGTTGTATTTTCTGGAATTCCTATTACTTGGATGTTGGGCTTCTTGGATTTGTCTGCCAATTAATATTTTTTCTCCTATTTTCTATTAATTTATCTTTTTATTTACTTCCTGGGATATTTCCTCAACATTATCTTCCAATCATTTTAATTTCCAAGAGTTCTTTCATGTTTTTAATAACCTGTAGTTCTTGTTTTATAGAGAATCACCTTTTACCACCTTGAGGATATTAAGGTTTTTTTGAAGTTTTTCAGCTCCTTGCTCTATCTCTAATTTCTCTGAGCTTCCTTTTCCTTTTGTTTTGGTCTCTGTCTTTAATGTTAAGAGCATTCTTGAAATGTCCAGCACACTTAAGAGTCAGGTATTAAAAAGCTGGTAAGTTGTGTGGTGGGTAAGATTTGTCACCACAGGATATATCTGGGCTCTACCTCAAATTTAAGTGTTTTTTCATCTTTTTTCAGAGACTGTTCCAGAAAATCCACCAATCTCCTGCTGGGAAAGTATAAATCTGGCTCCCAGCATTTCTGGTATCCAAGTAGGGGTTAGGAAATGGATGTCTCAGGATTTGTATGTAGACTTTCATTCATTCCCTGATTTATTTTGACTCACCCTGACCCTCTTCTGTGCTTCGTTCAATCTTCAGAATATAAACCATCTAGTTCCAGAGTAAGAAAAGGATAGTTTCTTGACTATACACGGTCTTCATCCTTATGCCTCACTCCTGCCTTCTGAAAATCTTGGTCCTTTCATTTCTGAGTCTTTTTCATGTTCTATGTGAATCATATCTCATAAAGCTTTTATAAAAAAAGAAAAACTAACGCTAAAGCCTTGGCTGTCATTGGTGTCCCTCTCTAGGCACTTGGATTTCAGCTTCCTCCGTTCTGCTAAGTCATCTATTTGCTTTCCATCTTACAAACATTTTTTGTAATATTTTTTCCTCAGTTGTCTCCTCCACTGTTTTTTCCCCTTTATGGGTTTACAGTTTTTGAGTAATAGCTTTATTGAGCTGTAATTCATATGTCATACAATTCACCTATTTAAAGTATATAATTCAATGGTTTTTAGTATATTCACAGAGTTGTGCAACCATCAGCACAGTCAATTTTAGAACGTTTTTGTTACCCCCCCCCAAAAAGAAACCCCCATACTCACTAATAGTCATTCCATTTCCTCCCTAAGCCCCCACCCAGCCCTAAGTAACCACTATTTTACTTTCTGTCTCTACGGAATTGCCTCTTCTGAACATTGATATAAATGGAATCATTCGTGTTCTTTTGTGACTGGCTTCTTTCACTTAACATAATATTTCAGGGTTCATCCATGTTGTAGTATGTATCAGTACTTTATTCCTTTCTATTGCTGAATAATACTCCATTGTATGGATGTAGTATATTTTGTTCCATTCATCAGTTGCTGGACATGTGAGTTGTTTTCATTTTTTGGCTATTATGAATAGTGCTGTTATGAACATTCATGTACAAATCTCTGGGTGGACATGTGTTTTGACTTCTCTTGGATATATACCTAGGAGTGGAATTGCTGGGTCATGTGGTAATTCTATGTTTAACCTTTTGAAGAACTGCAAGATAGTTTTCTAAAGTAACTGCACCATTCTACAATCCTACCAGCAGTATATGAAAGTTCCAATTCCTTCATATCCTCACCAACACTTATTATCTATTTTTCTTACTATAGCCATGCTAGTGGGTATGAAATGGTATCTCATTTAAGTTTTAATTTGCATTTCCCTGATGGCTAAGGATGTTGAGCATCTTTTCATGTGCTTATTGGCCATCTGTATATCTTCTCTGGAGAAATGTCTATTAGATCCTTTGCACATTTTTCTTTTTTTTCTTTTTGCTGAAGAAGATTCACCCTGAGCTAACATCCATACCAATCTTCCTCTATTTTTTGTATGTGGGCTGCCAGCACAGCATGGCCACTAACAGAGCAGTATACATCCACGCCCAGGAACCAAACCCAGGCTGCTGAAGCAGAGCGCACTGAACTTAACCACTAGGCCACCAGGGCTGGCCTGTCTATTTTTTAATTGGGTTGTCTTTTTATGATTAAGTTGTAAGAGTTCTTTATATATGCTAGATACAAGTCCCTGATCAGATATATGATTTGCAAATATTTCCCCCCACTCTGTGGGTTGTCTTTCCACTTTCTTGATGGTATCCTTTGCATCACAAATGTTTTTAAATTTATGAAGTCTAATTTATCTAATGCTTCTTTCACTGCTTATGCTTTAGGTGTAATATCCAAGAAACCATTGCTTAACCCAAGATAATGAAGATTTACACCTATGTTTTCTTCTAAGAGTTTTATAGTTTTAGCTTTTACATTTAGGTCTTTGACTCATTTTGAGTTAAATTGGTATATGGTATGAATATAGGTTTTTTAATATCATGTTCCTTGTCTGAAATGTATATGATTGAGTCTTATAAGTATTTCTTAAGCACTGAAAAAAGATGTAATCTTTTTATGCCTTTTGTTCAGAAAAGAACCTAGCAGTATAACAGTCTCAAGTTTCTCTTTTGTTTCATTAAAACAACCTTCAAAGAATCAATTTTGCTTTGATCTACTGTGGGTTTCATTTATTTGCATTCTACTTATCTCAGTATGTTCTTGTTCTTGCTTGCATCTTGTTGAAACTAGAAAACAGCTATTTTCTTCTCTTTTTTTTTTTCTGTATAATGAAGGAAACTTATTTCAGGAAAAAGATTTTCCTCCTCATTCCTTTTTATTTTTTCCTCTTTTTTCTTTTGTGATACAGAACATATAAAGCACTCAGGTTATTTTCTTCTATTTACTCACTTGATGTTTTAATTTGTTAATCTCCTCTGCTGTCATGTTTTGAGGGGCAGCTTTTAAAATTTGACCCTGACAACCAGTGTGAGCAAGCTACCTGAATATAGCACCAGCAACTGGGCTGGTTGGAAGGGCTGCCCCTACCCCTGTGTCCAACAGCATGGTGCCAATAGCTATTTCAACATGATTGGGGAACAGAGGACAGAGCACAGGTAAGTACATGCCTGTCTACTTGTCATATTGAGGTGGAGAGGTTAAGACAACACCACCATCAACTCAGATCCTACTGGTCTAGATGCTGGCTGAAAGGCAGGTCTAATGAAAAGGCAGGTCACTGATCCTCTCTGTTCCACGACGCAATGTACGGACCGATCTCGGACTCGAGGCCTGCTGCAGGCAAAGGTTTGGGTAGAAAGTCCTCTCTGAGTCTGGGACAAGCCAGCTTCATGTTTAGATGCTATTGCTGAAAATATTTATAGATATATCCAGAAAAGTATCTCCTGGTCCTTCTACTCCCTCCACCATCATTCCCTTTTCAAAACTTGAAATTGAGGCAAAATCCTTCATAAAACCACCTCTTTCACTGGCTCATAAAATCCAAGTTCTCCAGCAAAAATTTTTGTAAAGGTCTCCAAGTCTTTCTAATTTGAAAAACAAATCTTCAGTACACAAAATCTTCTTTCTTTTATAGGAACCCTGCAAACCCCTAACTTTGGGTGGTAGTAATATCTAAATCATTTTCAAGTCTATTTTCCCAAATTAACAATGTTCAATATACAGCGTCAAATAGTACAATTTATTCTAAAAACATCCACTAAAGTTAATAACAGAGGTTGCCAGAGGAAATGGAGAGTTATTGCTTCATGGTTACAGAGTTTCTGTTTGGGGTAATTAAAAAGTTTTGGAAATAGCGGTAATGGTTGTACAACATTATGAATGTCATTAATACCAGTGAATTGTACACTTATAAACAGTCAAAATGGTAAATTTTATGTTACGTATATGTTACCACAATTTTTAAAACATCAAACAAAAATCAGTAAGTAAATCATACTTGGCAAAACACTGAACATTTTACTTAAAAGTTGCAATAGATTTAGTGATGGTTAGTGATGGTTATTAGATAAGCAATAATAAGCAAAATACATTGAAAACCAGAAGAATAGTTTTCTTTTGATTTTTAACTTCACAATGGTATGATTTACATCTTAAAGAAAAAAATCCTAGTTTATATGGCTTACAACCAGAATCAAACAGCATATTAAATAGAATACCTGACTAGATCTCAACTTCTTATTTTCCAGGTGGCTCTTCTCCTGTAACAGGGCCTCCTTCTTAGAAACTATGGCCTCCCGTTTCTTTAAGTCTTCTTTCAGCTCTTCTAATTCTTGGCGTTGGTTTAGAACTTTCTCTACTTCTTCATCTAACCATTTCTTTTGCTCATCCAATTTCTACATTAAAATTCCAGAGAAATATTATCATTTGCTTTTCTTCTGCCATAAAATTTATATGGTAATAATATAATTTCATATTGGCTGAAAACACTTTAAATGAACATTTAAAAACTACCAGCGAGAATAACAAAATAGTGCTCCTATCTAAAACCATAAAGAAGTACGTGGGTGTAGTTAACAACTTGTTGTGTTGTTTTTATAAGGAATTAAAATTCACTCCCCAAATATGTTTGAGTCTGGGATTTTTTTAGGCTGACAAAGGGCTGACAATTTTATTTACATATAATAAGAGTTAGTTCTGAGAACATGCTGGGAATCTTTTCCTCTGTTGTAGAGGAGCATACCTCCGTAACAGCACTTACACTGCTGGTTCACCTCTCTATCTGCAATGCCTGGTATGCCTGAATGAGCACCTGATTCAATCAATCAATCAATCAATGAAGTGAATAAATGAATACACACAGTGAAGACACAGATGATGGAGCATGGAAATCCAATCTGCATTGTAGACTGTTGACATCAAATAATTATAAAGTAAAATGAATTGAGCTGGAAAGATCTCCAAAACAATCATCTTATACTATTTTAAATTAAGAATACCCAGAAACAAGTACAAACAAAAATATGAATGGACTATGACTGTCCAAGATGAATTCTACCAACCACCTATCTGCATTGTGGACATAATAATGAAGCAATGCCCCCTAAACGACAAGTAATAGGAAAACAAATCAATATAGTACTATTTCCCAGTTCTTCTCAAACTTGATAAAACTGGTTCCTAGAAATCTACACTAAAACAATGAGATGGTGAATATGCATGAGAAAGAGAGCAAAGTGGCCAAAGCAAAGTAGATCCACAGCTATGAAGTCTTCCATCCAGACCTAGACAGTATGGTCTTACAAGCACTATCACATCCAAATAATATTGAAGCTTAAAACAGTAGCTCTACAATTATTAAGAACGGGAAGGATATCCCAGAGCAACTATAGAAATACTTTAATTTTGTTATATCCAGCTATACCTTAGGAACTTATATAGGAGACCCTATGAAGCCTAGCAATTAACCTAAACATATTCTACACACATTCCTTCACTGTGAGTGAGGTTTGAAAGATGAATGAGAGATCTTTTGTAGGCTCCATTCCAACAAGAGAGAAATTGAAAGAAATGATTGTTGATAATAAATGCTATATACAGCTAATTCCTAGGTACCATGTAAGCAAAAATGGAGAGAGGGATGGTTCTGTCTGGGAAATGGAAGAAATGTCACAGAGTAGGTAATATTCTATCTGTACTTTGAAGAATGGGTAGGAGTTTACTAACATAATACGGGTTTCCCAGGGAAACCAATAATAAATGAATGGATTTATCTTCATTTGATATAATAAAGATTATGATTTGTGTAGGATTCACTGTATCTAAGTAGGTTTTCTGAAAATTTCTTGACTTTTTCCTTTTCTTTTTTTTGAGGAAGATTCACCCTGAACTAACATCTGTTGCCAATCTTTGTTTTTGCTTGAGGAAGATTAGCCCTGAGCTAACATCTGTGCCAATCTTCCTCTACTTTATATGTGGGATGCCTCCACAGCATGGCTGACAAGTGGAGCATGTCCATGTCCAGGATCCGAACCCACAAACCTGGGCCGCCAAGTTGGAGCAGGGGGAACTTTAACCACTTGGCCACAGGGTTGGCTCCCTCTTTTCTCTTTTCATAACAAAAGTTCCTACCCCACAGTTCTAATTTTAAGTACTTTCCTCTTATAAAAAAGCTTCATATCAAATCAATGTCCTATTACAAGCTCTTTGGATACTCATATTGATTAACTTATAATCTCGTCCTTATTTAGAGTTAAATTCTGAAAAGTGGGTTTTTGTTTTGCAACATCAAAAAACATGAAGTTTTTGGGAGGAATAAATACAGTCTAGTGAATATGGATTTCATGCTTACATTCCACAACAAACATTCAGATAAACCCATTTCTACTGAAATAAGAATATAGCATATTTCTGGACAATAAAGTAATTTTTTAATAACAGAAAGGTTTCAGAAGAAGCACTGGAAATTTTGCACTTTAGTGGCAAAGTCTAGTGTTTGAAGATTTTACTTAGAGTCAGGCACTGTTTACCTCTATTTAGACAATCATCAAAGAGAAATCAGGAAACACTAAGTAGAATCGACAAACCTGGAGTTGGTCTATACTTCCAAACGAACCTTTTCTCCTTTTCATCTTCAATGCATCAAGATCCTCAGCTTTCAGTTTCAGACCTTCTTCCTGTTCTGTTTTTAACTTTAGTTCCTGCAGCAAACAGAAATTGAAAACATCTTATTGCTTTTACTACCTGGCCATCATTAAATATTTAACAGTCACTTTCTTAGTTGCAAAAAGAAAGAAAATGAGTAGATGAAGGTTGGAGCTATTTGAGGAGAAAATAATGTTAGCCCACACTAAAGCAATAGACTCTCACAGCAAAAATCAGGGTTTACCAACAAATCTAAGTATTTTTTTTCATTCTTTGCCACTATTACAAATTAGTATACCAGGGATAAGAATTTGAAAATTAGAAATTTGTTTTCTGCCTTTCTGAGCTCATTACTTTCAGTTAGTCCACCCAAGGCATCCATCTGCCACAGGGATATTAAAATTTATGACAGTAGAAATGTAAAAAGAAAAGTAATATTCCATTTCTGGCATTCAAAATTCGGATTTTGTAGCATGAAAACAGGCTTGCAAGACAGATCGTGATCCCATGAAGGGTATTTCCAAATTCCTTTAGTTTCTATCCACATCTTAAGAGTCAAGTCAAGAGGCCCAATCCTCATTGTGCTCTCCTTGGGTTTAGAGAAAACGCCACTGTCACCACTAAAGCTTAGCAGGATTCAGGAAGGAGGCCATGAATCAAAATGGGCCAGTCTGCCTACTCTCTCTTACTAGTGCCATGATGGATACATACAGAAATTGAAAGAAAATGTTTAGAAATTTTTATAGCAATTTGACAGAATAATTTTATGTCTGTCGAAGCTAATCATTAAAAGATGGATTTTTATAGTGTATGTCAATTTTTTATTTCATTTTTCTACTAGTTCATGTTTTACAAAAGTAACGAGCTGTGCCAAATTAGTAATAAAATAAAAATTGTACCTTCTCCACAGTTAATTTCAGAATTACTGCTATGAAGGAAGTAAAAGGAAAATCTACCATTTTACAGCCCCAGGAATGGCAGAAAGAAGAAAAGAGACAGTAAGATGTGTGTCTCAATTTTCCTCTCGAGTTCTGGCCCAGAAAGAGGGTGATAAAGGTATCACGGAGAGCAGAGGGAGAGAACACAGACTGCAGTGCAGAGGCCCCACACCAACAGGGGGCTGCTTAGCCCTATGAAAGAGCAGAGAAGTACGGTCAGGCAAGAGAATGACTGGACTCCTTGGCCTCAGTGACATGGATCCTGAGTTGAAGTCAACAGGGGTTAGTTATCGTGGGGAATTGACCCCCAAAACTGAAGATGAGGACAGGCCACTGGGCTAGCAAGCTACATGGAAGATCTATAGCCTAAAGAGGGGTTTATAATGCCGTTAGGAGATGAGATGAAGCTAAGACACCTCCATGCCCTCAGCTGAAGGCGAGATCATACTATGAGTTATACCAGCCATGGGCTTCATCATCAGGGGGCCAGCAGGGAAAGGTGAACAAGAGAGAGCAGTTTCCAGCCAATCACATCCAGGGACCAACTGAAACTCAGGAGGTCCCATCCTCCTCGACTCCATGGATGCAACATAAGCTACACACCCAAATCACCACATATACCAGATCCCATCTTAGGGAGAGACGCACAGTGGGGAAGAGGCTAAGAGACTGAATATTTTTATTTGAGAGAGCTGAGAATTATTTAAAGAAAATGTTTAAAGTATCAGAATAAGGTTTGAACAGACTGGACATTTGCTGAGTTCCCACCATATTTCCAGCAATTACCATGACATGGATTGGACAGAGGATATGGTAGCTCATAAAGCAGACAGCTCTGCTATAGGCTAAATAAAGAAATTTCCCATGCCCATCTGAGTTGTATTATGAGTGAATCTGGACTCTGTTATATTTACTAGCCACTAATTTTTCATGCTTCCCTGGCTCTAGTGCACAGTTTTAACTTAGCCCCTGTCATCGTTACAGCAACTTTATCATGCTGAAATAAAGTCACCTTATGCTTGAAGCTGACTCTTTACTATTTTTATTCTTCTGAAAATCCTTTAAAAGTGTACTGCAGTAGGTCTAATCCCTTCTTCTACATGTTGCTCTAGACATTACTGCCTTTATCTCATATTGTAATCCTGCATAATATTAAAATAACCATCTACCAGGCACTGTGCTAGGTTTTTAAAATCTATTTAATTATCCCATTTAATCCTCAGACAAGGACTATTATAAACTCCACTTTATAGATGAGGAAATTGGTGCTTAGAGAAGTAAAGAGCCCCATCACACTACAGCCCACAACTTCAGGGGTTCCCATACCTTTTCTTTATGTATCATACAGGGACTTTAGTTAAAGAACCGCTGCTCTAAGGAGAACCTATGCAGAAGTTGTAGTATTCTCTGGAAATGGTTGACTCAAGTGGAAAATGGACAAACAGAAGTATCAGAAAGTTAGCTTCAAACAAAAGGCAAGATGTCCTTTAGAACTGTGAGCAGGTTTTCTGTTTTTGCCTGAAGTAGTGGAAACTTCAATATATCTTTGGGGCAGACTGTTCCTTTTCCTGGAATATTCGTTCTCCTCCTTACATGGGTCACTTCCTTAGAAGGAGAGATATGGCTAGAAGAAACAAAATTGCCCTAGATAAGAACATGAAAAGTTTAAGTTACAGGCAGAGTTGTATTCCGTAGATTATGCACTCTGACAAAAAAAGTTTTTCCTTTTCCCTAGGCATAGATTTAGAGAGTGCTATATCTTGTTGGGTTAAGCCAAGGTCTATGAGAGATGAGAAGCTGAGACTCAAAAACCACAAGACTGACAGGCCGGCTTGATCCTCACATTGGAAGAAGGACTGTAACAAACAGACTAGGTTGTTGGCAGTAGAAATAAGAATTGAACAGACTCAAGATATTTAGAAGATATTATCTAAAGAACTTAGTGGTTCATTAGATTTGGGTGATGAGGAAGACAGCAGAGTTAAGGATGACTCCTAAATTTCTAGCTTACCCAAGTGAATAGATTGAAATGTCATGGAAGACACATTGGAAAACTATATTTTCTTCTCCATGAAGGGAGCAGGGAGGGGGAATAGTGGAGAGATAAATAAGGAAGATCATGAACACATCCATAAGACAACTTAATGAATATTTCAATGGTTAGATATATGAATCCAGAGCTCATAGGACAAATCTAGGATTAAGTATTAAATTTGCAAGTTGTTAGAATTTAACTGCAGCTATGGAAAAAGATGAAGTCGCCCAGAAAGAGTACAGAAGATAAGAGGGCAGAGGATACTAATTGTTAGGGAACTGCAAATCAAAACCACAATGAGATATCACCCCATGCCCATCAGAATGGCTATTATCAAAAATACAAGAAATAACAAGTGTTAGAGAGGATGTGGAGAAAAGAGAACCCTCCTACATTGGTGGTGAGAGCATAAACTGGTGTAGCCACGATGGAAAACAGTAGGGAGATTCCTCAAAAATTAAGAATAGAACTAACATATGATTCAGCTAGTCCACTTCTCAGTATCTATCCAAAGAATACAAAAACACTAATCTGAAAAGACATGTGCACCTCTACGTTCACTGAAGCATTATTTACAATAGCCAAGACATAGAAACAACCTAAGTGCCCAATGACAGATGAATGAGTAAAGAAGATGTGGGATACACACATACAATGGAATACTACTCAGCCATAAAAAAGATGAAATCTTGCCATTTGCAACAACACTGGATAAACCTTGAGAGTATCACGCTAATAGAAATAAGTCAGAAAGAGAAAGACAAATACCACATGATTTCACTCACATGTGGAAGATAAACAAACAAACACATAAATACAGAGAACAGATTGGTGGTTATTAGAGGGGAAGAGGGGTAGAGGAAGAGCAAAAGAGGTAAAAGGAGGACATTTGTATGGTGATGGATGGAAACTAGACTTTTGGGGGTGAACACAATGTAATGTATACAGAAGTTGAAATCCAATAATGAACACCTGAAATCTATACAGTGTTATAAACCAAACCTCAATTTAAAAAAAAAAAAAAAAACAACAGAGGGCAGAGGCTAGAGCCTTGAGGAATTCCCGTATGTAAAGGACTGATAGTGTAGGATGAGCTAGCAAAGACAGAAAATAAGCAATCAGAAAGAGAAAAAAACAAGGAGAGAATAATTTCACAAAGGCAAATACTTCACAAAGGAGAAAATATTTCAAGATGGAGCAAGTGGTGAACTATGCTGGATGCAACTGAGGGGTTAAGATAAGGACGTTAGTGACAGAGAGTACTAGTGAACTTCTCAAGGGCTTTGAAGTGGACAGTGAGCCAGGAGTCACAAGCCAGACTGGAGAGGATAAGAGAATGAATGGAAACAGAGGAAAGAGAAAGAAATGCAGTAACCTTTTCCAAGAAGTTTGGTTATAAAGAGAAGAGAGAGAGCGTAGTATAAAGTTGAAGGAAGATAATTTTAGGATGAGAAAAATCTAAGATGTTTAAAGAATCTAGGAGAAAAGTAAAAGTTGAAAATATAGGAGAAAAAAGAATTAAATGAGATAAAGCACATAAGTGCTTAGCATAGTACTGACTGAAGACAAATACTCAATAAATGTTAACTACTGCTACGAAAATAATTATCATTATTATTAAAATTGAGTAACTCAAAGAAATTAAGAAAGCAATTCCATTTACAATAACATCTAAAAGAATAAAATATCTGGGAATAAATTTAGCCAAGGAGGTAAAAGACTAGTAAAACTGAAAATTGTAAACCATTGCTGAAAGAAATTAGAGAAGACCTAAGTAAATGGAAAGACACTCCATGCTCATGGATATGAAAACTTAATATTGTCATGATGTCAATACTATCCTAAGAGTTCTACAGATTCAACGCAATCCACATCAAAATTCCAATGGCCTTTTCTGCAGAAATGGAAAAGTTGATCCTTAAATTCATATGGAATTGCAAGGGGCCTCAAATAGCCAAAACAATCCTGAAAAAGAAGAACAAGGGGCTGGCCCCATGGCCAAGTGGTTAAGTTCACACACTCTGCTTTGGTGGCCGAAGGTTTTGCCAGTTCGAATCCTGGGCAGAGACATGGCACTGCTCGTCAGGCTATGTGGGGCGGCATCCTGCATATCACAGCTAGAAGAACCCACAACTAAAAATATACAACTATGTACCAGGGGTCTTTGGGAGAAAAAGGAAAAATTAAATCCTTAAAAAAAAAAAAAAAAAACAAAATTGGAAGACTTACCTCCCAATTTCAAAACTTACAACAAAGCTAAGTAATCAAAACAGTGTGGTACTGGCTTAAGGACAGATATATAGACAAATGGAATAGAATTGCGAGTTTAGAAATAAATCCATAAATCTATAGTCAATTGATTTTTGACAAGGGTACCAAGTCCATTCAATGGGAAAAGAACAGTCTCTTCAACAGATGGTGCCAAGACAACTGGATTTTCACATGCAAAAGAATGAAGTTGGACCCTTACCTCACACCATATACAAAAATTAACTCAAAATGGATCAATGCCCTAAATATAAGAGCTAAAACTATAAAATTCTTAGGAGAAAACATAGGGGTAAATCTTCATGACCTTAGATTTGGCAATGGATTCTTTGATATGACACCAAAAGCATAAGCAACAAAAGAAAAAATAGATTACTTGGACTTTATAAAAATTAAAAACTTTGGTGCATCAAAAGATATTATCAAGAAAGTTTAAAGACAACCTACAGAATCAGAAAAAACATTTGGAAGTCACATATCTGATAGTTTAATGTCCTGAATACATAAAGGACTCCTATAACTCAACAACAAAGACAAACAATCTAATTAAAAAGTAGACAAGGAACTTGAATAGACATTTCTCCAAAGAAGATATATACAAATGACTAATAAGCAAACGAAAAGATGCTTGACATCATTAGTCATTAGAGAAATGCAAATCAAACCCACAATGAGATACAACTGCACATGTACTTGGATGACATAGAAGAAGGAAACAAAATCAGTGTTCGTGAAGATGTGGAGAAATTGGAACCCGTGTACACTGAAGGTGGGAATGTAAAATGGTGCTGTTGCTATCGAAAACAGTTAGTAGTTCCTCAAAAAGCTAAACACAGAATTACCATATGACCCAGCAATTCCACTACTAGGTATTTCAATTCTAAAGGAATTGAAAGCAAGGACTTGAACAGTTACTTGTATCTGCCAATGTTTATCACAATATTATTCACAATAGCCAAAAGGTGGAAACAACCCAAATGTCTATCAACAGATGAATGGATAAACAAAATGTGGTACATGCATACAATGGAATATTACCCAGCCATAAAAAAGAATGGAATTCTGATACATGCTACAACACGGATGAACCTTGAAAACATTATGCTAAGTGAAATAAGCCAGACACAACAAATATTGTATGATTCCACTTTTATGAAGTATCTAGAATAGGTAAATTCACAGAGACAGAAGGAGATTAGAAGTTACCAAGGGCTAGGGGGAAGGTGGGAATAGGGAGTTATTGCTTAATGGTTAGAGTGTCTGTTTAGGGTGATGAAAAAGTTTTAGAAATAGGTAGTGGTGATCCTTGCACAACATTGCGAATGTAATTAATGTCACTGAACTGTACACTTAAACATGGTTAAAATGGTAAATTTCATGTTATATATATTTTATCACAACTTATAAAAATTAATAATGTAATATACCAAAATCCACTGAATTGTACACTTTACATGAGTGAATTGTATGGTATGTGAAGTGTATCTCATAAAGCTGTTACAAAAAAAAAGAATCAGGGGCCAGCCCCATGGCTAAGTGGTTACGTTCACACACTCCACTTCAGCAGCCCAGGGTGTCACCAGTTCCGATCCTGAGAATGGACCTAGCACCGTTCATCAAGCCATGCTGAGGCAGCGTCCCACATAGTAGAACTAGAAGGATCTACAACTAGAATATACAACTATGTACTGGGGTGCTTTGGGGAGAAGAAGAAAAAAAAAGATTGGCAACAGATGTTAGCTCAGGGCCAATCTTCAAAAACAAAAGAATCAGTAACTTGGCTTAACTGCTCTTTAAAGACCCTTTCATCACTAAATTCTGTGATTTCTTTCTTAAGTTCTGAGAATAGATTATATTCCAAAATTTAAAATCCAGGAAATCTCCAATTATGTTCCAAGCCTTGGATTTGGCTTAACATTTCAAGAGAACGGAGCCTAGGAGCCTAGTACATAGTGCTAGATAAGTGTTTGTTATTGTCGTTATTGTGATCATTATCATCTTCTTCTTCAAAAGAGCCCTGTGAGGCAAGTATGATTAAGGCCATTTTAGATAAGAATAAACAGATTCAGAGAGGGTAAGTGATTTTCTCAAAAAATGATCCAGCCAAGAACTGAGAGAGCTGGGATTTGAACCCATGCTAGCCTGGCTCCATGGCCCAGGCTGACACCACCAGTTCTTCCCAAGCCTAATCCAGTCTATAGAACTGCTGTGCATACAGGTCTCATCACTCTTCTGCTCACTATGAATGAGATGGTACCATTTTACCTTGCACTATGTATGACAGAGCACTCTGAAAATGGGAAATCTTATTCACATGTTAGATATCTTTTAGAAAGTCAGCTTTATATATTTATAGTTTTGACAGCCTCAACTAAAGTTAAGGTGCTAGCAGAGAAATTATCACTGCGCTTTGGTCTTTTGTGAAGTCAAAGCCTTCAAGACAGTACTCAGAATTCAATAAATGGGTTTTACTACGTAGATGAACAAAGCTTTAAAGTGAATGAAGACAGCAGCCCAGGACAGGCCAAGGTTAGATACCTCACACGCCAACCGAATCAAGCATTATTATGCTTAGCAGGAAAGTAGGATAATATTACTTTGATTTTTTGTTGATCCTGCTTAATTTCTGCATCCAGTTGCTTCCTTTTTTCATTTTCTTCTCGAAGTCTTTTTTGCAGCTGTATCTTTTGATATTTCATGTGATCTACATTCTGCTCTAGTTCATTAGCACGTTTCTCATTTTGGATCGACAATGATGCCAATTTCTTACTATTTTGTTGCTTCTTCTGTAAGACCTGGGATCATATGGGATATTTCAAAATGAAAAACTACATCTCTCATAAACTTTTCATTCAATGGCAAGGGTAGGCATTTTGCCTCGATTTTAACTTATTTTTGATACATTCACACTTGTTTTCTACATTTTTACTTTTACAACTAGGCAACCATCATACTTTTCACTAGATATAAAGAATGATCATTCTTCCTGATGCAGACAACCAAACAGAACAAAATCAGTCTCTGCTTTTTTTATTAATGAGCAATTTAAAAATATTATGTGTACATGATAAAAATTAAAACATAAAACTGACCTTATATTTTTAAAAACTCTCTCTTATCTCAGACCCCTAATCTTCCTGTCCTGCTATTTCTTAAATATTATTCCAGAAATAATTTACATGCATTCAAATAACTTCATATATATTCCAGATAGGCTACTCTTTCACATAGATGTGTTCCTTCTATGTGACTGCATAGTATTCCACTGTGCTCCTCTTTTATATCCAGCTATAGCCTAAATCATTAATCCTGAGTTAAGATGATCAGAATCAATACCATTTTCCCTGAGAGTGACCAAACATTATAATTACTATTTTAACTACCTTAAATAAAGCTTCTCCTCATCTAGCTAAGCTTATCTACAGAGAGCATTAAAAATTTGTGAACATTTTTAAAGGGTTTACACTACTAATATAAAATATCAGGGTGTTCCAATTGAATCCTGATCAAACAAACAAACATATATCAGACTTGTATTATGTGCTTTAATATTGCACTAAGTAACTCTTAGGTGGCATAAAAATTTAAGGGAAGGTTATTTGTAAATTATGCAGATTATAATTAATTATTTCCTTCATCTTGCAATAAATTGTTGACATAAACACATCTTATTTTAATTAGACTAAGTATTCACAGAGCTATCATAGCTCAGAGCAGGGCTCCTCAAAGTGTGCTCTGTGGACCAGTACTAGTCACAGACTTGTTGTCAGCCTGTACCACTAAGCTCACTATTAGATTCGGCTGACATTGGTTTCATGCAGGACTGTTCTGAAGGAAGCTGTGCTCTCATTTACCTTTATCTTGTCACAGACCAACAATGAACAATGTGCAAATGGACTACTTTGTGGACCACTGGCTTGGAGGCCACAGGCCTCTGCACTTTTCCATGCCTGGATTTGGACATTGGCTTTGCCACTTACTTTTGAAAGTAACTGCAACACTGGAGCATTTTAGTGTCTTTTTCCACATAATGTTGAAAACATCAGTATGAGTACTGATAATCTTATTTAAAAGTGAGATAGGTTGTCATTGTCTTTTGCACTTATTCTAGAAGCTCAAAAGTGCACCTCTGTTAGCATTAGCATACTAATGGAGCATATTACTCTCTCTATATATCTAAAGACATATAGAATAGAGAGTTCAGATTTTTAAAAATTAAAAAAATTTTAAGTTTTAAAAACTAAAATAACTTTATACCAATAAAAACACTAGTATTTCAATATTTAAAAATGGTAAGAAATGTTAAGAGTGCTGACAAGCATTACTGTCATCATAACTATGTGACTCTGAATGAATTATTTTACCTTTCTAAACCTTAGCTTCCTCATTTGTAGAATAGGGTAAAATACTCACTTCAAAGGATTAAATAACGATTAAATAATATATATAAAACATCTGGTACGCATATAGCACTTTGTAGACACTTAACAACTGGTAACTATTGTCTATCTCCTCATCCCCACCACCATCCTCATCATCTTAATCATTCCCAACCCCATCAAGGCACAGAAATTTCTAAAACTACATGGGAACCTTGTTTCAGTTCTCTGTTGTATGAGATGTTTTTTGAGCTTAATTAAACTCTATGTCTTCTTTCCCTTCCTTATTAGTACCCTTACCAGAAAAGGATATGCAGCAAGAAACATGGAAAACAAAAAGAACATCATAATTCCCAAACCCTATTACAATTTTTCATTTAATCTTTCAATCTCAACCATTTTAGTTGTGCGAGATATAGAACATACAAAAATAATCTTTGCTAAATCCACAAACAAGGCTTAAGCTATAGATGTATATGATAAATATAATAACCTCCTTAGAAAAACAATAATCCCAGTTATTACTTATTAATATGTATAAAAATTACAATCAGAACTGAAGCTAGGATATAAAACTATGAAATTATAAATAAAATTTCATAATAAACACAAAGGAAAAATCTTAATTGTTCTTTTCTACTAATGTTTTATTAAAATGACTACTTTGTTAGGCACCGCAGCCTTAATTTAAAGGGTCAAGAAGTGAAAAAGAATCAATCCCAAGACTTTGCTGTGAATTGCTAAGTGAAAATATGTATTCTGAAAATAAGTATTCTGAAGGAAAGTAGAAAGTGTGACATACACTACCACATGTCCTCCTTTAAGCAGTTCAAACACTAAAGTCATATTATTTTAACTTGTTGACTTGAGAGGCTACTTAGGTAAAACATTGTAGTGGAGATGTCCAGATGTTTGAGGAGGCATTAAAAACCCTAGGAGTAGGGACTTTTTGGTCTGTTCACCTCTGCATTCCCACCTGGAAAAGGACCTGGTGCACAGGAGGTGTGCAGTGAACAGCTACCTTGTTGAAAGAAAATAACTGTGGCAGTTTCAAAAAGAAATAAATAATGCTCTGAACAGGTTAACTACAATTCCATTCTACCTACAGTGGAAACAATATGAAAGCAATAGATTATGGATGAAAAGAAAAGGAGAAGGCATTCTGGCAAATTCATTATCATCAGACTAACAAAGCAGTCTGACCATCCCAAAAGCATCTGAAAATGGCTTCATTACACAAAATCTCTCTGTAATGGAATATTTCTCATAGAATAGAACTTTTAATTGTAGCTATTTCCGAGGTTATAGCTAAATCCAGCATTAGGAGATTAAGAATGATATGTAGTTAAGTTATTAACCTTTATTAAAGCAAGCAGTTATGGTTTCAGAAAAGTGAAATAGTTACCATTTGTTGAGTGTCTACAAGGTGCCATGTACGTACCAGATGTTTTATATGTATTATTTAATCACTAGTTAATCTTCCGTCCTCCAGAAAAGGAAAATATTTCTGTGGTTATCTTTATTTCTTAGTAGATGCTTTTTGATAAAGATATTAAAATAATAAACTTCTTGAATGAAGAAATATACTACCCAGATTGAAGGTATATAAACCTACCAGCACACTGGAAAAGAAAAGTTGCCATCCAGTTTCTCTTGCTGGTAAAAACAGAATCCTACTTCTTTCCTAACCAGGTACAAAAATCCTCAAAAGCAGGAAGCCTTAAATAAGTTTTCTCAAATACATTTTTTAAATTACCTGGACTCTTAGCTTTGCAGCATCCATCTTTTTACGGAACTCCTTCTGTAATTTTACTTTCAAAGCAGCATCAGAAAGATCTTTGTTTTCCAGTTCCTGTAGCTGCTTTTGTGTTTCAGTTAATTCCACTTTCGCCTGTTCTGCTTCGTGCTCAAGTTTTGTTACTTTCAGAGAATACTGTTTGCTTACAGACTTGGCATCATTACCTTAACCATAATAATAACAGTAATAATAATTATAAATTATGCAAAAAAGAAAAACTAAGTAAAACATCAAAAACATAACAATGCTGTACTCTTAAAAATCCACCTGGGCAGTATAACTATTTAAGGCATAGCACTAAAAACCCAACTGTCCCCACCCATCCCCATCAAACACAATTTGCCACCTGGCCTCTTAATAATGAGTTCCTTAATGACTGTCCCCATATGGTGCCATTCAATCATCTCATTGGTTCATCTTTTGTGTTTCAGTGTGACATTTCTACTGAATTTGCAGTTTAGCTTTGCTGGCATCAAACTCCAGTTAAGTAGGATGTTTGAGATGATTCTTTGGCCTCTTGCTTACTACACTTTGGCTTCCTGGTCCCCATAATCTGTCTCTTTGAATTCTTTTTTTTTTTTTAACTATTATGAAAAATTTTCACTATATAAAAAGTAGGGAAATAATATAATGAATGCTCATCATTCAGATTCAAGAGTTATCAAGATTTTGCCACAGTTGCTTCATCTATGCCTTTTTCCTTTTGTTTTAATTTCCTTAAAAATTGTAGAGCCAGCCCCAATGGCCTAGTGGCTAAATTTCAGCGTGCTCTGCTTCAGTGGCCTGGGCTCAGTTCCTGGGCACAGAACCACACCACTCGTCTAGCAGTAGCCATACTGTGGCAGCAGCTCACTTAGAAGAACTAGAAGGACTTAGAACTAGAATACACAACTAAGTACTGCAGCTTTGGGCAAAAAAACAAAAATAAAAGAAGAAGATTGGCAACAGACATTAGCTAGGGAGAATCTTTCCCAGCAAAAAAAACTGTCAACTAATCCCAGATGTCATACCATTTCATCTATACATACTTCAATAGGCATCTATACAGAATATGGACCTAACCAAAAAGTCATTGCCACACCTAACTAACAATGTTAATACCCATCAGTCCCTATTCAGACTTCCCAAATTGTCTCAAAATGTCTTTTATAATTGGTTTATTTTAATCACGATCCAAACAAGGTCCACCAGACATCTGATTGTTGAGTCTCTTAAGAATCTTTTAATCTAGAGCTGGCCTCCTCCTTTTTCATTCCACTGAACTTGTTAAAGACGAATTCTTTTTAAATGCTTTTCTTATGAATATTTAGAACATAGAGAAAAATAGGATTAGGTATTTCCATATCTTTTCATTCTAAGCCCAGCTATGAGCCTAAAAACTTGGTTTTGATTTGTTCTGAATAGTCAACTGTTCTTGAACTAAACTAGCAAACTCATGGCAGTGGGAAATCAGATTCTAGAGCTCATGGGATGAATAATCGCCGGGGACAATTTGTCACACTGCTATACTGAAAATCTCTTAATTTTTTAATAAAAAGGAGTTATCAAACTAAATGCACTGTGAGTTGTCTTCTGCCTCTACAACTCTATGATTTTGACTGACTTTAAAATACATACAACTATTATATTTTAATGACTCTAAGATCCATAAATTGTTCAACACACCAATATTTTATGAACCACTAAGAAAAAAAATACAATGCCAATTACACCATGATTAAATGCTAAGATACTATTGATTGTAAGATGCATCTTGATTTCAGAGATTAAAATGTGAAAAAAATGTGTAATAGAATTGATGAAATGCAGTATACTTGTCACTGTTACTGTTGATTAAAGCAGCTGCTATTGGGGAGAAGTCGTCAGTGGAAGGGCTTTGAAAAGCACACACTGACCCTTTTGCTAGTCACCATCTCTAAGATCTTTAAGAAAGCTCCAAACTGCCCTTGGTTCTAATGAGCAAGAAGAGGACCTTCTCTGCATAAGTTGAGGTATTCTCCATTTTAAGGCAATCAGGATAGGTAGACCAGCCTCAAAGTTGTGCTTGTTTAGTGAGATATCCCATGGTGGGATAATCTACCAGAAAGAAAATCATCTATTCCAGAGCGGTAAATATCCTCAACTTCCACAGGCAGTACCCTGAAATCTTGAGGATGGAGAAGTTATTTAAACCCATAAATCAGTTCCTAGATACTCATAAGAGAGGTTTACTGGCATTGATCCTGCCTATAAGGAGGATAGTCAAACTTAAACACCTGGGATAATTGGAGCTGGGATGATGCACAGCATATACCTCACTAGGAATGAGGAAGGAAAACACTTTGGGACCGCAGTTAGGGAGAGGAGGTTGAGAAAGGAGGACCGAAGGCCAGAAAGCAAGCTTGCAGGGAAGAGGAAGGAAGTGGGAAGGCAGGTTTCCCCTTGCTGGCAGAGGAGTTGGGACTCATAATTCATGTAGTTTGAGTGTGATTGTGATTATTGCCTTGGGCTTGAAGAAGAGGAAGACAATATTTTCTTCAGTTCCCCTAAATGTGACCAGTGAGTTCTTTTTCATTGGAGTTGAAAAAAAGAAATGCTGGTGTCTCTTATTCCTTCAATCCTTTACTGAACTTCAAAGTAGTCAAGATTTGCACTTTAGTATATTAGGGGAGAAAAAAATCCAAAAAACCTGAGACGTGCTTTTTAAGGCAAGTCTAAAGTAGCTGAAGGTGAGGAGATGAGGTACATACGCCCAACCTGGCCGAATTTGTGACTAAGGGGAAGAGCTAAAAGCTTGGCTACGAGAACAGCTCTCAAAGACAACTCCTTACAGCTTCAGAAAAATAAAAATTATCTATATTTAAAATACAAAGTTTACAATTAATGTTAAAAATGAACTAATTCAGAAAATGAATTCTAACAATTTAAAATAAATTACTGTTGAAATGAGTTAGAAAAACATCTCAGACATATTCCCAGATGCCTAGTATAATGTTTCTTAAAAAGTGGCAAAAAACATTAAGTGCCAGAGTTTCAGCACAACACAGAGTTCACACTGGCTAGAACAATTCATAGATGAAATTCCAAAATAAGAAAATTCTTTTGATAACTAACCTCACATATTAGCTCTAAAACACAGCTTGTTACACCAAATTACAAGCTACACTGGATAGTCCTGAGCATCAAAAACTAAAGTAAATGTTACAACATTAGATGCAACATTAGAAGCTTTTCTCTCTCATATAAGCTGGTTGATAGCATACTATTACCTGTTTTTAGTAATTCTTTAATCAGATCTTCCTTCATCTTGATATTAATTGTAAGTTCTCTCATTTTTTGTTTAGCTTCAGTAAGTATGAGTTCTGAATTCCTTAATTTTTGCAAATTCAACTCCTGACTCTCCTGGAGATAGTCAATCTGTAAATCTTTAAAATAAAAGAAACAAAACTGAGAAATAAAACTATCTGCTCATAAAATATTCAGCAGAAGTAGAGTTAAAAAGAAAAGCAGACACAGAAGCAGTCTAGAGACAGCAGAGGAAGGGACAAACAGAAAGGGAGAGAGAGAAAAAAAATACACAGCAGTTGAAACTGGTTCTCTAGCTTACAGCAAGTCTTCCTTTCCTTAAAATATATAAATGTTTTAGTCATGTCTTGTAGGTTCTGATATACAGTTTTTCATCGCCCTTAGATATTCTGCAATTTCAGCTTTTCTTTAACCTGAGTTATTTAAGAAAAGTGTAAAATCTCCAGGTGGGTAGAAGGTTGAATTTTTTCCTACTAACTTGTAGTTTAATCGTAATCAGAGAACAGACTACTCAGAGTATGGTCCAGCACTGTTTGTTACTATCTTAGACCAGAACATAAATCAACTATGTCACTGTTTTAGTTCAGCTGCTATCTTTTTTCATAGCAAGACATCCTCAATGAAGGAACTAGTGTGCTGATTTACCTTCTGGACTAAGTTTCTTACCTGGTTGTAGACCAGTAACAAACAGTTCAAGGATGGCTGCTTGAGGAGCACCAATCTACACTATTTATACACGTTTTATTTGTGACATATAGTCAATTTTTTGTTAATATTACATGCATAGGATCTTAAAAAGATGCTATTATCAACGTGTAGGACTTATTTATCATGTTATTTATCTTCTCTATACTCTTATTTTTTGTTTTGACCACTCATAGGCCAAGAGAAATGAGTTAAAATCTCCTACTATAGTTTTTGCAACATAAACATTTTTGATGCTGTTATTTAATGTACAAAAATTCTCATCAATTGTGTACTAGAACATTATGAGCACCCAGTATACTAATTTGGCTCCAATGCCAAATACATCACTAATGGTAGGCATGTGTGCCAGTGAAGCATAAAATAGACACTTAGTAAATTACTTAAGATGTATTTTAAAGTAGTGAAGAGTACAATGTATATCAACTCAGGTTTGAATATAAAATCCTCATTCGAAAGATTTAGCTACAACTCTAGCCAGAACTGATTGGTGGAAAATTTTTTTTATCAAGGAATAAAAAAGAGTGAAAAATTAGAGGTACAACAGAGAACATAAAGGACATTCTATCAACCAGGAAAACACTCCCATCAAGCTCCCATCTTTGAGAATTCCTAAATGCTTCTTAAATTATTGACCGAAGAAAAAGAGAAGTGTCTTACAAATATTAGATCTAAATTACTTGAGAAAGTGTGTGTACCTTCATTCCCCGAACTTGACTTTTGTGTTTGATCCTGAATATCATTCAACTCAACAAGAGAACAAACAGACCCTGGCTTTTTGAATGGCTTTTGAATCCATGGGTGACTTCTACATCTAAAAAAAAGAAAAATTAAGATCAAAGGTAAGTTGTCTATGAATGTTTTCTAATCTGCCCTCAAATAAGTTTCCCCAAAAAGTGACAGTAATGTTAAAAAAGCATTATATAAAACAAATAGAATTTTACTAATATTCCTCAAAATAAAAGGATGCCTTGCCCCCATGTTGGATCCAGTGGAAAATTCATCCTGTTTGTTGCCACTGTGGTAGCAGAATCAGAAAATCCAAAAATGTTCTCTCTGAAAATTAAAATCTAACAACTACAAAAGCTCTAAAAGCAAAATTATTTTTCAATTGTAAGACTGATGACTTGTGTTCAAATACTGGTTTCGTAACACTTTAGTTGACAGTACATTTAGCAAAAACTACCTGCTCTTATATTAAATGGAAAAGATACACTTTAACGAAAAAAACAAAACCTACTTCTGTATACATTTATTGTATCATATAACTATGTTTATTAAATCAGTCTATATTTAACATACCTAATTTCAGACTTCTCTTGGCCTTCTGATTCTTCATCATCACTGTTATCAGAAAATTGGCAGTGGAGGACTTCATCTTGTTCTTCTATGTGACCCAGCAGCATCTGACTTCGTGTTCGAAATCCAGCAACTACTCGATCCAGAGAGTACACAGAAGGACTCGTGTAGACCTTACAAGTGATTCCCCCACCCAAAAACAAAAAAAGTGATTTTTAAATGTCTATTTTTATCCTATTACTCAAAATGTTTTTTAAGAGGCTATTAAATAGGTACTCAAATGGCTTCTCTGGAGAATTCTACCAACCATTCAAAGAAGATTTAATACCTATCCTTCTTAAACTATTCCAAAAAAACTGAAGAAGATGGAATGCTTCCTAACTTATTCTGTGAGGCCAATGTTACCCTGATACCAAAACCAGAGAGAAAAATACAAAGAAAGAAAATTACAAGGCAATATCCCTGATGAACATAGATGCAAAAATCCTCAACAAAATATTGGCAAATTGAATACAGCAATACATTAAAAGGATCATACACCATGATCAAGTGGGATTTATGCCAGGGATGCAGGAATGATTCAACATCCACAAATCAATCAATGTATATACCACATTAACAAAATGCAGAATAAAAATCATATGATCATCTCAATAGATGTAGAGAAAGTATTTGAGAAGATCCAACATACATTTATGATAAAAACTCTCAATAAAATGGGCATAGAGGAAAGTACCTCAACATAATAAAGGCCATATATGACAAACCCGCAGCCAATGTCACACTTAATGGTGAAAAACTGAAAGCCATCCCTCCAAGAACAGGAACAAGACAAGGGTGCCCACTCTCGCCAACCCTATTCAACACTGTACTGGAGTTTTAGCCAGAGAAATTGAGCAAGAAAAAGAAAGAAAAGATATCCAAATTGGAAAGGAAGACATAAAACTCTTGTTGTTTGCAGATGACATGATTCTATATATAGAAAATCCTAAAGAATCCACCAAAAAAACTAGCATAAATAATCAACAACGACAGCAAAGTTGCAGGGTAAAAAATCAACTTACAAAAATTAGTTGCATTTCTATACACTAATAAACTAGCAGAAAGAGAGGTTAAGAATACAATTCCATTTACAATTGCAACAAAAAGAATATTTAGGAATAAATTTAATCAAGGAGGTGAAAGACCTATATACTGAAAACTATAAGACATTATTGAAGGAAATCAAAGAAGATATAAAGAAATGGAAAGATATTCCATGCTCATGGTTTAGAAGAATACACATAGTTAAAATGTCCATATTATCTAAAGTAATCTAAAGATTCAATGCAATCCCAATCAGAATCCCAATGACACTCTTCACAGAAATAGAACAAAGAATCCTAAAATTTATATGGAACAACAAAAGACCCCAAATAGCCAAAGCAGTCCAAGAAAAAGGAATAAAGCTGAAGGCATCACATTACCTAACTTCAAAATATACTACAAAGCTATAGTAATCCAAACAGCATGGTATTGGCACAAAAACAGACACAAAGATCAATGGGACAGAACTGAAAGCCCAGAAATAAAACCACACATCTATGGACAGCTAATCTTTGACAAAGAAGCCAAGAACATACAATGGAGAAAGGAAAGTCTCTTCAATAAATGGTGTAGCAAAATTGGATAGGCACATGCAAAAGATTCAGAGTAGACCATTATCTTACACCACACTCAAAAATTAACTCAAAATAGGGGCTGGCTTGGTGGTGTAGTGGTTAAGTTCGTGCGTTCTGCTACAGCAGCCTGGGGTTCGTTGGTTTGGGTCCCAGGCACAGACCTACACAGTGCTCATCAAGCCATGCTGTGGTGGTGTCCCACATACAAAACAGAGGAAGATTGGCACAGATGTTAGCTAGCGACAATCTTCCTCAAGCAAAATGAGGAAGATTACCAACAGATGTTAGCTCAGGGCCAATCATCCTCACCAAAGGAAAAAAAAATTACTCAAAATAGATTAAAGACTTGAATGTAAGACCTGAAACCATAAAACTCCGAGAAGAAAACAGAGGCAGTACACTCTTTGACATCAGTCTTAGCAGCATCTTTTCGAATACCATGTCAACTCAGGCAAGGGAAACAAAAGAAAAAATAAACAAATGGGACTACATCAGACTAAAAAGCTTCTTCAAGGCAAAGGAAACCAGGAACAAAAAAAAAGACAACCCACCACCTGGGAGAAAATATTTGCAAATCATATATTTGATAAGTGGTTAATCTCCAAAATATATAAAGAACTCACACAACTCAACAACAAAAAAATTAAACCACCTTACCAAAAAATGGGCAGAGGATATGAACAGACATTTTTCCAAAGAAGATACATAGATGGCTGACAGGTACATGAAAAAGATGTTCAACATCACTAATCATTAGGGAAATGCAAATCTAAACTACAATGATATATCACCTTACACCTATTAGAATGGCTTCAATTACCAAGACAAAAAACAACAAATGTTGGAGACAATGTGGAGAAAAGGGAACCCTCATACACTGCTGGTGGGAATGCAAACTGGTGCAGCCATTATGGAAAACAGTATGGAGATTTCTCAAAAAAATTAAAAATAGAAATACCATAGGACCCAGTTATCCCACTACTGGGTATTTATCCAAAGAACTTGAAATCAAAAACTCAAAGAGATTTATGCACCCTTACGTTCATTGCAGCATTATTCACAATAGCCAAGATCTGGAAGCAACCCAAGTGCCCAACAACCAATGAATGGATAAAGATGATGTGGTGTGTATATATATAGAGAGAGAGAATGGAATACTACTCAGCCATAAAAAAGATAAATCGTCTCATTTGCAACAACATGTATGGACCTTGAGAGTACTACATTAAGCAAAATAAGCCAGACAGAGAAAGACAAACACTGTATGATTTCACTTATATGTGGAAGATAGACACATAGATAAAAAGTAAAGATTAGTGGTTACCAGAGAGGAAGGGGGTGGAAGGGTAGGCAAATGGGGTAAAGGAGCACATATGATGGATAAAAATTAGACTATTGGTGGTGAGCATGAGGCAGTCTACACAGAAACTGATACATAATAATGTATACCTGAAATTTACACAATGTTAAAAGCCAATATAACCTCAATAAAATAATTTTTTTTTAAAAAAGAGGCTATTAGGTACTTTTTTTTAAAGATTGGCACCTGAGCTAACACCTGTTGCCAATCTTCTCTTTTTCTTCTTCTCCCCAAAGCACCCCAGTACATAGCTGTATATTCTAGCTGTAGGTCTTTCTGGTTGCACTACGTGGGATGCTGCCTCAGCATGGCTTGATGAGCAGTGCCATGCCCACACCCAGGATCCAAACCAGCAAAACCCTGGGCCACCGAAGCAGAGTGCAGGAACTCAACCACTCAGGCATAGGGCTGGCCCCTAGATAGGTGCTCTTAAACTAGCCAACCACTAAAAGTATGCATTCCCCCCCCAAAAAAGTCAAAATTCATGTCACAATACTATTGTGCCTCATGGACACACACTTCCTTCAGAATCTACAAAGCTCTTCTATCTTCAATTATAGCTTCACGGAAAATAGTATGCAAAAATGAAACCAAAGAGACCCATGAGTGAAAACATCACAGTGCTTAAACGAGCACACGCACTCCCCAACAAATGTGAAGCCAATATACAATGTAACAGGAGGCAAGTGTTCCCCAGCACTCCAATCTTTCCAGTTCCGAACACTTGGAGAACTGTGGTGTTGCTGCTAACGGTCTGCATCCCCCTCCAATCCACATCTCACCACATGAAGAAATTCAGAGTCATCGCCACTCCCTCTGCGAAGGCAAAATACTCCCAATTTGGAAATCCAAATGTATCTACTCACACTTTACATGTAGTGGTTAGGGATGGCTGAATTAATGCTCTAAGTGACATACTTAATATGTATTGTAGGATAAATAGATTTTCATGGGCTAGCCTGGGAATTTTCTATATTATAACATGCTTCTATGGGCAATGTACCTTAAGTTCTCAAAAAATGACCTTGGAAAACAATAAAAATGAATTAGAAATTGGCTTTAAACTTTTATTCTAGTTTTGTTACCAAATATTTCCTTTTTCACCACCTCTCTGTAACCAAACCTCAGGGTAATTTATCAAAAAAGGTAAATAATAAAATCTTAGAGGGACATTCAATTTATTAACATAAATCATTATACGCTATTAAAATTATAACATACAGTAGAATGTATATATCACATGGTGTTCAAAATTCAATTGATGTAGGTCCCTCACGTACCCCACCCCCCACCCCCGAAAAGCCTACCTGGTACTAAAGATTTCTTGATACCTAATTGTTGTGCCTCCACTGTTGGTCACTTAATAAGACCATCTGTCATGTCAACACCATGATGAATGAGGGGCAAAGTTCTCTAGGTGGGCTCCCAATTCTAAGGTAGGAGCTATGGGGGAGGCGAATTATTTACAGAATAACCAACTCAAGAAGTATTTATTTAACAAGTACAATGTACCCAGTATGGCCATTTTGCCCCATAACTGACAGGCATCAAGGTTTCTCTTTGTCAGGGGGGTGGAAATTATTTCAGGAGCAGATCAAACTTTTGTTCAGAGTCAAACTTCGTTCTTTGGGATTGTAATTTGCTTTTAAAATTTCTTTTTTACAGAGAAAACCAAATGTCCCAGCTAAATAATGAACACTAAATAAATTCTGCCACAGTGAGTAACACTTAGCGAATTAATTCTTTAACAGTCATTCCACCCAACACAATGGTTCTTTGCCCCTTCCAGGCTTGTAAAGCCTGGAAGCTGGCCCCTTCCTACCTAGGTGTTGGGTCCTGCTTCCCTTCAGTTGCTTCTGCATTCCACAGCTCCCAATAGGGATATTTTAGCATTTTCAACCACACCCCAGACAGTATTGATCACAATATAAGTACTCAAATAAGCTGATTAATAGTTCAAATAACTGAGGTGTATTCAACTAGAAGCTAATTTTTTAATCTAACCATTTTTTCCTAGAATTACATAGCCATAAGTCTAGACAGAACTTTAAAAGTTACTGAGTTCGGGGCTGGCCCCGTGGCTGAGTGGTTAAGTTCGCGCGCTCCGCTGCAGGCGGCCCAGTGTTTCGTTGGTTCGAATCCTGGGCGCGGACATGGCACTGCTCGTCAGACCACGCTGAGGCAGCGTCCCACATGCCACAACTAGAAGAACCCACAACGAAGAATACACAGCTATGTACTGGGGGGCTTTGGGGAGAAAAAGGAAAAAATAAAATCTTTAAAAAAAAAAAAAAAGTTACTGAGTTCAACTATTCATCCCAGTTGGACCCTCTTCTGTAATATTGCAAATTATCATGTAACCTCTGTTGAAACAAATTCACTATGGGGGCCCTCACAAGGCCTGGGGCCTCTCATATCATCTTTGGCAGTTCTTACTAATATGCCCTTCTTTATATTCCCTTAGCACTTCTTCTCATTGGTCCTAATTCTAGAGACAAAGGCTAATGATAATGATAAGCCTTCAAATATCTGACAACAGTCATCATACCCCCCACCGAATCGGACTAAATCTAGAATTACTTCAGATTTTCCTCAAGATCCTTCAGCAATTTGGTTGTTCTCTGAAAATAATCTAATTTGACTTAAAGTGTTGTACTCAGACCTGAACATAATATTCTAAATCGCCATACAGTAAGACAACCTCCTCTCTCTAGTGATGCATTTGATTTTGTTTCATCAGATGTGCTGCAGTTTTGCTTAACTCATTCACCATAGATTGTGGCTTTCACGTATTTAACTTTGTAGTTTCAACTGAGAGTTCTGCAAAAGGTCATGAGATGTAATATGCCACCTTGCTACTGTGAAGCTGGTGCATTCTGCTGGAATGAGTTGCCTAGCTAGCAAAGGAACCTGGTCAAAGCTCAGCAGACACAACTCTTGTGTTCTGTTGTGTTCGCTCTTCACCACAAGCAACTATGCATGCAAAGAGGTACTTAAAAATAAAAAATAATTCTTTTGTGAGAAAAAAATGGCCTTTGTGTGAAAGATAAAAACTAGTGAAAACGGAAAAAGCTGTTAACCTACAGTGTGGGATTATGCAAAGAAATTTTGTGACTCAACAAAAATGTAATTCATTCAGGAAAAAGCAAAAATATTTTACAAATATTTCCACTTTTGTGAATTCAGAGACTTAAGGGATATTTTTTAAAATCTTCTGAAGAATATTTTGGTTGGTTTTCTTAGTACACATTATGTCAAGTACTGAAAGTAACATTATTTACCTATTGCTTTTATTTCCTTTTCATAATACCATATTACATCAAATCTAAAATGCCATCAACTGTAAGACACACCATCATTTTTACACCAAGAAAGAAAAAAAGCTGTCAAATTATGACATGTTGTCAATTGTAAAACGTATCCTTCCATTAAAGATGATAAAACATAAAAAAAAGTGAGTCTTATAATCAATGAAATATGGTAGATTTTCATCAGCATTTACAGTATTATAGTAAACTTAAGTGATGACTGGGACCACCTTGAATTTTTTTCTTTCCAAAGTGCCTTTTTAGTATGTATAACATGACTCTTGGCTTTAATTATATTGATATTTACCATGTTAAGAAAGCAGAAAAAAAAAGCTAGATTTTTTTCTTTAACTTTAAATCAAGATTCGATTCTGCATTTTATCAGATGAGTTTTTGATATCTATTGAGACAAATGAATTTCTTCTTTTGTCCTATTAATTTGGTAAGTAATACTAATACTTTTCCTTTCATTTACCTGTACACTATCTAGCTGTGAGGGGTGATTTCTTTAGCATTTCTGCAGAAGTGGATATGTCCTGTAATTCCATTTTGGTGTTTAACTTTTCAGATTAAAAGATAGTTGAAAACAAATGTGCAACAACAGAAAAAAGTACACAATGGTATGCCCTTACTATAAATACTATTCAGCCATTAAAAATGACATATTATAGAAGAATATTTGATGACTATCAAATGTTCATGATATATTAAGTGAGAAAAGCTAGTAATGAAAGTGTATGTATAAATATAACATAAATAATACTTTTAAAATAAATAAGATCTTTTCACTCTTTCCCTCGGTATGTAAGAAATAAAATCGCTTTCTGTAATTAACTTAAAAACTGATTAAGCCATTTTCCCCCCTTTTCCTTTGAAAGTATTCTAAGTTGAGGAAATATTCTCTTCTCAGACTATTTTTACCTCAAGAAAATATTAGAGCTAAACTCTAAAAGAAAATATTAGAGCTGGAAAACCTTAGCTAGACTTCTGCCAAGGAGACAGAAATCCAGGAGAAAATGAAATGGTATTGCAGATGTCCTCTTTGGCTTAATTTAGCTAGTTTTGGTATTCAGTATGAAACCTTCCCCTCACTCTTAGCACAATGGAACAGCAAATAGGACTGAAACACAGCTTGTCAGGCTGAGTCCTCCCATGCAAGCCTGCCTTTTCATGTCTGCTGCAGTACCCAGGCCAAGCAAGGGAGGTGGCCAGGATTCCTGGACACACAGTAGGAGCAAGAGAACCCTCCAAACTGCTGAGCATATGACTTTTGCATCTTCTTCCGTTTTCCCTTCTTTTAGTGGCTAGCAGGGTTCTTTTGGGGTAGAAGGAAAATTTTAAGAATGAAACAAAACTAAGAATCTGCTAAGTTGGAACAATAAGCATGGAAGTCTTTATTCCAGTCACGTGTGTTTCAAGTCTAATCAAACAACTAGAGATAAGAACAGAAGGGCCTAACCCTTCTCAAGAGCCCACGTAGCTCTATCTCCTCAAAGAATGTATGTATATATGTGTGTGTGTGAGTGCCTAGTAAAAACGAGAAACAGAGACTGAGAGAGAGAATAAATATGTATAACTTTCGTAATCAGGAAAAAAGCCAAATGTTATTTTTTAAACTAAAAGAATGGACAGAAACAGGAAATTCTTTCACATTACTAGCCAATAGTAAAAAAACCTTAAATATAGAAGACTTGATATATAACATAATTACTAAGTTGAATTAATAGATACCAAATTTGAATCCTGTGAAGAATTTATCTCTCTTCCCAAATGTTCTACGAAAATTTACTAAGTACTCAACCACCTAAAGAAAATGCCAATAATTCTACAAAGTAAAACTGAAATTAATGATAACAATGGTTTAAATTTTAGAATCCAGCCACTCAAAATTGAAAACCACAGAGGGAGGGAGCATCCATCTCACTCTGAGGCACTGAGCCTGGGACGTGGCATCCATAGACGTGTGTTCAGGACGCAGTGTGCCCGGCAATTTCAGAGTCACCGGCTCATGCAAATCCTCTACACACCACAATGTTTCTCCCATTCTGACAGATAAGGAACCTGAAGCTCACAGAGGTTTAGTCATACATCCAGGCCTAAACAACAGAGCTGGTGTTCACACTCCAGCCTGCCTGATTGCAAAGTCTATGATGTCTCTCATATTTCTTATCCCTTGGACTGTAACCACCACAAAGATCTCAAACAAATCGTTTCTCTTCACAAAATTAATAAACAGAAACCAAAATTCATAAATCTGATAATTAGTCTTTTCCATAGCAGAGATTCCTTGATGATTTTTCAAGAGAAATTTCTGTGCATATATTTACCCATACACACACACATATTTATAAATAAATAAATATTAAAACAAAACCTCATACTAATCTTTATACAGTCTTGATTATGTCAGCTTGGCAAGACTGAATAATACATAAATATAATTTTGAAAATAACAAGACAGACCAAATGAGTTGAAATAAATACTCTCCACCTCATCTCAACTTGGTATGGTTAAAGAAAGAAAAAAATTCATAGAGATATCAATCTTAGTCATGTTGGAAAATATGATGGCAGAGAATACCTTTTTCTTCTTGATGAATGTAGACATTATCTTCAACTATTCCTTCCAAATATAACTATACATTTTCCTGTTTATGAATTTTTTATTAAAAAGAAACATAGGGCCAGCCCCAGTGGCCTAGTGGTTAATTTCAGCACTCTCCACTTCGGCGGCCCAGCTTCGGTTCCCTGGTGTGGACCTACACCACTCTCTTAGCAGCCATGCTGTTCTGGAGGCCCAAATATTCAAAAATAGAGGAAGACTGGCATGGGTGTTAGCTCATGGTGAATCTTTCTCAGCCAAAAAAAAGAAACATAATTAAAACAAAGACTAATCACAAAAGTCTATGAAACCAAACAGAAAAAATCCTGCTGAGACTGTACAAACAAACTATGATATTATATATCATATTTTTAAAATCTCAAAATAAGAAAGAGGTTAATGTTTAGACTTTACCTTCCTGGAATCTGATCTTGCTGGGATATAAATACAATGCCCCAAACGAGTATCAAATGGTGCAGTATATGGTCTCTCTTCACATATCCTGGCATCTGGCCCATCTCCACAAGTTTCCTTAGCCGAAGAAGTCATTGATAGGTTAAGTTTTGTTAGTTCTTCACTCAGTTGATCCACAAGAAGTTGTTGTTCTATTATTTTTTCATTCTTTGTAGAAGAGAGATGAGAATTTTAAAAATAGAGAACCTCAGTACATGTGTAGATAATGATTAACAATAAATAGTACCTTGACCAAAATCACAACTACCTTAACAGTACAGTAAAACCTCATTTATCCAAAGACTAGTCTTCTGGTGTTCACAAGTATCTAGGATTGTTCTGACTGGTAAAAACTTTTGAATAGTAAGCAGCAATAAACACAGCCTAAAGAGTTAAATACCCAAAGAAAATGCCCCACACACTGTGATTGGTTGGTTTGCTAACCTGAAACACTCTGATTAGCTGATCTTTACAAAAGTTTGGACTTTCTGAGTGAAATCCAAGAAGCAACAAGAGACAGGAAAGTTGAAAAGAGGAGAAAGAACTGCAAACAGCAGAGGCAGCAACAAAGGAGACAGAAAGTGGTAACAGGTGCAGTGAAATGAAAGCCTTTACTCAGTGAAAAAGAAAGCCAAAAACACAAAGAGAGAGAAGATAGGCAACTGATAGTCCTGGGAGAAAGGAGAACCTGGAAATCAAAGGCAGAACAAATAGTACATCAGGAGAGTGAGAGAGAGAGAGAGTGTGTGTGTGTGCACGTGTGGTTTAGGTTTTTACATATCCTCTAAAGATAATTTTTGAAGTATGTCTAATTCAGAAAGCTCTAACATCAATCTTTGTTTTACAACAACAAAATTATGTACGCAAGAAATTGTCATTCGTCTTAACACTCACATGTACTACAATGTTTAAATAGGAAAAAAATCAAACCCTGAAGTTTCACTGTGTTAATGCTGAGCTATAAAAACCTTATTAAAAAGTGTTCAAATAATTAAAATATACAAAACCAATGATATATAAGTTGGGGGTGGGTTGTTAAATGAAGTCCTTATATTGTCTGGGAAAAGAGTAAAAATACCAATTAATATTAGACTGTATTAAGTCATGGGGGCATTGTATACTCTCTGAAATAACCACTAAAAAGGAGAGCAAAAGTACAACTTCTAAGCTAATGACGTAAAAAAAGAAAAAGAAAAAATACAAAATTATCCAAAAGAAGGTAAGAAAAGAGAGAAAAAGGAACATAAGAGCACATAGGATAAGTAAAAAAGCACAATGGTGGGATTATAACTGAAGTATAATAGCAATTATGTTAAATTCATAATCATAATTCATAACAATAAACGAAGCAATTCAGATAAAAAGATAAGACTGTCAGAGAGGACTGTAAAATTATCTAACCTGCTGCTTACAAGAAATACAACTAAAATAGACACAGAAAGATTAAAAATAAGATGGAAAGAGAGACACCATGTAATTATTAATCAAAAGAAAGCTGACATGGCTATATGAATATCAAAGTAAACTTTAAAGCAAAAAACATTAGAAGAGACGAAAAAAAGTAAAAATGATAAAAAGGTCAATTCACCAGGATGATGTAACAATTCTACATTTCTATGTACTTAATAATTGGTTTCAATATATATAATGCAAAAATTGTCCGTACTTCATGGAGAAGTAAGACAAATCCAAAATTTTAACATCACTCTAAATTACTGATATAAGAAAAAAAACTCAGAGGGCTGGCCCCGTGGCCTAGTGGTTAAGTTTGTGCACTCCGCTTTGGCAGCCCAGAGTTTCTCCAGTTCAGATCCTGGGCGCTGACATGGCACCGCTTGTCAGGCCATGCTGAGGCAGCAACCCACATGCCACAAGTAGAAGGACGCACAGCGAGGATATACAACTATGTACTGGGGGGATTTGGGGAGAAAAAGCAGGAAAAACAAAAAAAAGAGATTGGCCACAGTTGTTAGTTCAGGTGCCAAACTTTAAAAAAAAAAAAAAAGACTCAAAAAGGTGAGTAAAAATAAAGATATGAGTAACAGAATTAACAGCACCCAATGAATGCAGAATACATATTCTTTTCAAGCCCATCTGTAATATCTACAAAAACTGGTCTTATGCTGACCCATAAGGCAAGTTTCAACACATTCAAAGGACTGAAATCCTATGGACCACAATGCAATTAAGCTAAAAATTGATAAAAAGAAATCCTCCATGTGTTAGAAATAAAACAACTATATAACCCATAGGTCAAAGAAAGAAAGTCATAATAAAAAAAGAAAATATTTTGAGCTGAATGTAGAATTCAGGTAAAGATAAGCTTACGAGGAAATACATAATTTTAAAGGCATATATTCTAAAAGAAGAAAGGCTAAAAATCAATGAACTGAGCATCCATCTAAAGAACTTAGAAAGACAGCATAAGATTGCTCTCCCCAAAAAAGCAGAAAAAAATTAAATAGGGCAGAAATTAATGAAATAGTATACAAACATATTCTAGAGAAGATCAACAAAGTCAAGAAATGCCTCTTTGATGAGACTAATAAAATTGATAACCCCCTAGTGAAGTTGATCAAAGAAAGAAAGAGAAGGCACAAATGACCAGGAATGAAAAAGGAGATATCACTATATATCCAAAGACATTAAAGAGATAAGAGACTATCATAAACTTATGCCAATATATATGAAAACTTAGCTATACAGTGGTCAGATTCTTGGAAAAATAAACCTTATGAAAACGAGGGCAAAAAGAAAATATGATTGAATTCATAATCAAAACGTGCTCACAAAGAAACATTACAGTCTCAAATACTTTATAGGTGAATTCAACCAAACATATAAGAAATAACACTAATTTTTCACACATTCTTCCAAAGTACAGAAAAAGAGGGAACACTACCTAACCTGTATTATGAGACTAACATAACTTGTTACATTATCTGAGAAAGGAAAATATAGGCCAATCTCACATGTGAATATAGATGCTAAAATCCTAAACAAAATAATAGCAAACCAAATCAAGGACCTTTGTAGAAAAGAGTTAACATAGCAGACCTGACTCCTATTCTTTGAAAGAACTGCTTATAAGGTGTCCATTGGCTGGTATCTGGGAACTTGGATTGTGAAAGGGTTCCAACACCCTAACTGATAAGAGTGGCTCACTGTGCTCAAACTGTGCAGACATTGTGGTTTATGCTGAACACCTGCTTTCCTTCTGGTAGTGTGGAATTTTGGTATATGTTGAACAGAGAGCGCCTTATGACTAGCCCTCAATAAAAACTCTAAGCACTGAGTCTTTACTGAGTTTCCTTGGTAGACAACATTTCACCTGTGTTGTTACAAGCATTGCTAGAGGAATTAAGCACATCTGTGTAACTCCAATGGGCAATAACTCTTGGAAGCTTGCGCCCGAGTTCTCCAGATTTCACTCTATGTGCCTCTTCCCTTTGCTGACCATTGCTCTTTCACTGTAATAAATCTTAGCCATGAGCACAACTATATGCTGAATCTTCCTAGTGCATCATCCAACTTGAGGGTGGTCTTGGGGACCCCTGACACACAATACATCATGACAAAAAAAAGGTTTATTCCAGGAATACAAGATTGGTTTAAAATTAGAAAAATCAATATAATTTATAACATCAACAGAATAAAAGAGAAACATGATGTAAAGAAAGGTCATTTGATAAAATTCAATAACCATTCATAATAAAAATTCTCAACAAAGAAATCTTCCTTGGTTTGATAAAGGGAAATAAAAAAATACCTACAGCAAACATGACACTTAGTGAAATGTTGAAAGCTTTTCCTCTATGATTGGACACAAGAGAAGGACACTTGCTATCACCACTGTATTCAACATTTTATTGAAGATCCCAGCCAATGAAGAAAGATAAGAAAAAGAAATAGAAGATACAAGGATTATAAAGGAAGCAATAAAACTGTCATCATTTGCAGATGACACAATTGTAAATGAAAATCCAAAAGAATTTACACAAAATATTAGAATTAAAAAGTGAATTTAGTCAAGCTGCTGGGTATAAGATATCAATATACAAAAATCAGTACACAACAACTAGAAGGACCCACAACTAAAAAATATACAACTATGTACTGGGGGAATTTGGGGAGAAAAAGCAGGAAAAAAAAAAGATTGGCAACAGTTGTTAGCTCAGGTGCCAATCTTTAGAAAAAAAAATCAGTACAGTTACATATACCAGCAAACAATTAAGAAAACAAAATTTTTAAAAAGATTCCATTTACAGTCACACAAAAAAATCAAGTACCTAGGAATGAACCTAACAAAAGATGTGCAATACTTCTACACACTCACAAAACCATTGAGAAAAACCAAAGGAAACCTAAGTAAATGGAGAAATATGCCACATTTACGGATTAGAAGACTTATAATCAAAAGACGTTGATTCTTTCCAAATGGATTATAGATTTAACAGAATCCCAACCAAAATCACAAAAAGTATTTTTTTTGTGGCCCTTGACAAGCTGATTCTAAAGTTTATATGAAACAACAAAGATATTCTTGGGGAAGAGGAGAACAGAAGGCCTTGCTCTACCAAATGTCTAGACTTATTATAAACCTACCATAAATAAGAAATGTGATATGGGCTCAAGGACAGACAAAACAATAGGACACAACAGAAGTCCCGGAAATAGACAATAGATTCATGCACAAATGAACCCTGACTTACGACAAAGACAGCACTCAGAACAGTAGTAAAAGGATGGTCTTTTCAATAAATTATGCTGGGACAAATGCTATCTATATGGAAAAAAAATGAAATTTGACCTTTACTTTACTCTATACACAAAAATCAATTCCAGGAGAACTGGAGAGCCAAAGTCAAAAGGCAAAACAAAGCTCCTAGAAAATAATATAGAAAGTATCCTCAAAGGAAACGATTGGGAAAAGGAAAGGCTTGTTAAACAGATCACAAATATCATTAACCATAATAAAAAGATAGTTGAATTTGATTTACAATACATCTTTTCATCAAAAGACATCATTGAGAGTAAAAAGCAAGCCAAAGAAAGGGAAAAAATATTTGGAATCATGTCACTGACAAAGAGATCATACCTGGAATACATAACAAACGTCTGCAAATAATTCAAAAGACACAGTCCAATAGAAAAATAAGTGAGAGACTTGAATGAGTCTTTCACAAAAGATATCCAAATAGCCAAAAATCATGAAAAAGTGTTCAACTTTACTAGTCATCAGGGAAATGCAAAGTAAAATCACAATAAAATATCACTCATACCTACCAGATTGTCTAAGTTTTAAAAATTAACACTAACAAGCATTGGCAAGCACGTGAAGCAGTGGGAATGCTTATATAGTGCTGGTGTAAGAGTAAATTGGAAAAGAGTTTGGTGTTATTTACTAAAGCTAAAGATTTACGTGCCCTATGACCTAGCAATTCAACTACTAAGCACAAATCCAAAAGAAATGTCTGAGTGTGTGTGTGCACGCATATGTGTGCACAAAGAGACATGTATCAGAAAATTCATAGAAAAGAAAATGTCCATCAACAGAACAGAAAAATAAATTGTGGTATATTCATACAATGAAATCCTATATACCTATAAAACTAAACAAGCTAGTTACACACAACAACATGGATGAATCAGAACAAACAAAATGTTCAATAAAAGCAAACAAAAAGCAACTAAAGAATATATACTGAATGGTGAAACTTATAAAGATTCCAAAAACTAAACTGTAGTGTTCAGGGATACACATTAGTAAAACCACAAAGCAAAGCAAGGAAATGATTATGTGACAGTAAGGAGAGCAGCTCTCTCTGAGGAGGGACTAAGGACTTCCAAGGGGCTGGCAGTTTGCTATTTCCTGACATCGTGGTGGTTACCCGGCTGTTGTCTTTGTGATGAATCACTGAACAATACATTTTGTTTTGCATATGTTTTATATGTTAAAATTACTATAGAATTCGACGAGTTAAAGAAAACAAAAATAAATAACGTGAAAATCAAAATGTAATTTGTACTGGATCAAATTATTTCTCAGGGCATTAGTTCCTCACTGATAGGAAGCTAAAGGCTTTCAATGAAATTAACTGTTTCGGGAGGTGAGGGGCTTTCATAGTCAGGGAGTACACTATTCAGGGACATACCCTGTTACACCATAGGCATATCCATGTTAATAACAGGAACGCTAAGATAGAGAATTTGAAAGATTTAATCAAAGTTAAAGAGCAAATCACTGAAGGAGTAAAGAAGGATAAACTAATAAATTAAAATGTTTAAATTATATGTTTACCTTCCAACTCAACAATATCACAGTGCCTACTACCCTGGCAAACAAGAGGAAGGAAAAGTATGGAGAAAAGATAACCATAGGGGCCAACGCAACGGCATAGTGGTTAAGATCATGTGCTCCACTTTGGTGACCCAGGGCTCATGGGTTGAGATCCCGGGCACAGACATACACACCGCTCATCAAGCCAGGCTCTGGTTGTGTCCCACGTACAAAAATGGAGGAAGATTGGCATGGATGTTAGCTCAGAGACAATCTTCCTCAAGCAAAAAGAGGAAGACTGCCAAGAGAGATTAGCTCAGGGCCAATCTTTCTCACCGAAAAAAAAAGATAACCATAACATGATCTGCAAATTAAGTTCCTGGGTATTATCTTTATACTTGTGAAATATAAGTCAGGCTAACAATACCAACATTTTCCCTTTATACTGACTTAGGGGAAAAACTATAATAACTCAAAATTTTAGATGCCTGTGTTCAGAACTCTTCAACTAATCTTATTTCTGTAAACATTCCCATTTATCATTTAAAATGCTATTCTGTTTAGTTAGGTACTACTTCAACTAAATCTACAGAGCTAGATACATTAAGAAACTCTACCTGCAATCTATTCACTTTTTGCGCTTCTTTCAAAGATACAACATGTCCTTTGTTTTCCTGTACCATCATTTGCACCTGATTCTTTAGTTCCTTCACCTCCAGCTCCTTCTGATTAAATACTACTTCATCAGCAGCGAGAGCACACTGGGAGGAGGGAAAGAAAGCACAGGAGAGATTCACCACGGAAAACACTCTGGAGAACCCACATAATACCACAAAAACAGTTATTTAATGACAGCTTGACGATGTCTCTTAAAATTGTTCTTATCCTGTTCCTTTTCACCATTTTTTCTGGTTTCTTTATAAGAAAGGCAGAAACACTTGAGAGGACCTATCATTGCTATAACATAAGAATTAACTATCATAAAGACAGGAAGATTTTCTTGATTTTTATTTCCTACATTTTAAAATGAAGTCCAGTTATTTAGGTTCTAGAGCACATTCAGTAGGATTTTTACAAGTTTGCTAGAATTGCCATAAGATTTTAATGTGGGTTTTTAAAAATCAAAGAGGTTACATTTTCCAAACTGACCTTAGAGTATAAGAATGAATTTGGATGTTTAAATAAAGAGTATTTGCGGGGCTGGCCCAGTGGCGCAGTAGTTAAGTGCGCATATTCCGCTTCGGCGGCCCAGGGTTCACCGGTTTGGATCCGGGTGTGGACGTGGCACCGCTTGGCACACCATGCTGTAGTAGGCGTCCCACATATAAAGTAGAAGAAGGTGGGCACCGATGTTAGCTCAGGGCCAGGCTTCCTCAGCAAAAAGAGGAGGATTAGGCAGCAGTTAGCTCAGGGCTAATCTTCCTCAAAAAAAGAAAGAACATTTGCTACTTTTGTACACTTTTACTATTAAGAGAGATATTTTGAAGATGTCTAAAAGTATGGTTAAACAAATAGTTTCCTTAGTTTCTAGTAAATTATTCGTGTTTTAAAATAGACTTGGGATATGCAAATAATACTTTTAAGATAATTTTTAAATTAAATAAACAAAAAGGAAATTAGTATTTGTCAAGGGTCTACGTTATGCTAGATGGTGACTTGGAATTTTAAAAATATCTCACTGAATAGCTATGATTCCTTTTTCATGAAGAAACTAAAGCTCAGTGAGATTAAAACCTCTTCCCAAGATGATATGGGGCATTAAGTAAACTCTGACATTCAACCCCAGGGCCTACCTCGATCCAAAGTCTATACTCTTTCCACTAAGCCACAGGAAAAGGCAAGACAGAGTAGGTAATTTACACAGTGTTCACTTTACAAATAAGATTTAATTTGCAAAAACAGAGTATGTGTGCGACAACTCAGGCAGTGGCATGGAGATGGATGGGCCCCTGCAATGGTAACCCATGGACTGAGGCCAACCCTGATTTTGCCACACCCTTTAAAGATTTTTACATACGCTTTATAAACTACATTTTTATTGTTTACTATTATTTAAAAGTGTTTAACTGTTGAATATATTCATGTTCATGTACTGTTCTTGTGTTCAAAATTTGGAATAAAAAAGCAACAAACTTCCTTAAGAAGTACTGATGAGGGGATGGAGTGCTCCAATAATTGACCAATGGCAAAAATCAAGGTTACAACACTATGTGACAGCGTCTAAAAAAGAGAAGATGGTAACTTTAAAATGACACTTACTTCCCTAACAACAATCCAGCTACTCTTCTACCTGTGAGATGCCCACGATCTCATCTTAGCTAGGAATTTTTTTTAAAGTACTTATCTGCTTCCCTAACAGGCTCAAGGAAGCAGGGCTGAGCAAAGAGAAGGTGCCTCTCCCCAAACAGACCGCTGTCTCCTCAGGCAGACGAGTTTATCAAGCTGCCTTCACAGTAAGCCCTGACATGTGGCCCTACATACGATGACTGAGTCCACAGGCAAAGGCCAGTGAAAAATAAATGAGAAGAGATAACAACAAGTTGACATTTATTGAGCCTTACTACACGCCAGGCATCCTTCTCATCACTTTATGGGAACTAATGCTGTAATAATCTTCACAACAACCCTACAAAGTGATTATTATTATTGTCTCCATTTTACAAATGGGGAAATTGAAGCACTGAGCGGTTAAGCCTTCACCCCAGGTCATAGAACTAGTAAGCAGAGGAGCTGGGATTCAAACCTCAGCAGTTTGGTATCCATGTTCTTAACTACTATGTTACTCTGTCTCTCACAGAAAAAAAAGAACAGAAAAGGAAGTTTAAGACAATTTTTCAAAGAGATATACAGGGTGAGGAATGACACCAATCATTTCTCCATTTGCTGTTTAGTGGTATCCAAAGACTAGTCCTGCAAGACTGCAGATCAAAAACAGAGAACCCATTTTTAAAATTGGGAAACACTGAATATTATGTCTCTCACTTTGAGATTCGTGATAGACATCAGCACTTTCAAAGTTCTGAGAAGGTTTGGGATTAGGAAATCTGTATGCTTTTCCCAATCTAGCATTCCCCAAAATAATCTGATCACAGTGCCTCTTCTCATCAAGACTGCTAATATCTTTGGGAAATCATAATCTGGACAAGTTTAAATTTAGAGTTTCCAACAAACAGAGAGAAAAAGTTACCAACCACCCCACCCTCAAGCGGTGGGTTTTGTGGGCTTCCAATTTCAGCCACCTTAGAAGCATGAAGGAAAAACATTTCCTGTCACCAACTCCTACATGTGTCCCAAAGTTCAACCCTTCAGTAACCCGTACACCAGTTTCTTATACCAATGAGGAAGGGCCAGGCCTGCGCTGACTAGGAAGAAAGCAGGGCAGAGTTACAGCCTTTAAAAAAAAAATCCGTGATTTAGAAAGTATTACTTTAAATGCCTATAGTTAAATATCAAAAACTTTGTAGTAGAGCAGGAATTCTCATCCTGCTCAGCATAGTGTGCTCAACAGAGACCCTTTTGGCATGTCTCTCAGATCCTTTCAGAGTGTTCTTGAGGTCAAAACTATTTTCCTAATAATACTAAGATGCTATTTACCTTTTTCACCATGTTGACATTTGCACTGATGGTGCAAAAGCAATAGTGGGTAAAACTGCCGGCTCCCAGCACAAATACAGGAAGAGTCACCAAACTCTACTAGTAATCACTGTACTCTTCACTGCTGTGCACTCACATTAAAAGCAAACAGATGCCAACTTTACTTAAGACTATCTTGATAGGGCCAGCCCTGGTGGCCTAGTGGTTAAGTTTGGTGCACTCCACTTTAGCAGCCCAGGTTTGGGTTCTGGGCACGGACATACAGCACTCGTGTGCCAGTGGCCATGCTGTGGTGGCAGCTCACATACAACAAGAGGAAGACTGGCAACAGATGTTAGATCAGGGTGAATCTTCTCAGCAAAAAAAAAAAGAATATCTTGATAAAGCAATAAAAATTATTTTATTAAATCTCAACACTTTACTTTTTTTAGTATTCTATGTGACAAAGTGGGAGGTATGCATAAAGTAGTTCTGCTGCATACTGAAGGGCAATAGTTGTCTGTGGGGGAAAAGTCTTGTGTAATTGTTTGGGTTGCAAGCTGAACTAGCCACTTTTTTCATAGGGCACTATTTCTACTCTAAAGAATGACTGACAGATATGGTTATTCACACTTGGGTATGTGGCAGACATTTTCTCGAAAACAAGAATTGTCATTTCAAGGAAAACAATTAACGGTAATTGTTGCAAATTATAAAATTTGAGTTTTGTACAAAAATTTTGGAATTTTGGAAAACATTTCTGCTACTAAGGGCGTGACAGCTTCCAATACTTAAAGACTTTGCTGGAGAGATCAGTGGTGATATTAATGAAAATGATTTTTTTATATTGTATAATGAAATGTGTCAAAATTTGGAAGATCTGCATAACTTAGTAAACAAATGTTTCCCAAATGCCCAGTGCATGATTCAAAATCATGTGTGGATAAGAGATCCATTCAAAGTACAAGACAAAGACCAGTGTATTTTAATGTATAGATCTTAATCTAACAAAATCGTTTCAAATCTCACATTGCAAATAACCTTTAGGAAATTTCTGCTTGTTGAGTTTTCTTTTTAAAGATTTTTATTTTTTTTTCCTTTTTCTCCCCAAAGCCCCCCGGTACATAGTTGTATATTCTTCATTGTGGGTCCTTCTAGTTGTGGCATGTGGGACGCTGCCTCAGGGTGGTTTGACGAGCAGCGCCATGTCCGAGCCCAGGATTCAAACCAACGAAACACTGGGCCGCCTGCAGCGGAGCGCCCGAACTTAACCACTCGGCCACAGGGCCAGTCCCTGCTTGTTGAGTTTTGATGTAATATCAAGGAAGAATATCTACACTTATCTGAAAGTCATTAAAATATTCCTCCCTTCCAACTACAAATCTATATGAGGCTGGATTTTCTTTATATACTTCAACTAAAACAACATATTGCAACAAATTGAATGCTGAAGTAGATATGAAAATCTGTCTACGTTCTATCAAGCCAAACATTGAAAGAGATTTGCAAAAATGTAAACAATTCCACTCTTGTGTAATTTTTTTTGTTGTGGAAAATGTTTTTTCTTTCACAAAAAAATGTTCTTTATGTTAACATATAATTGAGTTATTATGTTAGTTTTGAATGAATTAATAGTTTAGATTTCTTGTTTTAATTCTAATATGGTAAATATCAATAGAAACAATGGGGGACCTTGATTTTAAGAGTGTAAAGGAACTTTGTGAACAAAAAGTTCGAGAAATGCTGTAATAGAGAATAATACAACTGGATTCTTTCTAATACATATTAAAAGGTATTGAGGAAAGATTTCTAACTAGGCAGCTCTTTTTTAACTATGTTTCCCTATTTTAAAAAACTGGGAGAACATCCATTTGCCCACCAGATTGCAAACTCCACATAAGCAGAACTAGGTATGTCTTATGCTCCACTATTTCCCCCATGACACGTAATCTTCACTCAATAAATATTTTTTGAATGAAAAGTGGGGAAATGTAATTCTGAACTCAATATACAGATATGCAATATGTATACATGTACATATCTACATCACTTAAATATTATCACATATGATGATTTGTTTGTTTAAAAAATCAATACTCCAAACTCAAAGGATGAAGTATTTTTTTCTTTCAAGAACCACTGACCCATAGAAGGATAAAAACTCATTAAAGTATAACTTAGTTTTGTTTCTGAAATTGCATTTCTTTTCATCCTCTAATGACAAGGTCCACAAAATTCTATTTAATGAATATAACAAATTAAAATATATTTTACCTAAAGGAGAAAGGAGGAGGAGCCAAGAAAGTTATAAATTATGAGAAAGCAATAGAAAGAGAAAGGAGAAAGAAGCAGAGCAAAGGCAAATGAGATTTTACATATAATCCTTTTAAAAAAACTTCTGAAATTCCAAAATGACACTCACCCAAATAAATTTAGTCCTTAAGCAAGTTACTTATAAAAGTAGTGAGTAAGTACCTGGCATTTCTTAAGCTCTCGCTTCAGCTGGAGAATTGTAATATGCTGTGGTTCCTCTTCCAGGTTTCCATTGCCTTGGTTTCCTCTGAAGGAGGTGAGAATTGCCTTCCTGACGTCCTGGGTCATGTTAAACCACTCCTGTAGTTTGTGTTGCTGCTTTTGGTTTAGTCTCACAGCATCTTTTAAGTCCACTAGGAATGTAAAGGCTTCCTCTATATAATTTTGGTACCCCAGACATTCTCCTTGTAGCTGAGCTACTTGCTCCTCAAGAGAATGGATCCTATTTTTATCAGGAGTCTCCTCTCGAGGGATCTGGCTGCTTTGGCTGATACTAGCCTGCTGGCTTTGCAAAGCTTCTCGAAGCAACTTAATCTCAAATTCCATTTCGTCCATTCGGTCTGACTCTGGGCTGAAGTTTAAGGTGGGTTTGTTTCTAATGTTGCGTGCTCTGTTGGCATATTTGAGAGAATTTAAGGACTCGTCAAAATCCGAGGAGGATGGGCTGACACAAGCGATCATGACAGTCTTGGCACTGCCCCCCAGAGAATCTTTCAGAAGCCGGGTAATTTTAGCATCCCTATATGGAATATGTGAACTCTTCCTGCGCGGGTCCCCAAGAGCACTTATTACATTTCCTAAAGCCAGCAACCCACTATTGATTTGAATGGATTCTTTGAACCGTTCACCAGTATTCCCTGTTTTGGTTACTCTTTCTGATCCAGCCAAATCCACAAAGTGGAACTTTGAGACAATATGCCGACGGGAATAGCACGATCCATCTTCAGTTGCCTCTACATTTTTCTCCACTTGACAAATGCTGATTGTAAAAATTGCATGTGATCTACTGGAATGCTCGTTCATTTGAGTGGTACCGGTATGCCTGGCCGCATTCCCCATTTCCAGGAGACTGATCACTTCATCAGCACTCTCCACCTGGCACTCCTTGGCCCCAACAATCACTTAAAATAGCAATAGCAAGTTTTTAAAACAAGTTTTAATCAAAATCTAGTATAGTTAAATTAACCACAGAACAGTTTACCATTTGCTAAAATGCCCAGGTAAAACAGTCCCTTTTAAAAAAAAATCAATAGCACTTCAAATAACAGTAACATCAGCATCATCCTTAAATAATTTCAGATAATCTCCCAAAGGAACTATTTTAATGGACAACACTCATTTTGATGTTTAAATTCTAAAAGATATAAAATATATATATATTTTAAACAATTCGGGGGCCAGTCTCATGGTCGAGTGGTTAAGTTCGGGCGCTCCGCTTCAGCGGCTCAGGGTTTCACCAGTTTGGATCCTGGGTGTGGACCTAGCACCGCTCATCAGACCATACTGAGGTGGCATCCCACACAGCACAACCTGAGGCACTCACAACGAGAATATACAACTATGTACTGGGGGGCTTTGAGGAGAAGAAGGAAAAAAAAAAATCTGGTTTATTTGGAGTCACATATCATGCTCAATTCTTTAAGATGGCTGACAAAAGAAAAACTCTTTATACCAGTATTTTGATTTGCAGAGTCTAACAGATTAATTAAAAGGTAATAGGGTAATTAAACATATAACTCAGAAGAATTAATCAGTACTAGATTAGCTAAAAGAAATTAGTTTCTTATGAGTTTCGTTAATATTCAAGCTATCCTTAGGTTTAAAATTTTCGGTATTGTGGGGTCATAACCAATGATAAATGAAAATTTCAGTAGTATAAGTAAAGTTGGTTATTCATTTTAAAAACAGAAATGTAGATACAATATCAGAGTAAAACAAATGAGATGGCAATTCAAAAAAAGCAAAAATGTTTCTATTTCAATGGCAGAATAAGAAGCAAAAATAACCTAAGCTTAACACCCACAGTATTTGTTTATATCCAAAAATATTTCAAAAAAGGAATAGGTGGATTTGGGATTTGAATGAGAGCAGCAAAGCTCCTATTCTCTTCTTAAATTACAGTGCTCCGCTTCCTCTTTAATCAGATCCTTTCATGTCACTGTTTCTTTGAAAAAACAATCATTTCGCTTGTATTATTTCCATCGTGACACCTTTCTTAACAATCTAGTTAACTTAAAGTTCTAAAGTACCTGTGCTACAGAGAGTGCTAGAATGTCAGCAATTCCAAAATGACACTGTAACTGTAAATCACAGAACCAACTTCTACAAAGTTTCTCTAATGTTAGGCTATAGCTGACCACTATCTGTGGTCCTCAACATCACCTGCAAATCACATGGTAGGTTTATACAAAAAAAGTACCAATGCCAAGGCCTCATCCCAGACTAATTCATCAGAATCTCTAAAAAGCAGGGCCCATGGGGCCAGCCCAGTGGTGCAGCGGTTAACTTCGCATGTTCCACTTCTCGGCCGCCCAGGGTTTACCAGTTCAGATCCTGGGTGCGGACATGGAACCGCTTGGCATGCCGTGCTGTGGCAGGCATCCCACGTATAAAGTAGAGGAAGATGGGCATGGATGTTAGCTCAGGGCCAGGCTTCCTCAGCAAAAAGAGGAGGCCTGGCAGTAGTTAGCTCAGGGCTAATCTTTTTCAAAAAAAAAAAAAAAAAAGAAGTAGGGCCCCAAAATCAGTATTTCTTAAAAAGCTTCCAAGGTGAGAATAATTGTGCAGCATCCAGGTTGGATACCAACCACCACTTCACACAGAGGAACTAAATAAATATGTCAAACAAATGCATTTTGGTTGTGAGTGGGACACTATATGAGATATATGGCAACCTGTCTTAAGACAATTTGTCATGTCCTTCCAAAATTTTTGCAAAATTGATTATCAGCTATGGAATATTTTGATCATTAAGTTTATCAAGAGTGATAGTGTATACTTTTGTATTGTTTCACTATTTTACAATAAACGTATTATTCTTGTAACTTTTAGTAAAAGATAAAAGCATTCAATAATTACATTTCATAAGATACAGAAGATCAAAACATCAGTCTGAATTTGTCCAGAAAAGATAAAACTATACTGAGTTATCTAATAAGACCATAAACTACCATGCTTTCTTTCTAAAAAATAAAACAGAAACTACTTTCTTCAAACCCAGGAATGCCAGGGCTGCCAGGACGGAGCCTATAAGAAGGCAAGCTTTACTGCCCCCTGCAGGCTGCTGTTTGAATGACGACTGCCATCTTTGCTAACTGCTAGGAAGTTCCCCCAGAGTCACTCTGGCAAGATCCTTTATCTCCAGTATGGTTCTACTAAATGTGTTTTCTAGGAGAGGAAGACATTCAAGAACAGTCATTGTTATTAATAATATGGAAAATCTGGAAACAGCCTAAATGTCCAACAATGCAATATTAGTTAAATAAATTATAATACTTCAGGAAAACAACTACATGACCAAGAAGAATCATAAGTTTGAAAAAATGACCTGGGAAAATGCTCACAATATAAATATTAAGTGAAAAAATAAGGGGGCCAGCCCCATGGCTGAGTGGTCGAGTCTGCCTGCTTCAGCAGCCCAGGGTTTTGCCAGTTCAGATCCTGGGCGCGGACACGGCACTGTTAGTCAAGCCATGCTGAGGCGGCATCCCATATGCCACAACTAGCAGGACCCACAACTAAAAATATACAACTATGTATCAGGGGCACTTTGGGGAGAAAAAGGAAAAATTTTTTAAATCTTAAAAAGAAAAAGTGAAAAAACAAGATGCAATACTATATGTGGGGTTGCAAGTATATTTAAAAAAAAAATTACATGAGGGCCGGTCCGGTGGCATAGTGGTTAAGCTCACGCACTTCACTTTGGTGGCCCAGGGTTCAGAGGTCTGGATCCCAGTCATGGACCTGTACACCACTCATCAAGCCATGCTGTGGAGGTGTCCCACATACAAAATAGAGGAAGCTCAGCAGAGATGTTACTCAGGGTCAATCTTCCTCACCAAAAAAATAAGTTAATTAAGAATATATATATATATATGCATAGAAAAAGAAATCTGGATGGAAACACACCAAAAAGAAAAGTTGCTATTTCTGGGTTCTCAGATTAAAGATGATCTTTAACTTTCTTCCTTATACTTTTCTGTTTTCAAAATGTTCTATGTTGAACATATTACCATTTAAATCAGAACAGCAGAACAGTATTATTTCTTAAAATATTTGCATTTTGACCCTCCCATTCTAACCTTTTCCCATTTCCAAACAAATGGATATTTATCAAGATTAACAGGTTGGTAGCACAGAAAGTCAGAGCTTGAGAAGCAAAACAAAGGCCAGGTAAATGTCAATATGGAGAAGCAAACACACTAACTCTCTAAATTAAAAAAAAAGAAGAAGAAAAAGAAGCTACAGGTGTTCTAAGACAAAAATCAAAACGAAAGGAGAGTTCTGGATCAACCTGAATGAACAGCAAAGGGAGAAGCCATCCCCAATCTCGGGGTAACTCTGGGAGAAAAAAAAATTACAAAAACTAATTTAACCTATTTCACAGTCTCACTTAAGGTCAGCCCAGTGGGGGTGACAATTACAGGAATAAGCATCTTGAATTACATCTTAATAACTTCGCCTTACCAACAATCAGTCTGAAATTCTACTTTTCACCTGGTACTGATGCTGTTAATTAATAAGCTATTCAATTTTAAAGTAAAAACAAATTCATTTTGCTTCTGTCTCTTTTTAAAGATTCTTTGGATTATACCCAGAAATTGAATTAAATCGTATCTATTTGCTAATGAAAGCTATCAATTAAGTAAGCTACTTTACCTGTGTTTCCTTTTTCATCTTCTCGGATGTGAAGATCCTTCACAGATGTCTCCAATTCTAGAAGATCTCTTAGGTCTTCCTTGTATACTTCTATATAGGATACTTTTATATTAAAGTCAATGCTAGGGTTTTCAGAGATGTTTTGAAATATCTCTTGGATAGCTCGAGGAATGATACCCTTTTGACCCTCCACAACTGAAGCTGAAAATTTAGAAAAAGAAACCACATCTGAAACTTAAAATATAAGAAAAGCTACAACCCAAAATTTATAATCAATAAATTTATTTTCTTACATTTCTCTATAAATTTTTTAAAACCATAACCATAAAATTCATAGGTAAAAGTTTTCACATGCATGTCCTTACTCAAAATTCATTCATGCATTCATTCAACAAATATTTATTTAGTACCTACTATGTGCCAGGCAACATTCTAGGACCCTGGGAACCATTTGTGAATGAAACGGAGGAAAAAAATCCCTGTCCTTGTGGGACTGTACTGAGGACAGACGGACAATAGCAAGGTAGAATAACTGATAAGTGAATTATATGGTATGTTAAAAGTGATAAGTATGCGTGGAGGAAAAAATAAGGCAGAGTCAGGGGACAGGAAGTGTGAGTGTATTTAGGTGGGAGGTACTTGCAGCTTTAAAGTAGGAAAGTCATGATAGGCATCATTGAGAAGCTGACATCAGAGCAAAGACTTGAAAGAGGTGGCAGAGGAGCCAGGTGGGTATTTGAAGGAAGAGTGTCCCAGGCAGAGAGAACAGCCAGTGTGAAGGCACTAAATTGGTGTGATCCATAAACAAGGAGGCCAGTGCGACTGGAACAGAAGAAGCAAGGGGAGAAGGACAGGGGATGAGGTCATAGGGATGACAGAGGCCAGACCATGTAGGTCCTTGTAGAAAAGGACAGGCTTTGGGTTTTATTCTGAGATGAGAGCCACTGAAGCAGAGCAGTAACTTGGGATTTAAAAGAGACAACTCTGGCTGCTGTGCTTTACATCTGTCATAGAAGGCCAAGGGCAGAAGTGGAAAGACCACTCAGGAGAACAGTGCAGTAATCCAGGAGTCAAGGGGGTTGGAGGTAGGTAATAGTGGCTCATACTAGGATGGTAGAAGAGAAAGGTGAGAACTGACCAGATTCTGGATTTATGTTGAAGGGAAAGCCATTAAGATTCCCTGACAGATACGATGTGGAATGTGAAAGAACGCAATGAGTCAAGGATGACTCCACAGTTTTGTCATGAGCCACTGGAGTTGCCATCAACTGATATGGAGAAGAGTGGTTGTTGAGCTGGTTTAAGGGAAAAATGGCAGAGGTTCATTTTTTGACCTATTAAGTTTGAGATGTCTATTAGGCATCCAATTAGGAAAGTTGAATAGGCAGTTGGATATATAAGTCCAGAGTTCAAGTCTAGACTGGAGATAAAAAATTGGAAGTCAGCTACATATAGATGGTATCTAATGTCATCAGGCTGGACAATATCAAGGGGAAAAGTAGAGCATCAGAAGAGAAGAGCACCAAAGACTGAGCCCCGGGAACTTAATAATTTATTGGTCCACTTATAAAGTATCAGCAAGAGAGTGTGAGGAACAGCCAGTTAAGTAGGAGGAAAACCAAGAATGTGGTGGCCTGGAAACTAAGTGGAGAATGTGTATCAAATTTGCTGAAAGGCTAGCATGATGAGAAATGAGAACTGACCACTGAATTTAGGAAAGGGAAGGTCATTTATGACATCTTAACAAATGGAGTTTCAATAGTTGTGAAGATGAAAGTCTGAATGGAATGGGTTTTAGAAAGACTGGGAGGAGAAGAACTGACAGTGAGTCACAGATGACACTTTCAGGGTTCTATTGCAAAGAGAAGCAGAGAAGTGCGATAGCAGATTGGGGAAGTGGGTAAAGAAAAGTTTATAAATTATTTTAAGATACAGTAAAACCGATTTATCCAGCATTCTCTCAATTAACAGTAAAATACTATTAAAAATCACATCACTTTGATGAAAAATGTTCACAAAGAGCCGATCACTATTTATGATTATTCATTGTTTAAAATAACATCTGAGTAAAGATTTTTAAATTTGATAATTCCCCATTTCCTAATTGACTGTTTCCTCAAGGTGAGCAAATTGGTCCTCTAATCCACTATGAGAATGTAAACGGGTACAGCCTTTTTGGAGAACCATTAGTATCAATAACATCAAAAGTTTAAATGTGATCACCCTTTGACTCAGATATAGTCCTAAAGAAATACATATGTACAGAAGATCCAAGATGGCGCCGTGAGTAGTCCTCTTTGTCTCTCGCCCTTCGAGTCTACAATTATTTGGACACTTATCGCTTGACAAAGGATATCCAGACAGCATCTCAGGACGTCTGAGACACCCACGTGACTATACATCGGAAGGCGGACGGACTTTCCTCCGGGAGGATGTGGAAATAGGTGAAAACTCTCCGACCCCGATGGGCAGCCTAGTACCCGCAAGCGGCTTTCTTCCAACGGACGCCCCCAGAGGATCCACACACATCTAGGGCAGGAGCGAGAACACAACAGAGGAGCGACGGTGGAAACAGGTGACCAGAACCCTACCTAAACCCCCCGCAATTACTCCTAAACGCAGAGGGAAACTTTGGAGTTGCACACCTGAGCCCGCGGGGAGAGTCTCTCCCCGCCATTGGCGGGGAGACCCAGCCTGGTGCCCGGGGCGCCCGGAGGGTCCCAGAGAGAGTCACGGAGGGTACGGAGGTCTCCCAGCTGCCGCTGCCCGCCCCGTGCGACTAGGGATTGCCGGAGATCTCGGAGAGGACCGGGGCTGGGGGAACTTTCAAAGGCCGGTTCTGCGACCCGGAGGGGAAGCGCCGGAGCTCCGCCCGGGCAGCAGACAAAACTCTCTGTCTGCCGTTAGCAGAGGGGCCACGCTGAGCATTCACGGCTCCGGGAGAGGCCCGGAGAGAATCCCAGAGGGCGGGGCGACCCCCAGCTGCCGTTGCCCACCCCGTGGGGCTAGGGATTGCCAGAGATCTCGGAGAGGACCGGGGCGGGGGGAACTTTCAAAGGCCGGTTCTGCGACCCGGAGGGGAAGCGCCGGAGTTCCGCCAGGCAGCAGACAAAACTCTCTGTCTGCCATTAGCAGAGGGGCCACTCCCAGCATTCAGGGCTCCCGGGAGAGGCCCGGAGAGAAGCCCAGAGGGCGGGGCGACCCCCAGCTGCCGTTGCCCGCCCCGTGAGACTAGGGATTGCCGGAGATCTCGGAGAGGACTGGGGCTGGAGAGAGTTCCAGAGACCCAGCTTAGTAGCCTAGGGGGAAACCCTACAGGCTCACAGCAGCCTTAGGGAAAGCCTCTGCACAGCACCAGTAGAAGGCACCCAGCCGCCAGCCACAAGGCTGGAAGACCCCAGGGCAAAAGCAGCATAGCTAGGTGTACTAACCACAGACTGTAGAAGATGCCAATAGCTCTCCTGCGACCCATAGAGGACAAGTGAGATTCGGTGGGTGCCGACAGCAACGGAGCGACAAATATAAGTGATCCCACCCCTGGCCGCTGGAAAAGCCCATAACACCGTTGCAGACCCCAAGGAGAGAGCACATCTAGGTGGGCTGCAACAGTAGGCACCTGCAGCCTGAAGCCCCCCTGTGACGGCCCCCACGGCAGAGGAGGGAATCCAAAGGGCCACTGTGGCTACGAAGAGGGGCCCAGGCCCAGTTAGCAACTACGGACAGGGTTCCTGGTTGGTGAAGTATAAACAGCTGCTCCCCCCACCGCAGCAGCTGAAACAAGTGAAAGGAGCAACTAAACTCTATCTCCATGCGGAGGCACAAATCAACAACATCAAGCAATATGAAAAAATACATTAAATCTCCAGAACAGAAAGAAAGTAACAAATACACAGAAAACAATCCCAAAGAAAATGAGATATATAACCTAAATGATGATGACTTCAAAACAGCCATCATTAAGATTCTCAATGAGTTAAGAGAGAATTCTGACTGACAACTCAACAAGTTCAGGAGCTATGTCACAAAAGAGTTTGATACGATAAAGAAGAACCAAACAGAAATATTGGAAATGAAGAACACAATAGAGGAGATTAAGAAAAATCTAGATGCTCTGAACAGTAGGGCCGATAATATGGAGGAAAGAATTAGCAATTTGGAAGATGGCAATATAGAATTGTTGCAGGCAGAGGAGGAGAGAGAAGCAAGACTAAAAAGAAATGAAGAAACTCTCCGAGAATTATCAGACACAATTAGGAGATGCAATGTAAGGATTATAGGTATACCAGAGGGAGAAGAGAAGGAGAAAGGGGCAGAAAGCCTATTCAAAGAAATAATGGCTGAGAACTTCCCAAATCTGGTGAGGGAGATGGATCTTCAGGTGACAGAAGCCAATAGATCTCCAAACTTCATCAATGCAAGAAGACCAACTCCACGGCATATAGTAGTGAAGCTAGCAAAAGTCAACGACAAGGAGAAAATATTAAGGACAGCCAGGCAAAAGAAACTAACCTACAAAGGAACCCCCATCAGGCTATCAGCAGATTTCTCAGCAGAAACTTTACAGGCTAGAAGAGAGTGGAATGATATATTCAAAAATCTGAAGGACAAAAATCTACAGCCGAGAATTCTCTACCCAGCGAAAATATCCTTCAAATACGATGGAGAAATAAAAACTTTCCCAGATAAACAAAAATTAAGGGAGTTCATTGCCACAAAACCTCCTCTTCAGGAAATCCTCAGGAAAACCCTCATTCCCGAAAAATCCAAAAAAGGAAAGGGGCTACAAAACCAAGAGCAGAGGAGATAAGTAGAAGGACAACAACAGAGAGTAGCAGCTCTACATCAGAACAGATTAAACCATGGGACGAGAAACAAAGGAAACTGAAGAAAACCGGAAAACAAGACACAAAATGGTAGTGGTAGGCCCCCACGTCTAAATAATCACTCTAAATGTAAATGGATTGAACTCCCCAATCAAAAGACACAGAGTGGCAGGATGGATCAAAGAACAAGATCCAACAATATGCTGCCTCCAGGAAACACACCTCAGCCCCAAAGACAAACACAGACTCAGAGTGAAGGGATGGAGAACAATACTCCAAGCTAATAATGAACAAAAGAAAGCAGGTGTCGCTATACTAATATCAGACAAGGTAGATTTCAAAGCAAAACAGATAAAGAAAGATAAAGAGGGACAGTATATAATGATAAAAGGGACTCTCCACCAAGAAGACATAACACTTATAAATATATACGCACCCAACACAGGAGCACCAAAATTTGTAAAGCAACTCTTAATAGAACTAAAAGAAGACATCAACAACAATACAATAATAGTAGGGGACCTCAACACACCATTAACACCAATGGACAGAACATCCAGACAGAAAATCAACAAGGAAATAATAGAATTAAATGAAAAATTAGACCAGATGGACTTAATAGATATATATAGAACACTTCATCCAAAAACAGCAGGTTACACATTCTTCTCAAGTGCACATGGAACATTCTCAAGGATTGACCATATTTTGTGAACCAAAGCAAACATCAATAAATACAAAAGAGTTGAAATAATATCAAGCATCTTTTCTGATCATAACGCTATTAAACTAGAAATCAACTACAAGAAAAAAGCAGAGAAAGGTGCAAAAATGTGGAGACTAAACAACACGCTTCTCAACAAACAATGGCTCATTGAAGAAATTAAAGAAGAAATCAAATATTATCTGGAGACAAATGAAAATGAGAACACGACATACCAAATCATTTGGGATGCAGCAAAAGCAGTCCTAAGAGGGAAATTCCTCGCAATACAGGCTCACCTCACTAAACAAGAAAAAGCTCACGTAAGCAACCTCAAACGACACCTAACAGAACTAGAAAAAGAAGAACAAACAAAGCCCAGAGTCAGTAGAAGGAGGGAAATAATAAAAATAAGAGCAGAAATAAACGATATTGAAACAAAAAAGACAATAGAAAGGATCAATGAAACAAAGAGTTGATTCTTCGAAAGAATTAACAGAATTGACAAACCCCTAGCCAGACTCACCAAGAAAAGAAGAGAGAAATTGCAAATTAATAAAATCAGGAATGACAGAGGAGAAATCACAACAGATACCAATGAAATACAAGAGATCATAAGAGAATACTATGAAAAACTATATGCCAACAAATTGAACAACCTGGAAGAAATGGACAAATTCCTAGACTCCTACAATCTCACCAAACTGAATCAGGAAGAAATGGAGAATCTGAATAGACCAATCACAAGTAAGGAAATAGAAATGGTAATCAAAAACCTCCCCAAAAACAAGAGTCCAGGACCAGACGGCTTCTCTGGAGAATTCTACCAAACATTCAAAGAAGACTTAATACCTATTCTCCTCAAACTGTTCCAGAAAATTGAGAAAGATGGAGAACTCCCTAACACATTCTATGAAGCCAACATCACTCTGATCCCCAAACCTGACAAGGACAACACAAAGAAGGAGAACTACAGGCCGATATCACTGATGAACATAGATGCAAAAATCCTCAACAAAATTTTGGCAAACCGATTACAGCAATACATCAAAAAGATTATACACCATGATCAAGTGGGATTTATACCAGGGACACAGGGATGGTTTAACATCCGCAAGTCAATCAATGTGATACACTACATCAACAAAATGAAAAACAAAAACCACATGATCATCTCAATAGATGCAGAGAAAGCATTCGACAAGATCCAACACCCATTTATGATAAAAACCCTCAGTAAAATGGGTATAGAAGGAAAGTACCTCAACATAATAAAGGCCATATATGATAGACCCACAGCCAACATCATACTCAATGGACAAAAGCTGAAAGCCATCCCTCTGAGGACAGGAACAAGACAAGGGTGCCCCCTTTCACCACTCCTATTCAACATAGTACTGGAGGTGCTGGCCAGAGCAATTCGGCAGGAAAAAGAAATAAAAGGAATCCAAACAGGTAACGAAGAAGTAAAACTCTCGTTGTTTGCAGACGACATGATCTTATACATAGAAAACCCCAAAGAATCCACAGAAAAACTATTAGAAATAATCAACAACTACAGCAAAGTAGCAGGGTATAAAATTAACGTGCATAAAGCAGTAGCATTTCTATACACTAACAATAAACTAACAGAAAAAGAACTCAAGAACTCTATCCCATTCACAATCGCAATGAAAAGAATAAAATACCTTGGGATAAACTTAACCAAGGAAGTGAAGGATCTATACAATGAAAACTACAAGACTTTCTTGAAAGAAATAGGCGATGACATAAAGAGATGGAAAAACATTCCTTGCACATGGATTGGAAGAATAAACATAGTTAAAATGTCCATACTACCTAAAGCAATATACAGATTCAATGCTATCCCAATCAGAATCCCAAGAACATTCTTCACAGAAATTGAACAAACAATCCTAAAATTCATATGGGGGAACAAAAGACCGCGAATTGCTAAAGCAATCCTGAGCAAGAAAAACAAAGCCGGCGGAATCACAATCCCCGATTTCAAAACATACTACAAAGCTACAGTGATCAAAACAGCATGGTACTAGTACAAAAACAGGTCCACAGATCAATGGAACAGAATTGAAAGCCCAGAGATAAAACCACACATCTATGGACAGCTAATCTTCGACAAAGGAGCAGAGGGCCTACAATGGAGAAAAGAAAGTCTCTTCAACAAATGGTGCTGGGAAAACTGGACAGCCACATGCAAAAGATTGAAAATTGACCATTCTTTTTCACCACACACCAAAATAAACTCAAAATGGATCAAAGACCTAAAGATTAGGCCTGAGACAATAAGTCTTTTGGAAGAGAATATAGGCAGTACACTCTTTGACATCAGTTTCAAAAGAATCTTTTCGGACACTGTAACTCCTCAGTTGAGGGAAACAATAGAAAGAATAAACAAATGGGACTTCATCAGACTAAAGAGCTTCTTCAAGGCAAGGGAAAACAGGATTGAAACAAAAAAACAGCTCACTAATTGGGAAAAAATATTTACAAGCCACTTATCCGACAAAGGGTTAATCTCCATAATATACAAAGAACTCACACTGCTTAACAACAAAAAAACAAACAACCCGATCAAAAGATGGGCAGAGGACATGAACAGACATTTCTCAAAAGAAGATATGAATATGGCCAATAGACACATGAAAAGATGTTCATCATCGCTAATCATCAGGGAAATGCAAATCAAAACTACACTAAGATATCACCTTACCCCCGTTAGATTGGCAAAAACATCCAAAACCAAGAACGACAAATGTTGGAGAGGTTGTGGAGAAAGAGGAACCCTCATACACTGTTGGTGGGAATGCAAACTGGTACAGCCACTATGGAAAACAGTATGGAGATTTCTCAAAAAGTTAAAAATAGAAATACCCTATGACCCAGCCATCCCATTACTGGGTATCTATCCTAAGAACCTGATATCAGATATCTCAAGAGTCCGTTGCACCCCTATGTTCATCGCAGCATTATTTACAATAGCCAAGACGTGGAACCAGCCTACATGCCCAGAAACTGATGATTGGATAAAGAAGATGTGGTATATATACACAATGGAATACTACTCAGCCATAAAAAAAGACGAAATTGGCCCATTCACAACAACGTGGATGGACCTCGAGGGCATTATGTTAAGCGAAATAAGTCAGTCAGAGAAAGACGAACTCTATATGACTCCACTCATAGGTGGAAATTAGTATATTGAGAAGGAGATCTGATCGGTGGTTACCAGGGAAAAGGGGGGGTGGGGGGAGGGTACGGAGGGGGAAGTGGTGTACCCACAACATGACTAACAAAAATGTACAACTGAAATCTCACAAGGTTGTAATCTATCATAACATTAATAAAAAAATAAATAAATAAATAAATAAAAGAAATACATATGTACATACTCAAAGATGTTGTATAAAGATTGCTTGTAATTGTGAAAAGATTCCAAACAATCTAATAAATCTCTTGGTAGGAGAATGACTAGTCAACAATGGTCTACAACATACCTACTGTTAAACAAATGTTAAAATCTATGAAGTAAAAAAAAGCAATTGCAGAGTAAATCTCATTTGAGTAAAAGAAAACATACATATCTATGCAAAAAATACTTCTGAAAGAGTACACAAAAAGCAGTGGTTACCTGAGCAGAGTCAGAATAGGGAGAAAAAAAGAAAGAAAAACTTTTATCTTTTAGTTGTAATATTTAAATTTTTACCATTAGAAATAATTTAAATATGTAGTCTAAAACTAAATTAAAAATTTTAAATACAGATAGCTTAAAAATAAGCTAAATAGGGCCAGCCTCGTGGCCAAGTGGTTGAGTTTGAGCGCTCCACTTCAGTGGCCCAGGGTTTCACCGGTTCAGATCCTGGGTGCAGACATGGCACCGTTCATCAAGCCACACGCTGAGGCAGTGTCCCACATGCCACAACTAGAAGGAACCACAATTAAAAATATACAACTTTGTACCGGGGGCTTTGGGGAGAAAAAGGAAAAAATAAAATCTTTAAAAAAATAAATAAGCTAAATATACTGTATAGCATTGGAAGAAGCATAAAACAAAGAAGCTCACAATCAAATGACAGGACAACTAAAAAAATTAAATGATATTTATATAACAATTTAAGGGAAAAATAAAAGATTTAATAAGGATATATATTACTGAAAGCTCCAGGGATACAATGGGCATAAGGGGCATGAGTGAAGTTCAAAGCAGGCAGGGGTAGTTGAAACTGACTCAGATTAGACCAACCTATTTCACCTCCTCTGCATTAAAATTCTCTCTTTAGATCATGTATTATGGTGCGGATAGAATCCCAGTCACTGGAATACAACTGATTTATGTCAGCAAGAATCTTTTTTTAAAAATCCTTGTGTCAGGGGCCGGCCCCGTGGCCGAGTGGTTAAGTTCGAGCGCTCCGCTGCAGGCGGCCCAGTGTTTCGTCAGTTCGAATCCTGGGTGCGGACATGGCACTGCTCATCAAGCCATGCTGAGGCGGCGTCCCACATGTCACAACTAGAAGGACCCACAACGAAGAATATACAACTACGTACCGGGGGGCTTTGGGGAGAAAAAGGAAAAAAATAAAATCTTAAAAAAAAAAAAAAAGAAACAAACAGGGGAGCAAGCCAGAGTCCAAAGGCAACAGAAGACACGTGTGCAGAAAGGCCAGTTCTGCTCCCTGCCTAGACTTCAGTCCAGGAATGAGGAAGAGAACATCTCTGTATCTCTTTTCCTCCATCACTGCTGCTTCTCCTCTATCACTTCCACAGCCCAGAACACAGATCAGCACAATAACATTACAAATGAACAGAAATGCACACAAGGGAGTCCAATACTTGAACACCAAAGTTCATAGCATCATTATACACAATAGCCAAAAGGGGGAAACAACTCAAGTGTCCACCAATAGACAAATGAATAAACAAAATGTGGCATATATGTATAATGGAATATTATTTAGTCATAAAAAGGAAGGAAGTTCTGATACAGGCTACAACATGGAGGATACCCTTGGAAGCATTATGCTAAGTGAAAGAAGCCAGACACAGGAGGACAAATAAGGTATGATTCACTTCTATGAAATACCTAGCAGAGGCAAATTCACAGTAAAAGAAAGTAAATTAAAGGTTACCAGGGGATGGAGGGAGGGGAGTTATTGTTTAATGGGTACAAAGCTTCTATTTGGGGTGATGTAAAATTTTGGAAATAGCGGTGATGGTTGCAAAACACTGTGAATGTACCTAATGTCACAGAACTATACTCTTAAAGATGGCTAAAATGGGGGCTGGCCCGGTGGTGCAGCAGTTAAGTGCGCACGTTCCACTTCAGTGGCCTGGGGTTCACCAGTTTGGATCCCGGGTGCAGACATGGCACCACTTCGTAAGCCATGCTGTGGCAGGCATCCACATATAAAGCAGAGGAAGATGGGCATGGATGTTAGCTCAGGGCCAGTCTTCCTCAGCAAAAAGAGGAGGATTGGTAGCCGTTAGCTCAGGGCTAATCTTCCTCAAAAAAAAAAAAAGGCTTAACTGGCCAATTTTACTTATTTAACCAAAATTTTTAAAATAGTAAAAAAAAAAAAAGTGCAAGATAAAATTTAAAATAATTGAAAGAAATTGGGACTTAAGGGGGGCTGGCCTGGTGGCATAGTGGTTAAGTTCACATGCTCTGTTTTGATGGCCTGGGGTTCACAGGTTCAGGTCCCGGGCACAGACCTATGCACTGCTCATCAAGCCATACTGGGGCAGCACCCCACATACAAAGTAGAGGAAGACTGGCAGAGATATTAGCTCAGGGACAATCTTCCTCAAGCCAAAAGAGGAAGACTGGCAACAGATATTAGCTCAGTGCCAATCTTCTTCACAAAAAAAATAAATAAAATGAAAAAAAAATTGGAACTTAAATAAATTTCTGCAGGCCAATTTAGAAATCTGCTTACATTTTCAGTCTTGTTTCATGGAAAATATATTCCAATCTACAAAAAGGCTTACAAATGAACCTTAAAAACAACTTGCTTCCAAGTTAAAGATTACCAATGTTTAGATTTTTGGCAACAAACATCCTGAAAATCTCAACCTCTATTAATGTGAGCTGCCTTTCACCTAATTTAAGATGTAAGACTGCCATCGTGTGGCAGGTAAAAAGAAGCTGTAGGTTTTTCCAACACCAGGGAGAACGTGAAGACTCCTTTCTGACAGCTTCAAGGTACTAGCCAATAGTACTATCTATAAATATACAGTATACATATACGCATTCTAGAATAGCCAAAATATAAGGTTGTTCAGAAACAACTCATTCATTTCCCACTTCAATAGATAACAAAACAGAATAATTCAAAAGACTTATCAAAAAGCTGAATTTCAAATAATATTTATAATAAAGTTTCAATATGTATCCTGGTAACCTAAACATCACATTTTCTACGTTACACTTATATTCCTGAAATAGACTACTTCAGAGAAAGAATGACATCATTTAGCTATTATAAACTATTTACTCTTTAAATAGTACACAAATAAAAGTTTTTAGAGACTATTAAGCCTGGTAAAGTCAGTAAATCCACGGTTCTGAAAAGCAGGAAAATGAATTTTAGTTCAAATAAGCATAATATTGAAAAATAACAGATTTTCCTTCTGCCACAGTGCCTAGCATGATACCCTAGACATTGTAAATGCTCAATAAATAATTTACTGGGGAAAAAACCAACACTGTTTGCATAGTCAGTAATCAAACAGCAGATGACTGACCCAGAATTGGTGTCCTACAGAGACAGCTTGGGAAATTGAAAATGCTCACTAATTTCACTAATACACCAAGAAATGTAACTTCAAACAACAAAGTACAATTTTTCACCTATCAGATGGCAAAAATATATATACTTCAGATTTATAATATCCAGTAAGTGGTAAGGATATGAGCAAATGGCTTTCATATATTGGGGTGGAAATATAAACTGGTACAGCCTTTTTGGAAGGCAATTTGTCAGTAACTATCCACATTTTAAACGTACATACCCTTTGATTCAACAAACACACTTCTAGTAATCTATTCTATAGAAATACTAACACATGGATTCAAAGTTAAATGTACAAAGATATACACTGCAACTTTTTTATAATAGTAAAAACCAGAAACAATCTAAATGTTCATTAATACTGGAATGGATGAACTATGATCCTTTCAAACTATGGAATATTATACAGCCAAAAAAATGAGGTGAAATTCTATGACCCAAATGGGAAGAAATCAAATGACGTTTTATATTGTTAAATGCAAAAAGAAAGTTAAAAAACCATAGATATATCATTAAACAAATGAAACAACAAAAAACAAAGGAAAACTACATACGCATTTGTAATATGCCTAGAAAAGTGTCTTGAGGACTCCAGAATGGTATACATCAAACTGTTATTTTTGGGAGATGAGAGGAGCTTTCATTTGTTTAATTTAATTTCTTAAGGATCACCTGCAATTCTTCTTACAATGAACATTAATTTTTTTTTAAACAAGGGGGAAAAAAAACACCAGAAACTGTTCCTAATGGTGGTGTATTTCTTCTGGTACGAAGTATTTTAGAGCAGTTAAAAGATTTTAGGACAGGGGCCGGCCTGGTGGCACAGTGGTTAAGTGCACACGTTCCACTTTGGTGGCCCAGGGTGTGCCGGTTCAGATTCCGGATGCAGGCATGGCACTGCTTGGCAAGCCATGCTGTGGTAGGTGTCCCACATATAAAGTAGAGGAAGAGGGGCACGGATGTTAGCTCAGGGCCAGTCTTCCTCAGCAAAAAGAGGAGGATTGACAGCAGATGTTAGCTCAGGGCTAACGTTCCTCAAAAAAGAAAAAAAATATTTTAGGACAATAAATAACTTTAATAACTTTTTCCTTTAAGGAAGTGAAATTGTATTCATGGACTCTTAATAAAAAAACCCATAGCTATAATTAAGTTACGAAGCTCTGAACATTTATAACTCCTATTAGTATAAAGCACATACTGAGTCTTAAAGATCATAAATCATTTGCCAAGCAAAAAAAAGCCACAGTCCTCAAGAAAAACTACAACTTATAGTCAAAAATAGTGAATTTTTTTGAATTGTGAGACCCTAAAATAATCCAATATCTTTAATCTCCTAATCCTGAACCACAGCGATTCTAAAAAATGAGGAAGGAGGGATACTGGGCACTTGAGGCCTCTCTATTTAATCTTTGGAATGAGGGCTTCTTCAAACCCCAGTGCCACCCTCCAACCCTCCCCCTCGAATCTCTGCATGTAATGAGAGATGTTTCTGAAAGTCATATATTCTATATTTGCAAAGCATGAAAGTAGAAAACATATTGAGTCATTATAAATATAGACAACACTAATGATAATTTTAGACAATGATACATATGCACAACATTCAAAAGTTTGCTTTTAGTAGAAAAATACCAATATGGTAAACAATCTCAGCAGAGGACTTGGCTTTCAATCCCAGCTCTGTCACTAGTCACCTAACTGAACAAGCCCTTCATAGCTCCATGGCTAGAGCTCCTCACTTACAGATGAAGAGAAATGATTTTCAAGGTTCCTTTCAGCTCTAAAGGAAATCCTATGATTCTAACTTTTCAAACTAGAATCAAAAGCAGAAGAAATTATGTCCCAAAATATTCAATATTTAAAATAGAAATCTGTATATATATATATATATATATATGTGAGGTGACGGATGTGTTAACTAGATGGGAGGAACCCTTTCACATTGGAAACTTCTATCAAATCATCACAAGGTATACTTTAAATATCTTACAATTTTGTCAATTATACCTCAATAAAGCTAAAAAAAATATAGAAATCTGGTTAGAAAATTCTTTAAAAGACACTTTAAACTACATAACAAATTTCTCCTCCTGCCTCTAAGTCTTGGTTGCAGGACTCTAAGATTTATAAGTGGACTATTAAAAGATGCAAAATCTGATCGTGTTAACTCATTTCCCTCTATTTTAAATTCTGTTCAAAGTGCTGCCAGAGGCGGGGGTGGGGGATGGGGAAGATGGGTGACGGTGGTCAACAGGTAAAAACGTCCAGTTATAAGATAAGTTCTGGGGATGTAACGTACAGCATGGTGACTATAGTTAGTATTGCACTATATACTTGAAAGTTGCTGAGAGAGTAAATCTTAAAAGTTCTCATCACAAGAAAAACACTTTGTAACTATGTAAGGTGACTGAGGTTAACTAAACTTACTGTGGTGATTATTTTGCAATATATATATCAAATATTAGGTAGTACATCTTGGACTAATACAATGTTATCTGTCAATTACATCTCAATAAAACTGGGGAAAAAAGGCAAAGGGCTGAACACTAAACACTCAAACTTCTCTCCTCAAGCAAATATAACCATAAATTAAATTGATAAAACTTCAACATTTGAAAGCAAATGTTTCAAAGATGATTTTATGAATACATCTGATTATCCTATTCATTATTTCATTCAATCAGAATGCTGAGCACCTGTGTGTCAGGTACAGTCATATTTTAGCTTCTTTCTAATGTATCAAATAAAGCCAAAGAGTATGAGAATCTTACCAACATGGCCTCCTCCAATGGTGTATGTCTTCCCAGATCCAGTTTGTCCATAGGCAAAAACAGTTGCATTATAGCCCTCAATGAGTGACAACACAAGTGGCTTTATACAGGTATTATAAACTTCATCTTGAGTGGAATTTTTGCCAAAAACAAAATCAAAAGTAAAGACTCTATCTCTCCCAATGATAATTTGTTGAGTGTTTGGAATAACTCTCACACAAACTTGATGATTATGAAGAACTTCTTTGCACAGCAGAGGCCTAATTCTTACAGCAACTTTTACTGGTATTTCTTCCATGGTAGCTTAGATTTTACTAAATAGATTTTCTATTTAATATTCAGTAGTGTGAGAAACATCCATTTTACGTAAGATCTGGACTCCTGTGTATCAAATAAAAACAAAATTTAATTATTGACTCCTCTATCCTAATAAACTAACCATCTTCGAAAGCAAAGCCAATCAAAGCAGGTTTTGTTCCAATATAAGATAATTACAAAGAGTAAATCTGTCTTGTAACAGTACACTTATAATTTATAGATGAAATGATATGATGTCTGGATTTGCTGCAAAATAATCTAGGGGGTGGGGGCCATGAGTTGGCAAATGATAAAGATAAGTGATAAGTGCATGGGATTCCAGTGTGCCATTCTTTCTATAGTGGCAATATGTTTCCCAGCTCTTTAATCTAAATACTGAACAATTGGGGAGTTAGAAAATTAAGACAGGGAGGGGCTGGCCCAGTGGCGTAGTGGTCAAGTTCACATGCTCCGCTTCGGTGACCCATGGCTCACTGGTTCAGATGCTGAGTGCAGACTTACACACTGCTCATCAAGCCATGCTGTGGCAGCATCCCACACAGAACTAGAAGGACTTACAACTAGGATTACAACTATGTACTGGGGCTTTGGGGAGAAAAAAAGAGGAAGATTGCCAACAGATGTTAGCTCAGGGCCAAAAATGGAAGGAAAAAAAAAAAAAGGAAATTAAGACAGGGAAATAACTGGCCAATTGTACACATGTGTTAAAAGGAAAACTTTGTACTAGATTTTATAGCAATGTATTGAAAAATAACATCTCCTCTTTGGCACAAATATTAGAAATAAACCTATGAAAATAGTTTAAGAATTTCTCTAAGTCAATATAAATTTAAAGCTAAATTTTTTATTAGAAAATCATCAAAACTAATAGAAAAACTGGTTTGCCACTCCTAAATTATGTTGTACTTATTTCTGAAGGTCTCTGGTGGAATTAATACACTAAAAGTAAACTGGTGGCTATACTCACAATGAACAACCTGAAAAATAAATTAAGAAAATAATTTCATTTACAATAGCATCAAAAAGAATAAAATACTTAGGAATAAATTTAACAAAAGACGTGTGGGGCCAGCCCTGTGGCCAAGTGGTTAAGTCTCGCACTCTGCTTCGGTGGCCCAGGGTTCGGATCCTGGGCGGAGACGTGGCACTGCTCATAGGCCATGTTGAGGCGGCATCCCACATGCCACAACTAGAAGGACCCACAACTAAAAAAATATACAACTATGTACTGGGGGGATTTGGGGAGAAAAAAAAAGCAGGGGAAAAAAAAAGAAGATTGGCAAGAATTGTTAGCTCAGGTGCCAATCTTTAAAAAAAAAAAATGTGTAAAACTTATACTCTGAAAACCACAAAATGTTGTTGAAAGAAAGTAAAGATCATCTAAATAAATGGAGAAACAGCTCATGTTCATAGATTGGAAGACAACATTGTTAAGATGCCAATATTCCCCAAATTGATCCACAGATTCAATGCAACACCTATCAAAAGCCTAGCTTATTTCTTTGCAGAAACTGATAAGCTAATCCTAAAATTCAAATGGAAATTCAAGGGACACAAAATAGCCAAAACAATATTGGAAGAAAAACAAAGTTGGAAGACACATTTCCCCAATTTTAAAACCAAGCCACAGTAACCAAGACAGTGTGGTACTGGCATAAGACAGACACAAAGATCAATGGAAATGCACTGAGAATCCAAAAATAAACCTTCACATTTATGGGCAATTGATTTCAACAAGAGGGCCAAGACAATTCAATGGGGGAAAGAACAGTCTTTTCAACAAACGGTCAAGGGACAACTGGATATCTGCATGCGTAAGAATGAACCTTAGGGGCCGGCCCCATGGCAGAGTGGTTAACTTCAAGTGCTCCACTTCGGTGGCCCAGGGTTTCACCGGTTCGAATCCTGGGCGCGTACATGGCACCACTCATTAGGCCATGCTTAGGCGGCATCCCACATGCCACAACTGGAAGGACCCACAACTAAAAATACACAACTATGTACTGGGGGCTTTGGGGAGAAAAAGGAAAAATAAAATCTTTAAAAAAAAGAAAAAGAACAAACCTTAACTCCTACCTCACATCATATACAAAAGTCTATTCAAGATCGTTCATAGACCTAAATGTATGAGCTGAAACTATAAAACCCTTAAAAGAAAAACACTGGGGTAAAACTCTTTGTAACCTTGAATTTGGCAATGATTTCTCAGATATGACACCCAAAGCAAAAGCAATAAGCAATAAAAGGAACAATAGAGGGGTGAGCCCGGTGGTGCAGCAGTTAAGTTCACACATTCCGCAGCCTGGGGTTCACTGGTTTGGATCCCAGGTGCCGACATGGCACCGCGTGTCAAGCCATGCTGTGGCAGGCGTCCCACATATAAAGTAGAGAAAGGTGGGCACGGATGTTAGCTCAGGGCCAGTCTTCCTCAGCAAAAAGAGGAGAACTGGTGGCAGACGTTAGCTCAGGGCTAATCTTCCTTCGAAAAAGAAAAAAATAAACCACAATAAGATACCACCTCACTCCCACTAACATAGCTATAATCAAAAAGACAGATCATAATAAGTGTAAGCAAGATTGTAGAGAATACAGAACCTTCATATACTCTTGATGGGCATGTAAAATGATGTAGCTGCTTTGGAAAATAGTCTGGCAGTTTCTCAAGAAATTAAACACAGTTATCATTTGACTTAGCAACTCCACTCTTAGGTATATACCCAAGAGAAATGAAAACGTATGTTGACATAAAAATTTGTACATGCATGTTCACAGTCTTGGTAGGATAAAGCTTACACCATATAAAAGCTAAAAACAAATGTAACAAGTAACTTATGATAACGTTTAAGTGCAGATGATGAAAAATAACCAGTTTGGGGTGGGGCTGGGCTCTTTGGAGAAGACTAGTCTTGAACACCATCATTAAGTAACCTATAGACCAATGGACTAAAATAATATTTTCAGCACTACTTGCTATGGAAATGTTAATGAAGACATTTAATATTCACTAGCCTTTAAAAATCCCTACAGCAGCACTATGCATTTATAATTTTGTGAGTGGAGTCTGAAAAGGATCACAGTAACAAAAAAAATTTACATCACTCTACAGAGAGCTCACTGAGAGTAAAAATATATCAGCTCCCTTGGGCTGTAAAATCCCAAAACTGAGTCAACAAACTATCTTTAGGGGCCAAAACAAAGAGATGCACCTAACCTTGGCAGTTCAATCACTGTAGGAAATTCTGCACTGAAAAAATAAATACTCTTAAGTATGATATATCTTTTCTTGGATCCTAAAGGACTCTACAATCATTTGGTACTGGAAACTTTTCCAAAGAAACTACAGAGATGCTGTTAAGAGTTGGTTCTTCCAAATGTCTCTGAACACCTACATATGAAGTTTTTATCAATAAAAACTGGTTTATTTTCTTTTCTTATGCCACCACATTAAAACAAAAGTCATGTTTTATGTTAAATCTAACTACTTTCAATGAAACCGCTAATAAAAAGTGCCAAGTGTAATTGGGATATTTTCACTTTCTTGGTTTCTAGACTAGGAATATCTATAAACAATCTGACTATAAAGGCAATCGAAATCACCTATTCTAATCATTGAAGAATGATAAGGGACCATAAACATATGGCTTGCAAAACATTAATACAAGAACTTAAGTTTTAAGAAAAATCCATAACACTTAAACTTCTTCAGATTTCGGATCAATTACAGTCAACAGAAGCCTATGTATCATGTCACCAATAAATGTAAAGAAAAGTGAAATCTGATTGGCTGGTAATATTGAGGTATACTCAATGGAGTTTTGAAACCTGAGCAAAGACAAGAGAAATACTTGATCACTTGATGCCATGTCATTGATCAGAAACAAGCGTCTCCAAATACCGTTGCCATCCTGTGTCCCTCGTTTTTCAGAAGTACTGCTTGTCTAAAAATTGTGGTTTGTTAATATTTTCCTAAGAAATTTCCCAGCAAATGAATAGTGGATCGTGTAGGGAGCTCAGAAAAGGCCCTAAATGCATAAAGTAGACAGGGAAGATAGGAAGTAGAGAGTAAAGATAGGACGTAAACAAATATTTAAAAAGTTGGAGGGGACGAAGTGCTATTTAAAAGGTGTTTCAAAAATAATCTGGGCACCCTTTCTTTCTCAATTATCACCTGCCTCTGAGGGAGCGGCTTTCGGACTCCCACAGCGCTTAGAAAGTACCAAAGTTTCAACATCCGCCAGGGAAAAGGAGGCTGGCCACAAAACGAAACCCCCGCCGCGGGTCGGCCCTCCCAGCCCCCTTCAAACCCGCAGCCGGAAGCGGGAACCCGAGGAGGACACAGGACCCGAGGCAGCGGGATGCAGCCCAGCGGTCCCACGCCTCCTGTTCCTCCGGCCCTTCCACCTCAAGGGAGACCCGAGCTCCGCCGGCCACTCGGCGGGGGTCCCAGCACCCACCCCAGGCCCCCTCAGACACCCCCCTCGGCCTGGCCGGCGCCCCAAGCGCCCCCAAACCCACACCGCGGAGACCCTGACTCCCCGGCCGACGGCCCCCCTCCCAACGGCTGGCCGGGGTCACGGTCGCAGCCGGCGGGAGGACAAGTGGGTGTCGCCCCGCTCCCGACGCGCCCGCCATTCACTGACTGGCTCGAGAAAGCCCCGGCCTCCGGCGGCGAACGCAGCACAGGACTCCTCGGCTTCCCTTAGCCGCGCCGCCGCCGCCGCCGCCGCCCGCGCCTTTTGTTGTCTCGGGATCTCCCGGCAACGCGCGAAGCCCGCCACCGACGCGCCCCCTCCCGGCTGGACGTGCTGGCCCGGCCCCGCCCCCGGGCACGCCCCGCCCCGCCCCGCCCCGTCGCCGAGGAGCCGGGCGCCCGCCGCCGGGGGCTCCTCCCCTAAGCGTCGTTACAAAACCAACGCCCAGGGAACCCTATGAGAGTGCCGAGCCAAAGTAACTGTCTGCGGTAGCATGTATCAGTACAATTTATTCTTTTTTATGACTGAATAATATTACATTGTATGGACGTACCACATTTTATTTATCCATTCATCAGTTGATGGACATGTGGGTAGCACAATCTAAGCATCTTCAAGAAGTGTTTCTTCTCTTATGAAACTTAGGAGTGAAGATGAATTTAATAACTGCTTAGTTATTAAATTGAATATTTTTAATTTTAAAAATCCCCAAAGATATGAATTTGTTAATTATGTTGCATTTTTAGAACTCAAAAAAAATTTGCCTGGCGTGATGGTAAATTGGTAGGTCAGGCTGGCCTGCTGACGAAACCTCAATGAATAACAGTAACAATTTGGGTGTGAGAATTCCGGGGAAGTCTCTGCAGCAGGTCTCAGGAGGCCACACGTTTGCAAAGGAGGTCAGCAAATGCATAACAGGATTGGAATGGGACATTTCCTGTTTCACCCAAATTGCTGTCCTGAATCCAAAGGTGAAGAGAAGGGGTCACTTAAGTTCCCCACTTGTGAGGAGCACACAAGTCATTGTTGCCCCCTCCCACTGGCCCCCAGGATTTACAGCAGAACAGAGCTAATGCCATTCCAACTCCAGCCCTGTATCCTTTTAACGTGTTTATAAAAGGAACTTAGGGGTGCTAAGGGAGAGATGAGGTCTTGGGCCTTGCGGACTCGGGGATAGAGGGTTCACAAGTAAGAGGCTTCCCTCCTCAGTCAAACGAGGCTCTAAGAGTGACCTGGAGAGCCTGGGAGAGCAGCACCAAGGGGAAACCAGCCTTGTGATTGGGCAAGAGGCTGAATGATCTCCTTCTGTGTTTCTGTAGACTGAAGCAAAGCAATTGAATGACAGCACAGAGAGGGTGCTGAGAGGAGCAGCCTGCACTCCCACCATTTGGCAGGGCAAGAACCTGTGATTTTTCCTTTGTCTCCAATCTTGCTCTGACAAATCCATCCTCCACACCTACTGTGATGATCTATCTAGGACACAAGTCTGACCACAAATCTGTCCTTTGCCTATAACGTTTCTGTAACATCATGGAGAATATTACTTCTTAGCAGCTGGAATGAGAAATCCACATAGGGGAGACAGTTTTGCTGAGAGGATGCATTGCTTGCCAACACCCAGGTGGAAGCTAAGCCTCCTAGGTTTGATTTTGTTGGTACCTAGGCTTCAGAGAAGAGGCTATTGTTGCTCATACGAGACCAAGAGAAGAATTATTTAACTGCTCTTGAAAAGGAATGAGGAAGATGGAGGAAGGGAAAGGTGTCGGGAAGACGCTGTATCAGAGAGGAGGGAGTGGGTATATGATGAGAATTCCAGGTAAAAGGGAATTGGGTAATGGGGATCTTTAGGATGTATGTAGGGAGGTGTGCAGTGTGTACGCCTTCCTCTCTCTCCCCTGCAAAATCTTCAGTAAAGTCTACATTGCTAACTGAAGCATCTGTGACAGAGGATTGTTTGTAGAAACTTAAAGATATGCCCATCCCCAAGTCCAATCTGGTGCTGGACAAAACCAGAGATCGACCATGTGGACCTAGAAGGCAGAAGATTAGAAGAAAGCTGAAGTCTGGCTTGCACATCAGTGATGTTTTATTTCACTAATAAACCAAGCAATTCAAATTAAAATAAACCATTTTCACCTACCAAGTTGGCAACAACTTTTCATGAAGTAATACCAGCAAGCATTCAGTGAGACAGAAAATTTTGTGCATAATCCCAACTCTTGTCATCTCTCCTAAGAAGATACGGATATGGATAAAGAATCATGTTCAAGGAAGTTCATTATGGTATTATTTGTAATAGCAAAAACCTGGAAGTTACATATATGTTCAATGAAAGGGACTGATAAATTAACCTGTTACATTTATAAAAGAGAATATTATGTACTCATTGAAATTCATGTTTACAAAAATTTGTATAGGAAAATGCTTACAAATTAAGGATATAAAATAGTATCTATTTTTCTCACCTGAAGAATTGGCATAGAAATCGTTGTGAGGTTTGAAGAAGGAAATAATTGTAAAGCACAAAGAACAGTAAGTATTCAAAAATTATTAGGTAGCTAGAATGATGATAATTTTCTCAATTCTCTCACATAGAAAAACACAAGATAGTAAAAACATTCAACAAAATTCACCAAAATGATAACCACCATCAACACCGGATTAAAGGTCCTTTTCTTTTCTCTTTTTTTTGAGGAAGATTAGCCCTGAGCTAACATCTGCTGCCAATCCTCCTCTTTTTGCTGAGGAAGACTGGCCCTGAGCTCACATCTGTACCCATCTTCCTCTACTTTATATGTGGGACGCCTACCACAGCATGGCTTGCGGAACAGTGCCATGACTGCACCCGGGATCTGGACTGGCGAACCCAGGGCTGCCGAAGCAGAACGTGCGCACTTAACCACTGTGCCACCAGGTGGGCCCCAAAGGTCATTTTCATAGTTGAAACAATTAGGATCTTGGTCCCAAGGAACAGAAACCAACTCTAGATTACTTAAGAAAAAAAGGAAAGAAGACTATGTTGAAAAGTTTATCATTAGAGCACTTCATATTACAAGTAATGGAAACTCAAAGTCAGATTATCTTTAATAAGAAAATATATTTCAGCTCATATAACTTGAAGTGAAATGTGAGAAAAATATGTCTTAGAATCAATGAAATAGGACATACTCCTATATACTCATGAGTTTAGTTGAGGGGGCCTCTACTCTTTTGCATCGATCAATTTATTTATTCCTGTACCAATACCATACTGCTTTAATTACCATAGTTTTCTGGGATATTTTGCTGATAGGGCAAGCCAGTCCTCATTGTTCTAACTTTTTTTGACTATTCTCAGCATTTCTCTTCTAGAACTTTTGAATTAGTTTGACAATTTCTGGAAGAAAGTTCCATTGATATTTGTTTATTGGGATTGTATTTAAATTTTTTTAATTTATAAATACATTAATTTTATAAACATGAAAGACAAATTTTTAAAAGAACTTCATAGCTCTTTATGATAAAGATAAAATGGCTCTTTATGGGCTGGCTCCGTGGCGGAGTGGTTAAGTTCGCATGCTCCGTCCGCTGCAGGCAGCCCAGGGTTCAGATCCTGGACGCGAACATGGCACTGCTCATGAGGCCACGTTGAGGCGGCATCCCACATCCCACAGCTAGAATGACCTGCAACTGAGATATACAGCTATGTACGGTGGGGGGCGGGTTGGGGAAGATAAAGCAGAAAAAAAAAAAAAAGAAGATTGGCAACAGTTGTTAGCTCAGGCGCCAATCTTTAAAAAAAAAAAAAAAAGGCTCTTTATGATAAAGTCCCATCATCTTTACATGGGATACAAGGCCTTCCATAATCTACTTTTTGCCTACATTTCCAGACTTATCCCTGCTATTTCTTGCCTCACATTTTATTCTCCCGCATCAGCAGAGACCATATATTACTTATTTTCATGTCCCCATTGTTGAGCATAGTCACTCGTTAATACACAGTAAATTTTAGGCTCATCGCAGAGATTCAGCAAATGTTTATGGAAACGAAAAAAAAAAACAATCAGAAAACAAGTAATTTGCTCAAGGCTACATGGTTGCTAACTGACAGAGGCAAGACAGAAGCCTGTATGTGTCAATGACAAAGTCAACACTGCCTCCCCAGAGGCTGAGCTGAGCTATAGCTTTCTACACAATGCACCTCTCTCTCTCTCTAACACTTTTTTTGCTCAAGTCAGGATCCAGACATGCTCCACATGTAGCTTCTGGTCAATATGTCCCTTCATTCTCTTTTAATCCTCGTAATCCTTTTTAATCTTTTAACCCTTCACCTTTTTGAAAACTGTGGTAAAATATGCATAACACAAAATTTATCATCTTAACCATTTTTAAGTATGCAGTTCAGTCATGTTAAGTGCATTCACATTGTTGTGCAACCAATCTCCAGAACTCTTTTTATCTTGCAAACCTGAAACTCTATACCCGTTAAACAACCGTTCCCAATTCGTCCCTTTCCCCAGAACCTGACAACCACCCTTCTACTTTCTGTCTCTATGAATTTGACTACTCTGGGTACCTCATATAAGTAGCTTACTTCACTTAACATGATGTCCTCAAAATTTACCCACATTATAACATGTGTCACAATTTCATTCCTTTTAAGACTAATATTCCATTGTATTGATATACCACATTTTGTTTATCCATTCATATGTCATTGGGCACTTGGGTTGCTTCCAACTTTTGGCTCTTGTGATTAATGCTGCTGTGAACAAGGATGTGCAAATATCTCTTCAAGATCTTGCTTTCAATTCTTTTGGGTATATACCCAAATGTGGAATTGCTAGATCATATGGTAATCCTCTTTTTAATTAAGTGAGGGACTACCATACTGTTTTCCATGGTGGCTGCACCATGTTTACCTTCCCACCAACAGTGCACAAGCATTTCAATTTTCCACATCCACGCCATTCCCCACCCTTTTTTTAAATCATTTATTTGTTGAAGAAATTGTCCCATGTGTCGTTTAGAATGTTTCACATTCTAGATTTGGTGGTCGCGTCTTTGTGTTGTCATTTAACTTGCTCCTCTTATTTCCTACATTTCCTGTAAACTAGTAGTTAGATCTAGATTCTTGATTAGATTTAGGTTCAATTTTTCTGCCAAGAATAATTCACAGACGGGGCTGTATACTTCCTATTGCAATACAAGAGGAGGCACATAATGTCTGTATATCCCAGTTTTCATGATTTTAAGATTATTAGCAAGTTCAGATATTCTCAGCATAATCCATCGATTAAAAAAGTTCCCCATCAACATTTTACCTAATGGTTTTAACAGTCATTGATAATCATTTTCCAGATCTATTATATCATTAGGGATTCGAAAACAATAAAGTTCTAATTCTAATATTCCTTTCTTGCATTTAGTAGGTGGAATTGTTCTATAAAGAGCCTTGCCTCATTGGGTTATCCTGAAATGCACTTAGTACAGGAATGGTGGGATACATATTTGATTTTTTCCCCTTTTATTTATCAATTATGAGAATGCTGAATTGGTCCCCACCAAACTCCAGAGTCGACCAATACGGTTTCTCTTTTTCCAGTTGAGTGTGTGTGTGTGATTATGAACTCATAGATTTTTTAACTTTTTACTTGCTTTCCAAATACCATTTTCACTCCTCAAAGCAAGTATTTCCAGACTTATTAAATACCGTTGTGACCTATTGTTTCTTTTCATTTTAACTCAGGTTTCGTCAAAGTTATTGAGGCTTAATAACTGAATTCCTTTCCTGCACCCAAGGAATACTGATTAATTCACATGCAAACCAACCCTTAGTCCGTCCTGAGAATGTCGAAATAGGAATGGTGAAGGAAGGGAGAGAGTTAATAGGTTTTCCTATCTCCTGATAGGAAATTGGATTAGTTCTTTCCTTGGACCAACTCGAATGTAGCCTTACTTTTTTCCCAGCTCTTCTTCAACAGTTCCCAGCTTGAAATGATCTCCACCTGCTGAAGAATTCTGACCACACATAGGTGTAGAAGAAAAGGTAGTTTTGGCTGCCTACCATTTCTTTTCCTTTCTATAAGCAGACCTCCTCTATTTCTTCAAGAATGCCCCTGCTCCATCTGGTAGGCCAGTCAATCACTTGGCCCTTGTCCCAGGTCACCGGGGAGGGGGCAGGAGGCGGGGATGGGACAGGTAGGGGGACAGGATCTGGGACTCACCAGGCTCATCAGCCAAGCCCCAGATTTTTCCTTGGGCTGTTGGCAAAGATTTGCACTCTATTGGCTGGAATCACTAGCTATTAGAGTCGTCTCTTCCAACAGAGCAAAAAGAAATACAAGATGTGGTCTTTGTGCATTTTAATCCCTGGACCATAACTAGGCATGGCTAAGGCCAGCTCTTTCCTTGGACTTATCTTTTTTTCTTTTGATGATTACATTTCGTTTTTCATTATGCTAGTTTCAGTCTGGTTTCTTTCACTTAAAACTAGACTATCTATGACACAATGGGAGAAATCAAAACAGAAAGGAAAAAGAAAAGAAGGAATGTAGTATATGGGAAAAAGAGAAACTTAGCTGAATGCCACAATAATCTATTTCTCCAAACTTCCAATTGCCTTAGTTAGCTAATTTTATACCTGAAAGAAATCTTACAAGTTATTTAGTCCCACCATATATTTATTTTTTATTCAATATCCCCGAGTTAGGCAAAAGATATTTTGCCATATTATTTATTCATACCTGCATTAGGGTTCTCCAGAGAAAACAGAACCAATAGAATATATAGAGATATAAATATAGATATAGACCTATAATCTATATCTATCTATCCATCCATCCACCTAGAGAGAGAAAAAGATTTATTTTAAGGAAATTGGAAATTCAGGTAAGAGTGGATGTTATAGTTTTGAGTCTAAAATCTGCAGGTCAGGCCAGCAAGTAGGAAACTCAAGCAGGGTTTCTATGTTTCAGTCTTTTTTTTTTTTTTTTTTTTGAGGAAGATTAGCCCTGAGCTACCATCTGCTGCCAATCCTCCTCTTTTTGCTGAAGAAGACTGGCCCTGAGCTCACATCTGTGCCCATTGTCGGGGACTGGTCTTGGCCACTCCAAGATATGTCTCTTTGGCATGAGGATTATTTGAGGCTGATTGCTTTTGATAAACTGGGACAGGGAAGGAGGCTCTGAGGGGTGGAACTTTCTTGCCCTTTGTTAGGAGACATTTACATTGTAAAGGAAATCTCTATCTGTAAAGGTGCCTCCCTCTCTGTACCAGGAAGAAGAAAGGGGATGACCTTCTCTCTAGAAACTCTTAATCAATGCCAAAGGCAAAGATTTAAATCTGCATAATAATCTTATTCCTGTTTCTGGTAACCTCCTGTAACTGACTCCCCCCACCCCCAACATCCTCCTTTGTCATTAGCTGAGATCATACTTAAGGTGGGGGCTTCAGCCATTTTGGCAGTTGCTCAGCTTGCCTGACCTCTCCCATGTATACATGTTATAAAGCTTTGTTTAATTTTCTCCTGCTATTCTGTCTCATGTGAATTTAATTCATTCTCCGGCCAGAAGGACCCAGAGCAGGTAGAGGAAATGTCTTCCTCCCCTACACCATCTTCCTCCATTTTATATGTGAGACGTCTGCCGCAGCATGGCGGGCCAAGCAGTGCCATGTCCACACCTGGGATCTGAACCGGCAAACCCCGGGCTGCCAAAGAACATGTGAACTTAACCGCTGCACCACCAGGCCAGCCCCTATGTTTCAGTCTTGAAGCTTGGATGTTTCTTCTTCTGCAGACCTCAATCTTTACTCTTAAGGCCTTCAGCTGATTGGATGAGGCCCACTCATGTTATGGAGTGTAACTGCTTTACTCAAGTCTATTGATTGTAAATGTTAATCATATCTAAAAAATGATGAGGATCAAACCTGCCCCGGGGGAGAAAAGCCCAAGGCGTCCTGGCCTACACACTGATCTATATCATCCTCCAAGAAGCACAGGACGTCCCGACCTGATCCATCTGATTCTTATCTAAAGTTGTAGAACCACCCAATAACCAGACCCTACCTACACTGATACCATTTTAATGACTTTTTTACATAACCTTTCCTTCATCTTGTAAAGATGGTAACTCACATACCTATGCCTTATAAATTTAGCCCTACCCTCAACCTGTGTTTGCAGCTCTTCACTGCCCATGGGTCCTGTCCCCATGCTCCTCCATGCTATTCTCTGAATAAAGGAGCACTACTACCAGACTTTGAGAGTCCAAGAAATCTTTCTCTTTTTTGTTGAGGAAGATTATCCCTGAGCTAACTACTGCCAATCCTCCTCTTTTTGCTGAGGAAGCCTGGCCCTGAGCTAACATCCATGCCCATCTTCCTCTACTTTATATGTTGGACGCCTACCACAGCATGGCTTTTAGCCAAGTGGTGCTATGTTTGCACCCGGGATCCGAACCAGTGAACCCGGGGCCGTCGAGAAGCCGAATGTGTGAACTTAACCGCTGCACCACGGGGCCGGCCCTGAAATCTTTCTTTTGACTCCTCAGCTCGCTGAGCCCGCATCAAAAAATATCTTTACAGCAACATCTAGACTGATGTTTGACGAAACAACTGGGCACCATAGCCTAGCCAGGCTGACACATAAGATTAACTACTGCAATCTCATCCTATAAATAATTTGAGATATGTATACATCCTGTAAAATGATACAAAAAGAAAACTGGAATCAGAACTAGAAAATCAGAGTCAGATGATCCCGTTACATATGTAAATTAAACAGGCATAGAAATTCTAACTGATTTGTTCAAATGTTAATGACAGAACCGAGGCAAGTGAGCATGTAGTGATTCTCCTAGGAGAGCATAGACCCTTGGATCGTGAGACTGAACATTTTACACTGTGGAGAACTCACAATTCTGGACTTCCTTACTTTGAGGGTCATTACCTCCCATGGTTTGGCAACAAATAAAATGAATAAACAAGTAAAAATTTTGCTTGGGGAGCCAGCCCTGTGGCCTAGTGGTTAAGTTCAGTGTGCTCAGGATTGGTTCCTGGGCACAAGCCTATACCACATGTTGGTGGCCATGCTGTGGCAGTGACCCACATACAAAATAGAGGAAGACTGGCACAGATATTAGCTCAAGGCAAATCTTCCTTAGCAAAAAAAAAAAAAAAAAAAAAAAAGTTGCCTGGGTCGTGGCAGCCTACTTTTTTCTCAACCAATGCACAAACGAGAAAGGGTTGATGGTGACACTGCTGAACTCTACCTGACCTTGTACTCTTAGAAAACAGTGACATTAAGAAATTCCTCAAACCTTTTGTTTTCTGAAATTGCCCACCCTTTTTTGTTCTGGGAAACGGTTTACCCAAAAGGACCACCATTCTGTATGTGACTTAGATAAGACTAATCTGTTGACTCTTTCTCATGTCTCCCTTGTTTACCCTTGACAAGGCCAAACACAAATCTTTCCTCTTTTGCCTAAACCTGCTGACAAGGCCAGATACAGACTCTCCTGTTCCTCACTCTCTGTCTCGTGAATGATTAGCTGAGATTAGAACTGTTTGTCCACCTGAAACTAGCTACAGAGATAAACATTTCTAGTTCAGTGAGCTGGCTGAGACTGCTCCTGATGGCAAAACAACCCCACCTGTAAATCCCCCCACCTGTAACTTGTCTACTCCTCCCTATGAGAGACCGGGGCAACACCACTCTGCCAAGAGACTCTGACCTCTGGACCTCTGGATCTTCATATTGCAAGAGACTGAATAAGACCAATTTCCTTACTTGTTCAGGTTTTCTCTTTGACAAGAGCATTCACCAAAGAGCTGAGAATCAAAAACTGAAATTAAAAAAAAGGAAAAAGTGATCTAAGCACACTGAGAGAAACGGGTTAGAGACATAAGGAAAAGGAAGGTGTGGTTGTCTTGGGGCTGATCCTAGATCACATACTGTGCTCATTAAACCTGTACCTCCTCAACTGGGTTATTAAGCCATTACTCATTCAGCTTCAGGGGAGGAGGCAGATTGAAAGAGCTCGATAAATGATTTCTGAATTGAACTGAATGAAATCTATTAATTTCTTTAGTGCTAATTAGGGGGAATTACAGGTTGAGAAAGGAACAAAATCAGCCCCTGACAAGAGCTGGCCCGGCACTCACAGCTGTGCCATGTTATTCTCCTGTTGAACATAATCTCACAGAATACCAACATCAGACAAGGTTACTTACAGATTACGGCAAAGCTAGACAAAAAATAAGGCCACTTGATAATTTTGTCTAAGCACAGACAAAAGCAAGGCTACTGTACCACACACATAGTACCAAATATCCTTCTATCTTGGCCAAAGTGAGTGACTGCTGCTTCTTTACCAATTTCAGCTTTTCACTTGCTCTAGCCTGCCCTCCTTATAGATAAGATTTATGAGACAGCCAGCGGTAGAATTGCTCCTGTTTTTGACAGCATCCAATCTAGAGAGAACCCTGCTTCCCCAGACCCTCCCCTAAATCATCCTCTTGCAGAGATGCCCTATGCTGCAACAAGAATTAGCCCAACCTGTTTACTTCGCTTGGAGGATACTGACATGGTCCTGTGGCTAAATTACTAGAGTTTGTAGAGGGAGGCAAATCATCAGGTGGCCACTGAAGAAGAATTAATGAAATATGTAAAAAAAAAAAAAAAGCCAAAATGTTTTTGAGTTTGTTACAAAGCAAAATGCATTAAAGGAAACTGAGTCACCAAGGAATTAGAATTAATGTTTAATCTCTGCTAGGGAACTGGCTTATCGACAGTAAATGAAGGATTTCTCTGGATGGAGGCCTGTGATCAAGGGACTCCAGGAGCTGTGCACGTTTTCGTTAATTGTCTTTAAGAGAGTATGCAGAATGAATCAACATAACCAAAAAAACTTTCCAGATCCTATTTCTACATTCTCATCTGGAACTTCAGGAGCTGACTCCCTGTTCATTATATTCCCCAGACTACCCTGAAATCCACAGAGAGAATTATTCCTGCACAAGGGCCACAAAACTAAGAACATTAGAATTAGAATATTACCATTTTGCAATCCCTAATAAAATAACACATCTGGAAAATGATCATCAATGGTGAAACCACTGGTGAAATGTTATTTAAATTCTTAGTCTGTATCAGGTATGAAATTATAAAATCCATGCATGGTGGTGAAAACTTACTGTTTCCCAATATCCATCCATACTCCTTCCATAGTTTAGCTGGTACCCGATGCCCAGAATAGAGACTACTTTCCTGGCCTCTATGGTGGTTATTTGTGGTCATATGACTTAAGTCCTTATCAGTGAAATGATAGCAAAAATGCATATGGTAGCTGCTGGAGCCTGTCAACCTTGCACTCCTCAACTGCATCGCTTCTTCAATCCTGCTGCCCAGATAAGAATGTGGACATCTTGAATCACGAGTCCAGGCTCTGCTCAGTGGCATGAGAAAAGACAGCTGGGTCTTGGACACAAGAACCATACAGCTCTGGACTGCCTTCCCTGTCTTTTACATGATGGAGAAGTAAACTGGGGGGAAGCAGGAAGCCCAGAGCTGGCTGAGCCTAGAGGAGGAAGGGGAGAAAGGAGAGGAGGGGGGAAAGGCGGAAAGAGGGAAAAGAGAGGAAGAGGGAGAAAATGAACAGGAGTAGGGAGGAGAGGGAGAGGAGTGGGAGGGTGGCAGGAGGAGGAGGCAGCAAAGCCTGAGGTCCAGGTGACCGTTTTAGCTTCTGCTTCCTGGATCCTTGAGAAAGTGAGTTAAATTGGAAATTCTTAGTTATGAAACTTTCTACTACAAGTTACAGAAAACACTCAAAATGATGGCAATAAGGTAACATGTTCATCATCTCAGGAGTGAAGTCCACAGCTAGGACTGGCGCAGGCAGGGCAGGTGTGGCGGGCTCTGGCTCCACACAACGGCTACTACAGCTTCCAGCGTCACTTTTAGAACACTGCTCAGAGCAAGACAACGGACCTTCTCCTATCTTTCCTAAAAGTGAAGAAATCTCTTCCCAGAAGCCTCCCTGCAGACGTCCCCTCCAGTGTCACTGGCCAGAACTAGACTCTATGCCCACTACTAAAGCAATCAGAGGCAGAGGATAGGATTATCATGAATAAGAAACCATTCATATTAACTCAAGTCCTCCTCTGGAACTAGGGACGGGACCACCTTCCCCTGATCACTAGGGGAGGGATAGATACAGAACCACTACTCATGGTGGCACAAGCTGTGCAGGGCACAATTCCAGGGGGACCCCATTCAGAGTCATTGTCATTTGTAAGGTTATTACGACAAATTTCCAGCAGATGGCAGTAAAGTGCTTGGGGAAAGGACGTCTTTTTCTGATTCACAGTGAGCTGACAAAGTAGATACCTAAAACACAAAACAAAAACTAAAGTCCCTATGTCTGAAAAAAAGATTACCTTAGAAGGAAGGTGGGGGTGAAGGTGGGAAATGAGAGTTCTGCAATATAAAGTAAATAATCAAATGCATTGTAAACCTTTAAAAGTTATATGTGGTAAACTCCATTTTAATGAAATAATCCATTCCAGGTTTAAGAAAAGTTTTAAAAATCTTTATTCAATTCCAATATAGTTACTCTAAAAAAAAATACTAGACAGATATCCTAAACTGAAAATCATATGTAAAAAAATCCACTGTCATTACCAATAAAAAGTTTAAAATAAGCTGTCAAGATTCATTTTTACAACAGCAGCAGCATTCATACAGCAAAGACCCCCCCATATCAAATGATTAAGATATATAGAAAACTACTACACCTTGAGAAAAGAGATCAATTGAATGGATGAAATATTACCACTTAAGATTAATCACATTATAAGGCATGATTAATTTTAAGAATCTGAGATTTGAAGAAAGCATTAAAGTTCCTTCACTATTTCTGTCATGTGACCACAGAAAAGAAAAATATAGGCAAAATTAAACAAGCAGACCAAAGAAAAAGTTGTGTATACAGAGTGATACGTTAGGAAAATTTTTTAAGTGAGATTGGGTATTCAATTTTCTTATTGCTGTAACCTCTACCACCTTCTTTGAATAGCAAAGCAAAATTGTACAAATGATTATGGGATATAAAAATGCAAGGAGTTTTCTTTGGATCAGTTTACACTTTGAGTCAATAATATATGCAACGTGTGCGATGAAATGGAATTCCTTTCATATCTTCCCTGTGATCACGGGCATAGTCCCATAAGTAATAATCCAGAAGAATGGAATTGATCTCTCCACTAGTTTTTTCACCCTTTTTCTTCATAAGCTCCAGAAGACAATCCCGGACCAGCTCAACACACCAAAGTGAACAGCCTCTGATCTCCACTTCTTGCCTATTCCCATATGAGAGCATTTCTCCTGCAAGGGGGAAAAACAGAGCAAGAAGCACTAAGAGTCAACAACATAAAATCTACTCAGAACTTTACTGTGGAACAAAACACAGTATTTAAATAGTGCTCATTTTAAAACTGTAAACCTCAGACTTTATTTTCAGTAATGTAACCATCTCTAAACTCAGACATTAATTCAAAACTGTAAGTTAAGTTCCACAAGGATAAGAACCATGTCTGGCTTCTTTGTCTCAGTATTCCTAGGACCTAGCATAGTACCTTGCACATACTAGCTCTGCAATAAATATATGCTAAATGAATGTGGGGTAACCATAAATTTTAAAACATGACAGCAAGATTATTAAATTATTGAACAGAAAAGATTTAAAATTGGGTTTGATGCCAGGAAAAAAAAATTATTGCAAAATTTGGAGGACTCCTACGGAGCCAAATAAATACCACCTCCCTTCCTCATCGAGAACTGAACACTGTCTTGGGTAAACCCTAGGTGCATCAAAGAGAACCTGAGAAATCAAAGCTACTTACTTGAGCAAGGAAAACCATGATCATTCTTTAGATTCAGGATCCTTTAGTCAGTTCTACCTGAATATGGAGCTGAGAGCTCCCATAGGACCTGCGGTCTATTCAGCGTCCATCTCCAGGGTATATCTGATCCTGCAGGGTGGGCCCTGGCTGTGCTTTGCCACAGACACTAGAGTTGGGCTCATCAACTCAACTGCCTATAAGGATCAGGCAGACAGAGTAAGTGAATGCAGCAGCCAGATGCAAACTGTGGTGAACTGGAGAGCATGTGCTGCCCTGTCTAAAGGTAGACCTAATGTTTCAATATTTCTCTATTTTTACATGAGAAGTCAGAAAGTTTGATTTTCATGTGAAACCTCTTAATTGTCAATTGTTGACAACTAATTAAAAATTGCTGGGGCTGGCCTGGTGGTGCAGCAGTTAAGTGTGCACGTTCCACTTCGGCGGCCCGGGGTTTGCCAGTTTGGATCCCGGGGGCAGACATGGCACTGCTTGGCAGCCATGCTGTGGTAAGCATCCCACATATAACGAAGAGGAAGATGGGCATGGATGTTAGCTCAGGGCCAGTGTTCCTCAGCAAAAAGAGGAGAATTGGCGGCAGATGTTAGCTCAGGGCTAATCTTCCTCAAAATCAATCAATCAATAAATAAAAATTGCTTAAAGCACTCTTCAAGCCAAACAAAACACATGTGCAGGCTATATCTGACCTCTGACCACCAATCTGTACCCTTGCACAGAGCTTCACAGTACCCAACAGGCCCTGTCATCCATTGAGATATAGGGAAAATGCCCAGCGCCACTGGGTTCCACTCTGTTATCTGAGATCTTGAGTAGTGTTACTTATGTCCCCTCTATCCATGTCTCCCCAGGGCTGAGGCACTGGTCGCTGGGGCAGGGAGAAGAACAGACACGAGCTGTACCCTCCATTTCCTTACTTTGCCCAGGAGCTGGCATACAAATCCACCCCTTCCTCTTCAGTTCTCTTGTTAATCAATTCCTCCAAACTTGACTGTAAACTTGCCAGAACTGCCAAATCAACCATGACAGTGACTTGGAGGCAGATACACAAGTAGAGCCATTAGATGAGACCACTGCCCCAGCTGACAGCTTGACTGCAACCTCGAGCCAGAGGTACCCAGTTATGCAGCACCCAGATTCCTAACTCACAGAAACTGTGAGATAATAAATGTCTGTTGTTTTAAGTTACTAAATTTTAGCATAATTTTTTACAGAGCAATAAATAACTGTAGTGACTTCTGTCCCCCAAAAAGATACATTCGAGTCCTAACTTCTGGTACCTGTGAATGTGGCCTTATTTGTAAATAGGGTCTTTGCAGATATAATTAAGTTAAGATGAGGTCATACTGGATTAGGGTGGCCCTTAAATGCCATGACTGGAGTCCTCATAAGAAAAAGAGACAGAGGAGACACACAGGGAAGGCCCCCATGGTTGGAGTGATGCACCTACAAGCCCAGGAACGCCAAGGACTGCTGGGAGCCACCAGAAACTAGAAGAGGCAAGGAAGGCTTCTTCCCAAGTCTTCAGAGGGAGCATGGCCCTGCAACACCTTGATTTCAGACTTCTGAAAGCTGTTAAGTGAATAAATTTCTATTTTAAGCCATCCATTTGTGGTAACTTGTTATCTTGGCCTTAGGAACCTAATAAAGTAAGTAATACAGCAACTCACAGTATGGGATAGGACATGGACTTTGAAACAGAAAAAGAATGAAACTATCTGAGAGGACTGACAAACATAGGTTAGAGTCCGGGAGGGTAACATGGTCAATGTATGAGGCCTGAAAGCCGGCCCTAGAATCACAGGGAAGAATCTAAATGTAGCCAGATTGCATTGTCAGTCTTTATAACTGGCTAAAAAATATGCCTTTGGTAAAGAGATGGGTTAAAGATAAAATGGACAGAAGTCTGGGTAGGCCTTCCAAGAGCTGTCCTGGAGATTCCAGAAGACGGGAAGAGGAAAGGGAATGTAAGTGCAGCACATCCTCAGGTTTGGAAGAAGTGTCATTGGAGGCCAGTTAAGGAAGCTTCCACCTCATGTAGTCAAGCCACCTGGTTCTAGATTTCACTTAAGGTAGTTTTTAAAAATCAGTGTACTATACTTGTGTGTGCTCCTTCATATTTATAGTTTCTGTTTCTCCTCTAGTTTGCTAGTAAAGTACTTTTTGGGGGAAAAAAATCCAACTTTGCTTAAATAAACTAAGGGGCAAAGAAATTTGTTCACCCTATGTCAAACTAGCTAAGGATCGCAGAGTATCCTTTCAGAAGCTGAACATAATGGAGGCAGTAACAGCTGCAGCGGGACATTTGGGAAAGAGCCTCTGGAGTTGAAACAGATAGCAGAAAAAAATCCAGACAACTCGACTCAACTATGCTGAATGATCTCTTCTCACCAGGGTTTTTCTCACAGTAGCAGAGACAGTTGGGTGCTATAAAAATTCAAGAGAAGGAGATGGATAACTCACGAAGAGTTGGGAAAAGCTATGTGGCAGAGCTAACTAAGCTTTTGTGGATATGTAAGATTTGAATTGAAAAAAAGAAAACTTGGGTAGGGAAACCAGGCAAGGGAATGTTTAGAGACAGGAATGAACAGTGTATACAACGGCAAAAAAAAAATCAGCTGAGCACGGCTGTGCGTCAATGCCCCGACTGCTAGATGTTGTTCCATTTAAAGGTATCCAACAATTAATGACCCAGAACATGAGCATTATGACATAAAATAGCTTGTTACTTTTCAAATAAGGAAACAGAAGGACAAAACGGATTGCCCAAGGCAGCATAAAAACCTAGTAGAAGCAACCAGAGGAATAATGGTACCTTTATATTGTGTTATTCTTATTTTGGGTGATTGAAATCTATTTCACAAGAGAAAATTATTCAGTCATAAAAACTACTTTCTTTGAAATTATAAAGAAAAAAGTAGCTGAAAATACTGCACCCAAAGAGAGATATTAACATGAAAATTATACAATTATTTTTCTTATACACAGAAAAGTTTAAAAAACAAAAAGCTAATTTTCACACAAACATAATTATCTATACTCATATATTATAATAAGGCTCCCACTCTTAAGAGTCAATAATCAAATCCATTAACGGTAAATAAATAAACCTAGAACAGTGAGCAATTTGAGCAAGATAACCCAGCAGCAGATCTTGGAATCTCCTGTCTCAAAATCCAGTACATCTTACCCAGCTCTCAGCCCACTTTCTATTTCACCATGCAGTGTGCTCTTCAGCTTAACCAACGCTCTTCAATACTACACCTGATGAATTCTTAGTGTTGCACACTTTCATGTAACGTAAATTTAGGTTTCATTTTATTACGAGGCTCTGAAATTATCATGTCCAAATAGTGCAATTTCCCACAATATCCACATTCTACAGTGTAAACAACAAAAAGCAATTTTGCCTGTATTTTAATTGCCCTTGGATTTTTCTTGACATGTCCTTTTAACAATAAACAGGGCTTTCTTTTAAAGAAAGGAGCTTTTGTGAAAGAAATTAGACAGAGACTCAACAAGTCACAGTATGATAAAGAATGTCTTAATAAAGCTGGCAAACCTTTGAGAAGTTTCTCTAGTAGCGCATCAGAATATTTCAGGGCTCCCAGGTGAACAAGAACCTGAGGTAATCTATAGTCAGCAAACATAGTAATACTGGAGATGTCTTTAAAGCAGCCGTCTCCTTTTCCCTCTAATACGCTCCATGTATCTGCTACAAGGATTTGGGCCCGTTTGTAAAAGGAAATTCTTTTCCCCTGATGAATGAAGAGAATATAAATGTTACTTAGGTATCTGAAAGCTTTAAGTATGCTATTTAAAAAAGACACACGTTGAAAACATTTTTCAAGAATAATCTTACTCTGTGGGTAAGAATTTATAGAACTTTTACAGTAAAAAAAGGAGGAAGTCTGATAAATATTAAATTATCTCTATCATTCTAAATTTACTTCCTATATTCTTCAAGGCACTAAATTACAATGTACGTAATCATGGTACTATTTAGTGTTCTTTTTCAATGGCATTACTTCATATACATATTTCTGTGTCACTGTAATCTACCTGCTTATTTTTAATAGCTAGATAGTATTTCTTTAGAAAGTTTCTTAATTTAAAAAATATATATTTTCTGATTGCAACATAACTCACGTTAATTGTATAAAATACAGAAGAGTATAAAGAGGAAAATAATCATCCCTAAACTCATCTCTGAGGGAGAATCACAATATTCATTTAACTGTTTCCTTTTAGTAATGATTAACTTACTTCAGAGATGAACACACAATTGATCAACAGCCAGAATTTATCCAGTCTACCATTTTTAGAAATGGTCAAAGTCAATATAACAAAGTCATATAACAAAATAAACTATGGATTATATTTATGCATGGAAAAAAGCATTATAAGATAGTGGGTTATAATTTAACTCAAAAATTCTCTATAAAATTACAAACGCAGATCAGCACAGACTATAGAAAAACCAGACAATTACAATATACTCCAAGTCCTAAACCAACAGTAATAACCTCAAATCATCTCTTGTAACTGTTTGCTAAGTGAGAATAATCAGCATTACAGGCTCCCAAAATTTATCTTGACCACCTCAGAGAATGTTTTGATAAATGACAAATAATTAAATTAAAAATGAAATTAAATTCTTCAAGGAAAGGTTCCATACAAAAATTCCTTAAGATGATAATATAGATTCCTTTACTTACTAAAAAACCTCCAAAGATACTCTGTCCTAAGAAGAAATAAACTAATATTGCTTAACTTTAAGGAATACCTATTGCAATCAACCCAGACCTCCTTTTACTAAGTAAATTAAATTTTCTAAGGCTACCATTAAGAAATTCAGTATCTTGTTTTCCAGGGCAAAGACATATGCTCATTTTTTGACATGATGTTAAGTCTGTAAATTAAATGAAGTGCTGGGGGAACAAATCATTCAGAAGTATCCTTACATCATTTGGGAATAACCTATACTCCCAAACCTATCAAAATATGACAACTTGACAACTGTTCCTCTACATAAACTGAACTTATATATGATAACTAGTTTCTAATTCGTCTAGTTTATTCAACAGCAAGACATAAATCTTAATTTACAAAATAAAACGGTATATCAAACACAATTATTACATCACAATGTTTACTATGATAGAAACTATTATCTCCCATGTTTAACAAGAGGCATAAACAGAAAAATCTAGGAACCAGAGATATACAAAAATGTTAGCATCTAACAAAACATAAATTGTCACATCCTGACCACTGTTTCCATGATAGCCAACTAGTATATCATAAAGATTAGATTATAATACCCTCAAAACTAAAAAAAATAGTAAGATTTAAGTGAGGAATCTAAAAATAAATTCAAATCATCTATAAAACATTGTCTTAAACTGATATGATGTTAGTAATCAAATGATTTTAGTAATCAAATTCTATGTCTCTAAAATATTAACTGATATCACCAAAAATACCAGGAAATCCTAAAATAACAATTTCCTATATGTTCCATAATATTGCTTTATGAGTAAAACATTTTCAAAATAGTACCATTAAAAAAATAATCATCAGTGAAAAAACTCTATGACCACGAGTTGATTTTCTTCAACAAATTTATCATGAACAAACTAGAAAGGGCAAGAATTACAAATGCTTAAGAGTACATAAAATGTTAGTGATTAAAATATCAAAGAAGCTCCTGTTTTCCATGTATATTTATCACTCTGTCAGAGTAAAGATGATAGTCTAAGGAAGCTAATTTATTAATCAGGATTTTTACATAGTTACTATATATTCTAAATCAGAGTCACAGGGGCTGGGCCAGTGGCACAGCGGTTAAGTGCGCACGTTCTGCTTCTCGGCGGCCTGGGGTTCGCCGGTTCAGATCCTGGGTGCAGACAGGGCACTGCTTGGCACACTATGCTGTGGTAGGCGTCCCATATATAAAGTAGAGGAAGATGGGCATGGATGTTAGCTCAGGGCCAGTCTTCCTCAGCAAGAAGAGGAGGATTGGCAGCAGTTAGCTCAGGGCTAATCTTCCTCAAAAATAAATAAATAAATAAATAAAACTGCATATCAAACACAATTATTGTGGTAAAATAGTTTGGGCAAATAGTCATGGGATTGTACATCTATGCAGTGGAATAGTGTAAAGCCAGTAAAAATGGTACTGTGAAAAGAAACTGTGCTATGAAAGAATTTTTATTGACATAGAAAGATGTTCATAATATGTTAAATTTTAAAACATATTACATAGCCTGATCCTAATTCTCCCCTGGCCATGGGTATACACACTCACACATACAGAAAAAGACCAAATTCTGAACAGTGGTTACCTCTTGGTACAATAGAGACTGCTTCTCTGTACTTTCCAAATTATATAACTAATATGTTTTACTTTTGGAATTAAGACAATTTTAAAATATGGATAAAAAGATATATTTGATTTTAACACTTCCTGAATTTCAAAAGCAGTCCCAAAAGTTCTTTAGAAATCCTCCAGATTTGGAATTGCATGAAGTGCTTTAATTGTGTATCTTTTAAATGAATACACAAAGATAACAGTAAATTATGCAAACATAACAGTAAATTGACTAATCAAAGTGTTAAGTGAGCACCCACTATATGCTCAGTGTTATGTCAGGAATCACAGGAGTTACAAAAATACACTGCTTTTGGGTAACACTAATGATAATCTTATGGAGAAATAAATGAAAAAAATGTAATACTCCTTTAAGAAAGTGTCAAAATTCTTAAGTATGATTTTTGTTACATTTTGGAGATTTTTTCCATAAGAATGTATTTTAGAAATGAGTACAGTACTGATGGGAAATGGTTCGGGTACTAATTTTCATTTTAAAATGCATGAGCCTCAAGATTAATCTATATCCCGGTATCAGTTTTTAAAAATTGAAATTTTTAGCAAAGCAAATCAAAAGCACTGTGCTGTAAATAAAATAGAAGTTCATAAAATGCTTAATCAATATTATTATCTAAAACAACTGCACTCCTTTCTTCCAGAAAAACAAAAAGTCAGGACAACTTGAAAGTAAATAAAGAGCCCGGTGTCCCGAATTCATTTCATCCTGAAGTCACATTAAATTTAATTTCAACCGTGTTGATTCTGGAATACATGGATTCTTCGTCACATTAATGGCAGTTTGATTTCTTTTACAGACTATTTAATATATTTAGATGGCCTGAATGACGGACCAAGGAACTTGATCCATAATTTCTTGAGAAACAAGGCTGAAATGACATACTTTGAAGATAAAGATAAATCTCAAAGGAACCTCTGCATTAGCAAAATGGTTAGTCAGAACAGAATGAAGTTCAGCAGTGGCCTAGGGCCTCTTTTTTAGGAGCTGCCTCAGCCCCATCCACACCTGCAGCAGCCACACTTACTGGTCATAATCCATGCCAGTTCAGTCAGTCCTTGCCCAGTTTTACAATAGGAACTGAGAAAGAATGTCTCCCTCTCTCTCTCTCTGGTGTCTGAAGCAGTACACCAGATGCAAAATTCACAGAACTTTTATCCTTCATGGAGAAAGTTGGTCTGGCAGTAGGACAAAAATGGAGCCAACAGAAGCAGAGGAGAGACTGAATCCTGATGGCACCAAGTCCTTGACCCTGGATGTTCCTACCCCCAATATGCATCCAAAAATTCTTCTTTCTGCTTAAGTTTTTTCTAGTTTTGTGTCTGTCACTTGCAATGAAAAGACTCTTAACATACATAATCAGGCATTTCTTACTTTATGGTAGGATGGAAAAGCAAGCTATTTCCTGACTAAATGACCTAAGATAAACTAGTTAACCTTTCTTTTAGACTTTGGTTCCCAGTCTGTAGACAGGACAATAATGCTCCTTGTCCTTGGGCCCCATAGAGCTGATCTGTGGATCAAACGAAAGTGTATGTGCAAATATCCTGTAAATCTTAAAGAGCAATTTAAACAATATTATTAGTAATTTTAGTTGTTGAATTGATTATAAAAGTGTAGCTTTAAAATTTCAATTTGACATAAGTATTAACTTATTCAATAGATTTATACCATGTCATTCCCGCGAAGTTGCTTTCAATTCCACTTCACAGTTAAAATACATAGTGATAATGGATTCCAAAAGAATTTTACAAAAACAAAATCCAAGTGTACACAGGGAGGGTATACACAATGTTCACCATTTTAAAAGCACATCTATTTAAATTTTTCCTGTACCATAAAACAAATAATACTGTTAAAGTACCCTGTGCATGAAAAAGACAACATAGTATATACACATTAGAACTTTGCAAAAAATACTTTTTGTTAGAGAGAACTTAGTATAATCAGTATTCTGATTTTCATCCAGTGAAGTAAATTTTTTGAAGCACTGAAAGGACCTCATTATCCCTAAGAGACAACATCACGTTGAAGGTCCATTGTTTCTTTAGGTTTGAGACATTTTTAAAGGACAAAGGAAAAACGACAAAACATAAGAGAAGCAATGTCTTTGAAACACTGCTTAATTTTGTTATTGTCCATAAGGAACGAACTTCAAAATTTAAGTTTTTATTCTCAAAAGAGGTTCTGGAAGGAAAAGAGTTAACTATGAGAAGACATAGGATTTTAGAATCCTAAAATCTCTGACAGAAGCAACTCACCTCAAACTGAGTCACATCTCTGTAAGAAGGAAAGCTTTCAACTATCAGGTTCAGTAACTTCTGTGCACTTTTGTCACTTTTTCGGACACAATTAAGAAAAGAACCTTCAAACTTTTCAAGCAGAATTTTCCCGGTTTCGTTGAGAATCCGATGCCTCTCTTCTATCAAAGGCATGGGAATGTCCGTGTCAGAACGGAGGACATGCCGGACCTGATCGAGGGTCACGGTGGCATAGTACGAAGCACTCGTTATTGGTATCCCTTAGGGAGAAAAGAAAATGCAAACAGTGTCGTACTTTTATATCCATTAGACCCTTGTCTGTTGTAAATACAATTAACATGAAACCAACTAAATGTTAGAGGAATACACTACAGGTGGATGGATAATAAAAAATCAGAAGCAGACCCCTCACTTTCTATTTGCTGTTTGTACCTATTCACTCATTTCTAACAACTGCCATACTACATCCGATGTATTTTGCCTGTGTAAAATGTGTTATAATACCTGTCCCTTTGTTCTTCAGATGTCATCAAAGTGGCGTTCTTTAGAAAACTGAGTTTTCTACTTAGCTGCGATGATGATAAATATCAGGATATTTCCCACTGAATAAAGATTTAATACCAGCCTTTTCTCATATCTTTATCTCAAGCAGAGGGACTGACAACGAAGAAGTTCAAGTTCACCTTATTAACACACTGTTCCATCTCCCAGCCCGCTCCTCGGCACCCTCCCAGTAAACTGAAACCACAAAGGCTGTTGGGTCCGACCCGGAGAAGGAGCACCAACCTTCGTCGAGGGCTCTGTTGACCGCGGCGCACAGGGACCAGTACCCACTGTACGTGCTCCCCCTGTAACCCACCAGACATTTGTGCTCGTCATGCTCCGACCAGAAGGAGAAGTTGAGCGTGTCTATCACAAACACCCAGTTGACCGCGGCCTCATCGGCCGCCCTGGGGTTCAGCTCGTGGAGGGCCTTCCAGGCTCCCACGCGCAGCTCGGGCCCCGAGGCCTTGGCGAGCAGCAGCTCGGCCACCCTCCGCACGCCTCCGCCATCAATGAACACATCTCGGCTGTTTTCCGCAACGAATTTTGCGGACTCCCTGGGAGTCAGGAGCCCGTCCATCCCGCCCCTCCCCTTTGGGACCGGGAACGACGCTTTGGCCCGCGAGCTGGCCAAACTCTCTTCCCTCTCCAGGCGGGGCAAGGGCCGGCTCCCGCCCTGCCCGCCGTGGGACTGCTGCCCTCACAGGGCCCGCCTCCCAGGGCGGCACCGCGAGCCCAGAGCGGGGCCCGACGCCGGGCCCCCGGCCACAGCACCGCCACACAGCGAGCGGCGCGGACCGGGAGCCGCGCGCCGGACCCAGGCGCAGGCGCTTCCGGGAAGGCGGCCCCACCCACGCGCGCCCGGGACCCGTTTCCGGTTCCGAAGGTCAGGAAACTGCCTGGAAGGCTGCGGCGCGCGCGGCCGGGAGTTGTCCACCCTGAACCGTGCGGCTGCGCCATTTTGTTGGTGTTCCCACCCTCCTTTCGGGCAAGTGGGCCTGCGCGGGGCCTGGCGTGCGTGACTCCGGCTGGTGTACGGCGTTGCCCTCACGGCTCCCGCCCCTTTCGTCTACCCCGGGGCGAAGACTGGGCTAGACGCCCTCGGCAACGCCTTGCCCCGGTGTCCCCGGGCCGTGACGAGCATTATGGCCGCCGGTGTTGGTGCAAGGGTCCGAGCCACCCCCAGACTGCGACGCGGGGCAGCGGTCCCCCACCCCCATCCCCCAGGCAGGCCTCTTCCTTTTGCTCAATTCCTGGCCCGTTTGGAGGCCGAATGGATATTAACGATTAGTTGGAACGTTTGGAGAAACGGTTGAGAAAAGTAATAAATTGTTAAATTAACATTGTGTGCCTGGAATTGTGCTTAAGTACCGAATCTTATTTAGTCCCGGTCATGAGAAAAGCGGCGGTTGCAGTCCCCGTTTTGCAAGTGAAGCTGATTGGGTCATTGTTTCGCCGTGGTCACAGCAATAGTTGAACTGAGACTCGAAACTTTATCAATCCACAAGTTTAGTGCACTTTCTACGAGCCAACTCACCAATACCAACTATTCTGGTCGTCAAGTAGTGATTCTATCAGTGGGCCTGCTGAGGAGCCATCAATGGAGGAAATAAGTATCACAACCTCAAACTTAAAAAAAAAAAAACTTTTTAATAGGATGAAGAGAAACATAAAGGAGTCAATTTAGTGTTGATCCAGATTTTCCTGGTGATGAAATTTTAGTATAGAAGCGTGTATTTTTTTCTCCTTCCGAGACTTCAATCTGCATAGATATAAAACGTTCGTATCTTTGAAAATCAACTTGAAAATAATCAGTCATCTTTGGTTATTGAGATAAAGAATCTTGGAATTTGGGAGGATGTGGAACTTTTGACAGCTATGACCCTAGAGAAGCAAAACATCTTCATCCCTCCAGTTTCTTCGTTTTGTTAAGAAAAAGGAACTTTAAGGATTCCACTATGATTTGCTTTTCCAGAAAAAGTCATTAGTACATTAATACAGTTATTAAATAAATGTAAGTCTGTTGCTTTGGGATTGTCCCTGTCTACCCCAGCAGCTCTAAGTCCTGAGAGTCAAAGAAATGGATTAGCGAGAAAATCTAACAATCTTCAAAAGAATCCAGGAGGTTAAATAATTTAGGCCATTGTCTCTCTCACTGAGGCTTGTTGACAGAAAAAAACTCAACAATCTGAATTCTTACTATGTTCAAGATACTGAATTAGACGTTAGGAGTAGTACATATAAGGGCTGACCCTGTGGCTGAGTGGTTAAGTTCAGGCGCTCTGCTTTGGTGGCCCAAGGTTTCGCAGGTTTGGATCTTGGGCATGGACATGGCACTGCTCATCAGGCCGTGCTGAGGAGGCATCCCACATGCCACAACTAGAAGGACCCACAACTACAACATACAACTATGTACTGGGGAGATTTGAGGAGAAAAAGCAAAAAAAAAAAAAAAAAAAGATTGGCAACAATTGTTAGCTCACGTACCAATCTTTAAAAAAAAAAAAAGTAGTACATATGAATAAAACATGCTTCTTTCTCTCAAGGTCCTTACCTTGAGATAAAGCATAAACTGTGGGTGGGGGAGGTTTTTTGGTTTTTTTTAAGTGTGTCTACAAGATGCTGGGAATACAAAAAGTGAGTTCTTTACTTATTCAACTTCCTTCCCTTCCTTCTTCCTTCCAAACAGAACCCTGATCTTGTTCAGGAATGCCTCCCTCTTAACCACAGTTGGCATAGCGCAGCATCCTCAGCTTTAAGGGTGGTCTCGACTGGCCTAAGTGTAATATCACCCTCTTACCAGGGACTTTGTTAGGATCACGCATACTTCCTAGTTCACCTCAGTGTGTTGCAAGAGTACGTTTGCAGGATGCTTCCAGATAAGGTTTTCCAGGAGAAATTGCAGAAGTGATTCACACTCCCTCTGGACATGGTTGAGCTTGGATATGAGGCTTGAAGTTGATGACAACCTGAGCATGAAGTCAGCACATGGGGGGGATCAAAAGAATAGCAGAGAAATGGAGCTGGAGTAACAGGCTTACATCAACTCTTAAGTCTGTCCTACTTTTTCATCTCTAGTTATGTGAGCTGGTAAACTACTTTATGGGGGCCGCTGGCCCCTGGCCAAGTGGTTAAGTTCGTGGGCTCTGCTTCGGGGACATGGAGTTTTGCCAGTTTGGATCCCAGGCGCAGACATGGCACTGCTCATCAGGCCATGCTGAGGCAGCGTCCCACATGCTGCAACCAGAGGCACTCACAACTGGAATATACAACTATGTACTGGGGGGCTTTGGGGAGAAGGAAAAAAAAGAAGATTGGCAACAGTTGTTAGCTCAGGTGCCAATCCTTAAGGAAAACAAAATAAACTTCCTTGTAGTTGAAAGCAGTTTTGAGTTGGGTTCTCTATTACTTGCTATGAGAGCTTCCTATCTTATGCAGGTAGCAAATACAGACATGGTGTCTGACATCTTATGGTCTAGTGGGGAAGGCTATCAAACGTCTGGATTGTGCTTCCAGCAACAGAAAATGAGACTGTAGTGACTAAACAAAAGGAGGATTGTTTTTCTCATATAATAAGTCCAGAAGTAGGCACACCAGGGTTGGTACAGCTATTTGAGAATGTCAGCAAGGAACTAGGCTCCTCGCTTTCTGACTCGCTATCCCTAGCATGTGGCTTTTGTCTTTACGGTTGTAAGATGGCTCTACCCTTATAGGCATTTTGTCCACAGAAAGGAGAAGGAAAGTAAAGGAACAGAGGGCTAAAGGAACATGCCAGCTGGGTATGTTTCTCTTGAAAACCTTTGCCAGCTCTACTCTATAGGTATAGGCTTTTGAAGATCAAGATGACCTCTAAATAGTCCCTAAGTTTGCATTTTAAAAGTTAACAGTGGGGGCTGGCCCAGTGGCACAGCGGTTAAGTGCACACGTTCCACTCTGGAGGCCCGGGGTTCGCTGGTTCAGATCCCAGGTGCGGACATGGCACCACTTGGCAAGCCATGCTGTGGTAGGCATCCCACATATAAAGTAGAGGAAGATGGGCACAGATGTTAGCTCAGGGCCAGTCTTCAGCAAAAAGAGGATTGGCAGCAGTTAGCTCAGGGCTAATCTTCCTCAAGAAATAAAAAAATAAAAAAATAAAAAAGTTAACAGGGGCCAGCCACCCTGTGGCGGAGTGGTTGAGTTCGTGCACGCTCCGCTTCAATGGCCCAGGGTTTTGCCAGTTCGGATCCTGGGCGCAGACAAGGCACCACTCCTCAGGCCATGCTGAGGCGGCATCCCACATAGGCACTCACAACTAAGGATATACAACTATGTACTGGGGGGCTTTGGTGAAAAAAAGGAAAAATAAAATCTTTGAAAATAAATAAATACAAATAAAAGTTGGGGGCTGGCCCCGTGGCCGAGTGGTTAAGTTTGGGCGCTCCGCTGCAGGTGGCCCAGTGTTTCGTCGGTTCGAATCCTGGGCACGGACATGGCACTGCTCATCAGACCACACTGAGGCAGCGTCCCACAGGCCACAGCTGGAAGGACCCACAACTAAGACTATACACCTATGTACCGGAGGGCTTTGGGGAGAAAAAGGAAAAAAATAAAATCTTTAAAAAATAAAATAAAGTAAAAGTTAACAAAGGAGGGAGACATGATCAGCGATGTGTCCTTATCACTTTCCCCCTCCTGAACAGCATCTAAGTTAGATTATTCTGATCATTAAGAGAACTATCATTCTAAATAGCTAAATTAAATGTCAAGCATTGGCAGCAGTCATCGCTACATCTGCTATTTTCTGTCATGATAGGCTATGGCAGATACTTAAAGGAATAGTGGGTTAAGAGGTATTCTCGAGGAAAAGTTGCACAAGTTGTCTAGAGCAATGAATGGACAATAGACATTGCTAGAGAGGAGGCCGTAGTTTCTCATATATGCAGGAGATAAGCAGAGAAGTAGAATGGATCTTGTGAAGGTAGGACATCTCAATTGTTTTCATTTCCCCTGATTTTCCCAAAGCCACAAGAAGGCTTAGCAGAAAAGAGATATGGCTCACTACTGTATAATTTTTCTCTGTTCCTTTTCCCCTTGATTTATCCATATTTAGCGTTTAAGATTGACCACTTCCTTGAAATTCACTCTTGGCTCGTAGGGCATTATATTATCCTAGTTTTCTCAGTACCATTAGAGACCCTTTCTCTTTCTACTCTCTTCTTATTGAGTGTAAAATGTCCCATCCACAGGCTGTGGCTTAGGGGCAGAATGGACTCTTTCCGGTGAAAAGTATTTAGTTATAATGGAATAAATATATTGTTTCCATTATACATCATTAACATTATAATTACAGTTAAAAACCAGTTACAATTTTTTGAACCATAGTTTGCTTTTAACTAGTGAAATTAGTATTTCCTGCTTAGGAGAAGGAACTAAGTATTATGAAAAATAGTACAGAGCTTCCACATTAGTGAACAAATAGAGTTTTGGGGAGGGTGGCATGCTCAGAGAGCGTGGATGCTCTGTGCCACTTCCCACATACCTTGCCCTATACATCTCTTCCCTCTGGCTGAGTTATATCCTTCTATAATAAACTGATAATATATTTGTTTTCCTTGCTGTCTAAAAAACCCAACAAAGTTCTAGAACAAGCCACACAAACCTTGAGAGGTTTGCTGAGTTCCAACGATGTTCCTTTACCAGATTACGCACAAGACTTAAATGTCATTGAAGAAGTGATTTGAATGATGTTACGGATCATCAGTTCCTGCCTGACAAATTCTCTTCACCACAATCCAAACTTGGTATATGCACTGCTTTACAAATGAGATGTCTTTGAACAATTTCAAACTCACCCTTCATTCCAGGAGGTAATGCAAAATATTGATCTGGTAAGCACCTTCTTTAGCTCAAGGTTGCTACAAGCTGGAGCTAAGCTGTCAGTGAATGGGTCCTGGAAATCATCAAGCAAGGGGTTGTTGCACTGCCCAAAGACAGGCCGAAGAAGTTTCCAGAACTGAAATTCAGATACATGGAAGAAGAGCAGCAGCCCTTCTGTACACAGATTGCCTGGTGTATCTTCTGTTAAAGAGGATCACACCAGTGTGTTTCTCTTGCACACTTTGATTTGGAGAATTGGTGCCAGTTGGCAATAGATCACTCAGATTGTAGTGCAAAAATGGGGGGTAAGTAGGGGATATATAACAATAATAAATGTAAAAACCCGCTTTAAAAAAACCTGTTTATTTAAAACTAAATTAAACAGATACAAAGGAATATTTATCTTGAATAGAACCCGAGGCAGGGATTAAGTGCTGATGTTTTATCTGTGAGGTGCAGTCTGAGGGCATCAACTCAGTGAGGGAAAGGAAAAGAGAAGTTTCAGATGGCAAGTAATACAAGGAGAGGTAATGTATTCTGCTCGTCACTGCTGCATGGTGAGCCTTGAAGAGACACAGCTAGTCAGCAGGTAGGAGTGTTCAGTCATTGGGGAAGTCTCTGGACAAACCATATGGAGAAACTGTGCCTTGGAGCAGTTTGTGGGAGGGAGAAGGAGGAGATTCTCTCTCCTATCTCTCTCTCTCTCTCTTTTTTTAGATGTTTTAGGATTTTTATGTCCTTCACATAATCAACATAAAATATTGACAATGGATAAACAATAGGGGAAAAGACTCTTCAGCAAATATCTTCTGGAACTCACAGCATCATTGGTCAAACACTATAAAAAGAACAGTCAAGTGAACAAAGGATAAGGGAGTTTAACAGGGACTTTTAGTTCCAAATGGCATAACTATAAAATAAAGAACCAACCAACCAACCTTCTCTTCTACCCAGTGAAAGGACAGCAAAAGTAAAGCAGAGAACTTCTTTTGTGAAGCAGCTTAAAAAGATGGGGAGTAGGGCCAGCCCTGGTGGCCTAGTGGTTAAGTTGGTGCACTGTGCTTCCACAGCCTGGGTTTGGTTCCCAGGTGCAGACCTACACCACTTGTCTGTCAGTGGCCATGCTGTGGTAGTGTCTGGCACATTGGCAGCAGATGTTAGCTCAGGGTGAATCTTCCTCAGCAAAAAAAAAAAAAAAAGAAAGAAAGAAAGAAAGAAAGAAAGAAAGAAAAGAAAAAGATGGGAAGGATGGGAGCCACAATTGTTGCTAATGTAGTGCTGTAACACACAAAGTCAAGAATTCTAACAAATTCTAAAAGTTTCTAAGTGTATTACTGAGAACTGTATTATTAGAAATATAAATGTATAGAGATATATAAACTATTCAGTATTAAAAACAGACCCTGCTATATAAACATATAGTATGTCACTTTTATCTCTTTATGAGACTAACAGTATAAAGAAAGATTTCAGTTTGTCCTTTAGCCTGGAACTCCTAAACTCACCACATGGTCAACGTTGACCTGAATTAACAGCTGAATGGGAGATCCCATTGCTGTCATTTTGGAAAGGATCAAGATTCAGCACCTAGAGGACCCCACTTACCCTCCATGTTGTGTCTGTGTGTCTCCAGAGACAATTAACTGAAATTTGCATAATTGAAGTCCACAGACAAGTTTGAATACTGAGATCTAGCTAGAAAAAGTAGCAGCAAAGACAACATAAGCTGAAATTTGTTAGAAAAGCCAGAGGAAGATTTTGTATTTTTTTTACTTTATTATTATTATTTTTTTTAGGAAGATTAGCCCTGAGCTAATTACTGCCAATCCTCCTCTTTTTGCTGAGGAAGCCTGTCCCTGAGCCAACATCTGTGCCCATCTTCGTCTACTTCATACATGGTACGCCTACCACAGCATGGCTTTTGTCAGGTGGTGCCATGTCCGTACCTGGGATCCAAACCCACGAACCCCGGGCTGCCAAGAAGCAGAATGTGCAAACTTAACCACTGTACCATCCGGCCGACCCAGAGCAAGATTTTTTAAATGCTTCCAGTTCAAGTCAGAATTAAGGTGTCCATTAAGTCCCACCAGCTTTGCAAATGTTTTGTTGTCATTCTTTGAAAAAAGAAGAATCTAGAATAAACATTTCATTCTAGAGAAATACTGTATTTGTTACGTTTTTGTAGCCATTCCCAAATTACTTTAAATTTTGTACATTGTTCAAAGGCAGAGTATGTGTTGGTTAGGATGTGTTCATAGCTGATGCATCTCCAAAGAATTTTTCATGAAGGCTGCCAGATTCTGAAGATCTTTGATCCCGTAAGCATTGTACAGAGAGGCCCAATGCCTCCCACAGACCCAAAGTTCAAGAGCTTTATCTAGAAATCTTTTTATCTAAAGCATCGTCTCCTTTGGCATTGCCAATGCAGAATGTTGTTTCTATTCATCTTGTTTCTGTTCTGGGGTCCACTGGATATACATAGAATCCTTGAGAATTATCAAAAATATTATAAATCGAGGGCGGCCTGGTGGCGCAGCAGTTAAGTTCCCACGTTCCACTTCGGCGGCCCAGGGTTCGCCGGTTCAGATCCTGGGTGAGGATGTGGCACCACTTGGCATGCCATGCTGTGGTAGGTGTCCCACATATAAAGGAGAGGAAGATGGGCATGGATGTTAGCTCAGGGCCAGTCTTCCTCAGCAAAAGAGGAGGATTGGCAGCAGATGTTAGCTCAGGGCTAATCTTCCTCAAAAAAAAAAAAAAAAATATATATATATATCTATCATAAATCATTTGAGCTTTAATGGAGCTAAGGATCTCCATGGCTGCTGCACCAACATTATTCTTAATCCACTTCAGGACCAAGCCCATGACATAGATGCTGAAACACAGAGGTATGCTGTACAAGGAGTTGTTTCCAGCCAGTGCTTTGTATTCCAGGACCAAGGGGTACTCTCTGAGGGCGAACCCCAGCAGGTCATCTCAGATGATCACCTCTGTGACTCTGGCAGAGCCAACGTTCTTCTGGGCACCAGCAAAAATCACACCAAACTTGGAAACGTCCACTGGCTTAAATAAGAAATTTGAGGACATATTGCAAACCACCCTGCTTCCTTGATTCAGGTATAAAGTCCAAATCCACTCTGTGCGCAGTCTCATTTGTGCAGTAACACACATAGGAGGCATCTGGATTGAGGTTCCAGGGTCTTGGATCTGGAATTTTTATGTAACTCCAAAGTTTAGTTCAGTCATAGTCCCAAACTTCTAGGCTTCTTCTGTGGCTTTAGCTGACCAAGCTACTGTCACCACATAATTGGCACACCTTCCTGCTTTCAGGCCAATCATGTTTAAGGGGACAGCACTAAAGTGGCCCAACCCACCTCTTTGCACAAGAATCACCTTGTTGTTGTCTGGAACGGCTAAGAATTCCCACACAAGATTCTCTGTATTAATAATCTTAGCGAAAGCTGATGGCCTGTGGCTCATTTAAAGAACACTAATGCCATCTCCTTGCAGTCTAATAATTCTTTTTGTATCTCTAACAAAACTGAGTGTGGCAGCCTGACAGCCAGGGCCAAAATTGCTGCCTGCCTCTGGCTGTCCACTATGCGTCCCTAGCAGTGTGGGCCAAGCGGCCAGAAAGGACAGATCCCAGGGTAGCGTGTGTCTCTCTCCTCTTTTTTTTTTCCCCAAAATACTTTATTGTAGTTTTTAATTTTTTTTGAGGAAGATTAGCCCTGAGCTAACTGCTGCCAATCCTCCTCTTTTTGCTGAGGAAGACTGGCCCTGAGCTAACATCCATGCCCATCTTCCTCTCCTTTATATGTGGGACGCCTACCACAGCATGGCTTGCCAAGTGGTGCCACGTCCACACCCAGGATCCGAACCTACGAACCTCAGGCTGCCAAAGCGGAATGTGTGCACTTAACCGCTGTGCCACAGGGCCAGCCCCTCTCTTTTCTCTTATTTCCCACTGGTCAGAGGTTTCCCCACACGGAGTTGACTCCTCCATCATTCCAGATTGCATCATCCAGTACCTTTGGTGGCTGCTTAGGAAATCAAATCCCTTGCCTGTGAAGTGTGGAACTTTATTGAAGTGTGAAAGTGGAGGAAAAAGCCAGAAACTAGGGGCATGTTGCTGGCTGCCCCAGATGTTCAGTGGCAGACTGGAAATAGGGCCTGGCACTCCCCTAGAAAATGACTGATTTATCTCCAAATAGGAGAACTGTGAAGGCCCGAGTGACGTTGGTTAGCAGCAGTAGCAGCTGAGGTGGAGGACGCAGCCATCACTCATACTTTGCCATTGTCCTGCCTGAAATGAGCAGTGCTGCCTGTACAAGATAAGCCTCTTCCATTGAAGAGCTGCACATAATAGCAACTGACTGGCTAATTAGTTTAAGCAAAAATAATTTTTGAAGTTATGAAAAAGCTCTTAGGATGGAAGGGAAGGCTGGGGAACCAGATTTATAAATAGAAATCAGGCAGTTCTAGAGTAGTAAGAGCAGAACCTGCCCCAAAGTCTCTTCCACTAGTGCTGCTGAAAAACTATGATCATTGCAATTTGCTTGCATCATTCTGCTTAAGATTCAAATTCCCAGGACAAAGAGTCTGGTTGGGCAATCTTGAGTCAAATGCCCAGCCTCTTGGGTGATAAGGAATCTCTAAGGGCCGGGATTACTGTCTCATCAAGTCTACATACAACCGGGAGCGAAATACTCCAAAAGGAAAACTGGGTTACTGTTTAAAAGGGGAAACTAATGCTGTGTTGTTTAACAAAAGGTCCATTATAATTCACCTTGATGGCTGTTCAGCATCCAAACTATGTTCTTCCCATACATATATTTTCAAAAATACTACTCCCTAACAGAACGCAGTTATTCCTTATAAAATAAAAAATTCTCACCCCTTCCTCAGAAGGAGATAACTCAATGTCTCATTACTTAGTGCATCAAAATCTAAGTCAAGGATGTCTGGGTGATGTAAATTTTTGCTGTAGCTCCAGCTCAAATTTTTTAGATCAAGTCCCTGGAAGCAGAGCCTGAGCCAGGGATTCTTGTGCAAGTGATTCCGTGGGGAAACGCTCTCAGGTGAAAGGGAGTGAGGGAAGCAGGACAGGGCAGGGAATTAGTCAAGCCATGATTTGGCCTTAGCTGGAGATTAGGGTAGCCTGACCCTACAGATTTCTGGATCTGAACTGTACACAGAATTGGTGTCAGTTTAAGACACAGTATGAATAAACGAGCTAGATAAAAAGGCTACCTGATCTGCCAAAATGAAGGCCTCTACCCAACTGGGGCCACCTCCACCTAGAACTTACGGTTTGGTAGTATTAGCCTTACCTCCTCTGCTTTAGTGGGGACTTCCAGAGCCCCCAAATTCCCATATGCTCTGTTTCTCATAAGTTCCCTCTGATGGTAGAAAAAACATAAACTTGCCAAGTAAAACTAAGTTGGTTTCTTCCACTTTCAAATGGTCTAATTTAAGGGAAATATTTATTCAGTTAACTTAAAGGTCAGACCTCTTATTAGGGCTGTTTTCTCTAAAAGGTCTTTCTTCCACCTTTCCAAGACCTTCCAAGGTCTTTTGGATGCAGAGTTTAGGTCTTCTGGTTATGAGAGGAAGGGGCCTATGCCAGCAAGCTGTCTCTAATCTCTACCTGAGCCGTCGTTTGTCTGTCTGGTGTCTGAATTTCGGGTCCGGCTCTCCCCATAGTTACCAGTGAATGACCAAAGCTAGTATAATGGGTGGTCTGGCTTCTCAGCACTCAGCCCAGTGGTCTTCCTTGACTAACTTCATCTCGCTTTGCTTTTCATTGGTGTTCACAGTCCTTTGGGATCCTGCTGGCTCCATCCAGCCCCCGGCTTATAGCTCCTGCTGTGCAGTAACCACCCCCTTAATGGTGGTGACCCCATGGCAAGCCCATTAGCACTCAACTGGTGTCCATCTTATACCATATGGGAATCAAAGGAATTCTGTGGAGTGTGTATAAAAATCTCAGGGTCTCTCTTTGCCAAAACACAATATGCCTCAATTTCTGCTGTGCTTTACTAGCCCATGTGGTCATAGGGACACTTTGCAAGGTTCCAACTAGAAGTGAGGCTTGAGCCTTGTTTCTCTTCTTCTGGTTTCCTATTCAACCTATCTAGAGTTCCTGCTCTCACTAATCATCCCCCGCTTGCCCTGCCCCAGGCTGAACCCGAGGTAGGTCTCTGAGGGACCTGGCTGGCACCTTCTACTCTACTCTGTTCCTGCCAAATCTCTCTCTTTACTATCAAAATGACTTCTCCCCATTTTGGACTGATAAACAGCTGTCATCTCCTTTCTCCCCCTACCCTACAGACTTTTGTTCTAGATGTACTGGCCCTTCCCTTCTGTGAGGCTGTCCTTAAAGGTAGAAAGCCTCCAGGGAATCAAGGGGTATAGGGGATAGGATGACCAAAAGGGAAAAATATTTCTCAAAGGATTTCAACAGGTCTAAGGTATTGGTGACCATACCTTTCATTTCCCTCACAATTACACGTCTAGGGATTACAGATCTGAGTTTGGGGTGCAGGGAGAAATGGGGGGAGAGCTGTTGAGTAAGACAGGAAATCCTTATGGGTTCTGACAAAAAATGAGGTGAAAGCTAGAAAGGTTCGAAGTCATAGGATAGCTGGTTTGATTATCAGTTTACCCCAACTCTGTTGCTAGTGCCTCTTGCTTAGTTGGCACACAGGGGAACCCTAACCCGACAACACATTTGCACTTTACATTTTTCAATGTGTATTTGCAAATTCCACCACCTCCACTCAGCAGATTAGCTCCTCATTTTAAATAAAGACAAATGTACAACTGTCTGAGCTTTAACTTTCCTGGTATCCTGTTCTGTTCTTTTCCTCGGGTCAGCTTTCTTTCCTGACCACAAGGGCTGAGGCCTGAGTTGGGCAAATGATATCCATCCATCTGTGTACACAAGTTCTGATGTCTTTATTTTTTCCTCTAAGAGGAGCAGAGGCACAAGTTTAACTCTACAGTGTTGTTTCAAACATGCCTATGAACGTGTATACATAAGACACATGTACACACATGTATGTTGGTCTGTCTTAAACACATCTCACAGTACTATGAGGTTTCATTAGTTTGTTGTAATTATTGGACTGTTTCTCCAAATAGACTGTTTTTGCTAACCACTGCAGCCTCAGGGCCTACCATTGTCCCTGTACACATCGACAACTAAATATGTGTTTGATGAGTTAATGAAAAGATACGGAAACATATTTGTGCTTTTTATTGTCTGCTGCTATATTACAACTATTAACTCGAAGAATTTGGTAATATGAAGATTCCTGGTACCTCTCTATAGAGATTGTAATTCCGTAGAGCAGAGGTATAGTTCAGAAATGTACATGTTTAACCAGCACTGTTGATTTTGAAGGTGGTCCTAGAACAGTTTGAGAAACACCACCAAGTGTGCTTTCCAAAAAGTTCAGTGCCACCATCAAGAAATTGGGTTTCACTTCAAACTTTCAGCAGTGGGCAAACTTTAATAATAAATAGGGTATGTAAAATAGTATTTAAGGTTGACTTTATTTACATTTAACCACTCTCAAGATTGAATCTCTTTCCAGTGAAAGTTGTGATGGCACTGAACATTTAACACATCCAAGCTCATGGACGGAAGTTTCCACTGGTCTAAAAACTTAAAATACAGACCTCTATCTAGCAGCAATCTTAAGCAAATCACAACTTGTCATCTATTTCTGGAACAGTAATTCTATTTTGTGTACTAACAACACAAGGTATTGTTAAGACAAACCACTGAAATGATTTTTAAGGGAAAAATTCCTATGTCCATTTTTCTAAAAGGTTCAGTCTCTATGGAACCCCACTGGTACCAGTGATCAAAGATTTAGGATTAACTATTGGACCATTCAATAAAATTAAAGCATTTTAGATTGTAGTCTTTTTTTTTGAGGAAGATTAGCCCTGAGCTAACATGTGCTGCCAATCCTCCTTTTTGCTGAGGAAGACTGGCCCTGGGCTAACATCCGTGCCCATCTTCCTCTCCTTTATATGTGGGACGCCTACCACAGCATGGCATGCCAAGCGGTGCCACGTCCCCACCCAGGATTTGAACCGGCAAACCCCGGGCTGCCGAAGTGGAACGTGGGAACTTTACTGCTGCGCCCCCCAGCTTGGCCCCTATAGTCTCTTTAAAAAGGAGAACTACTGTATTAAAAATTTGAATAGTAGGGAAGTTTTAAATTCTTCATTCCTGAAACTGTAGTACAACTGGTTTCCAACACATCTGTTGGCATGTTGGCAATAACTTTCAAAGTTTAGCTGAACACATTTTTGAAACCTTACTTTTAAATTTTAAAGCTTCACTAAACCAGCATGTTATTAGTTGCTAAAAAATTGGCTCAATGTGCCACTTATGTTTAGTGAGTTTTAAGCTTGTTTACCCCATCACTTTGAGAATCTTACTTCCAGCCCATGTTCAAACACCATGCAAAAGGCCTCCCTCTTTCAAAGTTACCTAATTTATCAGTGCCAGATATTCTCCAATCTCCATTTAATCTTCAGTAGGTTCATATGTTCAAGATCTCAATTACTTATAAAAGCAAAAATGAGCACTTTCAGGCAATAGTCCATGTATTTACATTAACTAACTTTTAAACAGCCAATGACAACTTTGAAAGCCAGTGTTCTCTCCAGGGATGCTTCCCTCCATAGGAATAACAATTTGACTGAAATGTCATTACTGCTAATTTTTCTCTAGGGAAAGGGCTCACTTCCAACACAAGTAGTCTATACTACCCTAAGCAGCCCCAACTCTCCCATACTTAAAATACCCAAAAGGGAAACTAGGTAACACCTGTGTGGCAATTGCGCCTAACTTCACCTCTAGGGAAACCATACCACATCTAACATTCACTAGTTTTAAGCCATATTGTGACACCCTTAATCTCTAAGAGAACACTCAATTGCCCTCCTCAAACTAAAAGGGGAGTGCCACCGAAATTCTAATAGCCTCAAATAGAATATCTGGATGTACTACTTATATATATATCTCCAGGCAAACCGCCCACTTTAGATTCTTCTATTATACATGTCTCTCCTAAATTTAAAAGCAGAACTGCATCCACGAATCCTTTTCCATGTAACTGTTGAGTTGTTCTAATGCTTTCTGAACATGTGGGGGCTAAGAGGTAGTATTTTAGGGATTCATAAGCCAGGAGCCACACCCCAGTTATTTTACATCATACGTATTTTCAAACATCAAACGAGCTATCTTAAAGGTAGAAACTTAGACTCACTCAAATTTATCATATGTAATATGAGAACAGGAAGACTTCGTAGAATTAGATGACTCAGCTCTTGTTATACTAGACTCCCCTTTAACAAATTAAGAACCTACTGCATTTTTATATTTACCACCCCTACCAGACTTCATTTATAAATGCTAGAAAAACACTTCACACGAAAAATACATAATTTAAGATTACTGTATTTCCTTACAAGAGGAACGTTTTAACAAATTTTACAGGTGTTCAACCAACCCTTGTTCAAATTGGGCACACATTGAATCTAGCATTATGGGTGTTTTATTTATTTGGAAGTGAACTTTTAACTATCAATACAAATGCCAAGATACTACACAAAACATCCACAGGAACTTTTTCATCTTTTTCTGAATTGTTCACAAACATTTCCTACATAATCCAACATACAACAGAGAAATGGTACATCTTTCTTTCAATTTGCATACAATGAAAAAACAAGAATATATATATATTTTACAAAGTTTAACTAATAGACACTAGCAGGCTGACAGTTTAAGTCTATAGGTGAGAAATTATCTAATAAAAAATAATGAGTTTCTTTTTAGCATCAGTCACTTCCATAACCAAGTATTATTCTGATTCATAAAACTTTTTGCCATTAGGCTTCTGGTACATACTTATACCGCTACGCAACTTGTAGTATTGCTCCCCACCTTGGTTCTTCTTCACAATTACTAACAGAAATCTGTTGCAAAGTAGGGGCCAGCATTTGCAAAAACAAACAAACAAAAAACCCCCAGCTTATTATAAGCATGAATGTGTATGACGGAATTTTTTCCCAAGCAATGGACTTTCAAACCATTAAGAAACCACCAGAAGTGAATTTGCCAAGCTATTTTGCCTACGTTCAAGAGATGCATTTATTTATATCCAACAGAGGAGCTGAAAATCAAACTTATTGTTTAGTTTGGGGAATTTAGTCATTTGAAAAATGACCATCTTAAAAAAAAAAATGACCACCAAAAATAGGTTCACTAAATTTATTTTAAAAATCATAAAACGTTTCTTACAAAAGAGCATTACATTCTGCACACTGCTCTGAATAGATGCCAGGGACATATGGACTACTGTTAACTTTTCCTCCCTGTCCCACCCCCTCCAAATGTTACAGTGACCACAATGCAAAGTGTTCACAATAATTACATGGGGGGAATTTCGTTTTAAACCACCAACAATGAACAAAAATTAAAATTCACTCACTCTGCTGCTGTTTCAAAATTTCAATGTTAGTTTTTGCACGCCCTTCCCCCCCCCACCCGGTTTGTAAGGAACTAAAACATTACATCTGGTGAACAGCAAAGATTTCACTACACCTCAAATGCAGAACACCTATGAAGCAGAGGAATGTTGGCTTTTTAAACAGAAGCAGATAAAAAAAAAAAGATGCAGGACTCCTTCAGTTCTTCACTAGTCTTAGAAAAACTTTCCAGAATACTGCTTCACACTATAAAAAAGAAAAAATATCTTGCATTAGAATCCTTCAACATCTGCATACTGCTTCACACTATAAAAGAAAAGAAAAAAAAGTACGAATTAGAATTTTTGTTCGTAACATCTTAATCAACATTAAGACAATTTCAATGCTAAATTAAAATGATAAACATGTCCATTACAATTAGAAAATAAGAGTACATTAGCAATTACAAATCAGAGCAATGTAAAATTCAAGAAAAATGATTAATAGTGAACCAGACATTAGTAGAGTAGAATTAAGAAAACGAAATCAAAAGTTGTTAATATTTGGTAGAAAAAGACAAAGAAATGCCAGTAAAGGTGTGAAATGCTGCATTTTACAGCACCAATCATTTGTCCTGTAGAGGCATGGCCTGTGCCATATGGCAGACTGTGATTTGTTGTCGATTTAGTTATCTACAAACAACAAAATCACTAGTCTTCCACACAGAACTAGACCAACATCCACTGAATCTTCTATATTTTCTACAGGCTCTGTATAATTTATAACAAGTAGTTTGGGCAGCAGTTTTCACCAGAGAAATAAGAAGTTTGCTTGGTTAAGGCTTCTTCCAGCAAGATTAGTATTGAATGTCTTCGTTTTTAGTAAGAAAGCAGGAGAAAATTAAAGCAAAGCTATTAGAATGTTTAGAAGTTAGGTCCCCAAAAGGTTGAGACACCATGGCTTCTAAAAGAAAAATCAACTGAGAAGAAAAGCTTTTTAAAGTTTTAGTATGTGTAGGCTAACATAAAGCTAAACCTAAACTTACCTGTTCTGCAGCAAATACTGTGCATTCTGTATCTGGTCCTGTGTTCCTGTAATGGTAATGATCCGATCTTCCGACCCTTCTAAAGGCTCATCAATTTTGATCGAAGCTCCTGACTCATGACGAATTTGTTTAATCCGCTGACCACCTTTGCCGATAATAGATCCAGCCAACTGAAAAGATTTTTAAAAACAAGTGCTTACAACATACTTTAAAAGAGATTGTATTACCTGTATTTTCAATAACCATCAAACAACTATATGAACTTTGTATAGTTAGTTGTTATTTTATTTATTTAATGCCCCTAACTAGTTAAGGTTTGGACCATAATTTAGTTACACTATACATCAATGTTTCCTTTTACAAATCAATCAAGGGCTCAAAACCCTCTTCTTTTAATAGTATGAAACATCACTTGACAAGACTCAAACTGGAGAATGACACCTCACTGAAATTGTTAAAACAACTTTAACCCTAAAACCAAATTACTATTTTTATTGAAACCTTTTAATCATAAGTCACGAAACTTAAAGAAAATGGTTCATTAAATGTTCTTTGTAATATTAAAGATACTTACATCTTTGGGAATAGTTACTTGTGTAGTAATAATAGGTCCACCAAGATCACCATATGAGCCACGACCCCCTGCATAGGAATAATCTGATTTAAATAATGAGCATTAAGTTCATTTAAGAAGCATGAAATAATGTTTGATTTCACAAAGGAGAAAACTTACCATATCCGGAGCCACCCTAAAAATGAAAAGGAAAAATAGAAAATTACTTTGCCTTCAAAACTACGCTTTAGGTATTTTTATATTCCTAAAATTCCTCAAGTTTAGAAAACTAAAGTCCACCCAAATCCTCCCTAATAATCTTCAGAAGACAATTGTTGGGGGAGGAAATCACTCAGGTACACAGCATTCAAAGATTCAAAAATATTACACGCGGGCAAATAAAACACTTAATGGTGAGTAAGCAAGCACCTTAAAATTATTACTGATACAAACACACAAACATCCATGATACTCAACCTGTGGTTCATAAGCCATCTGCCATTCTGATGGGCTCCATGTATCTATTGCAGAGTCCCAAGTTTCATCAGCACTGAAACCAACCTGTGTTAGACACAGAACTATTAACATGAATCTGTACTATATTTGTCACAGAGCTACTGTTTTTTTATATGCCCAATTTCTACTTCATGTCACTAAAATATGTAAATCGGCAGCAATCACATTATTTTGGGGGAACAAAAAGGGTTCAACAAAGTGTTAATATTCCAGCAAACTGAAATGATGATTTAAAGCAGCTAGAAAAAAGTCCATTTGTAAGACGAGCTGTTCTCAATGAACGATAAACTTCAACAAAATGTTACCTACCGGACAGTTTAAGACCCCTTACAGCCCTCATACATACACAAACGATAAACAAAAGTTCTTACCATGCCATCATAACGGTCTCCAGGTCTTCCTCTTCTGTCATAGGCCATTAGATCTCTGCAAGTATACAGTACTACTTGTAACCTCAGCTTGTTTACATGTCACACACATCAAATAAAAATCTACCCTATCTACCTGCAAAGTCTTGCATCTTATATGTTAACAATGCTTGGATGAAAGAAACTCACCCTCCTCTAGGCGGTGGTGGTGGAGGAAGAGGAAGATTCCGAGCTCTGCTACCACCCCGGCCACCTCGTCCAGGAGGAGGAGGAGGAGGTCCTCGACGAGGGCTCATATCATCATAATCTCTTCTAGACGGAGGCATGGGACGCCCACCCCGACCGGGAGGCATTCTGTCAAAACCACCTCTTCCCCTCATGGGAAATCCAACTGGACGTCCACGGCGGTCATCAAACATCATTGTAAAACCACCATAATCATAGGTTTCATCATAAAAATTGGGATCGTAAGGCTGTGCACGTCCTTTGATGGGAGACTAAAACAACAACATACCCAACGTTACAGACTGAAGAAAAAGAACCTTCTTTTAATAAACAAAAACATTTCAACTCCTTTGTTTCTCCTGGGAGATACTTGAGACAGGGATTGGAATATATGCACAGATAATAGCAGGAAGCAAGTGATTAAAAAAAAAAAAACAGCATTTTTGATGAGTCCTAAACAGTGAGTTTTACTGCTGGGGGCGGGTAGCAGCTTGGTTTTACTCTTAGATCTTAGGGAAGAGACTATGAATGCCTTTCACATTTCATGATAAGGTCTACGAAGAAATTAACTATCGTGAGGGCTGAGAGGATCAGTATCTTGGGTAAGCCTGTAACCCATGAGGCACATCAGTTGAAAGTTGTGCAATGTAGTACTATAGAGGAAGGCTAGGAACTTCATTCAAAGGATGAAAGGCTATAAAAATCTCACCAGTAATCGTTATGACCACTCTCCAAGACTACTGCTAAAACAGAGTGATAGGCAATTGCTAAGGAAAGGACAAGTGAAAGCCATTTGTCTAAACATTCTGAAACTACTTTTGAGTAACATACATATTTCTGTTTCATGAGATTAAAAGTAAATAAGGCATTACAACGGTACCTCCGATATAAGATCAAGGATGATCTTTATGCACTCTACAACCCTATCAGGTTTTCCTCCAATAAGAACGACTCTGTCAGTGGAATGAGGACAGCATTCCTGGAAAAGCTTGATTGTTGTCTGAGTGTTCTGTAATAAGTTTACAAAAGAAAAAAATAGTTAACAGAAGAAGAAAAAAAAGAAATGCACTAAAAGTAGGTTTCCTAGGTTCAAACGAAATTTACATTTGTACTGAGTAAAAATTACTCCCTCAATATGAAAATCTGGTTAGCAACGCCAGGACTTTGCATTGGCATAGGAATTTTGACAAAGTAACTTGAAAGTAACTTGTCTAGCACAGCTAGGCCTTTTTGGTGTATTTTAATAGCTAACTAGATACTAGAAACTAAATAAATACAGAAGTGATGGTGAACTAAAGGAACTCAAAAGGGGGAGTGAGAAGCCCACTGAACTAAGTCTATATGAAAAACCATTTTCCAGTAATACGGCAGAAGAAAACAAAACAGTGCCTCACCTCTCGAAGTTCTTTGATTTTAGCACCTTTGACCCCAATAATTCCTCCTGCCAGACTCTGATGAATCAACAGTCTCAACTCGCAGTCAAAGTCGCTTCCTTTATAGTGTTGGTACTGCAGAGAGAGTTGTAAAATTTTAGTCCCAAATCAAGGATTGTCCAATCATACACACTTATCTGCTATAAGCATAACAATATACTGTTGCAGTGAGCAACCTGAATTTATATTTTAATAACTTTACCAGTTATGTGCTTATTATCCTCAATAGCCAGGCCCAAAAAGGACATTCTGCACCACCTTAAAAAACTATTTTATTTTCAGGTCCTGCAACACCATACCCACACTGCAGCCATTTAGCATGTCGCTGTTACCACAAAATTATTATTAACATTCAAATAACACCATAATAAAAATGACTGCAAAGCACTTTGCAAATGTAGTTAATTCCCACTGCAGCATGGAGCAGGGTCAACAGTGAGTTGTAAGACCATTCATTTATCATGTTTTTAAGCCTTTTTCTATAGAGACGGGAAAAGCACACTATGTTAAAAACAAAATTGATCCTATGGGCCAGGCTCCATACTTCAGTGGGGTTCAATGGCACTATGACATACATTTAAGCATTCCACAGCATCAGATTCGAGCGGGAGCTGGCTGGTTGCAGTGGGTGATGGCAACTGCAGGCCCTGAAAGTAGAAAAATAAGAGTAATAGGTTAAGTGTCTAGTGTGATCAGGCTATTGTCGCATATATTGGTAAAGCTACTACAACATATTTCACATCTATGTTATTAAATATTGAGAAACTGCTTATCTGTACTAAGAATCAATTTACAATGCTTTTCTCCCTATACACACCTAGTAAATAAATTACATAGAACTTTAAAATCCTCAAACTACATCAAATAGTCCTTTCTAACATAGTCCCATAATCAATATTCTAAGTTAAGAAACACCTCTCTAAAACTAAAGCCCATAAAAGACATGCTAAACTCATGAAAGTACCCGACCACAGGTAGTTCGTATTTACTCTGGAGTGGCCAGACTACATTTTTAAACAAATAACGTGGGTACAGTAAACCTGCACATTATGCAGCAGGTTTTAAGATACTACTGCCACAAACTGTTATATTCAATCTCCCTACTGCCCCCCATGCCCCAGTAAAACATCCTTTAAACATTCCCCCCTCAATTAGCAAATACATAAAAAAAAAATGAGCCTACCTCTTCCAAGGTAGGGATGATTTTCTTCAGAATTTCTCCAATTGTTTCAATATCAGCACTGATACTCAATATGCTGTCAAACATCACAAATACCAGATAGTACAAAAAAGGTGGAAAAGAAAAATGAGTTTTGTGTTCATAACCAATAGTCATACAAACTTTTACAGAGAAGTAACATACAACTATTTAATACTCCCCATTTAAAGTAGCCTATTTACAGATTTTTCACATGCATTTTGTTTTATGCCCAATACAGACATGATAACAATATTAGGAGACTTGCAGAGAGACAGAGAGAATGGGCTCTTGGAAGGGCTCAGATTAAGTGGGCAATAAATTGACCAGAACTGAAGCAGAGTCGAATATTTATGTTCCCCGCCACCACTAAGTTAATTAAGGATACCCTCGCTGTTACATTGGTAAACTGGCACACCTTCTCTTAGGCAAAGTGGGGGGATATGCAAGTGGTGAACATTGTACTTGGAGTAAGGTTATGGATACCAGTTAGAAATTAGATCACTAATGGGCTCTGCAAGAAAACAAATACAAATGCGAGACAAAACAAAGACAACACAAATGAGAAGTGAAGGAAAGTGAACCAGAGTTAGCATTTCATCAGAAAAAATTATGAACAGGCAATGTTGGGAAGCAAGGTGGGCCACAAAGACAGAGCGAGAGACTATTTTGGTAACAATTTGATTTACAATGCAGCAAATATGCAACACTTGAAGCTGTGCTCCTTCCATCGAAATAAAATTAGTGGATCGTTTGGGTGGGCAACTCACGGTAAAAGTTCAGTGACAAAAAGACTTAATGGGGAAAATAAGACAGAAACTTGAAAAACAATACACCGTCTAAAGGGGATACTATTTAATTATATAAAAGGCAGGTAATAAAATACATTTCTCTCTTTCTAATCAGGCAGTGAGGCATAAACTGTTGGGACATACCGCTCGGGGCCACTGCTGTCTGGGACTGAAACACTGGCATTGTACTGCATTGGTCATTGGCGTTCGTGGATGTTGGCATTGGGCATGGGCATTCAATCAGAAGTTGTCAAGTATGGTACCCGTTTGGCAACGAGCACATTTTTGGGCATAGCCAACCAGGGTTTTCACATGGGCGTTCAGGGGCGGATGGGCCAACGTCATGGTGGGCAACGCAGGGGTAAGTCGATCCAGTACATGGGCAACGGAGATATATGGCCAAAAAAACAAGGAGAGGGAAAAGGGGGAAAAGCAATAAATTTTAATTTAATACAAACTATACTCATACTCTCAATTAATGAAACAAGCTTAAGTTGTTCTGAAGACTAACACAATAATGGACTTCTCTACATCTGACTGTGGCTTAACATTTAAGGACCTTAAATGATGGTTCCAGCTATTTCTTTTTAAACAAACGATGTTTCAGTAGCAGGCTGGCTCATGAGGGTAGACACAAAACCTGTCATGACTCAGTTTTCTGAAATTCTTGAGGAAATGGGGAAATTAATAACCCAGATAATTATACAGAACATCTGGATTAGAGAAGAGAGGTTTATAAAAGACAAAACAAAAATTCTCACACCACCAAAAACCCTAACTCTTAAAAGACTAGTTTGGTTTCCTGGAGGTTTAAAATGCATTCCTAGATCCTAACAGGCAAGTAAAATTTTAAACAAATTTTCAAGTTCAGTTTACAGTAATCAAGAGGAACATACAAAGATCTGCGACCAAGAGAGAAATGAAATACTATCAAATAAGTACTCAACACAAAGTTATTGTTTGCCTCAACTTTAGCACGAAAATGTTAAAGAGTGTGAACACTATGAGAAAAAAATTTAGGAATTTTGGTGTAGCCAAGTCCTAGAAATATGCTCACCTCCGCTGATATTAACATTTAATGTGTCTAATCACAAGAGTCAACCCACTATAAAATATGAAGATTCAAACAAATCTGCATTGAGAATTTCCCAGTTTTAAGATTAAGTCCCTACTCTATTCTTTACCCATATTTAAATCATGCAACCTCAACATTAATTTCTTCGTGCTCCATGTGCAAGTGTTAAAGAACAGATGGGTGATTTTTTTTTTTAAGAAAAAAAAGCAAATAAAAATTTCTGGGTTTTATCAGCCACCTGCAATGGTTTTCAGTAATACTATAACTAAATCAAACACATGGGAAATGGTGCAATTAGGGTTTTTACGGTTATTTCCAATTAAGGTGTTATCTTGAAGTGAATAATTTGGTGGAAAGTTATTAGAAAGTGAAGAGGTTTAATATAGAACCCTCCCCCCAACTCAATCCGGGCTTTGTAACAAATCAGGAATGACAAACCTCGAAATCATCTACGCAACCGATTATTACAAATGGCTTGTATCTAGACTATTAAATGATTTCTATGATGCAAATCTTTAAATTTCTACAAACACATCAACTGAAGCTGCTTGTGTAGTAGTTTAAACTCTAATACTTACGTCGGTACGGAGAGCCTTAATATTCTTGCCTCCTTTTCCAATCACTGCCCCAGCATTCTGGAGAAGACAAAAAGACAAGAAACTTGTTTTGTCTTTTTCTCAAATTGTGTCTTCATATGCTCTCAAGCTTTAACAACAAAAAAAATCTCTAACCTCTGTTACAGGACTGAAAATCTATTTGTGGATATCAAAACCATCAGGTTTAAAAAAACAAAACAAAACGCCTATTGCTTTGAGAACACCAAAGACAGAGCTTTGAAATATATTCAGAATGCCAAAAATACATTTAGTATACAACTTCAGCACTGGTTAATTTTACAGTACCCTTCTGTGAACAATCAATTTAAATATTAGCAGGTACTTTCACATTATGACATATGATATTAATCAAGCAAGCTGCCAACCAGGATGTTTTCTAATGAATCCACAATGTAATCAAGATATAATGGTTAATCCATTAATGCTTTAAGGACCACCCATACCCTTCTCCTAGTTTGACCTGTAGTGGCTCACTACAGTCATTTGTCACTTAAGCTCAGTGACAGAGATTCATTCTTAGAAATGTGTCATTAGGTGATTTCGTCTTTGTGTCAACATCAGTGTACTTACACCAATCTAAATGGTATAACCTACCACAAAAGTATATCTGGCACTAATAATTATACAAGACCACTTCCGTACACCTGGCCCATTGATGACTGAAATGTCATTCTACGGTGCTTGACTGTATACTAAGAACTTTCATTTTAATGTTAGCAGTTAACAAAGCCACCGTGGCCTACAAGTCTGTTTAGAAAAAGCCACACAAATCTATCATATTCTTCAACCTTTAAGGCTTTGAAGGCTTCCCAGAGAACCAGAACTTGATTTCTATGTAAGAAAGAACCACTTTCAAATTTTCAATAAAATTTATACCTTGCTCTGAAGCAGGATACGTAATTCAACCATCTCATCAGTGTTTCTAGATCTTTTAAAAGCTTGTTCCTCTTCCATATCTTCTGCTGGACGTTTACCTAGAAATTAAGTTTACATTTCAAACAGAGCACCAGCATCTCCAAGAAAAGGCACCTCTTTTTAATTACTTTAGTTCTAACACACAAGTTAAATTAGAGAAAACAACTCCATTCTGCTTTGAAAAGATTTGTTTCAAATCTGAAGAACTTTTAAGTGTGAATAAAAGCAGGTTCCCTTCCAATAACATTTTCTAATCACAAGATACTGTGACAAAATACTTCAAGGGGTTAGAAATTCCAAAATGCAAGGAAATATTTTAATATTTATTGGCTTTCTCTTTTTATCATCAGTTTACAGCTACCTATACAAACGGCTACTTTCAGTTCATTAAAAAAAGCCAACATGTTACTGACAGGGATCTCAGACTAAACACACAATTATAAAGTAATGATGAAATTAACAGAATGGAAAATACAAAATCGTTACAATTAAAATGTCCTCTCACCAAATTCACCATTAGTTTCCGTATTGGGGAAGGTTTCCTCTGGCTGTTCAGTTTCCATTTTCTTGTATTAAACGGACACACCAATCTGTTGAAAAACAAAGAGGCTAGTACATTTGGCTTATTGGGAAGTAAGCTATACATCTTGCCAAATATTAAAAAGAGCAAAGAAATGACTCTGCTTCTAGAACGTACCAGTTATTATATATCCTTGCAGAGCAGAACTGAAGCGTTCTGGGCGGGACCAACTGACACCCTAGCGCTGCAGTAGCCTATAAAAACCAACACAAATCAGTTTTGCTTTTTTGGTTGCTTATTACCGAATACTAATGAACACTGATCTGAACACAACAAATTAAACAGCTATTTCTAAAACCTGCTTCTTTGTTTTAGGGTCTTAAAGTTTCAAGTGATTGCCTTAACAAAATGCAAAGGACCATTTCCTATTCTTCGAAAAAAGAAAAACACATCTTTAGCCACTGGATCGAATTCCACCAGGGTAAATTTTCATTACATACAATAAATCCGTGTCCAGAGGCATATAAGGCATATAAGCCTACGAGTCTCAACTTTGTCAAATTTTTTCAAATTATGAAATTTTTCATAAATTTATGAAAGGACACACAAAATTAATTTTATATTGGAATTTTTTATCGCTTTTGGCTTTTTCATTCGTGACTTGAGAAATGCCATTCCCTGAAACTTCCCAAGTTTACAAACATACAGGCAAATTCAAGCCATATCCAAGAATCGGTCAATCTACTCAAGGGATAAATCTGAAAACCTGATATAGGTGCAGACCCAAAGTGCCAGTACTCGATTAAACAGAGCGAAGGGAGCCCTTGAAAACACTGACACCTTCACTAGCGGGTGAATTAATTAGACCAAAAAGGATACAACCTAACAACTATACCTCGAATACCCGACTGTTGCGGGACTGCAAACAGCCTTTTAGCTTCCCTCTCAAGACCAGCAAAAGGAGGCGACATGAGGCCCCTGCTAAAAGTTGGACAGCTAAACAGCCTAGAACTAAAAAAATCAAGGCAACATTTATGGATCCTTTTCCCAAAACGTTTGTCGATAAACCACTCTAAAGACGAACTGAAACACTACTCTTCCGGCCCATCGCCCAATTAAGCACTCAGTGTGGGAAGATTTGGATAAAGGAGTTTAAGGACAAACAGCAGGGCCTATTCGTAAGACAGCGTTGCCGCGACTCGTCCTGCAGGTCCTTCAGTCACCATTCCCCAGACCGCGAAAATCGCTAAGCAGGCTCGCGACCAACAGGGCGCAAACATGCCCGTCCCTCCCCTCGCCCGGTACCGGGATCGGCAACGGCCGGGCAACCGGAGCTGAAACAGCCAGACGCGAGCCGTGCAGCGCCGCACCGCTCCTCACCCGGATCCGACAGGAAATGGCGGCCCGCGTAATGGCGACTACGTGCGACTAGGCGGAGCCGAGCGCGGAGCCCCTCCCCCACCCACCACGCGGTCCCGAGCCCTCATCCCCCGCGCCCTCCCCCCACTGCGGGAGAGACAAAGCAACCGAGGCAGCCCCAACCGTTCCACCTCCCCCGCTCCAGCGCCAGACCCAGGCCGGGAGCGCCCGAGTGCGGCGGGACCCACACAAAGAGACAGCGGCGTCCTCCACGGCCTTCGGTGCCGCCCGCCGGCCCCTTCTCCTTCCTCCACAGGCGTCTGGGTCCCGAAACTACGAAACTACAGCTCCTCTGACAGTATATGCCTCGCGACTGCCCGAAGCCTCCAATATCACCAGGAGGACTGCGGATATACGCTCCGGGAAATGGCGGAGGTGGGGGAAGGGAAACCGGGCAACGTTCCCTCTCGGAGCACCGGCCAACCACCCAGCAGCCCCCAAACGCCTCCCTCAAGCGGAAAAATAGGTCTCCAACCCTCGACCCCACGCGCCGCTAGCCCAGCCCCGCTCCTCACCGCGCGAGGCCGCCGTCCCCAAGCCGCCGCACCGCCTCAGCCGGTCACAGCTAGACAGAGAACGAGCGCAGGCCCCCGCCGCCCTCCCCCGCCTCCTCGCACTCTCCTACCCCGCCGCCGTGCCGATTGGCTGCCCGGGCTTCAGCGGTGGCGCGAGGACGAAGCGATTGGCCCAAGGCCGCGTCAATCAAGGCGCCGGAGGAGGCGACGACCCGCCTCCCGCCGGCGCCTCCCTTTAGGCTCTAAGGCCGCTAAGGGCCCCGAGAAAAAACCGGGATTGGAAAAAGTTCACGCAGCCTTTAGGAAGGCCAAACCCGTGCCTGAATCCATAATACCCAAACCCCAACAACCCTAATTACCTATAGGCCGCAAATAAGCGGGACGCAGGCAAAACGTCGACGTTCGTGCCGCAGAGAAACAGAGGATAATGGCGTCTGCAGTGCTTTCGCCTGGAGCGCCCTCCTCCTTTCCCGTTCGCGCACTCACTAGTTGGGGGGAGGGGAAAAGACTATCGCGAGAACTAAAGGCCGTCTCGTTCACGCTCACAGGGAGGGGGCGGGAAAGGGGCGTTTTCGAGGCCCGAAGGAGTTTTTTGGGTTTGGAGGAGGGGCGTGAGCGCGCGGCAAATCGGGCGGGAAGAGGTAAAAAAAGGCTTAGGGCGCGCGCGGCCACGGTTCCTGTTCTCACAGCCGCGCGGCCCAGGAACCGCGGTTGCGTGGGGCGAAGACGGTCCCGCCCAGGTCGGTCTTAGGCCCAGATGAATGTCCCCGTTTCCACAGTCCGTACTCGCGTCTCCCTCCCTCCCTGGAACCCCCGCTCCCGCCTGGGCTGCCGGCTGCGGGGGAGCTGCGCGTCGGTAAGTGCAGCCTGCCCGCCCGCCGACACCCGCTGTTCGTAACGGGCCGCAGCGCCTGTCAGGCGTGGCCCAGGCTGCGGGCCGCCGTCCGCTCGAGCGGGATCCCGGGGAACGCGGGCCGGCTGTGGCGGCGAGAGCCTCGGAGTCCTGGAGCACTTGTCCCCACGCGTCCGACCTGAGCCAGTTCGCCCGGGAGAGCCCAGGTGTCTCCTCAGGGCTTTCGGTTCTGAAGAGACCTTTCGTTCGTTTCTCTCTTCTTTCTTTTTGCTAATGGGGCCTGTGATAGGAGTATTTTGTAGTGTCGTCGCTGCAGTTTGTGAAGAATTTCTGAAAGTACTATTGCCTTCAGCTCCCCAAATGAATGCAAATCGCAAAATACATTGTAAACATCCGCGTTCCTTTCATTCAGCGCTCTAAGGCGCTTACCACGTGTCAGGGGATTACGCAGTGATTAAAACAGACCAAAAACTTCACCCTCAAGGGTGTTACCGTTCTAGCGTATTCAGTTTATACTTGGTTTGTGTTCGGGTGCTTACTTTTAAAGCCCCTGTGTCAAGCTTTGATGATTTCTTTTGTTAACGCACATCAGGTCACCCCGGATCGGTGACAAACCTGGGATATCGGCAGGCCTGATGGTACCTAATTTCCACATCCTGGCTCTTCAGCCCCCAGCCTTCACCCACGACCCTGAACTCACGTCGAAGCATGGAAATGTTATAATTTATATATAAGGCTAAATCCACCATTAGCAGAATACATTTATGTTTTCGTAATGATGAATTTGTGCTGATTCATTCCATTGTAACTTGATTTCTCTCTTGCATAGTTTGTAAAATAGATGTAACCAGCATTTTTTTTTTAATGGCTGTGATTGCAGCCATCCATTATCTTTTACTTGCCTAATTGGGAGGAAAGCTCTCGTTAGGGGGAACTGAGGACTTTGTGAAGCCCCAACCTTTAATGGCTGTGAGGATAGTTGAGCATAGTGTCTGCGATTGTGGAGTTTATACAGGATCTCTTTAAGTAGTAATATTTTTTTTAATGGCCCCCATCATGAAGAGTGTATCATAGTCTTGTTGGGAGGTAAAACTTAACTCACGTTTTGGTTCTACGATTTTTGGTTCTCTGATACCAGATTTTTATTAAATCTTCAACCAAGAATTGATGAGTTTATGAAGGGCCTGGGATACTTGGATTATAGAGATTTAATCCTGTCAGTCAGGATTAGCAACATTTGATTGAATCTGTCATTTAAAACCTGGGATATTTCACTAAACACTAATAGGCACATAGAGGGGTATTTGTACTAATGATGCTTCTTTCAAACTAGTGTTTCTGTTGCAGCCATCATTTTCTCTAAGCAGCCCTATCCTAAAACTTATTCCTCCCAGTTTCACTGATTTCTGACTGGACCCAACTGGTGAAAGCTATTACTTCCTTTTTCTAGATGCCATTGTTAGATGGTTTTTCTTCTTTTTCCGTTTGTTTTCTTCCTTACCTCTTTTAATTTACTTTTTGGATTTACTCTTTAAATAACAGGAAAGTCTGTCTTTTCACTGTCATTTCATCCTCTATTGTTTTCAACCAAACTATACCTATGCTCCTTCAAGGAGTTGCCAATTTGATTGATAGATTCAGCAGCTCTTGTTTTGTATCTTTAATTGTATGATTATTTTGGACTCCCAGTGAATTTAGAGCTAAAATTACTTAGCTATTGGATTTACTTTAAATAAGCTAATATAATTGAGATTATCACTAGCCAGCCAGATGATTATTTAAAATATTATAATTACTATTTCCTTGAGTTCCCAACCACGTGCTAGACCTTGTGCTGGCAGATTAATGCCTATTACAGTCCTTCAAGTAAATTGCGGTTATCTTTGTTTTATAGATGAGGAAATTAACACTAGGAGAAGTTAAGGAACATGTCTAAGGTCACAGAGCAGAGGTGGGATTCAAACTCCTGAAAGCTGTTCTCTGTCTTTTCCTTACCTTAGGATATGGAGGATCCACAAACAGCCCCACTGATTACTTCTTTTTGATTTCAGTCGTTAAATGTAAATGAGATCTAGAAAATAGATTGTTGTAGTCAGCCAAGTTTAGCATGCACAAAACATCAATGAATTAAAATTTTTTTCCCATGATTATAAAATTAATGGAGATTTAAAATGTAGCTTTATAGCTGGTCTTTTTCCTAACAAAATAAAATATGAACATATTTTCATGTCATTAAATAGTCCTTAAAAAGTTTTTTAAAACACTATAACCTTCCATTTCATGGATCGAGTGTAATGTATTTAATTTTTTCTGTTGTTGAACATTTAGATTGTTTCTGTTTTTTCCACACTGTAAAAACACAATGATAAACACTCTGGCACATAAATCTTTGTCTTCATTCCTGACTGTTTTCTTAAGGTTAGTTTTGGAAAGTAAAAGAAGTAGATCATATGGTATGAACATTTCTTAATGTACAACTTAAAAAACGTATACTTTTCCATATTTTTCTTTTCTTGGACAATGATGTTCTTGAGGATCAGGGGCTGTTCTTTGTGTATAAGCAGATGGGAAGTTGTGCTGCCCTAGCTAACACCTCCCTTGAGTTGCTTCTACCTGCAGTGACCATGATGAATGAAAACCTTAGGGGTTCTCTGAAGGACTAGGTGCAAGTAATACGGTTTACTAAATTGTTAAGGGGCTTGGTTATTGAACCACAGTCTAAACTTTATAAAATAGATCCCACATGATAATAGTGTTTCCATTTAATTAAAGTTTGTAATAAACTTTTCTTTCTAACCTATAGGGAAAAAATCCTATTATACATACAATCATCTTTTTATTACGATTGTTATAAACATGCAGTTGTGGAGACTGTATCCATGTCTCAATCAGTATACCCTCCACTCTACTTACGTTGCTGTTAAATGAAGAATTTTGTGTAACAAATGTGCATTTAGCAGTTTTTTCCCCAGACTTCTTGACCTTTTGGTAAAATATTTGAGATTAGCTGTATTTGAGTACTTGAACAGTGTTAATTATTATCACATTTCCTTGTGTTTTTAAAGTGTCTTAAGGTTTCTTTTCAGGTTTTAGTCACTGGAATTTTTTTCTTTGCCTAGTTACGATAACATTATTATAAAATTATAGTACATCAGTTAGCTCCAAAAGTGGAAATTCAAATCTTAGAGGGTAGTCCTTGAAGTGAATTATTAATTAGAACTGCCACACATTAGTAGAATAATTTAGTTGTGATTCACTGAGCAGTTTCTCAGAATTTGTCCCAACTGTCATTTCAAAGGAGTTTTGTCACTTGCCGTGTTCAACAACACAAGGAAGTACACGTTTGAAATAAACAAAAAATTTAAAAATAAACAGATACATAATCCTTAAAATATGTTTGTAATATTTAAAAACTTATTTTACATGATATTTTAGTAGTGTTATAGCAAAAGGAAAAGTAGTACTTAATCATAAGGCTGTAGTTTTGACACTGTTAGAAAGATAGATGCAGTAGGTGGTGTTAAGTTTTTCTTTCATTTAACTTTGTAAATGACATAATTTAGAATGCACTAGATGAGCTTGTTATTTAAAAGAAATCTGAGAAAAGTCTGTTCATTATAAGAGCAGTGTAGTGCCCGTACAGAATGGCCATTTATGAATGAGTTTTATATGTAAGTGGTTTTTATATGTAAATGAAAGGCTGGCTTTCTTTTCTCTTTTTGCTTAAGTTAGCAGGGTCTAAAAAAAGTATAGGAATGGAGAGTGGCAGAATTTATGTTCTAGTTCTGGGTCTGCTACTAGGTATGATCTTTATGTCTTACTCTTCATGCCTCAGTTTCATTCTCTCTCAGATAGATGACAAACCTACTCTTTCTTTCATAAATTATTATTTTGAGGTTTAGATAATATTGTAAATGTAAAAATATTTTGACAAACACTTAAAATCTTACAAATAAGAGGTTTTAATTTTTATTTTCAGCAAACCCTTATCTTCAATTCTCTATACCACTGTACCTACTGGGATGTAAGATGATTGTTTCTGAAATTCATCCTTGTTCGTTTCCTTTTCTGTTCATCATTATTTGTTTCATTTTTTATCCAGCTTTGACTTTTTCAATTCACAACCTTTCTTCCTTTGTACTGGCTCCTTCCTCCTCCTAGAAGTAGCAACAGTATTATTTCCTAGTATTTACAGGTTCAGGTAGGAAATAACATTTGTGTAATATGGCTGCATATAATAGTTAAGGTTATGTATGTACCCAGAGTGATTTATAGTATAAAACATTCTGCAAACAACTTAATTGTAATTATGGCATTTATCCTTGATAATTCACTTAAATAATTTATAAGTCTGCTGAAAGTATACTTTGTCCTGGTTTCAGTTGCTTAATGACTGACACCTTTGCAAATTATACTAGGTCCATTTGCCAGCACTGTGTTCTTTAAATTTTAGTGGAGGATATAGGTAACTTATTGAATGAGCGCGTCTAAGGGCCATGGATCTGGCTTAATTTTTGAAGTTAAAAAAAATGACAACAGATGCAATAAAACAGCACTTTGGAATCTTAGATTATATAAGTAAAGATCTGTGTCTTGAAGATAAGATGTCACTAAGCTTTGACCTTATGGAATTGTGCTTGGAGGTTTTAACATGCCTTCATTTTATTAGTTTTATATTTTGATGTTATTTTATTTCAGGTCTGTCTTTTAAGCGTACAATTGGATTTGCTTTATTCAATTTGAGAGTATCTTTTAACAGGTGAGTTAATCTATGTTCATTATGATTGCTGATGTATTTATGTGCATTTCTACCATCTTATTTACTGTTTGTATTTATAGTGCTTGACCACTCTTTTTGTGCCTTTCTTTATTCTATGTTTTCTTCAGCTAGTTTGAAAACTAGTTATTATATTTCTATTCTTTTGGTGTTTACCTTCAGTTTTTTTGTTGGGGTATAATTTACATTCAGCAAAATTGATGTTCTTTTTGGTGTATAGCTCTATGAGTTTTGACAAACATACGCTTACATCATTATCACCACCACCACATTCACGATATAGAACAGTTTCATCACCCCCAAAGTTTGTGCCCCTGGTAGTCAACCCTTCTCCATACCAATAGCCTTTGGCAACCACTGAACTATTTTCCATTTGTGTAGTGTTGCCTTTCCCAGAATGTCATATAAGTAGAATTATACAGTCTTTGTCCGGCTTCTTTCACTTAGCAAACCACATTTGACATTTGTCTTAGTCTGTTAGGGTTACTATAACAAAATAATGTAAACGAGGTGGCTTATAAGCAATAGAAATTTATTTCTCTGGAGGCTGGGAAGTCCAAAATCGAGGCACTGGCAGATTCAGTGTCTGGTGAGAGCCCACTTCTGGTTCACGGACGGCCGTGTTTTTACTATCAACTCCCGTGGCAGAAAGGGCAAGGTAGCTCTGGGTGGGGTGGGGGGAGGTTCTTGTATAAGAGCCCTAATCCCTTTCATGAGGGCCCCACCCTCATGACTTAAGCACATCCCAAAGGCCTTACCTTCTAATACTATCACATTGTGAGTTAGGATTTCAACATGAATTTTGAGGTGGACATAGCCTACCCCAACATTCATCCATATTATTGCATCTATTAGCGATATAGTCCTTTTTATTACTGAATAGTAATCATTGTAATGATGTACCCCTATTTATCCATTCACCAGTTGAAGGACATGTGGGTTGTTTTTGGTGATTATGAATAAAGCTACTATAAACATTCACATACAGGTTTTTAATTAGTGTAAGTTCTCATTTCTCTTGAGCAAATGCATAGTAATGCAATTGCTGGGTTGTATGGTAAATATATGTTTAAATTCCTAAGAAAATACTTAACTCTTTTTCTTTTTAACAAACTACTAATCTGTTTTCCAAAGTGGCTGTGCCATTTTGCATTCCCACCAGCAATGTCTGAGAATTCCAGTATTTGGTATTGTCAGTTATTTTTTATCTATGATAATAGATGTGTCGTAGCATATTGTGATTTTAACTTTGCATTTCCCTAATATCTAATAATATTGAGCATCTTTTAATGTGTTTATTTGCCATCTGCATATCTTCTTTGGTGAAGTGTCTATTCACATCTTTTACTCACTTTAAAATGAGTTTGTTTTTTTATTGAATTTTAGAATTCTTTACATAGTCTGGATACAACTGTTTTGTCAGTTGTGTGTTTCTCCCAGTCTGTGGTTTCTTGTTGTGTGTGTGTGTGTATGGCTTGTCTTTATACTTTTAAGAGTGTCTTTCATAGAGCAGAATTTTAATATTTTGATGAAGTGCAATTTATTAATTTCCTTCTTTTGTGGATTATGTTTTTGGTGTTGTCTCTAGGAAAACTTTTAAGAAACTGAGGTCAGGGCCAGCCTGGTGGTGCAGCAGTTAAGTTTGCATGTTCCGATTCGGTGGCCTGGGGTTCACCAATTTGCATCCTGGGTGCTGACCTACACACTGCTTGTCAAGCCGTGCTGTGGCAGGCGTCCCACATATAAAGTAGAGGAAGATGGGCATGGATGTTAGCTCAGGGCTAGTCTTCCTCAAAGAAAAAAAAAGGAAACCAAACATTTTTCTCCTAACTTTTCTTATAGCTGTTTTACAGTTTTAGTTTTCACATTTAGGTCTATGATCCATTTAGAGTTAATTTTTATATATGGTGTGAGGTGTTGGTTGAGGTTCATATTTTTGCATGTGGCTGTCCAATTGTTTTAGCACTGTTTGTTCAAAAGGCTATCCTGTTTCCATTGAATTGCTTTTGCAACTTTGTAGAAAATCAATTGACCATACATATGTGGGCCTATTTCTAGACTGTTTTCTCTTCCCATTGATCTATATGTTAATCTTTTTGCCAATACTGCACTGTCTTGATTACTGTAGTTTTACACTAACCCTTGAAGGCAGATAGTATGAGTCCTCCAACTTGGTTTTTCTTTTTCAAAATTATCTTGGCTATTCTAATTCCTTTGTCTTTCCATATAAATTTTAGAATCAGCTTGTCATTTTTTACAAAAAAAGATTGCTGGGATTTTGAATAGAATTGAATTAAATCTATAGATCAGTTTGGCAAGAACTGAAACCTTACAAGAGGGAGTCTTCAGCATAGCATATCTCTTCATTTGTTTAGGTTGTCTTTTGTTTCTTTCATCTGTAATTTGTAGTTTTCAGTATGTACATCCTGCACATATTTTGTTAGATTTAAATTTTTGCTGCTATTGTAAAGTGTCCTGTTTTGTTCGTTGCTAGTGCAGTCGAGTCTCATCATTCATGGCAGTTATGTTCTATAAAGTTACCGTGAACGCTATGAATTAGCAAATACTGAACTATTGCTCCTAGGGGAAATGCGGAGTTAGGTTCCTGTGAGCCTCTGGTGACAACATTTTCATCAACTGATCAATAGGTGATCTTGTTTTATGTATGTTTCTGTTTAAAGACACTTTATTCAATATACGTTGTTGATTCATCAATATTGAATTTATGACCATTGGCACTATAACTCATTCCTGAATGAAGCTTAATTTAACACATATATTTTTTCCATATGACACATCGCAGCTTTCTTGAGCTTAGAAACACTAGATAGCACTTCAGCACTATGCTATTTTAAACAGCGAAATCATCAACAAAAAGCACAAAAGTGTGAAAAACGTGGCACTAAATAGAGCACAAAAAAGACTCTTGCATCTTGCTAACTCATTTATCAAATGATGTAGCCCTTTTGTAGTTTTTTTCGTATTTTGTTCATAAACATTCATGTCTTCTGCAGATAGGAGTAATATGGTTTTTTTCTTCCTCTTCTCTCTTGATTTTTCTCTTTTTATGTTGTAGTAAAAAACACATAACGTAAACTACCCTCTTAACAGTTTTTAAATGTACATTATAGTGATATTAACTGTATGCACATTGTTGTACAGCAGATCTCTGGAACTTTTTATCTTGCATGAATGAAATTCTATATCCATTTAACAACTCTCCATGTTTCCCTCCCCTTAGGCCCTGGCAACCACAATTCTACTTTCTATTTTTATGAGTTTGATTTCTTTTTTCTTTTTTTTTTAAAGATTTTATTTTTCCTTTTTCTCACCAAAGCCCCCCGGTACATAGTTATATATTTTTAGTTGTGGTCCTTGAGTTGTGGCCTGTGGGATGCCACCTCAGCATGGCTAGATGAGCAGTGCCATGTCTGCGTCCAGGATCTGAACCAGCAAAACCCTGTGCTGCTGAAGGGGAGCGCTCAAACTTAACCACTCAACCACGGGTCTAGCCCCAGTTTGATTTCTTTAGATAGCTCATGTAAGTGGAATCATGCAGTATTTGTCTTTTGTGATTAGTTTATTTCGCTTAGCATTATATCCTTAAGGTTCATCCATGTTGTAGTATATGACAGGATTTCCTTCTCTCTTATTTTTTTTTGAGGAAGATTAGCCCTGAGCTAACATCTGCCACCAATCCTCCTCTTTTTGCTGAGGAAATTTCGCCCTGAGCTAACATCTGTGCCCATCTTCCTCTATATGTGGGATGCCTGCCACAGCATGGCTTGCTAAGCAGTGGGTAGGTCTGTGCCCGGGATCTGAACTGGTGAACCCTGGTCCGCCGAAGTGGAGTGCGCAAACTTAACCGCTATGCCACCGGGCTGGCCCCATACTAGGAGTTTTATAGTTTGAGGTCTTACATTTAGATCTCCATTTTGGATTAATTTTTGAGTATGTTGTAAGGTAAGGGTCCATCTTCATTCTTTTGCATGCAGATGTCCAGTTTTACCAACACCATTTGTTGAAGAGACTGTCCTTTCCCTATTGTGTAGTCTTGGCATCTTTGTTGAAGATCATTTGACCGTTTATATGAGGGTTTATTTCTGGGCTATTTATTCTCTTCTATCAGTCTGTATGTCTGTCTTTATGCTGTTTTTTACTGTTTTAATCAGTATACCTTTTGTTTCTTTTTCTTGTCATATTGCATTGACAAGGGCCTCCAGTACAATGTTGTGTGTTGAGTGGACATCTTTGCCTTATTCTTGATCTTAGGGGGAAAGCTTTTTGTCTTTCATACCTTTAATTTTTAAACATACATTCTATTGTACTATTTTGTTCATTGCTAGTAGCAGAAATGAAAATCTCTTTCAGTAGAACACATAGAAGTTAGAGTTAAAAAAATCTCCCGCAAAAGTTAAACGTCAATACAAAGAAATCAGTGGAACATAGGGAAAACAAAAGTTTTATATATGTCATTTAAAATATTAAACTTTGAAGAATTGTTTTGAAAAATAGCAATCCCCTGCCCTCCTCCTCCTTTGTTCTCCTTCCCCAGAAACAACCATTTTATACTTTTCTACCTGATACATTTTTGTATTTACTTCTGTAGCTCTGGAAACCATGCAAATACTGCTACTTCTTGATTTCAGTTTTAGGTGTTATCTATTGACTTTCACTATGGAGATGAGAATTTAGCTCTTTTTCCATCTACCTTTCTCACCACGCCCCTATCCCCACCCTAACACACATAGTCTTCCATTTGGCTATTATCTCTGTAAAGCTATGTTAAAGATTTTGTCAGATTACTATTTAGAGTATATGTTATTATGACTATATACATGTTATTTGGAACTAAGCCATGTAGTATACAAATACTACTTTTTCTTTTCTGTGCAACATTTTGTTTTCTCTTGAGTTGTTTTTCTCCCCTTGGTTTTCTGTATGTTTTTCATCAGTTCAACCCCTAACTCCTCCAGTTATTCAAATCTCCACTCTATGTTGAGATACATCAGTCCTCCAGCTAACAGAGGTGTAAACCAAGAAAGAGAAAGATCCTGGAAAGAGTGGTCTTACATAATTTCATCTTCTTGAAAAATAATCTCTCCTGAGGCCTCCTGGGCTGTTTGCTTTACATCCTGCAAATACCCTTTGCTATAATGCTTGCCTCTCTTTTGTGTAAGATTAAAGATATCATGTCTTCCTCTTTCTTTTCTTTCGTTTTTTTTTTTGAGGAAGATTAGCCTTGAGATAACATCTGCCAATCCTCCTCTTTTTGCTGAGGAAGACTGGCCCTGAGCTAACATCTGTGCCCATCTTCCTCTACTTTATATGTGGGATGCCTACCACAGCATGGCTTGCCAAGTGGTGCCATATCCGAACCAGCGAACCCCAGCCCGCTGAAGCAGAACATGCGGACTTAGCTGCTGTGCCATCAGGCTGCCCTGTCTTCCTCTTTCTTGGTTTATTCCTCGGTTATGTTAGAGCACATCCTCCATTACAAAATTGTTTTAGACAATGCTGATCTGAAAATGTTTTAATTTCACTGTCATGCTTGATTGATATTTTCCCTGGGTAGAGATTCATAGGTTTGAAAAAGTTTTCATTCAGAAATCTGAAGGAATTGCTCATTTACCTTCTAGCTTCCATTGAGAAATCTAAAGCCATTTTCATTCCTGATCTTCTGAATGTGACCTATTTGTTGTTTGTTTTCCCTCTCTGGAGGCTTGTATTATCTTCCTTGTATTCTAAAATTTCATAAAGATATGCCTTGTTGTATGTCTGTTTTTATCCACTGTGTTGGGTCCTTTTCATCTGGAAGCTCTTGTCTAAGTTCTGAAAATTTTCCCTAATTTATTTCTTTAATTGTTTACCCCCCTTTGTTTTGTGTTTTTTCTCTTTCTGGAATTCCTAATCTGTTAGACTTCCTGGGCTATCCTTTTTTTTGTTTCCCTCCTATGTTCTATTGATTTCTTTGTATTGATGTTTCACTTTTGGAAGAGATTTTTCTTAACTTTATCTTCTGTTCTTTCTATTGTTTTTCATTTCTGCCGTCATATCTTACATTTCTGAGTTATTTTTTGCGCTATGAATATTCCTTATTATAGCATCCTATTCTTATTTCATGGATATGATGTCTTAGCTCCCTGAGGATATTAATGACAGCTTTTTTATCTCTCTTTAGTTTTCATTGCATATTTTCTGTTTGATGTGGTTTAGTGTTAGAAGCTTTTCTCAGATATCTTGTCACAATTAAGAGTGGGGAACTGTGGAAAGCTGTTTGAAACTCTTGAGCCTGTAAATGCATTCTCCAAATGGGCTGTTTTAATTGGGAAACCTCTCATGTTGGTGTCTTTAGGTCTTTTCTGTAAGGGTGATAGATTGCCCAGAGAAAGATTTTCTAGTCTTTTTCTGGGAGACCATAGGCCTAGTTGCTGGTGTTTCTGGGAGCATGGCAAAGGAAGAGAGTAGCATGTGTTCAGCATTTAGGATTTAAGAATTCATTTATTCTCCTATTTTCAATATGGTACCTCCACTTTCAACTGTACTCTGGTGGCCCCCAGGCTAGAGAGCCTCTGTTTTACCCTCTCCAGAAGATAGAAGGAGGAATCTCTCTGACATGGGATTAGGGAAGCCACAGTCTTAGATGTTCTCCAAGTCTTCTAATCAATCTTATTTTTAGAATACCCATTACTTCCAAATGTACTTAGTATTGTGTTTTGTGGGTTCTAGATTTTAAATCAGCCATCCTTAATACCAGCTTAGAATTCAATTTTTTGGTGTCTGCTATGTCATGTACTACTTATCTGTCTGTTTTCCAGATGTTATTTCTTCTCTCATTTATTTTGTTCATAAAGTTTTATAGCTTTTTAAACAGTAATTTTCTGTGGATTTTTGGGGGAGATTATAAGAATGCATGTTTTTAACCCTCCAATTTTACCTTTAAACCCATAATTTAATATTTTTTTCTATAAAATTTTAAACTTAATTAGTATTTCTATTATCCTCATTGACAAAACAAATACTTTAACTTCCCTCTAAATTCTTTTTCTATTTTCTACATTTTGTTATGTCAAATTTTACATTCAGCTTGTTAAGTCTTAAGATTTTTTTTTCTTCTTCCTTGATGTTTTGCAATTTGCCATACTATATTTAGGTATGGATTTTTTTAAATGTTGCTTGGCAGTATTAAACTTTTCAACGTAGGGAATCATCTTTCTTGAATTTTAGAAAAATTTCAATCATTATCTTTTAAAAAATATTTCCTTCACTTCTGTTTTCTCCTTCTGAAACTGATTATTTCAATGTTGGAGCCTATCTTCCCTACTTAGCTTTTTTCCCTCTTTGCTTAATTTCTTAATTTGTATTCTGTTCTAGGTAATTTTCAATGCCTGAGCTCTCTCTTCATTTGTTTTTACTCTGTTGTTTATCCTGTCTATTGAATTTTTAATTAATTATCTTCTATTCTTCTTTTAGTCCCACTTTTAAAGTATATTAGGTATGCTCAAAGAGATAAAAAATTTAAGATTCTTCATTAAAAAAAATTTCTTCAGGTGTACTTCTCCTATTTCTTGTGTTTGCTGATGTGGCTCATGGTGGTAATTTTCCACAAGTGTATCATAATTTTGGGTTGAGAGCTCATGTTGGATAGGAGTTGGTCCCTTTTGTGTGGTTTTGGAGTTGCTGTAGCCTAACCCTCTGGCTGGCATAGGTCTAGGCCAGCTGTTTCATTAGAGTTTTGAGTTTTTACTTTATGTGAATAGCTCAGCCTGGACCATACTATGTGTATTATATGGGTTATGTAGGCCCAGTTTCCATTCTCAGGGTACCTCTGTTCCCTCCATAGGACATAGGTAGGTGTTGAGTGGATGCAATTCCAGCAAGGAGGCTGTTTCTGGTCTTCTGCCCCATAATTGGAATGCTGGACCCTTGGAACTTTGGAGTTTTAGCCTACATTACTCTAGTCTTTTTTTTCCTGGGGGCCTTAGTGCCCACTTACTACTCTAGATTCTGCCTCTGTTCCTGACCCACAAAAATTATACTCTTGTTATTGAATGTAGCTATGTATTTAAAATTTTATCTAATTTCTTGTATATCCTTCTAGAGGGTCCTTTATGTATATACAAGTAAATGAGAATATGCTTATTTTTCTTTCTTTTGTACACACAACTTAGAACATTGTATTTTGCTTTTGTTTTCTCTTTGCAATAAGTTAGGAAGTATTTCCATTTGATAGATCAGAACTGGTATAGAGATTGTTGGTTTCTTTGTTAAAGAGACATGCTGATGTGACTGTGCATGGTTTATTTTCATCACAATGGGTAGGAACCTTTTCTGCTTTTGAATTTTTACATTGTTTTTCGTATGTAATTTAAAAAATATGTATATTTATTCTCAATAATTTTCTTCAATATAAAAATTCACTAGTTCTGTAATTATAATGACTTTAACTCCTCCTTTAACGTTTTATTCATGTAATCCTTACAGCAACTATAACTTCTTTAAATTTTAACCATTCATTAAATTAATAATGTGACCACTTGTTTAGGGTCACAGAGTTTGTAAGTGAAAGTTTGGCACCAGAGTTGTACTCTGAACCACTAGATTATATACTGGCTCTATCTCCTAATAAAAAAATTTATTTTTTTTTATGTGATAAAGCTTCTACTTTTTTTTTTTTTTGAGGAAGATTAGCCCTGAGCTAACATCTGCTGCCAGTCCTCCTTTTTGCTGAGGAAGACTGGCCCTGAGCTAACATCTGTGCCCCTCTTCCTCCACTTTTTATATGTGGGATGCCTACCACAGCATGGTTTGCCAAGCCGTGTGATGTCTGCACCTGGCATCCGAATGGGTGAACCCTGGGCCGCTGAAGTAGAATGTGTGAACTTAACCGCTGCGCCACCAGGCCGGCCTGAGTCTTTACTTTTAAATGATTATTGATACATCAAGTAATAACATGTAACAAGTTCTTGAATTCTATCATTTAGTAATTTTGATTAAGAGAAACTAAAAACAGCTTAAACAATTATATTAGTATGTATTGTTCTAACCCTATTTTAAGGTTGGCTGCACTTAATACATTACAAATAACTATTTATTACTTTTTCATAGGCAAAACCCCTGACTTTTGAGAAAGCTTTAGGGGAAAACTAATTTAATCCTTTTCTTTCTTCAATATATTGTTATTATTATTTTTTTAAAACTACAGTTAAGAAAGAAAGTATTGACAAATATGTTACTTAAAGTAGAAGACATAGGAAAGCAGACAATGTACATCCATTAGATTTTAAAGAAATATGAGATAAAAATGAAATTTTTGATAAGCTGAGTTTTTACAAAGAAGCTAGATTTGTTATTCTCCAGAAAGTGAAGGGCCACCTAATATGTAATATATAAAAATAGTTTAATTCCTTTTCACAAGAATATAACTCAAGCTCTGCTAAACTTCATATTCCGTGAAGGCCACTAAAATGCCAGTCCATGAAATGGGCACTCTTTTTTCTTCCCCTATCCATTTATATGCCAGTTTTCATGAATTTCTGGCCAGATATCGCCGACAAAGGCTAAGAGGTCAGCCAGGACTTCATCCCTGTTCTGCTAGAAGTAGGTCTAGAGGATGGTCATCTTCTCTTGGGTCTCCTTCTCCATTTTGGTGCTCCCACTACCATGGACCCCAGAGCTGCAGCTTCCTTGGCCTTGAACGCTTTCTCCCTCTGTAGGCAGGACTGTTCAATTTCAGCCTGAGTTTCTTTGACCTGCTTCAGCCTCCGGTTCTTTTGCTTGCAGGCCTTGGACACATTTTGGGAAACCCACTTCGCGGCCTACAGCAGCTTCTTTTTTTTTTTAAGATTTTATTTTTTCCTTTTTCTCCCCAAAGCCCCCCAGTACATAGTTGTATATTCTTAGTTGTGGGTCCTTCTAGTTGTGGCATGTGCAACGCTGCCTCGTTGTGGCCTGATGAGCAGTGCCATGTCCACGCCCAGGATTCGAACCGACGAAACACTGGGCCGCCTGCAGCGGAGCGCGCGAACTTAACCACTTGGCCACGGGGCCGGCCCCTACAGCAGCTTCTTGATGCCCTGTGACTGACTATCCATAGCGGTGGTGACTGAGGCAAGGGTTAGCAGCCTGAATGGGCTGGACTGCCCCTTGGGGTCAGCTGACCCAGCTGCCCAAGATCTGAGCCTGTGCCTGTGCCCTGCCCACTGTCCTCTCCTGTCACCTTTGATTTTGACAGTAGCCCCATGAAGTAAGTATGTAGACAAGGAAACAAGCTTAGAGAGAGTGTGTAAATTTCTCATGGTCACTTGCTTCTATTTATCTTACTTCAAACCTTGTGTTTTTATTCTGTTTTATCTCCACTCTACTCTGATTGATAACAGGAACCCCAAAAACCATAGTATCAAACTCTTTCACTCAGGAAAGTAGGCCAGTGATTCTTTCTGCAGCTTCGTCTTAAAACCCTTACTGCTTCTTGTCTTAGCTTCCAGGGCCATTTCTGAGCAGTAGAGGTTACAAACATTCCACTGAACAAACAGTTCCAAATCCTGTCATCGTACCCTATGTGCCTGTTCCAAATGGTAAGTTTGTTATGGACATATTAAAACTTTTGTAAATTCTAATTCTTACATATCTTCATCTGTAGAAGGAAAAAATACCCTGTTGTGAAGACAACATTAATTAGTCTTTAGTGTTTTGCTGCTGTTTTATCGTACTGAGAAAATCAGAAGTAGTATATTTACCTGATACGACTGTCGAGAATTATTTAGCCAAACAATAAGATGCTTTACATCAGCTCAGAATCTATTGTTATTATAATTTTATTCTTAGACCACGTGTTTAAGTGCCAAATGTCCAAAAAACACAATGGTATAAATTTTAAGAGAGTATGTTATAGATATGAAAAGCACCTGGTGAATATTTTCTTAACTAAATTTTAAATAATTAGTATCTGATTATTAATATAATAATTATTGTTTACTGTGTGTCTTTCATAGTTCTGACATTATACTTTACAAATGTTAATTATATAATCCTCACAACAACCTTGTAGGATAGATGATGGTATTGATATTTTATACGTGAAAAAAACTGGATTAGAGAAGTTAAGAAATTTATATTACAGAGCTTGTAATTTGACGGAGCTAGCTTTCAGACTTAGGTATCTCTCTCTTAAACCTTTTGTTTTTTTCTCATTATACCATCTAGTTACTTGTGATATTTGGATTTTGGCCATGTGGAAAGTCAAAGAATTTTAAGATGCTGAAGAGAGAAAAATTGAAAGGATGTGGTTATGCCTGTTTATGTATTATAGACAGAGAAACTATACTTAAATGTGCTGAATTATCATTTTTTTTTTCTTTTCAGGTAATACATGCATGATTTTTTTTTATTTAAAAGAAATGAATATAACTAGTATTGCTTTAAGAGTTGAAACCTGGCTTTTAGCTACATGGCATGTTAAAGTACCTCTAAGGTGGCTGGAAGCTTGTATTAACTGGATCCAAGAAGAAAATGATAATGTTAATTTGAGTCAGGCACAAGTGAATAAACAAGTGTTTGAGCAATGGCTTCTTACGGATCTGAGAGATTTGGAGCATCCTCTTTTGCCTGATGGCATTTTAGAAGTTCCAAAAGGAGAACTGAATGGATTTTTTGCTCTGCAGATTAATTCATTGGTTGATGTAGGTCAACCTGCATATTCCCAGATACAAAAGTTAAGAGGCAAGAATACAACAAATGATCTAATTACAGCTGAAACACAAGTAACCCAAAAACCTTGGGAAGCAAAGCCTTCACGAATGTTGATGCTACAGCTAACTGATGGGGTTGTACAAATGCAGGGAATGGAATATCAGTCTATTCCAGCTCTTTATAGTGATCTTCCTCCAGGTACAAAAATTTTGATTCATGGGAACATTTCTTTCCGTCTTGGTGTTCTCTTATTGAAACCAGAAAATGTGAAGGTGTTAGGGGGAGAAGTAGATTCTCTTTTAGAGGAATATGCCCAAGAAAAACTACTTGCAAGATTAATTGGGGAACCTGATCCTGTAGCTTCAGCTATACCAAATAATTCTAACCAAAGCATCCCCAGAATTACAGATGTTCTAGATCCTGCTTTAGGACCTTCTGATGAAGAACTCCTGGCAAGTCTTGATGAAAGTGATGAGCTTGCAGCAAATAATGACACCTCCTTAGAAAGAATATGTTTCAGCACAGGTAGTTCCTCAAATACTGTTCCCATAAGACAATCAAGTTTTGAACCAGGACTTGTTATTTCTCCAAGACCAAAGGAGAAATCACCAAATCAATCTATGCATTTCTCTGATGGGGAATTAGATGACTTTTCTTTGGAGGAGGCCTTGCTTTTGGAAGAAACTGTCCAGAAAGAACAAATGGAGACTAAAGAATTGCAGCCATTGACTTTGGACAGAACCATGGATGAAACTATAGAGAGATTTTCACATAAATCTAAAACTCTGGATAATTTTTCTTTGATTTGCAAAAATGGAAACAATAATTGGAATGAAAAAAATTCATCTGAACAAATGACCAATGAAGACAAGTCTTTTATTTGTCCATCTGCTAGAGACCAAAACAGTAGTGTTTTTTCAGTTCAACGTAATGTAGCCCTACCCCAAGATTTTACAAATAAAGATAAGAACTCAGAGATAGATGATAAAGTAAAGCAAAGCATCAGCAATTCAGATGGACATTCCTTAAATAATAAAATATTAAATGGAGAGCTGGTCACTTATGTACCAAAAAGGAGTTCACAAATTTCTGATGAAAATGATCGCCATTTACAGACTCATTCTTTAAGATCATCAGAGAATAGCACTAATCTTTCCATCACCATGGATTTGTATTCTCCACCTTTTATCTATTTGTCTGTTCTAATGGCCAGCAAACCAAAGGAAGTTATAACAGTGAAAGTCAAAGCATTTATTGTAACCTTAACTGGAAATCTCTCAGCTTCTGGTGGTATTTGGAGTATAACAGCAAAGATTTCTGATGGTACAGCATATCTAGATGTAGATTTTGTAGATGAAATACTTACTAGTCTGATAGGGTATTCAGTACCAGAAATGAAAAAGTTAAAAAAAGATCCTCTTCAGTACCAAAAGTTCCTGGAAGGTTTGCAGAAATGCCAGAGAGATCTAATAGATTTGTGCTGTCTAATGACTATTTCATTTAATCCCTCCTTGTCTAAAGCAATGGTACTGGCATTACAAGATGTTAATATGGAACACCTTGAGAACCTAAAGAAGCGATTGAATAAATAATTTACAAAATAGTATTAGAAAACAATAAAAGAGGAAATATTTAGACTTAAATTTATCCTTTTATTTGCGAAACTTTCTTTTGTAAACTTCTTTTCATAGCTTATTTCAGTTTGATTTAAAAGTGTTTAATCATATTTGTTTAGGTTTTTTAATAAATTAATTTTTTATGGTAACTTAGATGAAAGAATTTGGTGCCTCATTGTTACTGGGAAATTTGTTTTCCACTTGTCATTTCACATAAGATGATTGCTAAAGTACTATCTTGTTTACTGATGAGTCATATTGTTGAAAGTTAACGACTATAAATAGGTAGTTGTACTTTTAATATGTTGAGTACCCAAAAAGATTTGTTTATATTATTATACTTAGGAAAATGTAAATCCAGTGGATCAGAATATCAGGCTTTCAGATGCAGATTATTTTGTTAGTTTTTATTTTATTGGTTGTAAATATTTGTCTGGTATTTTTAAGGCAAATATTACGTTAACTAGATACCATTTCAGAGATTACATTCAATGTAATTGAAACTTTATTTTCAAGGATAATTTATTTTAAATAGCATATTGAAAGCTTCATTAATAAGATCCAATAAGTATTTAATTTTTTTGGATTAAATAAGGTATTTACCCATTTCTTTAGATGTTTTCCCCTTTTCTGAATTAGCTCTATAGGTAAGCCTCCCTTTAGTTTTATTGTAAGTGCTTATTTTATTTTTTAAGGGAGACTGTTACCACAGTTCTACTTTGCTGTCAAAAAGTCACGTTTGAAAGGTAAAGTTGTTTTTAATAATCTTTTGTCTCTAAAAAAATTTAAATTAGGGTCCTGCCCTGGTGGCCTAGTGGTTAAATTTGGCACACTCTGCTTTGGCGGCCCAATTTTGGTTCCCAGGTGTGACCTACACCACTTGTCTGTCAGTGGCCCTGCTGGGGTGGTGGCTCACATACAAAAAGAGGAAGATTGGCCGTGGATGTTAGCTCAGAGTGAATCTTCCTCAGCCAAAAATAAAAAGCATAAAAAATAAAACATTATACTGTCTTGAATTTTAAAACATTCAACAAATGCTTAAATAATAAAATGAAGACATTGTGTTTTGTTTTAGTTAATGTAATAGAAAAATACCTGGGAGTAAGATAAATACCTATATAAAAATATGATACAGGGGCCGGCCTCATGGCCTAGTGGTTAAGTTCATGTGCTCTGCTTCGGTGGCCCAGGGTTTTGCTGGTTCGGATCCTGGGCACGGACATGGCACCGCTCATCAGGCCATGTTGTGGCAGCAGCCCACTTGCCACAACTAGAAGGATGCATAACTAAAATATACAACTATGTACTGGGGGGATTTGGGGAGAAAAAGCAGAAAAAAAAAAAAAAAAGACATGTAGTAGAAAAATATTTTAAAAATCTTTTGCCATTGTTGGTTGAAGGATGATAGAGTTCAAGGCACGACGCAGATTTTGCTGCCAAATGCTCTAATAGTAAAATCTATATACTTGCATAGCTGTTTTATTACAAGAGATCTAAATGAGATAGCATTATCTTTCTTCTAAATATTCTCTTCCTATACTCTATCTCTGTAAGTAGTGCTTGAAAGGTGAGATGAGACCTTATTTTCTCTTCATATTCGGTCACTAACGACTGGGTATAGTACTTTGCCTTATCAGTCCATCCTTCTAAATTAGTGCTGTGATTCTGGCTCTGGTCTTCTCTGGCCTGGATTATTCCAGTAGGTTTACTAATTAGTCTGTTCCTTATTTTGCCCTCAAGTCTTTTCCCAGAATTCTACCTGAATGATCTTTCTAGAATAAATTTCTTGTTTTCTCTTGGTTAAGTTTTCATATCATCTTTCTCCTACCCCCTACATACGGAGTGAAGTCCAAGCTCTTCATCTAGTCTGTCAGTCCTTTTGTGATCTGGCTCTTGCCTTCCTTTTCAGCCTCATCTTTTCCCATTATTCTCCACCTACCTAATCTGCCTCTAAGTTTTAGTCATACCAAATTATTTGTGGTTCCCCAAACATGTAAGAGAATACACCTCATGCTTTCATATTTAAGCTCATAGTGATCCACCTGCCTCCTAAATTCATTCATATTTCCAACTTAGCTTAAGTTTAAGGTGCCTATTGAAGTGTTCCATGAATTCCATCGCCCACTTTCATGCCCTCTTGTACACTATACAAACTAATATGTATGTTTTGTTGTATTTATTTGCTTCTCTAATTCTTACTCTACTGCTACATTTTGGGCAGAATAATTCTTTGTTGTAGGGAGCTGTCCTGTGCATTGTAGGACATTGAGCAGCATCCTTGGCCTCTACCCATTAGATGCCAGTAGCATCCTTCCAGTTGTGACAACCAAAACCTTTCCAGACATAGCAAAATAGTCCCTGTGGGACAAAACTGCCCTTGGATGAGAACCATTGCTCTAATGGAATATAAGCTGCTTGAGGTTATGGCTGAGTGATTTACCTTTAATTCCAGTAAGTGTTTATTGATATTATAAATGAATCATCAAATCTGATCATCTTTATTTCCTTACTTCATATCCTTTAGTGATTTCTTATAATCTGTTACAATAGCATGATACTTAAAGCCCTGAAACCTCTGCATACATAGCACCTCAGAGAGCTATCCTCTACAGTGAAGGGGTAGATTAGAAAAATCTGCCTGATAGCAAAGGGAGTCTACATGAAAACTTGGCTGAGTTGGCCTAGATTCTAGTTGGCGGCGGGGGGCACGTTTTCCCTGAGAATTTGTAGCCATAGGTCTGCTCTTATGTGGGGCTAAGTGGTCACTTAAGTTACCTGCATGATAATCTCCAATTGATATTTTAACATAAAAATGATCCTAAAAGTGGAGCTAGCCCGGTGGCACAGCAGTTAAGTGCACATGTTCCACTTCGGCAGCCTGGGGTTCATCGGTTCAGATCCTGGGTGCAGACATGGCACCACATGGCAAGCCGTGCTGTGGTAGGCGTCCCACATATAAAGTAGGGGAAGATGGGCACGGATGCTTAGCTCAGGGCCAGTCTTCCTCAGCAAAAAAAGGAGGATTGGCAGAGTTAGCTCAGGGCTAATCTTCCTCAGGAAAAAAAAAAAAATGATCCTAAGGGTACCTGGCAGAAGCAAATGGGAAGGAAAAATGGGTATAATGAGATGAGCTTTCTCTTCCTCTTAGGAATGAATCTACTTTCAGAGAGTACATGTTCTTTGCTCCTCCATTCTGTAAATCTTTCCTGTATTGCCTTCTGCTCTGGTCCAGCACTGCTTATGACTGGGTGGGTAAGTGTCCACACTTCTGGAGTTAGCAGGCACTACATGAAACGCTCAAGACATGCATAGATGTAAAATTACCTATGTAAGATGCTCAAGAGAAAAAACAAAAGGGTTGAAAATTTCAGTAGGGAATTAGGAATTTAAAAAACTAAAAATAAAGAATAACTAAAATTAAGAATTCAGTGAATGAGTTTAACACCAGATGGAAAACAGCTGAAGAAATAATTAAGTTTGGCCAGAAGAAAAAGTGCAGAAAGATGTATAGAGACAAAAGGATGGAAAAGAACCTGAAAACCATGTAACAGAGAAGGGCTAACATTAATGTGACTGTAGTTTTAGAGAAGAAATAGAGAATATTTGGCGTTAATGCTTAAGAAATTTCTAAAATTTATGAAAATCATCAAGCTACAGGTTTCAGAGGTCCCACAAACCTCAAGCAAAATATATTAAGAGAAAATCATACTTATGCAAATATTACCAATACCACTGAAAACTTAAAAAATCTAGAGCAGTGAAAGAAAGAAGGCATATTTCAAAGGACCAAAAATGTGGCAATCAACTACTTAATAAAAACAGTGGGAATGAGAAAACAGAATGGCATTTTCAAAGTGATGGAAGAAAATAACTGCCAACCTAGAATCCTATACAAAGCAAAATGTCCTAAATAAGGTGCAATAGGTAAAATTAAGAAAACCTTCAGGGGCTGGCTCTGTGGCCGAGTGGTTAAGTTCACGTGCTCTGCTGTGGCAGCCCAGGGTTCGGATCCTGGGCGTGGACATGCCACCGCTGGTCAGACCACACTGAGGCGGCATCCCACATCCCACAACTAGAAGGACCTGAAACTAAGATATACAACTGTGTACGGGGTGGGGGGGAGGTTTGGGAAGGTAAAGCAGAAAAAGAAGAAAGAAGATTTGCAACAGTTGTTAGCTCAGGTGCAAATCTTTTTTATTTTTTTAGAGATTTTATTTTTTTTCCTTTTTCTCCCCAAAGCCCCCCAGTACATAGTTGTATTTTCTTCGTTGTGGGTCCTTCTAGTTGTGGCATGTGGGATGCTGCCTCAGCGTGGTTTGATGAGCAGTGCCATGTTGGCGCCCAGGATTCAAACCAACGAAACACTGGGCTGCCTGCAGCGGAGCGCGTGGGATTCAGCCACGGGGCCAGCCCCCAGGTGCAAATCTTTTTTTTTTTAAAAAAAGAAAATCTTCACACACAAAATGAGAATTTTTTTTCCCTAACAAACCACAAAAATTATGTTGTCTGAGCAGAAGGAGAATGATACCAGATGGGAGCTTGGAGGTGCAAGAACAAATGAACAACGAAAAGGATAAATATGTGGGTTAAATGAATGGTGATTTTAAAACAAAAATAATGTCTTGACGATTTAAGAAAACAGGACTAAAGTACGTGAAAACAATAGCATTTAAGTTGGGAGGGAGATAAATGGAAAAGTATTTTAAGATCCTTTATGTCTGAGGAAATGTTAAGCTGTAGTTTTTATTTTAGACTTGAATATTCAGAGTTGCATGTTGTAATATTTAGAGTAACTACTACTAAAAGACTTGTAAAAGTATATTACTATATGCTTATGGAATAAAATAGAATAAAAAAAAAACAGTACTTGACCCAAAATAAAGCAAGAAAGAGAAAACAAAAAAAGTGGCATACAGGAAAAACAGTGCGTCAGTAAGTTTAAAGCCAAATGGATAGGAAATTGCATTAAATGTAAATAGGCGAAATCCTCCAATAAAAGACAAACATTGTCAGATAACAATCCAATTATAAATGAGAGAGACATAAAATGCAAGGATACAGAAGGGTGAAAAGTGAAAGATGTAAAAAGATATACGGACACTAACCAAAAGAAAGCTGCTGTGGCTATGTTAATATCAAACTGAATTTCAAACAAAAGACTAGTAGTAAAGAGAGACAATGATAATAATCAAAGGACTAATTCACTAGGAAGGTTTAGCAATTCTAAATTTATTGAATTCAATATGTCCTTCTAAATTTATCAGAACTACAAGGAGAAATAGAGAAATCCACAATCATAGAGGAAGATTACATACTTAGTAATCAAAAAAAAGTTGGTAGGGATGTAGAAAATACAGCTGACCTAATCGCCATGTATATAGGCTACTGTACTCAACAAATGCGTAATACACGTTTTTTCATGTGCATGTGGCACATTTACAAAAATTGATCATGCTGTACTAGAAAGCATGTCTAAACAAGATTCAAAGAATTGTAAGCATACAGAGTGTATTCTCTAACCATAATTAAAATAAGCTAGAAAAAAAAAAGGTTAGAAAATTTCATGTGTTTAGAAACTACAAAACAGACTCCAAAGTAACCTTGGGTTAAGGAAGAAACCACAATGAAAATTGGAAAGTATTTTATAATAAAAATAAAGCATCAAAATTCATGAGATGTAAATAAAACTGTGCTTAGAGGAGACTTTACATCTTTCATTTAATAGAAAAGAAAGGCTAAAAGTCCATGAGTGGAGCATTTATCTCACAGTTATAAAAATGGCAAATTAAGCACAAAGAAGGAGGAAGAAAAAATAAAGCGCTTAATTTATTGGAATAGAAAGCTAACATAATAGGATTTACAAAGCTAAAAGTTGCTTCTTTGAGAAGACTAAAACTCCTAGCAAGACAAATAAAGAAGTGAGAAGGCACAAATAAATGCCAGAAATGAAATGGAGAAATCACTCACTGTTTCTACATGCATTAACAACCTTTTAAGAGGACATTATGAATAATTTCATGCTGATGCATTTAAAAATTTAGTTGAAATGATCAAATACCTGAGAAACTACAAATATAAGAGAAAAGAAAATCTGAGTAGTTCCATATTAAAGTAGTTGAATTTGTTTTTGACAAGGGGAAATAATAGTCTTTTCAATAAATAGTATTGGGACAACTGCATAGCCACATACAAAAGAATGAAGTTGAACCCGTACCTCACACTATACAAAGATTCACTCAAAATAGATCAAATACCCAAATGTAAGAGCTATAAGTAAACCTCTAGAAGAAAACATAATTGTAAATATTTGTGACCTTGATTAAGGCAGTGGTTTCTTAGATAGGACACATAAAGTCCAAGCAACCAAAGAAAAAATAGATAAATTGCGCTTCAAAATTTTAAAAACTTGTGCTTCAAAAGATGCTGTCAAGATCAAGAAAGTGCAAGGACAACCCTCAGAATGGGAGACTGTCTTTGCAAATCATATATCTGAAAAGAGACTAATATCTAGAATATATAAAGAATTCTGAAACTCAATAATAAAAAGACAAATAACCTAGTTTAAAAATGGGCAAAGTATTTGAATAGATATTTCTCCAAAAAAGATATACTAATGGCCAATAAATACATGAAATAGTGCTCAACATCATTAGTCATTAGGAAAATGCAAATTAAAACCACAATGAGATACTACTTCATACCCACTAGGATAGCTATAATTGAAAAGACAATGATAGTTACTGGCAAGAATATGGAGAAATATGTTGTTAATGGGACTATAAAATGGTACAGCCACTTTGGAAAACAGTCTGGCAGTTCTTCAAAAAGTTAAACAGAGTTACCATATGACTTAACTATTCCATTCTTAGCCAAGAGAATTGAAAGCATATGCTCACACAAAAACTTGTACGTGAATGCTCATAGCAGCATTATTCATAACAGCCAAAAAATAGAAACAACCCAAATGTCCATCAACTAATGAGTGGATAAACAAAATATGGTAATATATACAATGGAATATTACCCATAAAAAGGAATGAAGTGCTGATACATGCAACAACGTGGATGAACCTTGAACAACATTGTTCTAAGTGAAAGAAGCAACACAAATGACCACATTATTTATCATCCCACTTATATGAGATACCCATAATAGTTAAATCTATAGAGACAGAAAGTAATTAGTAGTTTCCAGGGGCAGGAGGGAGGCTGTTCAGTGAGTGGCTGGTGATGGATATGGGGTTTCTTTTGGGGATGATTTAAATGTTCTGGAATTTGATAGTATGATGGTTGCACTATATGGGTATACTAAGAACCACTCAATTTTACACTTTAAAAGGGTGAATTTTACGGTATGTGAAATAAAAAGTGAATCTGTTATTTAAAACCTTCTCACAAATTCTAGGCCTAGATGGCATCCCCACTGAATTCTTCCAAATTTTGAGGATAACACCACTCTACATAAGTTCTTCCAGAGACTAGACAATGAGAGGACATTTCCCAACATTTTTTACTAGGCTGACATAACTTTGAACATGCATAGAAGATTAAAAGAAAGAATATACACACCAATCCTCTCATGAATATAATTTCAAAATATAAATTAATCCTAAATGCTATATTAACAAATTAAATCTAAAAGATATAAAAGGGAGAATACATCATAACAAAATGGGGTTTATTTCCAGAATGCAAGGATAGTTCAACCAATCAATGTAATTCACCACATTAAGAGATAAAAACTATAAGGCCATTCCAATAGATACAGAATAAGCACTTGATAAAATTTATATATTCATAATAAAACTCACGAAACTAGTAATACGATGGAACTTTCTTATTCTAATAAAGAGAATCTACATAAAATGTACAGCAAATATCATACATGAGATGGGGAATAAGATGAAAATGTCTGCTATTATGACTTCTATTCAACAATGTTATGAAGGTTCTAGCCATAGTAATAAGGCAAAGAAAAAAAACGTGTCAGAGAGGAAGAAATAAACCTCCTTATTTGCCAATGACATAGTTGTGTATGTAGAAAATTCAAAATCTATTAACTATTAGAAGTACTAAATGTACTTGGCAAGGTTGCTGTATATAGGACAATATAAAAAACAGTTGTGTTTCTATATAGCAGCAACAAATAAAAAACTACTACTTAGAATAGCATGAAAAAATAAGATATTTTGGAATTATAAGTATAATGAAAGATGTACAAGATTTGTACACTAAAAACTACAAAATGCTGAAACGCACAAAAGAAGATCTAAGTAAATTTGGTTCATAGATTGGAATACTCAGTATTTTAAAGATGTCACTTCTCCCCAAACTGATCTATGAATTCAATGCAATATCAATCAAATTCTCAACATGACATTTTGGTGTAAATCAAGCTGATTCTAAAATTCATATGGATTCTAAAATTTATAAGTATCTATACAAACTTATGCCATATCACCCCCAAATAGTTTAGCAAGTATTTCCTATAAAGAGTTATTATGTGCACAATTAGAATAGCACCATCAAAATCAGGAAATATAATTATTATGTTCCTACCGTCTAACTCAGACTTCATTCCAGTTTTGCCAGATGTTTCAATCATGTCTTTTATAGCAAAAGAGTCCTTCCCTAGTCCAGCCTTAGATGAGACATAAGCCCTGGCCAGTACTTGATTGCAGCCTTGTGACCCTAAGTATAGGACTCAGCTAATCTGTGCCTGATTCCTCACCCACAGAAATTGTGGAATAATAGATGTGTATTGTTTTAAGCCACTAAATTTGTGTTAATTTGTTACACAACAATAGAAAATTAACACTCTCCCCTTGCCAATTGATTTCAGTTAGGTTATAACCGCCTGTTTTGATCCCTCTGGCCCCAGGGTGTTAGCAGCTTCCTGCTGTTACTCATCGGTGGATTGCCTTACAATTCCTTCTTAGGCTTTTCAGCATTTTCAACTCCTTTGTAACTAGTTCTCCGTATTAAATTCCTTCTGTTGAACTAACTGCTGTGAGCTGTTTTCTTGACTAGCTCTGACTAATACATGTGGTTAAGAATAGCTATTAAAATTTTTGAAGGGAGGAGGGGAGTGAAGAATAGCTATTATCTGTATACCTATGCTAGTGGTTTGATAATAGATGATATTCTCTCAGTATTACCTCCAGAAGATATCTCCAGTAAATTTACTTCTCTCCATCAACATTGGAACCGTTTTAACCCAAAGCCACCATTATCTCTTGATCAAGGATGCTCAGGTAATAAGTTTTCTAACAAATTTTATGTTCCTCTTCTTGTCCCTTGCCAGTCTGTTCTTCATCAGTGAATGTGATGGTACCAAGTAGCATGGAGGTAGTAGGGAGAGATAGACACAGAATTTTAAATATTCTATGTTACATATGCTTCATTCAGAGTTGTTGGTATAGACCTGTCCTTCGATAATAGATTATCTTCAATAATAGATTATTGACTTTGGTCCTGAGCAATACATTTCAATTAGCTAATGAATATGAAGTATAATATCAGTTTATTGCCAAGATGAATTGCAGCTCAGAGAAGAAATTGAAGTAGAATACAGACTAAACTGTATCCAAATGAGGTAAAAGAATTAGGATAACCTGTGATTCTATTCCCTGGTGTTGACTACCTTAAGTTATTTTCAATTAGCTCTTTCTAGGGCTTATTTTGTTACGTATTTGTTGTGGATATGAATCTTATTTTGTAAACTCAGATATACAACATATACAACAAGTCCTATGTTTATTATTTTCTTTGAAAAGACAATTTTAAAAAAGGGTAAAATCAGGCTCTCATACAGATCTAAAATTGAACACATAGATTTTATTTAACTTAAGCAATGAAGGAACCAGGCAAATATAACTAGTTCAAAGGAAAAGGATAAAAAGCACAAATTTATATGGATTAAAAGAATGTCGACATTAATGTACAAATGAAGCCAAAACTGGTCTTTCCACAGTGGGGATAGGAACTCAACTGAACCTCTGTCAGCTAAGACAGAACTTGCATGTCTATAGGCAATTGTTTTGCATTGCTATCAGTTGTCTACAATTTACAAAACTATAATCCCTTAGGATCAGAATCAGATAACCAGGAGGAGAGTTCTCTACACAAGACATAGTTTTCTGTTGCAGCACTCATTTCCCCCTACATCATTAATTTGACTTTAAGCCTCCATCCTTCTTAGGCTGGTAGAAAACTCAACTACAGATAATAGTTGGGTTCCCATTTCTCAAATTCACGTGAAGTTTCCAGAGGGCTTTGGAAAGAGCTGAACATTTGGTGAGGCCCCACTAGTCTCTGGTCCACAGTTTACTGCTGATATCTTTATGGTGTAAGCCCAAATGATTCCTTGGCTGCCATGCAGGATACATCCAAGTTTGCCAAGGATAGAAGTTCCAGCAATAGCCTAGTGAATATAAATGGTGCAGAAAGATGAAGGATAGTGTAATGGTTTTTTGTTCTCACCAGAATTTGCAAACACTTGCTTCTTTTCAGTTTCCTCATAGGTTGGCCATAAGGCTGTTTGGCTCCCTCTACTCTGGTTTCTTTAGGTTCTTGAGCCCCACTGTCAAGTCCAACTTTCCTAGGTACACCAATCAGTCATTCCTCTTTGAGTCCTGTCACCTACTAGGGCACTGGCAGGGAGAGGGACATGGGTCTCATTATTCAGGTCCCATACCCCACTATCTGCTTTCCAGTCTTGGGAAATTCTCCTTCCCTTTCCAAATTTATCATTTTTCTCCTCTCTGCCTCCCTCTACTCTAATTCCTGTGACTCCAGGTACACTCTTAACAAAAACTAGGAAGGGAAGTTGAGGTGGAGGAAGACTTTCCTGGCTACTGAAAAGAGATTTTCACATCTTGAGGTATATAGGGTAACTATTCTGGTTCAAAACTGATTTGGCTTGAACTAAAGAAGCCTGACTTATGGCCTGTCAAACATACATTGTACACCTGCCCTAACTGTTAAAGAACACACTCTCTTAAGACAAGAATGCATACTTCCCCTCCTACACCAGTGTCAGTAACACCCCTATTAAAAGAAATGCCCAAGTAACTTTTCCTTGCTGTCCTGTTGGCTTGTAGCTTTTGAGATGCCCCTTGATTATAGAATTCTAGTGGACACACAATGCATTAGTCCCTTTCCCAGCATCAGGGTCATGTTGACCCACTAATTTGTAACTGAATACCTCTTTGAAACTTTGATGAATATGTATCCTGGGTTCTTTTTCTAGAAAGGGATAAGACTGTACTGAAAACCATGGTTCTCTGGAACGCTTTCTTCCTTCGTGGAAACTGCCTTCCCAAGTTATAGTCCTCACCCTGGCTCAAGTAAAACTCACCTTATCTCTCTTATCTATAGAGTGGTTATCAGCTATTTTGTGTCAACACTACTCATGGGATCTAAAAGAGGAAAAATCCAGAGAACAAAGCAAAATGCTTATTTTCTGTTGTTCTACAACATAAAAAACCTATTAATGTCTCATTAAATTATCCTGCAACCTTATTTCCTCACTCATTCACTCACTTAAATATTTAATATTTGTTGAGCATTTCCTGTACTAGCAGCTGGGTATAACAAATTCTTCATCTCAGGGACATTCCAGTATAGTCAGGGAGATAGTCAAAGCAGTAATCAAAGTGACAGTACAATATTTTAAACAAAGAATAAGATAATATAATTATAAGGAAATGTAGCTCTTTAAGACTTTTAAAAAATATAATTAAGGGCATGCCAAAGTCAGTTTATGGTACAGAATCTCTGTTCTCTGGGCAGATTATAGGTAAAGCAAACCCAGTACTCAAGACAATTTGTCATTTTAAGAGAACCAAATTCTAGTCTTGTATTAATATAATTTTGGACAAAACCCTTCCCTGTTGTAGGTATGAATCTTACTCCACATACTTGAATGTGTGAGAAATGTCATGTTTCTTTGTTTTCTTGAAATCAAATTAAATTAGACTCCAAGCGCAGCAAAGCCAGCTTCATGGGTGTGCGACCTCTGTCATCTAACAGGGCCACTTTCCTAGTAGGGCTTCAGTGCTCTGCTGTTGCTGTCTTGAAATTCTTGATAATTTTATCTTTGGGCATGTGTTTTGTAAGTGAAGTCCAATGGGACTGTAGAGCATGCACCTGAGCAGAGGAGATAAACACAATATGTGTATCTGACACTTTTCCTTGCTGCTCAGTTGGCATGTAGATTTTGAGATGCCCCTTGATTACAGAATTCTAGTGGACACACAATGCATTAGAATTCAGCACATGTCAAAGGAGTACAAAGTGAGAGTGTTAGGTCTACCACTGGATAAAGGCTGGGCTGGGGTGGCTGACAGTTGTAGAGATCATGCTTTTTTTTTTTTTAACTAAAACTTCCTTTGCAGACAGAAGGCAATGGCATGTTAAGAAACACAAACTACCAAGGAACCCCATCATATCCTTTCTTACCTGTGTTACTTCCCTGTTCTAGCCAACTACCTACCCTGAAAATGATGACATAGAAGGAGAGGGAAAGATAGTGCAACCCATAGTTCTTTTTTCCTTCAGTTCCTTCTTGCTCATCAGTAAGCTAAAGGTAAGTATTGGTAGAATGTGTGTATATTAAGAAATGAAATAACAGTTGACTTAGTTTTGCACAGTGTTTCCACTGTTCTGGTAAGAACAAAATACATATACATGTATGAGCTATAAAATCAGAATTATGTAATTTTGATGATTCCAAAATCATCATTTTGAGAATATGAGTTAAATGTTCTCATATTTGCATTTAAAACTGGCATTGCATAATATAAAGATGAAAGGTAATGAAGCTTGGTACCTGAGGGTTACTGTAAATATTCAATAAGAACATGATTATCCTCCCACCTTGTTCCCAGCACAGCCATAGATGAAAAGAAGTTAATCCTGTCAACTTTCGGGTTTTCTTGTTTAACCTGAGGGGTGACTCAAGGGTCACAAGGATTTATGAATTTGTTTTGCAGAAGAAAAAGAATGTCTTCAAGGAAGTTACAATCACCAGATAACCAGCTCTCAGCTGCCACTGACGCCCACAAGTCAGATTGCCCAAGGGCTTGTCTGCAGTGTAAGAAATGCCAATTACTCCTTGGTTTCTCCAAAACTCTTCCTGCCAAGCCCCTTAGCTCTATAAAATCCCCTGCTTTCTTCTCTTGTGAAGGAAGATTTGAGAGAACTATCCTACCTTCTCATTTTGGCCAACTTGAATAAACCTTTCTCCATCTTCAAGCTCGCTGATGTTTCAGTGATTGGCTTACCGTGCATCAGGCACAGGAATTTGAGATTAAGAGGTTCATTATCAGTAACATGCATGCTAATAATTAGAATTTTACTTTTTATTTACTTAGAATGACATTAAAAAGCAAATATAAAATACCATGACAAGTTGAGAGAATCTGCAGAAGAAAGGAAACAGCTTTATATTCTAGTACCTTTAACAGTATTTTTTCCCTGCATTGTGAACAGCATTTTTGCCTCCTACATTTTCATTTTTCACTGAGCCCCACAAATTGTGTTGCTGGTGCTGGAGCACAGGCTGGTGGAAACGAAATCTCAGTCATTACTGGAGTTCTCTCATTACAGCTACCAGGATCATGCAAAGGTCCTGAGATCTTACTTTGAGCAGAATATTTGGAGATCCCTCGCTGTCTTCTGGTTAAAAGCACACTCTATTGTCCCAACCTGGAAGTAGGTGGGCTTTGAAGATTTTGTGCCACACATGGATCCAAGAATCTTTGCCCAGGCTGTAAGCTCCTTGATGAATGTGAGGCACTGTGCTAAGTGCTTTCCCAAGAATATTATGTTAAAAGCTTTTTAGAACATTAACAAACCTTTCATCAAGTAATACATAAACATAATTATAAAATTACATAGTATAGAAAGACCTATAATGAAAAGCACCAAATGTTTTTTTACTCTTTCCCACCCACACCACCATTCTACTCCCTAACTCCTAAACTCTGCTTTTAGTGTATCTAATTTTCCCTACTCTCTAAGTAATATGAGAATTGCCATTTTTTAGACATCTATTAAATTCCAGTTCTGATAAAGTGTTAGGTTGCCTCTCATCTCTCTTCTCACCCTCTTCTCTGTGTAATTATATCACTCTTTTTAGTTTCTCTATTGGTTATTGTAAGGGAGGAAAAACTTCTACCCTCCTAGGTTCTATCGCTAGGCCTAAGAATTAAACTGACATAAGACAGATTAACAGGAGAAAAGCATACAAATTTTGTTTAATGTTTTTATGTGTACACAAAAGTCTTCAAAAGGAAAATGAAGACCCAAAGAAGCTGTTAGGCCCAAAGCTTATCTACCTTTTTAAACAAAGAATGGTAAATTGTAGATATGTGACAAGACAGATACTTGGGTCAGTGGCAGTAAATTGTGGGACAGAAACTAGGAAATATAAGAGGGAAACTAATGGAAGATAAGGGTTATTTTAGTAGGTTTGTTTGTAAGGGTCCATTTCAGTGTTGACTCCCAGTCTCTGGTGACAAGGATGTTCTGCTCCTGGTACCAGGAAGGCAGCTTTCTCATGGGAAATTTTATGACCTGCTTTTAGATAGAAAGGGGGAGTTTAGGGAGCCCTTCCTGCATCTGCCATTTCTCAATCTGCCGTTTCTGCCTTTAGCTCAAAATAATCAATATGCCAAAGCAGCATATTTTGGGGTGGCATGTTCTGAACCCCTTCATTATCATCAAAGCATGAAATGATGAACTTACACCTTGATTTCTTATTTCAACTATAGGCCATTTCTCCTAACTACTCATTACAAAGCAGGCTTATTAGCACTCATGACTTCCCCTTCCTCTTATCTCCTCGTTCCACCTCTCAGCTTTGGGTAGCTATACTTTTACTTTAACATTATCAGACTGACAACATTTGCATTCTGTTAATCAGATTTATGACATCTGTTTTCTCTATAAGCTTATTATAAAATTTAAAAATCAGGGGCTGGCCCCGTGGCCAAATGGTTAAGTTCGCGCGCTCTGCTGCAGGTGGCCCAGTGTTTCGTTGGTTCAAATCCTGGGCGCGGACATGGCCCTGCTCATCAGGCCACACTGAGGCAGCGTCCCACATGCCACAACTAGAAGGACCCACAAAGAAGAATATACCACTATGTACTGGGGGGCTTTGGGGAGAAAAAGGAAAAAATAAAATCTTTAAAAAAAAAATCATTAAGCAGTGATCCCATTATTACAACTATTTAAGTATTGTCATTGCATTCGTAGTTATGTGTAGTGTATTGGGATTACCAATCTTTCTGCAGACAATTTTTGGGAGGAGATTAATTGCCTTTCCATTTTGGGAGGAATTTCCCACCTTTATTTTATCCTTAAGTTCCTCCAACTTCTTAGGCACAGTATTAAAACTTTTGAATCTTCCCTTTTCCTAGATACCTCTTTTTTTTTTAATAGACATTTTAGATTTACAGAAAAATTGAGAAGATAGTACAGAGAGTTCTTACATATCCTACACCCAGTTTACCTTATTATTAACATCTTACATTTTTAGTATGCTGCATTTGTTACCACTAATGAGCCAATATCATCATATTTTTATTAACTAAAGTTCATATTTTATTCAGATTTCTTCAGCTTTATCTAATGTCTTTTCTCTTCCAGGATACCACATTATATCTAGTTATCATGTTTCCTCTTTTCTTGGTGTTGACACTTTCTCAGACTTTCCTTGTTTTTGATGGCTTTGATAGTTTTGAGTACCAGTGAAGTATTTTGTAGGATGCCCCTCTATTGGAATTTTCGTGATGTTTTTCTCATGATTATATTAGGCTTATGGGTGTTTGGGAGGAAGACCACAGAGGTAAAGTGCCGTTTTCATCGCATCATATTAAGGATACATCCTATCAGTGTGACTCATCACTGTTCGTGTTCACTTCGATCATCTGGCTGAGAGACTGTTGACTTTCTCCACTGTAAAGGTTTCCTTCCACCCTCCCCTCCCCTTTCCATACAGTACGCTTTGGAGGGAAGTCACTGTGTGTAAACTATATCTGAAGGTTTATTCATAAAGGACTTCTATAAAACAGAATGTATCAGATGGCCATGCTGGGACCTGGTTAACACTTTCCAGCAAATACTGTTGTATAAACTCTAGCTAGAACCTGTGTGTTTGAATATAGTAGTCTATATATTAAATACTAGAAACCTGGTTTTGTTTTTTTTTTTTTGAGGAAGATTAGCCCTGAGCTAGCTGCTGCCGCCAGTCCTCCTCTTTTTGTTGAGGAAGACTGGCCCTGAGCTAACATCCGTGCCCATCTTCCTCTACTTTATATGTGGGACGCCTACCACAGCATGGCGTGCCAAGTGGTGCCATGTCCGCACCTGGGATCTGAACCAGCAAACCCCAGGCCCCTGAAGCGGGACGCTCGCACTTAACTGCTGTGCCACCAGGCTGGCCCGAAACCTGGTTTTGAATAGTCAGTGTATATCCTGGCAGCTGACCATTAAGGTAACTGCTTGATTTTCTATTCAGTTTTTGCCATTGAGAAGGAGCAAGTCATGATTCTCAGAACCTCAGTTTCCTCATTTATGCAGTGAAGAGGCTGGAGCACGTGATCTCAAAGATCTTACCCTTCCGTTAAATTCGGATTCTATTATCCAGCCCTTCTTATTTTATTTTTAGCAGTTCTTAATATGCCTTTTGTTTAGTGCTTTATTGATTTATAGTTTACATATGGTTGAATACACAAACTTAAAATATATTGCTTGATGACAAAAAGCCCAGCTTTATTGAGATATAATTAATACATCATGAAATTTACCTGTTTAACGTGTACAATTCAATGGTTTTTGTTCTATTTACAGATTTTGCAACTATTACCCTATTCTAATTTTAGAAGATTTTCATCACCCCAAAAAGAAACCTTGTACCTGTTAGCAGTCATTCCCCATTCTCCTTGTCCCCTGTCCCTGCCAGGCCTTGGCAACCACTAATCTAATTCCTATCTTTATATATTTATCTATCTTGGACCTTTCATATAAATGGAATCTTACAAGATGCAGTCTTTTGTGACTGGCTTCTGTCATTTAGCATAATGTTTTTGAGGTTCATCCATGTTGTAGCAAGTATCATCACTTTATTCCTTTTTGTTGCCAAATCGTGTTCCATTTTGTGTATATACCACGTTTTGTTTATCCATTCATTAGTTGATGGATATTTAGGCTGCTTCCACTTTTTGGTTGTTATGAATCATGCTGCCACGAACATTTGTGTGGACATATATTTGTATTTCTCTTGGGTAGATACCTAGGAGAATTGCATGGTAGCTCTGGGTTTAACATTTTGAGGCATTGCCAAACTATTTTCCAAACTGGTTCCAACATTTCACATTTCCACCAGCAATATACATTGGAGGTTTCCATTTCTTAGTGATTCTACTACGTGTGAAGCGGTATCTCATTGTTAGATGACTTTTTACACATCTACACCTTTGTGACCTCCACCCAGATGAAGACGTGACATTTTCATCACCCCTGAAGGCTTTTTTATGCCTTTTTTCAGTAAACACCAGTTGCCTTCTGCTAGGTACCACTCTTCTGACTTCTATCTCTGTATATTAGTTTTGCCTGTTCTTGAACTTCATATAAATGGAATCAGACAGTGTGTATGATTTATACATCAAAGTACATGAATGTTTATAGAAGCATTATTCATAATAGCCAAAAAATGGAAGCAACTCAAATGTCCATTAACTGATGAATGGATAGACAACATATGGTATATCTATAAAATGGAATACTGTTTGTCAATAAAAAGGAAAGAAGTACTGATACACTCTTTTGTGTGACTGCTTTTACTGAACATAATAATTTTGAAATTTATCCATGTTGTGGTGTGTATCAGTAGTTCATTCCTTTTGATTGCTGAGCAGTATTCCATTGCAAGTAGGGTAAAATCTCAGACCCTTCACAGTTCTTGAAAAAAATGTCATTCAGTAAACATATACACTATTTATAAAATCTCTTAGCAATCTAGGAATAGATGGAATTTACTCAAGATGATGAAAAGGATGTATCTATCAGAGGACCTTTAGCAAGTGTCATACTTAATTGTAAAACTTGAAAAGTATTCTCAATTATGTCAGGAATGAGCCTTAGTTGGGTTGCATTAATTGCTGTAAGAAACCAACCCAAAAATTTCAGTGGCTTAACAAAATAGAAGTATATTTCTTGCTGATATAACAGTACAGTGTGAATATTCCTCGTCAGCAGGTGGCTGTTCTAGAACTCATTCAGAGACCTGGGCTTCTTCCATATTGTGGCTCTGCCATCCTTTAGGACTTCAGAGTTCTCTGCATTCAGCCAGCAGAGTAAGAAAGGGTGGTGAAGGCAGGCCTATTTCTTAATTAACTCTGCCCAGAAGTGACACATATTATTTCTGCTCACAACTGCAACTATAGCCTATGGACTTTTGAATTTAAATTATAAACTAAATTTAAATTTAAATTATAAACTAAAATCATGAGTGCATTTAATACTAGGTCAACCTATGTCTTGTAGAATTGAAATCTGAATCAAACACAGTTTTGATGCATTTTGACGAAGAAAATAGAATATTTCAGTTTAAGACTTGGAAGGCATAGCCAAAGACTGAGCAATACAATTTAATGTTATAGTGAGAAGATTTCCCGTATATTTAGAGAAGATACCCCATATTTATAGCAGCACTATTAAAACTGTGACTACAGCCTCTAAAATCCTCACAGTTTTTAGACAAATCTGAAACCTTGAATATAATTTAGTTTGAGTTGTTACATTCAACCTTACTTTACATTTCTTCCCTATTCTTAATTTATGTTTTTTTTTTGAAGATTAGCCCTGAGCTAACATCTGTTGCCAATCTTCCTCTTTTTTTTTTGCTTGAGGGAGATTAACCCTGAGCTCACATATGTGGCAATCTTCCTCCAGTTTTTATGTGGGTTCCTGCCACAGCATGGCTGATGAGTGGTGTAGGTCCGTGCCTGGGATCTGAACCTGTGAACCTGGGCCACTGAAGCAGAGCATGCCAAACTTAACCACTATGCCATGGGGGCAGCCCCCTTTCCCTATTCTTAATGATTAACTATATCTGTGGTTTCCAAACTGTTTGCTGAGGTTCTGTAAGCATTCCAGTGAACTTACAGGGTCAGGATATTTTACGTTTTTGAGAGAGACACAGTGTCACCTGTTGGACACCACACAAATTATTGCTATTAAGTTCTGAACCTAACTAATAATAAATGGGAACAGTTGGGTATTTCTTTTGACCTGGGATGATGAGCGATGTTGAGCATCTTTTCACGTGTGTGTTGGCCATTTGTATATTTTCTTTGTTGGAGAAATGTCTGTTCAAGTTCTTTGCCTATTTTTTAATTTTTTAATTGTTGTTGGTGAGTTGTTGGAGTTCTTAATATATTCTGGATATTAATCTCTTATCAGATATATGATTTGCAAATATTTTCTCCCATTCAGTGTGTTGCTTTTTCACTTTGTTGATTGTATCTTTTGATGCTCAAAAGTTTTTTTTTTTTAAAGATTTTATTTTTTCCTTTTTCACCCCAAAGCCCCCCAGTACATAGTTATATATTCTTCGTTGTGGGTCCTTCTAGTTGTGGTATGTGGGATGCTGTCTCAGCGTGGTTTGATGAGCAGGGCCATGTCCGCGCCCAGGATTCAAACCAGCGAAACACTGGGCCACCTGCAGCGGAGCGCACAAACTTAACTACTCGGCCACGGGGCCAGGCCCAATGCTCAAAAGTTTTTAAGTTTGTTGTAGTCCAATGTATTTTTTCTTTTGTTGCCTGAGCTTTTGGTGTCATATTTTAGAAATCAGTTTTGAACTCCAAATCCAATGTCATGAAGCTTTTCACCTATGTTTTCTTCTAAGAGTTTTACATTTAGGTTTTTGATCTATTTTGAGTTAATTTTTACATATGATATATATGGTGTATAAGGGTCCAACTTACATTTGTTCGCGTATGGATATCCAGTTTTCCCAATACCATTTGTAGGAATGGTGTTGACTGGTCTTGGCACTCTAGTCAAAAATCATTTGACCATATATGCCAGTATTTGTTTCTGGGCTCTCTATTCTTTTTTTTTAGGAAGATTAGCCCTGAGCTAACATCTGCTGCCAATCCCCCTCTTCTTGCTGAGGAAGACTGGTCCTGAGCTAACATCCATGCCCATCCTCCTCTACTTTATATGTGGGATGCCTGCCACAGCATGGCTTGCCATGCGGTGCCATGTCCGCACCCGGGATCTGAACCGGCGAACCCTGGGCTGCCAGAGTGGAACGTGTGAACTTAACTGCTGTGCCAGTGGGCCAGCCCCTGGGCTCTCTATTCTATTCCATTGTTCTACATGTGTATCTTTCTGCCAGTATCACAGTATTTTGATTACTGTAGCTTTGGTAATAATTTGGAATAATCAGGAAGTATGAAACCTCCTACTTTGTTATTCTTTTTCAAGATTGTTTGGTTATTTGGGGTTCATTGAGGTTCCACATGAATTTTAGGATGAATTTTTCTCTCTCTGCAAAAATATCATTGGGATTTTGATGAGATAGTTCCTGGAATATTACAAATGTTACCTGAAATTGTTGTGATTATTATTAAGTTTAAAACCAATTTGATGACCTGGAATTCCTGTATAAAGAGTTTAGGAAAAAATTATTATAATAAACATATATATATGCATATATATATTTAAGACTTAAGCTTCTGTAAGCTTTTTAAAAATTTAACTTCATTGAAGTATAATGTATGTACAATAAGCTGCATTCATTTAAAGGGTACAATTTGATGAATTTTGATAATTATATGTACCTGTGAAACCACAACCATAATCAAGATACAGAACATTTTCATCATCACACTCCGCTCCAAATTTCCTCATGCCTCTCTGTAGTCTATCCCTCCTGCTCCTGGCCTCAGGCAATCACCGATCTATTTTTTGTCACTATAAATTAGTTTGCATTCTCTTACATCTATATAAATGGTATCATATAATGTGTACTCTTTTGTGTCTGGCTTCCTTTACTCAGCATGATGATTTTGAGGTTTATCTATGTTGTGTATCCAGGCATTTATCAACGTTTCGTTTCTTTTTGTTACTGAGTAGTGTTCCATTGTATGGATGTACTACATTTTGTTTATTCACCTGTTGATGGATATGTGAATTGTTTTCAGTTTTTGGCTATTGTTAATAAAAGCTACTTTGAACATTTGTCACAACTCTGTGTAAACATACACGTCCATTTCTCTTGGGTACACACCTAGGAATAGAATAGCAGGATTGGGCAGCCCGGTGGCACAGCGGTTAAGTACATATATTCCACTTCGGTGGCCCAGGGTTTGCTGGTTCGGATCCCAGGTGCGGACATGGCACCGCTTGGCACGCCATGCTGTGGTAGGCATCCCACATATAAAGTAGAGGAGGATGGGCATGGATGTTAGCTCAGGGCCAGTCTTCCTCAGTGAAAAGAGGAGGATTGGCAGCAGTTAGCTCAGGGCTAATCTTCCTCAAAAAAGAAAAAAAGAAAAAAAAAGAATGGTAGGATCATTTTGTTGCTATATGCTTATTTTTAAAAGAAATGCTTGAAGAGTTTTCCAAAGTGATAGTATTGTTTTACATTCCTATGAGCAGTGTATTAGAGTTCTCTTATGATCTTTTAAACAAATGTTTACATAGGTAGTTCGTTTTTGTTGTAGAAATATTTAAAAATGTATGTGAGTAAAGAGAAAATCACTCAAAATCACACCACAAGATATAATGAGTTAACATTTTTGAGTATTATTCTTCTTGCCTTTTTTATACCTATGCTATTTTCCATGAAAGCTATACTGTATACGCTACTCTATATTTTGCTTTTCCCACTTAACATGGGACTAACTTTCTACTTCAATAAGTATAGAGTTGTACCATCATTTTAAATAGCTATATAGTATTCCATTGCATCAATACACAATACATTGAAACTAGCCTTTTGGCTGTTGTTGGACCTTTACGTTGTTTCCACTTCTCCTTTTCATAAATAATATTACAGTGGACATCATTGTACAAATGTAATTTCACATTTCTCAAATTATTTCTTTATGAAAAGCTTCAAGGAGAATTGCTGGCTCTAAAAATATACAAATTTTAAAGACATTTGATACTTGTTGCCAAATTGCCCTCTAGTTCTGCTTTTTTTACTAGCTTCACGTCCTTGGGCATATTACTTAACCTTTTTGAGCATCCATAAAATGGAGATAGTGTGAAAACATATTGCTTAAAGCAGTTAGCATAGTGCTTAACACATGGTAAGCACTCAGTGGTAGCTACTGTTCCTTTTTTTAAAAAATTTCTTTCATTTTATATTCCTACTTGGAATATTTAAGTGTTTGTGACTTCTCAATCTCTCAAATACTTATACAAGTTATTGTCATTAAAAAAAAGTCTTTGCTGATCTGATAATTTGTATTTCTTCTTTTGTGAATTGTCTTCCTTGATTATGGTCTGAAATATTTCTCAAACATTGGTATGAAAAATAGGACACCAAGTTTTTAGAACAGTCTCTAACAATTAGGAGTAAAAGACAGGTGATAATCCCATAAGTAAATTCAATAAATTTGGTATCTTCCTTTATATATTTGTGAATTCATGCTGTTGGTATTCATTGTAGCTTTGAGATTCAGGGCAGCAGACTCAGTGCATTTTAAAGGGCTCAATATAAGTCAGCTTTAAATATGTATTTGACATTATTAATTTTCCATGATGGCCTGGTTCTTTATGTCAGTCTTATGGGACCTCAATGCTGATGAAATGAAGCAGAACTGCATAAGCCCAAATTTATTTAACCTTTTTTTTTTCTTTTTGTGGAAAAGAACCAGAGGGCTAAGATATTTTTGTTAGGTTACATTTCTGGGAAATACAAATTGACAGATTGACCCTGGTAATTTTACATTATGAGCATCACTAAACGTTATCAAGCAGTTTACTCAAGAGCTTTAAAATTTTTAACATTTAGCTCTGAGTTGAGCGAGGGGAAGTAGGAGTAGAAGGTGGAAGGCGGATGGAAAAGAAGTGTATTAAATGTTTCTGTTTTGGCTTTCTCCTTGCAGTTCACAAACTTTCAGAGGGGAGAATAAGTTCCTGACTCCTGTCTTTCTGTGATGGGGCAGAAATGCAGCTGAAGAGCACCAAGAAGGTACCTCCTGACCAGCTTCTCCCTCCCAAACCGTCATGCACATGCCAAAAACGAATAAAACAAAACAAAACAAAAAGCAATCCTTCCTCCCCCCCGCATTCCAGAGATTTAAGAAATTAATCTGCTAAAATGCCTTTAACTCTTACTGTGAATTATAGTAATTAGACATTCAATTTTCAACTCCTTAATAAGGTTGTTCACTGACTGGTGACCCAGTACTAATAATGGAACAAATGGTCATTTGGAAGTGGATAAGTCTGATCCAGTGTCACAGAGGGACCTTTGGGCATCGAAGTGGTCATGTTAGGGCATGTGTCCTTGGCAATTGTCTAATTTCTTTGAGCCCCAGTTTTCTTATTGGCAAAGTGGGGGTGATGATTTATAGCCTATAGTCTTGTGAGGCTCAAATGAGATGAAGTATGCAAATGTCTTCACACAGTTAATAATCACTATTACCATTCTATCACCAAATTTTGGTGTGTTCTCCCATAGAAGTAATAAATCTAAATTAGGTTTGCAAGCTCATGCATGCCTCTTACAATTTTTCTGTATGTATGTTTGGCTAGCTCACCTTCTGAGAGAGTGGAAGATGAATTTTAAGAGATTGAAGTTTAAAATTGAAACCAATAAAAGCCTGTATGTTATTATATATAGCTAAATAGTGTTCATGCAGAGTCCAGGTAATGTACTGAATTTTATTTCCTTTTCTCTGAGTTCTATGTCCCAACACCTGAGCAACTCAAAAGAGAATGTTGCTGGAGCTGGCTTCGAATAGAATCTCTAGTTTCCTTTATCAAAGCCTCAGATTTTGCCACTAGACTCCCTTCAGTGGTGTGCTAGTAAAAGTTTAACAACTGAGTTCTCTCTCTATATACATCAGTATATATGTTTATTATGAATTTTGCTGATTATAACAGATGTGTAGTAGACAATTTATGAGTTATAATAGAGTATAAAATACTCTTTATTGTACATTCCCTATAGCCAATTGATTCTCACAGGATTCTGATTTTTGCCAAATTCTTGATCTGTCGCCAGCCTATGGTTGCAACTCAACCATGTTTTGACAATTTTTCTGCTATTTATAATGTAACAACTACAGATATGACACACTTTTAAGTTTAGTCGGTATCATTAACATTTTATCTAGTACTTTATAAAGTTTAGATAGACAAAAGAACAATGACTAAAAATATGATTTGTAACATTTGCCAATTTCCATGGTGTAAATATTCCCACCATGGTTGACTTCAGGCTACCAACATGATGGCATTGAATATGGAGTTGGGAAGAGATGTATGGTAGCCCACCATTACATGTTATTTTCATCAAACAGGTAAAATAGATATAAATAACTTCAAAAGTATAGATAATAGTAAAAATAATTAGGAATTGAAGTTTTGCATGTTTATTATCTTTGCTTTTAATATAATTTAACTGAAAATTTATATAAATTAATTTTTAATAACAATGTGTTAAAGTGACTTGCAACATTCCTGAAAATTAACAATGAGCTCTCATGAACTGGAAGGAGCTGGCCATAGCAAACCGTCGACTCTCTCCCTGAGGCCCCCATATTCTTGCTCCAATCTGGACTGGCTGATTTCTAGGATTGCTGCAGGATTACCATTTTAGGATTTTCCTTTTAATATTCCTGTTTGTTTTATTACTCCCTCATCTTGCTGGAGTATATCCTCAAGTAACTTGCAAAGAGATTGCCTTTATTATTGTATAATATGGCATAAATTAATTTTCTGTGTCCTTGCATGCTTGATGATGTCCTTATTCTCTCCTTATACTTGATTAAAAGTTTGAGTATAGAGGGGCTGGCCCCGTGGCCGAGTGGTTAAGTTCGCGCGCTCCTGCTGCAGGCGGCCCAGTGTTTCGTTAGTTCAAATCCTGGGCGCGGACATGGCACTGCTCATCAGACCACGCTGAGGCAGCGTCCCACATGCCACAACTAGAAGAACCCACAACGAAGAACAACGAAGAATACACAACTATGTACCGGGGGGGGGCTTTGGGGAGAAAAAGGAAAAAATAAAGTCTTTATAAAAAAAAAAAAAAAAAAGTTTGAGTATAGAATTTTAAGTTGAAAGTCATTTTCCCTCAGAAATTTGAAGGGCTTGCACCACTGACTTCCAGAACCTTGGGCTGCTGATAAGCAGTTTGGTGCATACATTTCCCCCCTCTGGAAGATTTTAGGATCTTTTCTTCATCTTGGAGTTCTGAAATTTCATAGAGATGTGTCTAAATCTCTGTCTTTTTTCATTCATTCTGTGGGACACTTGGTGAGACTTTTCAAAATGAAGATCTATGTCCTTCTTTTTGGGATAACTTCTCATATAGGGTCTTTGATAATCTTCCGTTTTTTTCTCTTCGCTTTTTTCTCCTCCATTTTTTCTCTTCTCTTTTTCTGGAAATTTATCAATCAAATGTGAGGCTTCCCAGATTCACTCTCTTTGTCTCTTACCTCTCTCTCATATTTTTTCTCTACTGTGTTTTGTTCTTCATCCTGGGAGATTTCTTCAAATTTATCTTCTAATTCTCGACTAAATTTTAGCTTAGGCAATCATATTTTTTAATTTCCAAAAGCTATTTCTTATTCACAAATTGTTTTCTTCTCACAGCATCCTTTTCTTATTTTATGAACCCAATATTTTCCTAAATCTCTCTGAAAATACGATAATAACTTTTAACCCCCTTTTTTTCCCCTGGGGCCAGCCCTGTGGTGTAGTGATTAAGTTCATGTGCTCTGCTTCATGGCCCAGAGTTCACCCGTTCAGATCCCAGGCATGGACCTAGCACTGCTTATCAAGCCATGCTGTGGCAGGCGTCCCACATATAAAATAAAGGAAGATGGGCACAGATGTTAGCTCAGGGGCCAATCTTCCTCAAAAAAAAGTAAATAAATAAAAAATAAGAACTTTTTTTCTTCCTTGATTGTCTTTGTTTCTTCCAGGGCCGTTTTTCTTCTTTATTTCAATTTTTCTCACATTTTTCCAAACTTGTGAACACTAACTCTTCAGGCAACCTCAAAATACCATTTTGTCTGTTTCATGTGCATATATTTTGAAACAGCAATTTCTCTTTGAGGAATTAATCAAAAAATATAATTGGACAAATGAGAAAGTGTGTATATTCAAGGATATTCACACAGATTTATTTTTGGTAATAATGATAGCGAGCATATTCAACATTTATTATGTGCCAGACACACGTTTAAGTGTCCTACATCCTCCCCAACCCCTCGAGGAATATTAGCCCTGAGCTAACATCTGTGCCCATCTTCCTCTATTTTATATGCGGGACACCTGCCACAGCATGGCTTGATTAGTGGAGTGTAGGTCCGCACCTAGGATCCAAACCAGTGAACCCCAGGCCGCAGAAGTGGAGCACATGAACTTAACCACTGCGCCACCAGGCAGGCCTCTAAGTGCTCTACATTTTTTAACTCATTTAATTCTCACAACAACCATTTGAAGTAGATGTTATTATTATTCTCATTTTATAGATGAGGAAACACACCCAGAGAGGTTAAACAGCTTGCCCACAATTGCACGTTTAGAAAGTGGCAGGATTCTGACTCAGGCTGAGGATCCAGAGTGAGTGCTTTTACCCAATGAGTAATAGCAGTGATATAATAGAGAAAGATTAGAAATAGTTAGATCAAAATATTAACAGTGATTATATCTGGGTTGTGTGATTATGAGTACTAGTATTTTTGTGAATTTCCTTTTATTGAAATTTTAAAACTTTGGAATCCTAGATACATACAATTTTTAAAATTACTATCTTTAAATTGAGATAGAAATCACGTACCATAAAATTTACCTACTTAAAGTGTACAATTCAGTGGTTTTTATATATTCACAAAGTTTCGTAACTATCACCACTAATTCCAGAACATTTTTATCACCCCAAAAAGAAATCTTCTAACCAATAAGCAGTCACTCCTCATTCTCTCTTCTCCCCGGCCCCTGGCAACCAGTAATCGACTTTTTATCTCTATGGATTTATCTGTTATGGATATTTCATATAAATGGAATCATATAATATGTGGCCTTTTGTGTCTGATTTCTTTCACTTAATGCAACTGTTACCCACCACTTCAGGCAGCCACAGTGTTAAAAATTGCCTCTGATTTTTTTGACAAATGCCCATAGGGAAAAAGTTCTTAGCACTGGATGAGCCCTGAGTTAGGTCAAATAAAAGACAGCCTTCTGAATGGGGTCTTCCAGGGAACCACCAGAAAGGTCAAATAACGACAACTCTCTGTGAGTGGCGCTTTGAAGGAGCTCCAGTCCCTCTGATCCTTCAAGAGGCTGCTAGGCTGTTGATTTTCACTGAAATAGTGGGATGTTGGTTTTCAAGTCTTGTTGCAGAGACAGAGAAAGGGGAATGGGAACAGGACGAGTTAAAATGCCACAAAACTTGCTGTACTTACTGAGATAAAGGATGAACATCTCTTGTGAATTTTATGTGAGTAATAATGATAAAACAATACTAAATGTCATTCAGTAAAGTGACTCTAGGTATTTCAGATGGTTTCATCTATTATGTGACTTAAAATCAGTATGGGTCAAATCTCATAGTACTAAAGTTCATAATGCATTTTAGTCTGTTCTTTAGCCAACTCATCTTTTTGGATTATCTATTTTCTCTTTTAAAAACTAAGCCTTTTGAAAGTCCACATGGGTTCAATAGTGGTTCTGAAATTGTTTTCAGTGGTGGTTTCTACTCCTGGCAAGCTAAGATTTATGAGTTTATATAAATATTACCCATTAATACAAATGAGGAGCAAACTGAAATAGATGGCCCAAGTTCCAATCTCAGGAGAAATGAAAGCATACGTGAATACAAAGAGTTGAAGAATGTTCATAGCAGCTTTATTTCTGACAGGCAAAAACTGAAAACAACACAAATGATGAAACTGGTAAAATTGTCTATGTCTAGGGCTCTTAAAAGTAGCAGCTCTTCAATTACCTATTCAATTTCTCCAAAGTTTTGGTTTATTTGGATTTTCAACCTCTTTTTAAATTAATTTTGAAAATTTATGTTTTCCTAGGGAAGAAATTCATTTCATCTATATCTTCAAATTTCTCCTATTTAGTATTCTCTTATAATAGTAATAACAATAATAACTCCAATGTTTGTCTCGTTTTTGTGTTTTCTCTTTTTCTTAATCAAACCTGTTAAATATTGTCTATTTTTCTTTAAACGACAAACTTTAGTTTTTATTTGATTTTATTGATCAGCTTTATTATATTTTTATTTTCTACTTCCATAAATTCTACATTTATATTTCTTCTTTATCTTTTATACTTTAAATTTGTCTTATTATTTGTTTTCTAGCTTTTTGAATTATATGCAAAGTTCACTTATTTTTAGGCTCCTTATTTTCTTGTAACTGTACCATGAATATTATGTTGGCTATATCCCACATAGTGTTCTATGTTCTGTGTAGTTTTCTCATTGTTGTTCATTTCAAAATTGTTTTTGATTCAAGTTCTTCATATTCATACTTTAAAAATTGCATATTTTATCTGTTAATTTCTGACATAGATCTGTTAAAAGTTCAACTATGATTGCGATTTGTCTATTTTCCCTTATGTTTTTGTTGATTAGTTATTTTTTAAAGTTATATTATTAAGTACAAAAAGATTTATGACGTCATTTCTTGGTAGATTCTATTTTCAAATTATTATACAATAGTCCTTTTTGTTATGCTTAATGCTTTTTGCTTTGAGTATTATTTTGCCTGACATTAATATTGCTATATCTGCTTTCTTTTTGATGGTATTTTATTCTTTAATCACTTTAAAACCACTTATTTTGAAATAATTTCAGATTTACAGATAAGTTGTAAAAATACTACAGAAAATTCTCATATATTCTTTACCCAGATTCCTCAAATGTTAGCATTTTACCATTGCTTTATCATTCTGTGTGTGTGATAAAGATAAATACATTTTTTTCCTGAAACTTTGAAAAGTAAGTTGTGGACATGATGCACCTTTATTCCTAAATCATTCCATGTTTATTTCCTAAAAACCAGGACAAAAAGTACAATTATCACAATTAGGAAATTCGTATTGATACAAAATTATTATCTAAGCTACCGATTTTATTACAGTTCCACCACTGTTTCCACTAATGTTCTTTAGCAAAAGAAAAAGAACTTTTTTCCTGGTGAGCCAGTCCAAAGTCACACACTGTATTTAGTGTGATTCTCATTCCTTTTCTTCAAACTTTTTAGGTGGTTTTGTTTAAGGTGTGTCTTCTATAAGTAGAATATAGATAATTTTTTTTAACTCACCCTAAAATTCTTTGAATGTTAGTAAGATAATCTAACATATTCATATTATTGCTATTACTAATTGATTTGGACTTTCCCCTGTCATATCATTTATATTTTCTATTGATTTAATGCTATTTTGTTGTTTTTTTCCCCTCTTTTCTCTTTCCTGTCTCTCACTGGGTTAATGTGTTTCCTTTGTTCAAATTTTATTTTGTCTGAAATTATTTCAAAATAAATATTTCTAAGGGATTAAAGAATACCCTCAAAAAGAAAGCAGATATAACAATATTAATGTCAGATAAAATAAAACTCAAAGCAAAATCATTAAGCACAACAAAAAGGACTTGCATAATAATCTGAAAATATAATCTACCAAGAAATAATGTCATGTCTTTTTGTACTTAATAATAATATAACTTTAAAAAATAAAAAGCTAATCAGCAAAAATATAAGGGAAAACAGAACAGTCTATTCTTATAATGGTTACTCTTAATTCTTTAACATACATACTTAAATTTTTATTTTTTTCTTGGAATCTAGGATTAATAATTATCTACATTTCCACCTTAACAAGATAGTAGTCTTAGCAAGTTTCACCTTACCTTTCCCTCCTTCTTGCTATCCCTGATATCGGATTTGCTTAGGATTTTTAGTTCCAGATTGTAATTTAAAAAACAATTGACAATATAAATCATCACCTTTATACTTTTTAATACTTTACTGTTTTTTTCTCACCATTGTGTCATATATCTACGTTTATATTTCTTGTGTTGTTAGATTAGATTATTAAGTAATTCATTCTGAAATGATCTGATGTTGTTAGCTTTTTAAGTTCTCGAATATGTGAAAATAGTTCTCATTCCCCCCAGTGTTGAATGCCAGTTTGTTGGATATATAATTCTAGATTTAAAAGTCTCGCTGAGAAGACTGTCTTCTAGCATTCAGATTTCTGAGAAGTCTGACTTCAATCTGATTATTGCTTCTTTTAGGCAAAACATTTTTTCCTTCTTTTCCTTGGTGGTGTAAAATTTCACCATGATGGGTTTAGATATGGATCTTTAAAAAATTATCCTGTTTGGCACTTGGCAATTTCAACTTGAAGACTCATATCTTTCCTCAGCTCTAGGAAAAAATTCAAGCCATCATGAACTTCCTCCTACCTAAAGTATCCTAATAATCTCCCAACTAGTCTCTCTCAATCTCTTTATGTCCTTCTCAAATCCATTCTCCATAAAACAGCTAAAGTGCCTTTGAAAACTTCTTTATTATGGAAAATTTCAAACACATATAAAAGTAGAGAGAATAGTATGATCAACCCTCATGAGCCCATTATCCAGTTTCACATTATCAACTCATAACAATTTTGTCTCACATTTACCTTCCCTCCTTACCCCTCTGATTATTGTGAAGCAAATCCCAGATATCAGATCATTTCATCTGTAAATATTTCTCTATTTTGAAAAACGTAACCACAATGCCATTAATACATTTAAAAACAATAAAATCAGATATCCAGCTAGTGGCCAAATTTTCCTGGTTGCCTCATAATTTTTTTAATGTATTCAAATCAGGATCAAAATAAGGTCCATACATTACAATTGGTTAGTATGTCCCTCTGTTCTCGTCTAACCTATATGACTGGATCCCACCCCACCCCACCCCGTTTTTTTGCAATTTGTTGAAGAAACCAGATTATTTATCATATAGAGTGTCTCACAGAATAGGCTTTGTGATTAATGATAATTGTCTAGATCCATTAAGTCATTAGGGGTTGCAAAAATGATATTCCAATTCTATAATTCCTCTTTATTTGTTAACTAGAATACTTCGTAAGGGAAACTTCTTTTACTCATTAACCCTTTGGTTATCCTAAAATACAAATTATATAGGTAAGCAGGATAAATGCTTGTTTTTTTTCCCCTTTTATTTTTCTATCAGTTTCAAAATAATAAGTTAGGTTCCTAGTATCCTTCAAAGGTAACCAGTGAGTTATTTTTAAGCTATTTTTTGTTATCATTTTATAAACTTATAGATTTGAAATATGTGATGCGTTTCAATCTGCTGCAGTTATTCTTATTGAAACTCAAATTCTTCCATCTTTGGCCAGCACCATCCTCTTCAGATTGGCTCCTTTTGATCTGACCCTAATAGTCTTTGATAGCTTTGATAACAAGATATTCCAGGCTCATCTTGAACATTTACTGCCGAAGACCTGGGATCAAGCACTGCTTTCAGGAGCCCTTGATCCTTTTAGTGGAGAATGATATTTAGAGACCAGATCTGGGCACCAAGACACGCATTGCTACAGCATTTGTTATTTTTGCAGATATATATTTTTCAGGGTCAAGGCAAGGAGCATTTAATACGTTTTTTTTTTTAGGATAAAATACATCATGAGATTATGCTAATGTTTCCAATTTAAATTTAGGACATGGGCTTTTAATTAATCTCATGTGTCTCATTTCTGTATATATTTTCCCCCGTGCCAAAAAAATCTCAGTTCCCAAGGGCACCACACCAACATAATAATTCGTTTGCTTTATTCCAAAACCTGCAGGCAATAGTCTCGCTGTAACAATACCAACACTACTACTAACAAAATGATTGCCGAGAACAGTTTAAAGTTTTTAATTTTTTTCAATTCTCTTTTTTAGAGTACATTATACTAATGATATGCAGTCAAAGTATTATGTTTTAAAACACTTGAAAATATTCTGTTAGTGGTCATGCCACAAACTCAATATATAGATGTTTATTTTATTTTGCTTTCAATTTTTAGAGATCGATATTTTAAATTAAATTTTATTTTATAATTATTAAATATGTTTACATAATCTCAAGGTCAGATTAACAAATCAAGATGTATTTAAAAAGTCTTAGTTTAGGAGCTGGCCCCATGGCCGAGTGGTTAAGTTTGCGTGCTCCGCTTCAGGCGGCCCAGTGTTTCATTGGTTCGAATCCTGGGCACGGACATGGCACTGCTCATCAGACCACGCTGAGGCAGCGTCCCACATGCCACAACTAGAAGGACCCACAACAAAGAATATACAACTATGTACTGGGGGGCTTTGGGGAGAAAAAGGAAAAAAATAAAATCTTAAAAAAAAAGTCTTAGTTTATAAACCTTTTCCCTCCATGACCCTGTGCTCTCCCTCCCCATATAGATAACCATTTTTGTTTATTTTTATTTATCTTTCCATTAAACAATAAATATCTATTATTATACTTAGTTTCAAAAATATGTATACTCATATACGTATGTATGTGTGTATATATATATGTATATATATATACGTATACACACACACGCACACTGATCTATTAATATAATCAATATAATCATGTTACTTACTCCTTGGCCTAGAACTGTTCAATGAATTTCCATTATTTTTAGGATTAAAAAAAAAAACAACTTCTAATAGTCTCCATGACCTGGCATCTGTGTACTTGACCACTTCATTTTTAACCAAGCCACTCTCTTTTACCCTCTGTACTGCAGCCACATTGGACTTCTTTCAGTTCCCTGAATATACTCTATTCCTTCCTGCTTTAGGGTGCTGCTTTCACACACTGTTCCCTCTGTTTGGAAGGCTCTCTCCTCTCTGGTTCCCCTTTCAATTTAGATAATTTCTACTTACTCTTCAGATTTAAAGTTCATTTCCTCAGAGAAATATTCTCTGTCTCATTAGATTAGATTAGATCCTCATGTTATGTTTTTTCTTAATATCCCATACTTTTCCACAGTATTTATCAGAATTTTAATTTTAAAATTTTAATGGAAAATTTCAAACTTAGAAAAAGTTGAGAGAATAGTATAATAAATCCCTGCATTTCTATCACCCAGTTTTAACAATTGTCAACTGAAGGTCAATCTTCTTTGAACTATACATGATCCTCTAATTATTTTGAAGGAAATCTCAGACATCTTAAGATTTAATCACTAATATTTTAGTATCATAATTATCATTTAATAATTCATTGTGACCTCTGTTGTGCAATGACTATCTCTATTGCTAAAATGTAACTTCCATGAGCTTAGGGATGTGACTGTCTTGTTCATTGCCGCATTCCCAGGGCCTAGCTCAGTACTGTGAAAATAATGATAGATATTTGAATGAATGAATGAATGAAATGTTACTAGATTACTAGAGATAATAGGAATATGCATTTAGTGTATTTAGAGTTGAACACAGCATTTGTCATGTTCTCCCATAGAATCTTTGTTAACAATGTGAGCTGGAATTAAGAACAGTTAAGTGGACCCATTTCTTGTTGACTGATTGTATCAAAATGGATTAATGAGATTGTGGTTCTTAGTAGCATGTCAGAGGGCTCTCCCCATGATCTGCTCTTGTTCCACGATGTTTTTTATCAATGACTTGAATAAATAGAGAGAGGACATTTTTTTCAAATATGAGAAGGATTTTCAAATACTGGATAACAGAATCAGAATCCAGAAATGATTTTGATAGCCTTAGGGTGACAGACAGAAGCCAGTGAGATAAATTTAATAGTAATAATTTAAAATTCTTATACTTAGGGCCAAAAAACATAGTTGCAGAAGCTTACAATGGGAGGAAATGTGGATTAGCAGCCACATTTCTTAAAATACCTAATGTATTAAAAATATCTGGTTTCCACAATGTAATGTAGCCACTATGAAATGTAATAGTGGCCTTAGATTTTGTTGCTAGAGGGCAGCATCTATAAGGAATGGGGTGCTCACTCCGCTTTTGTCTTGTTAATTAGATGGCACCATGAGTGTAGTCTTTTATTACAGGCAGAAGAGACTTGACACTGTGTTAGGGAGGAAGTGGTTGAAGAGCTGAGAGTATTTATCTTATGGAAGCTAGGCCTGACCAATGTTAAAAAAATTTTTTTTAATTAATTCAAAATTGGGAGACATAATTTTCTTGATAAATTGGAGGATCTAGTGGGCTTGAGCTGCATGGTGGCAATTGTCTAGAGCTACTTCACTGCTCTCTCCTTTGGCTAGGGCTCCCACTCTCCAATTTGCCTGAGCTCCCACCCTCTCTGCTGTTTAACATGCTGCTGTCTTCACTCATTTATGTATCTTCCTTGGCCTTGTAGGTATTTGAATTTGCAACTCCTGGATAAGCTAGTTCTGTAAGGCCTGTCAGGGAAGAACCAGTGCCACTGAGACAAAGGTCATGGGGGTGGATTTTGGCAAAGGTAGGGAAGTCTTATCAACCAGGACTGCTCAGATGCTGCACGAGCTGCCTTGAGCTTCAGGAGTCTCATAAATTCCCAGCACCCTCCCCTCACCTTTCTTTTCCTTTCCTCCCTTCTTTGCTTGCTTCCTTCTTTTCCTCCTTCTCCTTCTTCCTTCAAAACAATCATGCCCATAAGGAAATAGATTTCTTGAAATACATATTTATGTGCCTTATAAGTACATATTTCTTAGAATTTTAGCTCACTTTTCTTTCTGTGGCTGTCCCTTGTGTGTTTATCTGGATGGACATGGTCCTGAACTGCAATAAAGTGTAAGATTCTCATCTGAGGGTACACTTAAAAATCATGTGTAAAAATATAGATACCTTGTTGTCCCACCCCCACCCCAGGAGATCTGACTCGCCAGGTCCCTGGAATGGCCCCTGGCATCTGTAGATTTAACAAGCCCTTAGGGGATTTGGAATCTCCTTGGAACCACTGCCACAGGGATTATGATTATGTCTGCACGGTACCTGGATCGCTGGATTCTTCCTATATTTTGCAGTTACTAGATGTGGAGAACCCCTAATAAAGCAAAACCAAATGCCATAAAGGAATATGGCACCTTGTCTCTTATGGAACCTATAGCCTAGGTAATAAAACAACTAGAAGACAGGAAAGATTCTGAGAAAGTGAGACCACTCTGGAGTTGGGTGGGTTCAGGAAGGCTTCAGAAGGAGAGTGGTCCCAAATGGAAGCCTGAAGAAGTATAGTATTTGGATGAGTGGAGGAAAAGAGGAGAGGATGTTTGCAGCATGCGAATGTCATAAGAAAAGGCATGGACACAAATTGAGCCTGACTTTTTCAAGAGACGTTAATGAGACTTGCCTGCCTCAGTGGAGAGGAGGGTTCACTGGGAAATTGGATAGACAAGGGAAGTCCTGTGGTGAATATTGCTGGGTGCCAGGTGAGAAGTTTGCACTTGGAGTCAGAGAAACCTGAACTTCAATCTTGCCTCCAGTCCTTGCTACCAACCTTGCTACCTTGTGATTTTAGATAGGTTGTCTGTCTTCCCAGAGCCTGTTTTTTCCTGTAAAATGGGGTTAACACCATTACTCCTGAAGGGTTTTGGGGAAATAAATAAGATAGCAGTGCCTGGCACAGAGTAGTGCTCAGTACATTGAGTTATGGCCATTATTGACCCAGCGATGGTGAAGGTAACTGCCGAGGGTCCTGGAGCAGGTGGTTGCAGGCTGGCGGTGATGTGTTGTGAAGGTGACACAGGTGTAGAGGGAGGACAGACTTAGTCACTTTCATGAGAAGATAATTCAAACTGGATATTTGACATCATAAGGGTATTGGGCTGACACTGCCCGGGACCACGTAAAGCTGCTGAGTACCTGCCATGCTCAGAGAATCAATGCTCTTGCCTCTCTTGCATTAGCTCTTTAAAATCCCCACAGAACAAGCCGGTGGTGAGTTGGAGGCCCATAAACAAGGATCCCATTTGTGAGTACTGTGCTAAGTGATTTACATGCATTCTACATGATTATGAAATGAAAGAAAACTTAGGGATTTTCAGACTAATGAAAATATTTTCTATTTTTTCTAAAATTTGTTTTTCTTAAATAATGAACAGCTTAACTGCATTTGTAAGATACATGCAAGGTTTAAAGAATGATGATAAAACAAACATTGGTGTCCCCGCTTATAGCTGAAGAACTAGATCCCTTGGAACACTCCTTCCCAGTTCCACTTCCCTCCTTCAGAAGGAACCATTACCCTGCGTTTTGTATTTAGCATTTTCTTGCTTTTGGCTTTAATTTTACCATTCTGTCTGTATTCTTAAATAATATCTTAAAGATTTTATTTTTTTCCTTTTTCTCCCCAAAGCCCCCCGGCACATAGTTGTATATTCTTCGTTGTGGGTCCTTCTAGTTGTGGCACGTGGGACGCTGCCTCAGCATGGTTTGATGAGCAGTGCCATGTCCGTGCCCAGGATTCGAACCAACGAAACACTGGGCCGCCTGCAGCAGAGCGCGCGAACTTAACCACTCAGCCACGAGGCCAGCCCCAAGTATTCTTAAATAATATCTTGTTTAGTGTTGCATGTTTTAGTTAAAAGCATTAACTTATATAAAGTTAATTACTTAAGTGGAATCATACAATATGTACTTCTGTTTCTTGCCTTTTCACCCTCAACATTATAATCCTGAGATTCATCCATGTTGATGTGTGTAACAATAGTTTATTAGTTTTGCTGCATAATATTTCATTGTGAGGAAAGACCACATTTTATACATCCCTGCATCCACGGGCATTCAGGTTGTTTCCAGTGTTTTGCTTTTACAAATGTTATTGCTATGAATATCCTTGTACAGGTCTTGGTGCACACGTGTAATCATTTTCAGGGTGTGTGCTTATGTGTCAGTTAATTTTAGGTTGGGGTACACCTCCGCTCTATTACCCCCTGCGCCCCTGACTTCTCATGCATTCAAAATTGAAGAGGTAAGGCATAGGAAAGGTCTTAACTGACTGTTGTTCCCAAGCCTTTGTTTAAGGCTAATTCTGTCTGAACTTCTTGGGGTGCGTTAGTGGTTTCTTCAGAGACCACCCTCCACCTCCCCTTGCTGGGGATCTCCACTTGCAGGTGCCCTGAGAGAGGTGAACAGACCTCCTCTGGCTGATCATTTATGAGTACCTCAATAACCCCTGGACATCTGTCTGTACATCATTAGCATCTTTCTGCTGAGATTGTCACACTATTCCAGGTGGCCCTCATTGGCAATATCCAAGACTGCCCCACACCTGCTTGTCCTCCCACTACATTTCCCCTGCCACCCTTTACCCCCATAATGGGAGAATGTCAGATGCTTGACAGAAAATGGAAGGTGAAGCATTTTCAAAAGTTTTAAGATTATTTGAATTCATTCCAGTTATTATTTTAATTGTCTCATACATTGTTGTTGGGGGCAATACCTATTAAAAATGAAAATGTTGTATGACCTTTGACCTAACAATTTCACTTACAGTATTTTGTCCTACAGATATATCTACACAAGTTTGCAGACATATATATAAGATTAGTCATTGGCACATTGCTTGGAAAGCAAAAACTGGAAACAACTGAAATGTCTATCAACAGGGAGTGCATCCATGCAGGATTGTATTATGCAGTCCTTAAAAATGAATAAGGTATTTTCATAGAAATAAACTCCAAATACATTGTTAAGTGAACAAAAGTAATTTGGAGAAAAATGTAGGTAGTATGCTACCATTTAAGTGTGCTGAAGTTTCTAAGGGGCATGTATCCTTGTAAATACATAGAACATATCTGGGTAGATATATAGCAAACTGACAACACTGGCTGCTTCTGAGAAGGGGAATTGAAGGTATGGTGGTCAGGGGTGGGAGGACAACCTACCTTTTACTGTATATAATATACTATTTTGTATTTTTGAATTATTCTTTTTACTATGTACATTATTTTAGAAAAATATGCATTAATTTTGAAAAATCATTTTTTGAACAAAAGAAAATAAGTCCTATTTGAATATTAGACCTACTGTGATAATATTTGGCTTCTGTAACACTGGACATCTGCAATCTTAACTTGTCAATATTTTTTCCACAATGATTGGGAGAACAGTATTTACAATATAATAAATAGATATGTCCAAAAATGAAAGATGACTATATATTGAGCACACGGAGTTTGGGATGTCGATAGGACAGACAGATGTCCAACAGGCAGTTGGAAATGTGGACTGCAGCTCTAGTTAGGACTGAAGAATGGTACAAGATTGAGTAAAATTCCCAAAGGAGAGAACGTAGAAAGAGGAGAAATGGGCCATGGACATAACCAAAGGGAGTACCTACATTTGAGGTCAGGAGAAGACAGAGGAATCAGAGAAAGACAAATCAGAGAAAGAGAGGTAGATCTGAGAGTGAATAACATTATAAAAAATCATGGGAGAAGATAGTATGGAGAATTAAGAGTTGTTGATAGTGATTTGCTGCAGAGAGTTTGAGGAGGATCAAAACTGAGAAAAAGCTGTTGGATTTGATCCTTCAGTGGTGGTCAAGAGATTATTTTTTGCACATGGTGAGCATGTGTATGGTTAGATGGTGAGAAAATGGAGGCTGTGAGAAAGAAACTTGGTAGTGAAGGGAAGGAGGGAGGAACAGGAATGTAGTTCAAGGGGTAGCCTGGTGAGTAGAGGTGATGTGTGTGTGTGTATATTTTAAGACGGGAAGCACTTCAACGCATTTATACATTGGCAGGAGGAAGTCACAGAAGAAAGAGTGAAGATGTAATGCAATGTGGTCAGGTTGGGGGGATTGTTGATGAAGTAAGGCCCCAGAGAATGGATGACAATGAGGGCCACAAGAGGGGGCTTTCACCTTGAAACAGAGGAGGATCACCTCTTTTTTTTTTTTCTTGGTATCAATTGCTTGTATTTATTTCAGAACACAATATACTATTCAAACCCATGGATGATACCAAATTATAACCCTGTTTAAATATCTCTAGGATATTTTATTTTGCAAGTATAGATTCTAAAAATCATAAAACTAGACAGATTAATAATACAACACATATCAAACTTAGATTTAAAATGTAGGTCATGGTTCTTGTTTACTCTGTCCTTCTGTTAAAGACGTTACAAAGATACATATTCAGAAGACCACCCTGCTATTCTCTCCTGAGGAGGCTATATGCAAGTTGACAAGAAGTACCCTAACACGTATAGATACAGCTGTTATCAAAAGGGTCTTTCTCTGATTTTACCAAAGAGAAATACTCAAAATCTTATTCTTTATGACTATTGACATGATTTAACTACATTACTGTGGCACATGGTATTACTATTTTTACTACTATAGCAAGTTCTAGTTTTCTCAAGGCCTTTGCCTCAACTTTTCTGGAAATAAAGCTTAAATATCATTTATTTCAAACTTTCAAATTAAAATATTATCCTCATACATGCATGTACCTGGCTGATATATTTGCGTGTATTCTTTCCAATTTCAGGCTAGGCAAAGACGTACTTTTAGAGCTGTATTAATGTGTCAAAGCAAAAGATAACCCAACATAATACCAAGAGAAGTTGTGACCTTCCATGTAGTGTTTGATAGAGAAAACATTGATTTTGACACCCTATCTTATTTTATTCAAATAGCAGTCTGGTCACACATAGTCCAAGAACACTCAAATAATAAACCAAATATAATCAGATGTTAAAGATTGGTTTCCAAAAATTATGGCCAATGATGCCATGCTTGCCTATAATCTAGATGAAATAAAACCACCAAACCATGCAACACAGCTTCCTTAACTGTGAGCTGTTTGAAGCTACTAGTTTGAGCTCTAGTGACTATTATTTACAGCTCTGAATAGCTGTAGGAATCTCAGCAGGGGTTGGAGGAACCTGTTCAATACTGACATAGTGCTAAAATGTGCTCACTCGAGGCTTTAAGTCAGTCACAGCGGCGTTTACCAGGCCCGGAGCTTCTCTGGAAGGTTATGGACAAATCGGGCCATGACTCTAGGATGGAAAAATCCATTGCCTAGAACTGGAGGGTCACCTCTTTCTCTGTGACAGTAGTGAAGGAAGGGAGGAAGGGGAAGAGACAAATAAGTGGTGTTAGTGTGGAATCATGTCCATGGTTTGAATACAGGAATGAACCAGATCATCTGTGGAGAATAAGGAGACCAAAATAAAAGGGGGTTTTACAGATATAGAATACTCTTGTAAATTTTATAATTAGAAAAGATGTGGAAGAGTTTTCCTTAATTTAGGAAAGCAGGTGGTTTGCAGCAGCATGATGTAATGGAAAGAACATTAACTTTGGGGCTAGAAAGACCCGAATTGAGTTCTGGCTTTATTCCTTTTTAACAAGTTACCAAATTGATCTTTCTCAATTTCTTCCTAGTGAAATGGAGACACCAGTACCTGCTTTGTCAGGTAGTTATGCGGATTCAATGAGAGGACATGTTAGTTAATTTCAGTTCCAACAAACATTTATTAATCTCTTATTGTGTGCTGGATAATCCACAAGGTCTGTGTCCTCAAGGAGTTTGATGTCTAGGACAGAATTCACTTCTCCTTTCTTCCCTTTTGGGACAAAATATCAACTTTTGCAGAATTGTGAGAGGACTTGCTAACTACTTCCCTGTCCGTGTGGTTTTAAATACTAATCAGATCCTGCCTGCAGGTACCATTCCAGTCCATCTGGAGTTAGCCACTAACACTGGGTGAGCCACTTCTCCAAGGTAGTGTGCCACTATTCTGGCCCCTTACCCACTGGCCAGTGGGCTTGGCAGAGGGAACCCTTTGCAGCTGCCAGTCATGAGGCATGAATGGCCTTGGACTACTGACCCCTTCAGTGGTGATTCGGCCTGTCTCATTCTTATCTCTGTAATAAGCTTGATGTGTATTTTTTTTTCCAGTCTTATTTTTGTTGTTGTTGTTGTTAGCAGCTAAATGTAGGATCATTTAGCTTTCAGATAGTCTCCCAGAGGGAAATGGTCCCAGACCGAAGATCTGAGAACAACTGACCACAATTATGAACAGTAATGAAATTCATCCATTTATAATCTCCATTACTTTTAGGGTGAACAAGTAAAGACATACGTCCTTGATTAGAGAGATTGGAATTAATTGTAATGATTGGACTTGGAGTGTGAGTCTAGAGAAATATTAAATTAAATTCTAACAGAAGTGCTTTGGCAAAAGGATTATAAATTAAAGCTTTAATATGTGTACTCTAGTTGCTTAAGAGATTGTAACATCATTTAAGCATTTAATGATAGTGAATTTGTTCCCATGTCATCTGTGGTTTGTGTTGAAGATCAGCACATCCAGATCAGAATTGGGTTAATTAAAGCTCATCACCAAGGAAAGGACAAAATATTCTGACCAGTTCCTGAATTGTGTAATAGATATCTTTCCCTCCTTTAGTCCTTTTCCAGTGCAGCAAAGCTTTTAAAGTCTTATGGTGGATAAGTAAGGATTAGGTCGGCTCCCTATCTAGGACCATGTAAATACCAACTTTTCAAAGTTGGCAATAGGAAGTTCATAGATATGTCTTTGTCATATATGTGACCTTTCAGTTCTTCTGGGCAGGCCAATCTGTTTTCCACAGGACTGATCTGTTGTCCTGGTTGTCAGCCTTGTATGAGAATTAGCACAGTGTCACGGGTGTCAGTGGAATGTTCCAGCTGACTTTTGTTAGGCCTTTGAAGAAAGATGGAAAACAGCAAGAACAACAGAAAACAATTGGCAAGTGCCAAGGTACCTTCAGTGGTTAACAAAAATTTTCTTGGAGCAGCCCTGGTGGCCTAGCGGTTAAGGTTGGCATGCTCTGCTTTGGTGGCCTGGGCGTGGACCTACACCATTTGTCTATGAGTGGCCATGCTGTGGTGGCGGCTCACATGCAAAAAAAGAGGAAGACTGGCAACAAATGTTAGCTCAGGGCAAATCTTCCTCAGCAAAAAAAAAAAAGACACAAAGGAAAAAACACTTTTCTTTAGGCACTTTGTGATTCTGTTAAAATAGAAGCAGACCCGAAATTAACTTGCTTTGAGTGAGAGTGCATGAAAGGTGCTCACTCAGCACAGGGCCAGTGCTCAATAAATGCAAGCTCTTATTACCATTATTTTTATTATTTGGAATGAATGCCACCTATTTCTCCTGCTTTTGTCCTCACTAGCATCTCTTACTCTGAACCTCAATGGTATGAAGGTAAACAACATTCATTCTCTTTTTTGAGGACAGGCTGCCTGATGTTGAAGGTCATAGGACACAGTCAGCAACCCTGGAAGTCTTACTTCAGATTCTGGGTAATTTTGCTGGGTCAGCACAGCCTTCCAAACTGGCAGCTGCCTGGAAGATTGAGGTCATGTTCTGCATTGGCTTATGCTGGGGAATTACTATGCACAGCCAACAATCTTCCCTGGCAGTAAGAAGTGGAGAGCAGCCCGGGACCCCACTTAACAGCATTCCTTTAAAAGATGCCCTCATAAGCCAGAATTTAAATGCTGCACTAACAAAGGAGCCAGCTTTTGAATAGTCAAGGTATTCTGTCAACAAAGCATCATTATTCAGGCCAAGCTAGGACTGCTACATATACAGTTCTGTTCAACTCACCTTGTGGGTAGAAGAGAAGAATTTGGAACTTTTATAGCTTCTAAATCAACTCTTATTTCAATGCAGATGGCTCCTTGTTCTAAATAAGATCTTTTATATTCTTGTGCTTTAGACTTGGCATTTTTAACTGCCTGATGGACATTTCCATTTGGATTTCCAGCTGTTAACATCTGTTCCCAGCCTCCTTATTTCTATTTATGCTATCACCATTACTGTTACTTTATTTATTATAGAGGTAAAATTGGTTTATAACACTATATAAATCTCAGATGTACATCATTAGATTTCGACTTCTCTAGTTTCCATTTGTCTCTGTACAAATGTCCCCCTTTACCCTCTCCTCATCTCCTTTCTCCCTGGGAACCACCACTCTGTTCTCTGTATCTATGTGTTTGTCTGTTTGATTGTTTGTTTGTATATCTTCCACTTATGAGTGAAATCATATGGTATTTGTCTTCCTCCATCTGATTTATTTCGCCTAGCATCATATTCTCAAGGTCCATCCATTTTGTTGCAAATAGCAAGACGTCATCTTTTTTTTATGATCAATGGTATTCCATTGTATATATACCACATCTTCTTTATCCATTCATTCATCTATGGCCCCTTAGGTTGTTTCCAAGTCTTGGCTCTTGTGAACAATGCTGCAATGAACATCTTTTCAAATTAGTGTTTTCGTGTTTTTGGATAAATACCCAGGAGTGGAGTAGCTGGATCAGATGGTAGTTATATTTTTAATTTTTTGAGGAATATCTATACTGTTTTCCATAGTGTCTGCACCAATTTACGTTATCACCAGTAGTGTACGAGAGTTTCTTTTTCTCCACATCCTCTCCAGCACTTGTTATTTCTTGTCTTTTTAGTAATAGCCATTCTGATGGGCGTGAGGTGATATCTCATGTAGTTTTGATTTGCATTTCCCTAATTAGTGATGTTGAACATCTTTTCACATAAATGGTGTTGGGAAAACTGGACAGCTATGTGCAAAAGAATGAAAGCAGACCATTATCTTACACCATACACAAAAATTACCTCAAAATGGATTAAAGACTTGAAGATAAGACCTGAAACAGTAAAACTCCTAGAAGAAAATATAGTCAGTACACTCTTTGACATCAGTCTTAGCCGTACCTTTTTGAATATGTCTCCTCAGGCAAGGGAAACAAAAGAAAAAATAAACAATGGGATTACATCAAACCAGAAAGCTTCTCATGGCAAAGGACACCATTAACAAAATGAAAAGACAGCTTACCAACTGGGAGAAGATATCTACAAATCATATATCTGATAAGGGGTTAATATCCAAAATATATAAAGAACTCATATAACTCAACAACAAGAAAACAAACAATCCAATTAAAAAGTGGGCAGAAGATCTGAACAGACATTTTTCCATATCTTCCAAGAAGATATACACATGGCTAACAGGCACATGAAGAGATGTTATCATTGTCAAGATATTGGATATGTAGTGGTTAAGATTGAGGGCTTGGGAGGCTGACTGCCTGGTTTCAAATCCCTGCTGGCCTACTTGCTAGGTATGTGGACTTGAGCAAGTTATTTGACTTTTTGGTGCCTTAATGATCTCATCTGTATAATGGGGATAATAATAACATATCCCTCATCAGGTTGTTTTAAGCATTGAGTTAAATTGCTTAGACCAGTGCCTGGCACATAGTCAGTGTTTGTATCAGTTTGGTTGTATTCGGCAATAAACATGTTTAGTTAACTTACATAACTAGAATTCTGGAAGTGGATAGTTCCAGGTTTGGTGCAGCAGTTCAGTGGTGCCACCAAAGACCCCATTTCTTTCTATCTTTCCCCTCTGCCATCTTTAGCCTGTTGGCTTTTCATCTTCATGATTATCTCATTATGGTCACCAGGCTGTTGCATCTCCAGGCATCACATTCACATTCAAGGCAGGAAGAAAGGAGAAGGGCAGGGCCAGCATCAACTGTCCCTTTCATCAGGAAAGCAAAAGCTTTCCCAGAAGCCTGCCACAGGACTTCTCCCAACATCTGATTGCTAAGACTAAGTCACGTGCCCACCCTTGTCTGTGAAAGAGGCCAGGATAGTGACTATCTAGTTTCCAGCCTCTGTAATGGGAAGTGAGTAAAAAAGGAGAGGGTTGGGCATGTTGTTTAGGTAGCCAGACCACAGTGACTGCCACAGTGATTATTACTTATTAGCTATTATTGTTATTGTTATTCGAGTTCCCGAAGTTAGAAATATTGACGTTATTTTTCATCCTCCTTTTCTTCTCTAGCAAACACTCAGTCACCAAGTTTAGTGATTCCTCCTGCTCAATGTTTTCCATGCCCACCCCTTCCTTTCCCTTCATACTATTCCTAAAGTTTCTGGTTTTTATTATCTCATGCATGGAAAAATGCAGGTTTTGTTCTGTATCCTCAATCTCCAGTTTCTCCATGCTGTTTCCTCTTGCACTCTACTAGATGAATCTTCATCAAACACCTCTATCAGGACACTTTCTTGCCCCCAATCCCTCCCTATCGTCTACAGTAGTGATTCTTAAACTTCATTGCACATCAGAATCACCTGGAAAACTTGTCAAAAATCACTTGTCTCTTGAAAAGCAGGTGCTGAGGTTACAAATAATATATCCTCAAGGCATTCACATTATAATGGAAAAGATAGGTAAAATAATGGTAATTATGGGTATCGTCATTTATGTTCTATGCTGCTCATTTGGCACATTAAATATATTGCTTTACATGAGATCCAATATTAGTTATCTTTTCATGATATAGAACTCTTGTCTCTTTCAGTAGATCAGCAATTCCTTGAAGACAGAGATTACATAATACCACTCTGTTGCTCTCATTAGTCTTATAACATTCAACAAAAAATTTATTGAATGAATCAGTGGTATTCATACAAAATATTCAATAAGTCCTTAATAAATGTTTGACAGATCCAACAAAAACATTGGAAAACCTTAGAGACACAAGATTCTATCTATGAGGTTAGATATATAGTGTGAAGTAACAGAACCACTTCTGGTTGAGAAATGGCTGTAGTGTGTGATAACAATGCAGCTAGATCTTGTATGCTTCAGATGGAAAGGTATAGTGTAGATTTACCATAAATGCAAAACTTCAAGTAGTGAAAGGGCATCAGTAACCAGTAATTCTATCAGTAATAGGATTAGTTTGATTATTGTGGAAGATACTACTCATTACATAATATTTTTTTCAAGGTACTTATGATACCCACTGGAGATCATGCTGGTTTGGGTAGCAAAATGTATTGTTGGTGAAACATAGGAGGGAAAAATTAATCATTCATTTGTTCATTTAATCAATGAACAATTAACAAATACTTGTTCCGTGCTAGGGTCTGTAAAGATGAATAAGACTCAGTCTCTCAAGGAACTTTGATGTCCAGTAAGAAAAAGAAGCATGCAAATAATATCAGTAAATAATTTTAGATGTGACCATAGAGTGCAGTGTGGGGAAGAGATTAGGGTCTATTCTGTCTGGAGGCGTGAGGACAGCCTTCTTGAGTTATCTTGTCTCTCACCTCCCACTGTATTTCACTTGGCTTCTCTTGGAGTATTGCTAGAGTTATTGTTTTCCTCATGTTTGGTCTCACTTTCTTACGAGCTACAAAATTGCAAAATCAACATCCAAAGAGTTGATACCATCTTTGCTTCTTTGCACTGATTAGACTGGAAACAATCTCGGAAATCATCAAATCTGACCCAGCCTTTATAAACAAAATGGTCATCTGTTCTCTCTCTCTCTCTCATTCCACCTACCTCTGATCTTTCACCCTCATCTCTTGAATATGAGAGACTAAGGGTGATCAAACATCTTGCTGTCCCCAGGAATGAGGAGTGTCCTAGGATGTAGAACTTTCAGTGCTAAAACTAGGACAGTCCCAGGCAAACTGGGATGAATTGGTAACCCTAGGATGTAGTAGAATGATTTGGAATTAAAGCACCTGTGTTAAATTCTTGGTTAAATTCCTGACTGTGGGAAAATCTCTTAATGTTGATGTCTGCTTTATGCCGCCAGAACATAAATGTGTCCCTGGAAGCCAAGGCAGCAGCCATCCTGCACAGATTCAGCATGAGTGTCCTACTACAACCTGCCGGGCTTATCTTGTCCACTGGTTGGGCCAAGTCAACATGAACATATGTTTAAAGAAAATGTTTGACATAACTTTCTTGGAATTTCCCATTATCGCAGGTTCTCATGGTCTATTGATAAAATTGCATTAGACAAAAATAGAAAGAAGACATTTAAAAACTTTTAGATCAACTTCCTGATTTTTATTGGCTCCATGAGGCTAGTTCCAGCTGTCAGACAGTTGGGTACGAATCCTAGCTTTGCTACTTACTAGCTGTATGACTTTGGATAACGGCTTTATTTCTCTCATCTGAAACATATGGTAAGGTTTATTGTAATGATTAAATGGGTAAATATGAGTATTAGTCATGAAACAGAGACTATTTTTATACAAAACTTTTCAAAGAAGGAAACTGAAACGTGGAGCGGTAAAGCACCCTACCTAAGGTCACATAACTAGCAAAGCACAGAGCCAGGACTGAGCTCCTGGTGGTCCAACCTCCTGGTTCATGCTCTTAATTGCTTCTCTCTCTCTAGTGTCTCCAGGCAGTGGGGACCTGTGGCCTGGGGGTATGGCCGGTATGGTGGGATCTCAGAGGGGAGTGGATACATCTCCAGGACTGGATACTGGATACTGAAGCCCCCAAAATCTAGCATCCCAAGCCTAGCATGAAAGCTGTCTATCTTTGAGCCTTTGGACCTGGAAATATAAGCAATGATCACAGTGGATTGAAGATGAAGACTATTCACATTTGCTTGGAATATCACAAGTCTCTGTGATTCTTGGGTGAACTGAGGAAAGAAAAGAAGCCTAGGATTGACTAACATTGCATTTTTTCTAGTACAGGAGTTCTCATTTAAATTGAATCAAAGAAAATAAGGAAACTGATGTTTTCTTTACACCTGAGTTTGTCATTGTAACATCATTCCTATTACACTTAGAAAAAGAGCCTGAAGGATATACACAATAGATTGTCTCTTTTCTCTATCCTCTTCTCTTTTTCCTTTGGGGGAGGTTGAAGGTTGGATTGGAGGAGCCCACATGTTTTAACTTTATATACTTACGTCTTTTTTGTTTTGGTTGTAATGGGTTGTTACGGACTTAATCGTGCGTGCCCTGCACCATTCCCTCTTCCCCTGCCCAGTTCATATGTTGAAGTCCTAAACCCCAGTATCTCAGAATGTGACTGGACAGTATTTGGATATAGGGCCTTTAAAGAGATAATCAAGTTAAATGAGGTCATATGGATGGGCCCTAATCCAGCATGCTTGGTGTACTTTAAGAAGAGGGGGTAAGGACATAGACACACATGGAGGAAAGACCATATGAAGAAAGAGGGAGAAGACGGCCATCAACAAGCCAAGGAGAGAGGCCTCAGAAGAAACCAAACTGTTGATGCTTTGATCTTGGATTTCTGGTCTCCAGAATTGTGGAAAAATAAATTTCTGTTGTTTATACCACCCAGTCTGTAGTATTTTGTTTTGGCAGCCTGAGCTAATACATGGGCATTGTCTCAGGTTGGGCTCCCCAGATGCATATGAGGATTTAGGCACCAGTAGTTTATTTGGGAGATGATTCCCAGAAAGCCTTAAATGGGAGAGAGGATGTGAGAGGGGAAGAAAGGAAACCAGTACAGAGCTGCTGCGGACAGCTGGGGTCAAGTCTTGCCACGGTCCTCTGAAGACTGTGTAGAACACGTCTCAGATTGTCCCACCTGAGGGCTGAGGAGGCAGGGTCATCCACCCCCTCCTCCCTGATTTGTCTGGGGCAGGAGTTGACTGACTCCCGATAGCTCTGGCCTGACATGCACAGTGATGAGCTCCTTCCTGCATCCAGAGAAAGCCTTCAGGCAGAGGGCTGGAGGAGCTTGCAATAAGAAGCTGCGGGTGTGCACAGCAACAGTGAGTGAGGGGTTTATTTGCTTTCGTAATAAAACACAGTAAAGATTTAAAAACAGGAAAGTGGGGGCCGGCCCTGTGTTCTTAGTGAGTTTTCTTTTAGCTCTATGATTTTATAGGAAGGAAGGGATATTCTCAGTTTAGCATATTAATCCCATTTTCAGAGGAAGACAGTTTTAAGTCCTCTATTGGAGAATAGTTTAGCACCTTGCCCCCTTCAAAACGAAATATGAGCTTTCAAAAAAAATCCTGCCCTGTAGTTGTTACAGCATTTTGATGTGCTTTTATATTTTAATAATTTTTATTGTGGTACATTAATTTTGATTAGAAATGTTCCCACACACATGCCCACTGGTGGTAATTTTCTTTGTTTACCGTCTCATTTTGGGGGGTACTGCATTCTGATAACTCATTAGGATACATGGTTGGAAAATTCTCATTTTAAAGTAGAATAGTTGTTAAGCAACATTAAAATTTAATTAGAACTCTTCACTGCATTTCATTATGAGGTTATTCTGTAATTACTCAGCAAGTCCTGGTGTTTACTAATGCAGCAGTGACAGCACATAATACTGCTAAATTATTGCCACACTGCTGGAGAAGACAATTGGAAAATGGGGAACAGATAAAGGTGTTGTTTAAAGAGCCTCAGGGGGAAAGACACAACCTCAGAACATAATCCTGGTTTTCTTTTACCTACTTTTTTCCACGTCCATCTAGGGCAATAGACAGCATGTAGATCTCCCCTGTCACAGGTTAAATAGCCTACATATAATGTTTCCAGTTGCAATTTTCACATTTTGCATGAAACCCTTTTCTTGCAAGAGTAGGCGTGAAGTGGGGCTTGATAGACGTAGTTCTAAATTGCTCAGATATATTTTATGTGGGGAGAAAATAAACCTCCAAATAACTGCCATAAACCAAGATTTCTAAGAAGCTTTATGCTTTTTAAATACTCATATTTTATTCTTCTTTAATTGGGATACAGATATTACATTCTGACCAGAGAACATAACGGTGTTAGGAAGCTCCATCAAATGTACCCTGACTCTCTAAAATGAGGCAGGGATGTGTTGGTTACAGTTTTCATACATGAGCACATTGAAATCCCTGTTTCCCTTTAAAATTTTCCTTTATGCAGATCTCATAATCTCGCCGTTAATTTGATTCCCTGCTCCTTCTTTCATTATGCCTGACTGCCTCTGTACACTCAAAGTGAATTGAGGCAACGATTTTGATAATTTGGATGAAAATTAGTTTTAACAAAGACATTCAGATAATAGGCGTGATATATGTGTGTGTGTATGTGTGTGTGTATTTGGTGTTAGAGTTGGTTTGGTGGGAGGTATTGAGGTGAGAGGATGAGATAACAATTCCAGGATCAGTTAGCCGTTGTAGGAAACTTTTGGGGAGAAGAAGGTAGTGGGTGCTGGTGGGCAGACTTTCCCTGAATCCTGTCATGATTCCTCCCATTCTGTGAGGCCAGTCATGTCCATCTATGTGTGATAACATGGGAGCCTTCCCTGATTGGAAGAGGGGATGGACAGGCTCAAAGCGCAGGCCAAGCAAATGATATGGTGCCAGCCTATGGGTAGAATTTCTTATCTGGGTCAGTGGCTCCTATTCATTTCTCCCCCCAAAAGTTACTCCATTGAAAAAGACCCATAGCTTGCAAGTGCAGCCCAAGGAGTCTTGGCCTCCACGCAGGCGCGTAGAAAAGCATCCGACTGGGAAAAGGTTACCTGACTTGGCCATAGGTGAGCCAGCTTAGCAGGGTGATTAGAATTATGGGTTTTGGAATAACACACACTTGGCTTTGAATCCTGGATTTACAACTTATTAATTAGGAGACTGAGGGTGGGCTGCTGCCTCTCTGAGCCTTGCTTTCCTCATCTGTTAAAGCAGGATAATAATGTTTACCTACTTCTGTCTGTGGGCGATTGTGGAGACCAACTGATACAATCTGAAGAAGAAATGTCTGGCACAGGCAGCAGGTACTCAGCGAATGTTAGCTTTTCATCATTCTCAGATTGTGTTGTGGGTGTCAACAGTCACTGCTCACCTTGGTTCTTCTAACAGGGTGCCGGCAAGGGCAAAATCAGAGTATGACCTTTCTTGCATGGCCAAGGAGTCACCATGTTTTTCATGCTGAAACTAAATCAGTCCTTGAACTCAAGTGTTTCCAGAGCTAACAATGATTTGCTTTTTACAAAAATGCCATGAAAGTCAGAACAACTTTTAACTGTGAGTCTCTTTTCGTAAAACAAAAAATTCACATAAGCAAGTGCTAATATTTCAAGAAAATCCTTCGAGGGATTTTAATTGACACGTGTAAATGTTATAGTTCAATTTGCATTTCAGTAGGCATTCTCAATATTTCCTTTTAAATGGGCTTTAGTTCTCTTTTGTAAAACTAAAAATTGATTTCTTCTCTTTAGCAGTATGGGTGTCTACTTGGCTTCAGGGGTAAGAGATGGGTGCAGCTGTTCTTTTATTTCTCCCACTCAGTGTGGAAAAGGCTTACCAGAACAAGGCAGAAGTGAACAGTAGAAATAATATTTTTAAAAAATGTGCCTCTGCAAAGAATGGATCAGTGGTTTAACAAAGATTGACATCAGCATGACATTCTCTCCATAAATGCACAAGGCTGCACAGAAAAATCCTCCCTATTTTCTTTTCTTTCTTTTTTTTTGAGGAAGATTAGCCCTGAGCTAACTGCTGCCCATCCTCCTCTTTTTGCTGAGGAAGCCTGGCCCTGAGCTAACATCCGTGCCGATCTTCCTTTACTTTTTACGTGGGAGGCCTACCACAGCATGGTGTGCCAAGCGGTGCCATGTCTGCACCCTGGATCTGAACTGGTGAACCCCAGGCCTCTGAGAAGCGGAACCTGCGAACTTAACCACTGCACCACTGGGTCAGCCCTTCCCCTATTTTCAAGTACAGTCAATCTTCTATCTCTAATTTCTCCTCGATACCACAGTGCATCTCTTAAAATGCACTGCAGGGATGGGCTTTCTTTGCCTTTCCTGCCTCTACTCTGGGATGGGAGAGTTCCCTGGAAAAGGATCCAGTAATGGAATTTATTACCACAGTAACTCTTGAACGGGTGTTTGGCACGTGTTCCCAGTCTCCTGAGAAGGGGAATCACAGCGTGGAGCTTGGAATTTATTGAGGTCCCTTATTGAAGCCTGACTCTAGGCCTGCTCACAAGTCTGTGGCAGGAAATTCTAGAGGCTCACCCAAATACACATTCTCTTTCTCATTCTGGGCACATAGCTAGATTACACTTCCCTGCCTCCCTTGTAGTTAGGTGTGGTCATGTGCTTGAGTTTTATCTGAAATTGATATGTCCTCCTTCCAGGCTTGGGCCATATAAACCTCCCACAAGTTCTTTGCTCTTTTCTCCTCTGGCTGGTTAGAACGAGGTGTCTCCCAGGGCAACCGTGGAAGCCATGTGTTGAAGACGGCAGCATCTCCAATCACCTTGGGCTCGCTGAATGACTGTTCCGCCAACCTGTTCATTTGCTCAGTACTGTTTTGTGAGCAAGAAATAAACTTCTATTGAGTTTGAGCCATCATACATTCGGGGGTTTCTTTGCTATAGCAGTTAACCTATCCTAACTATAACTCACTCTTTTTCTGCACTTTCAGTCACATTGTATGTTTTAACAGGGCTATCAGTTCTGCTGACACAGGACCAGTACTCATTTAAGCATCTGGTGTAACTCTTAATCCTTATGTATTCCCTTTTCTGAGAATCTGAGGTGTAGGTTATTGTCTAATAATGCTAAAGTAGTTCTTTTAAAGAATATCTGGCATTTCCATCCCACCAAATCACTTAGAGGACCTTTCTGTTCTTTAAAACAGTCACAATTTATTCAACCACTCATTCCTTTCATCGTTTGATGAATAAATCATGCATTCATTTGATTTTCTGTTCTCAAAAATGTTCCAGACATGGAAAGCAGTTTATAAGATGAATAGAATCAAAAGAAAAAAAAGGCCTATGAAAACCAGGAGTGAAAAAAGAAAGGAAAATAAGGGTACAATCAACAGAATGGAGCCAGGAATATGAACTAACTTACATAGGGCTCTTCTCGTTAGCCCCTGCCCTCTCTGACATCTTACTTCTGAAGCTACTCCTGGCTGCTTCCTCTCACCTCCTTCTTCATAAATCCTAATTTCTTGGAAGACCATTTCTTTAAACATTTCCTGATGGCTCCAAGCTTCCATTGGCTTCTCTGGGATCCTTGGTGGCTTTTCATCCCCTTAAACTTCTCTTAGGCAGTTGAACAATTTGAAGTGGGAAGCCTTAACTTGGAAAGTCATTTTTCTTATTACTCATGAGGCTGAATATTTTTTTATACACCATACTTATTTTTCATTTATATTGATTCTTTTATGAGTTTTTATTCTAGTGTATTACTGATTTTTCTATTGAGTTTCTTTTTGTATTGATGTACAGGTATTCTTTGCATATGAACAACATTAATCACATTTTAAAATATGTATGTTACAAATATTTTTCCCAGTCTGCCTTTTGCCTTTAAAAAATATATATGCATGCTATATAATTTTTTTGAATTTGTTCCTTTTTCTTTAAACCTTTAATTTTTTTTTGAGCAGTTTCAGGTTGACAGCAAAATTGAGGGGAAGGCAGAGATTTCCCATAAACTCCTGTCCCCACGCATAGCCTTACCCCATTAGCAAGGTGGCACATTTGTTACAACTGATGAACATACACTGACGCATCATTCTCACCCACAGTCCGTAGTTTACATTAGGGTTCACTCTTGGTGTGTACAGTCTATGGCTTTGGGCAAATGTATAATGACATGTATTCACCATTATAGTATCATACAGAGTGGTTTCATTGCCCTACAAATCCTCTGTGCTCTGACTGTTCATCTCTCCCTTCCCCCAGCCCTGGGCAACCTCTGATCTTTGCACTGTCTCCACAGCTTTGCCTTTCCAGAATGTTGTATAGGAGGAATCATACAGTATGTAGCATTTTCAGATTGGCTTCTTTGACTTCGTAATATGCATTTAATTTTACTCCACTTCTTTTCATGACTTGATAGCTTATTTTTAGCGCTGAACAGTATTTCATTGTCTGATTGTACCATAGTTTATCCATTTGCCTGCTGAAAGACATCTTGGTTGCTTCTAAGTTTTGACAATTATTAATAAAGCTGCTATAAATATCCATGTACAGTTTTTTGTTTAGACATAAGTTTTCAACTCCATTGGGTAAATACCAAGGAGTCTGATTGCTGGATCACGTGGTAAAAGTATGGATAGTTTTACAAGAAATGCCAAACTGTTTTCCAAAGTGGCTGCACCATTTTGCGTTTCTACCAGCAAACATGCCAGCATTTGGTGTTGTCAGTGTTCCAGATTTTGGTCATTCATATAGGTGTGTAGTAGTATCTTATTGTTGTTTTAATTTGCATTTCTCTAAGGACATATCATGTGGAACATCTTTTTTTCTTTTCAATTATTTTATTGAGGTCATAATTGATGAGGATTTTAGGCTGGTTAATTTTAGAAAACTGCAGATGAGAAGCAAGCTCCGAGGACTGGAATTTGCTTGCTCTCTGAGAGATATTTGCATTTGTGAAGGAAGGGGGGATGACCTTGTAGGGACCTGAAATTGGCCACCCCAAGATATGTCTCTTTGGCATCGGGATTGTTTTGGGCTGATTGCTTTCGATAAACTGGGACAGGGAAGGAGGCTCTGGGGAATGGAACTTGCCCTTGTTGGGACACATTTACATTTGTAAGGTAAATCTCTATCTGTAAAAGGTGCCTCCCTCTCTGTACCAGGAAGAAGAGGAGAGATGACCTTATCCCTAGAAACTCTTAATGGGGAAGGCAAGAACTTAAGTTGGTTGCTGTCTGGCAATCTCATGTAACTGATTTAGGGTGGTGGCTTCTGACCTTCACTTAATCCGATTTGATTCTTGTCTAAAAGTCATGGGATCACCCAATGACCAGACCCCACCTGCACTGATACCATTTTAACTTTTTTTCATGTTCTTTCCTTTGTCTTCATAAAGAGATGACTCACATACCTATGCCTTAAATTTAGCCCTAACCCTCAACTCGGGGCAGCAGCAGGAGCTCTGACTGCCCGTGGGTCCTGTCCCCACGCACCAGCTCTGCCTGCCCATGGGCCCTGTCCCCATGCCAGTGGGGGCAGCAGAAGCAGCAGCAGCAGGAGCTCTGACTGCCCGTGGGTCCTGTCCCCACGCACCAGCTCTGCCTGCCCATGGGCCCTGTCCCCATGCTATTCCACTCTCTAAATAAAAGAGCACTACTGCCAGATCTTAAGAGTCTAAGAAATCTTTCTTTCGACTCCTCGACTCACCGACCCCGCATCAATAATGGTTTATAACATTGTGTAATTTCAGGTGTACATTATTATTTATCAGTTCTGTATAGACTCCATCACACTCATCACCAATAGTCTAATTTTTGTCACCATATATTTGTGCCCCTTTATCCCTTTTGCCCACCCTCCAACTCTCTTCTTCTCTGGTAACCACTAATCTGTTCTCTTTATCCATGTGTTTATCTTCCACGCATGAGTGAAATAATGTGGTGTTTGTTTTTCTCTGTCTAGCTTATTTCGATTAACATAATACCCTCAAGGTCCATCCACGTTGTGGCAAATGGGATGATTTTGTCTTTTTTTTATGGCTGGATAGTATTCCATTGTATATATGTACCACATCTTCTTTATCCATTCATCAGTTGATGGGCACTTGGGTTGCTTCCACATCTTGGCTATTGTGAACAATGCTGCAATGAACATAGGGATGCATAAGTCTCTTTGAATAGTTGATTTCAAGTTCTTTGGATAAATACTCAGTAGTGGGATAACTGTATTGTATGGTATTTCTATTTTAAATTTTTTGAGAAATCTCCATACTGTTTTCCACAGTGGCTGCACCAGTTTGCATTCCCACCAGCAGTGTATGAGGGGTGGAACATCTTTTCATGTGCTTATTTTTCATCTGTATATTTTCTTTGGTAAGTGTCTGTTAAGGTCTTTGGTCCATTTTTAAATCAGCTTGTTTGCTTTCTTATCGTTGAGTTTTAAGTATTTTTTGTATATTTTGGATAACAGTACTTTATCCAATGTGTCTTTTGCAAATATATTCTCACAGTCTGTGGCTTTGTCACCGACTAGTTGCCCAGAGAAATTCAAGGGTGGGTTTAGAAGCATTTAAATGTTTTTCCAAATTGTTTTTGTTTCCTTTTGTTATGTTAAGGAGATGCAATCACCAACCACCCTGAACCAGACCAAGCCTCACCACGAGAGTTACACCTATGACCTTTACCTTCTATTCATATTTACATTTAATGCTAAGATCTCTCCAGGAGGAGTTTAGGTCTTGTTACTGTAACCTACAGTATATGTGGAAGCATGTTTTCCAACTGAGCCAGCGCAAGCGAATACCTACCTCTCCCTTTTGAATATTCATTCCCCATCCAAAATAAATGTCCCTGCTTCCCCTTGTTTGGGGATGCCAAGACTCTGGAAATGATTCCTCATGGTCTCCTATTTGTTGCACATATACCTCACTTTGTGAGACAACTTACTTCTGGGGGAGAGTTTGATTTAACTCGCCAGGAGGGAACCCACTTTGGTTTCAGTAACAGCTTGTCTTCTCATTCTGTTGACATTAACTTTTACAGAATTTTCTAGTTTTAATCAAGTCCAGCTTATCGGTTATTTCTTTCATGGATCTTGCCTATGGTGGTATATCTAAAAAGGCATCACCATGCCCAAGGTCATCTAGGTTTTCTCCTAGGTTACCTTCTAGGAGTTTTATAGTTTAGCATTTTACATTTAGGTCTATGATCCATTTTGAGTTAATTTTTGTGAGGTGTGTAAAGTCTGTGTCGAGATTCATTTTTTTTGCAAGCGGATGTCCAGTTGTTCCAGCACCATTTGTTGAAAAGACCATCTTTGCTTCATTGTATTCCTTTTGCTCCATTCTCAAAGATTAATTGACTATATTTATGTGGTTCTATTTCTGGGCTCTCTATTCTGTTTCATTGATCTGTTTGTCTATTCTTTTGGCAATACCATGCTGTCTTGATTCCTGTAGCTTTATAGTAAGTCTTGAAGGTGGATAGCATCAGTTCTCTAATTTTACTCTTCTCTTTGAATATTGGGTTGGTTGTTCTGGGTCTTTTGCCTTTCCATATAAACTTTAGAATCACTTTGTCAATATCCATAAAATAACTTGCTGGATTTTGATTAGGATTGCAGTGAATCTATACATCCAGTTGGGAAGAACTGATATCTTGACAACATTGTCTTTATATCCATGAACATTGAATATCTCTCCCTTTATTTAGTTCTTCTTTGATTTTTTTCCATGAGAATTTTGTAGTTTTCCTCATATAGATCTTATATAATAATATTTTTAGAATTATACTTAAGACTTTCGTTGTTAGTGTGCTATGTAAATGGTGGTGTATTTTTAAGTTAAGATTCTACTTGTTCTTTGTTGTTATATAGGACAATAATTGACTTTTGTTTATTAATTTTGTCTCCTGCAATCTTTCTGTAATCACTTATAAGTTCCAGAAGTTTTTTTGTTGATTCTTTTGGATTTTCTACGTAGGTGATAATGTCATCTATTAACAAAGACTGTTTTGTGTCTTCCTTTCCTTCCCTTTCTTGAGTTATTGCATTAGCAAGGACTTGAAGTACAATGTTGAAATGGAGTGGTGACAGGGGACATCTTTGCCTTGCACCTGATCTTAGTAAGAAAGCTTTCAGTTTCTCACCACTAAGTATGATATTAGGTATAGTGTTGTGTTTTTTTAATAGATAGTCTTTATCCACTTGAAGTCCCTCTCTATTCCTAGTTTACTGAGAGTTTTTGTCACAAATGGGTGTTGGATTTTGTCAAGTGCTTTCTCTACATCTATTGATATGGTCATGTGATTTTTCTCTTTTTGTTTATTGATGTGATGGATTATACGAATTGATTTTCAAATGCTGAACCAGCCTTGCATACCTGTAGTAAATCCCACTTGGTTGTTGTGATATTGTGATTTATAAGAAATATATATTTGGTCTTCCCTGTTCCTGGCCCAGAGCGCCTAAAATCCTTGGAATTTCCTAAGTGATGAGAGTGATAAAGATGTCTTTTGTTTTGTTAATGAAGTGACTTGGAAAGCACCTAAAGCTGGGGCCTTGTTGCCAAGGAAACCAACCATGTGATTAGAGGGTCGGAACTTTCCATCCCACTCTCCAGACCTCCAGGGAGGAGAGAGGGGCTGGAGATTGAGTTCAATTACAATGGCCAATGATTTAATCAATCATGCCTGCATAATGAAGCCTCCATAAAAACCCAAAAGGATGGAGTTTGGAGAGCTTCTGGCTTCCTGAACATGTGGAGATTCTGGAAGAGTGGTGCACTCAGAGAGCATGAAACTTCTTCACCCCTTCTCCGTACTTTGCGCTGTGCATCTCTTCCATCTGGCTGTTCCTGAGTTATATCCTTTTACTGATAATAAACCAGTATACTACTTGAGTTATATTACTTACTGGTAATAAACTAGTAATCTAGTGAGTAAACTGGTTTCCTGAGTTCTGTGAGCCACTTTAGCAAATTAATCAAACCAAAGGAGGGGGTTGTGGGAACCTCTGATTTATAGTCAATCTATAAGAAGCACAGGTAACAACCTGGACTTGGAATTTGCATCTGAAGCGGGTGTAGTCCGGTGACACTGAGCCCTTAGCCTGTGGAATCTGATGCTATTTCTGGGTAGATAGTGTCAGAATTGAGTTGAATTGTAGGACACTCAGCTGGTGTTGGAGAATTGCTTGGTGTGGGGAAAAACCCCACACATTGGAATTGGTGTTGTGGTATAGAATTTTTTTGGTGCTTTTTTGGATTTGATTTGATAATATTTTGTTGAGGATTTTGTTTGAGCATCTATGTTCATGAGAGATATTGGTCTATAGGTTTCATTTTTCCTTTTCTTTTAATGTCTTTGCCTGGTTTTGGTATTAGAGTAATGCTGGCCTCAGAATAAGTGAGGAAGTATTCCTTCTGCTTCAGTCTCTGAAAGAGATTGTAGAGAATTGGTATAATTTCTTCTTTAAATATTTGGTAGAATTCACCAGTGAATCCATGTGGGTGTAGTGTTTTTTTTTTGCAAGGTTATTAATTATGGGTTCAATTTCTTTAATAGATATAGGCCTATCATATTGTCTATTTCTTCTTGTGTGAGTTTTAGCTGATTGTGTCTTTCAAGGAATTGGTCCATTTCATCTAGGTTATCAAATTTATGGGCTTAGAGTTCATAGCATTTCTTTATTATTTTTAATTTTTATTGGATCTAGGATGAAACCCCCTCTTTTATTTCTGATATGGGTAATTTGTATCTCTTTTTTTTTTTTTTAGTTAACCTGGCAAGAGGCTTTTAATTTCAGTGAGCCTTTCAAAGAACCAGCTTTTGATTTTGTTGATCTTCTCTGTTGAGGTACTATTTTTAATTTCATTGATTTCTGCTCTTTTATTTTTTCTTTTCTTGTGCTTACTTTGAGTTTAACTTGCTTTTCTTTTTGTAGTTCCCAAAGTTGGAAACTTAAATTATTGATTTTAGATCTTTCTTTTTTTCCTAATATGTGCATTCAATGATATAAATTTCTCTCTAATCACTGCTTTTGCTGCATTCCACAAATTTTGATTAGTTGTATTTTCATTTTCATTTAGTTAAAAACATTTTAAAATTTGAGATTTCTTCCTTGACTCATGTGCTATTTAGAAGTGTGTTACTCAATCTCTAAGTGTTTTGGAAATTTCCAGGTATCTTTCTGTTATTAATTTCTAGTTTAATTCCATTGTGGTCTGAGAGCAGACATTGTATGATTTCTATTTTTAAATTTGTTAAGCTGTGTTTTATGGCCCACAATGTGGTTTATCTTGGTGAATGTTTCATGTAAGCTTAAGAAAAATGCATGTATCCTGATGTTGTTAAATGAAGTAGTCTATAGATGATAATTATGTCCAGTTGATTGAGGGCGTTGTTGAGTTCAGCTATGCCCTTACTGATTTTCTGCCTGCTGATCTGTCCATTTCTGAGAGAGGAAATGTTGAAGTCTCCAACTATGATAGTGGATTCATCTGTTTCTCCTCCCAGTTCTAGCAGGTTTTGCCTCATGAAGTTTGACGCTCTCTTGTAAGGTGCATACATGTTAAGAACTATCATGTGTTCTTGGAGTATTGACCCCTTTATTATTACCTTTTTTATTCCTGATAACTTCTTCCTTACTTTGAAGTCTGCTCTGTCTGAAATTAATATAGCTACTCGTGCTCTATTTTGATTAGTGTTAGCATGCTATATTTTTCTCCACCCATGTACTTTTGTCTGTGTGTGTCTTTATATTTAGAGTGGGTTTCTTGTAGACAACATATAGTTGGGTTGTGTGTTTGATCCACTCTGACAATCTCTGTTTTTTAATTGGTGCATTTAGACCATTGGCATTCAAAGTGATTATTGATATAGTTGGATCAATAGCTACCATATTCATTACTGTTTTCTATATGTAGCCCTTGTTCTTTGTTTCTATTGTTGTCTTCCACTCATTTTCTGCCTTTTGTGATTTTAATTGAGCATTTTATATGATTACATTTCTTTTCCCCTCCTAGCATATCATAGTTATACTTGTTTTTCCTTTTTTTTTTTTTTTTTTTAAGATTTTATTATTTCCTTTTTCTCCCCAAAGCCCCCCGGTACATAGTTGTATATTCTTCGTTGTGGATTCTTCTAGTTGTGGTATGTGGGATGCTGCCTCAGCGTGGTTTGATGAGCAGTGCCATGTCCGCGCCCAGGATTCGAACCAACGAAACAGTGGGCCGCCTGCAGCGGAGCGCGCGAACTTAACCACTCGGCCACGGGGCCAGCCCCTGTTTTTACTTTTTTTAATGGTTCCCCTAGAATTTGTAATATGTACTTACAACTAATCCACGTCCACTTTCAAATAACACTATTTCACTTCATGGGTAGTATGAGTACCTTATAATAACAAAATAATCCTATTTCCTTCCTCCCATCCTTTGTATCATTCCTGCCCTTCATTTCAATTACATATAAGCATGCATAAGCTCATATATATATACACATGTAAATACAAATATACATAAGCAAACATAACTGAATACATTTTTGCCATTACTATTTTGAACAAACTGTTACCTATTAGATCAATTAAGAATAATAAAAATGGATGAAGGGGTCAAAAGCTAGAAATTTCTAGATATAAAATGAATTTTATGGGGAGATAATGTATAGCATGGTGAGTATAGCTAATAATACTGTATTGCATATTTGAAAGTATCTAGGAGAATGGATCTTGAAAGTTCTCATCATGAGAAAAAAAATTTTGTAACTGTGTATAGTGATGGATATTACCTGGACTTATTGTGGTGATCATCTTGCAATATATACAAATATTGAATCATTACTTTCTACACCCAAATCTAATAAATGTTATGTTAATTATACCTCAAAAAAAATAATAGAAATGAAAGTTTTCATTTTACCTTCACTTTTTCCTTCTTCAGTGTTCTTCCTTTCTTTATGTGGATCCAAGTTTCTGACCTATATTGTTTTCTTCTTCTCTAAAAAATTTCTTTTAACATTTCCTGCAAGGTAGGTCTACTGGCAAGAGATTCCCTCAATTTTTGTTTTTCTGAGAAAGTCTTTATTTCTTCTTTATATTTGAAGGACAATTTCTTAGGGTACAGAATTCTAGGTTGGTGGTTTTTCTCTCTCAACACATTAAATATTTCATTCCACTCTCTCCTTTCTTGCCTGGTTTCTGAGAAGTTGGGTTTAATTCTTATGTTTGCCCCTCTGTAGATAAGGTGTTTTTTTTCCTTTGGCTTCTTTCAGGATTTTCCCCCTAACTTTGATTTCACGCAGTTGGAGTTGGGCTGGAGCTGAGTATTTCTCTTCTCTCATGTGGGAAAGAAGAACTGGCTGGAGCAGGGTGTTTCCCTTCCCCCAGGAAGGAGGTGATAACATGTTACCAGGTTGGATTCTGGCTAACTGTCTCCCAGGAGGGCAGGCCTTGGTAAGAAGAACAGAGTGCTCTGGTAGATTTCAACATGGTTCCTTTTCCCTTCCCACTGCCAGAAGCGTGAGGGGATCTTTGTCTGATATTTACTGTGAAAAACTGGCCAAACTCGTGGAGGTAAATCTCACAAAATCGTGGGGTCCTTCGTGTGACTGAGTCACTTGGCGTTTTACTCTGAGACCTGTCCACACTGAGCGTCTAGCAAGTCACCAATTACAGTTCAGGTTTTCTCACCCTGGCACTGTTTCCTTGGGTGGTTTGCACTTGTGAGTCTGCTCTGGGAAGCTGTGAATCCCTGTATCCACCTGTCTGTGTCTCCAGTCTCAGCAACAGCAGTTTGCTGTGTGTCCTCACCTCTCTTAGACGTCCTAGGAGAGTTACATATTTTTCAGTCTGTTCTGGTTTTTACTTGTTGTTAGGATGGATTGGTGGCTTCCAAGCTCCTTACATGCAGAACCAGAAACCATAAGTCACATTATTATTTTGCACTTCCCAGAAAATTCCATCACACTTCTTATCTGTACAAGCTGTACATTATATATTCCTATAAAAATTCAAAGAATAGATTATACAAGGAAAATATCCCCTTTTAACCTTCACTCCTGTGTTGTTGTTTCACTTCCCTTCCTGGGGAAAAAACACTTAACTATAAGGTTGGTGTGTATCTTTTGAGATATTTAATTTTCTACACCCTTACATTTAAATATTCACATAGGGATCACATATGTATATAGTAAAAATGGAATCATGCTGTATGTATTATTCTGTGACTTCCTTTTAACTTAGTGTATGTTTGGAGAACTTTCTGTGTTGTGTATCTAAATCTTCCAAAAAAATTGCTGCACAATATTCCATTATATTGATGTATTAGAATTTATTTAAACATTCTTTTCTCTATGGACACTTAAGTTGTTTCCAAAGTTTTATTATTATAAATGGTCCTACAACAAAATTCTTCATTCCACTTTGAACACTTTTAGAAGCATTTCTCTAAGATAGATATCTAGAAGAAGAATTGCTAGATATTTTAAACATTTAAAGATTTTTTACAAATCTGATGAGTAAAAAAGGATTATCCATTTTTTGTTTTAAAGTACATTTCACTGATTTCTAATGAGATTGAGCATTTTTCACATATTTATTGGCCGTTTGTAACTTTTGTATTCTTAATATTAATCTTTTGCTTTATATGTTATAAATATTTTCTTTTTGTTTCTCACTTGTCCTTTAAACTTTTCTTAAGGTGTCTCTTATGGTTAGGTTTTTCTGTTTTATGAAGCCAAGTCTGCCAATCTTTCATTTTTTCACTTTTGGCTGAAGAAAATCTTCCTACTGCAAGCTCACAAATGTATCCTAGTTTTCCTCTCCATAAAAATGTGTAGGTGAGGCAGAAACAGGTTAGCTGGTTAGCAAACTCTTTTCCTTTTCCTCCTGAGCACATAGCCAGACTTTATATTCCAAACTTCCAATTGTGTGTGGCCATGCTGTGGAGTTCTGGCTAATGGAATGTGGACAGAGGCAAATTGCCATCTTCCGAGACTTGCCTGTGTGATCTTTTATGCTCCTTTCCCTTTTGGTTAGCTGCAATGGCTACAACCCCCAGGGAGAAATGGAGAGCTAAGAATTGAAGATGGTGGAACCACAATATAGAAGGTGCCTGGATCTGAATCACCCCTTGGAGAAGAACTACTCAATCAGAGTATTTTGAATTTTACACGAATTTTAAGCCACTAAGATTTGGAGATTTATCTGTTACAGCCGCTGATTACCTTAACTAATATATATTTACATATATATATTTCTAATATTTACATCTTTAATACAATTAACAAAATAACATTTTTATGGTTGGTATGAAATAAGGATCTAACTGAATTCTCCCCCTACTCCCCAAATGGACAATCAATTTTTTGGGATAATTTGTCTTTTCTCTACCTGTATAAAATGTTACCCTTATCACATATTTGACTGTACCATATACAATTGCCAATTTTCAGCCATTGTTTGACCTCTAAAAACAGCAGTTCAGTCAACTTAATATTAAATTATCTTACACGTATTAGAATGTTTATAGATTTTCTATCCCTGCCCATCAATCCATGTTTCTTTACCAGAAGCATACTGTAATCTTTAAGATTTTAATTACTATAGCTTTATAGTATATTTCATATCAGGTAGGGCAAGATGAACTTTACAATCAGTTGGTCAAGTTCTACAAAAAATCCTGTTGGGATTTTGTGTGGAATTGGATTCTATTTGTTTTGACTAATTTTTTGGAGAATTATCATGTCTATAATATGGAGTTTTCTCAATTGGGAGTATGAACATAAACAGGTAAGTAAAACTTGTCCAGAAATAATTACAAATGTATGAGCCACAGCTCTAGGGAAGCCAGGGTTTAAGGGCCACTGCTCCTATCTTTCTAAACTAGCAGCATGAAGGGCAGTTTATTCACTGCGGCATTCTGAACTTTAGGCTGTACCTGGTCCCCTCTGGTTTCCGTAAGGGAGAAAGGGCTACTGTTATGGATTTACTGATTAATTTTCTGCATCTCTTCACTAGGGTGTAAGCACCATAAAATTATGACTTTGCCTCCTTTATTCACTGCAGTTTTTCTAGTGCTTAGAACAGAGCCTGACCCGTCACAGACCCATAATAAATATTTTTCAGAAGAGGGAAGGAATGAATGTGAGGACTCTAACCCTTGATGAAGATGGTGGTTTACATCCAGTACCTCATACATCAGGTGGACCTCACAGCATAAGGGTGCTTATTTTTTCTGGCTCTTAGCATGTTCCCATGGCTGCATCTGTTGAGACATGCTGAATTGTTATGGAGAAATGGTGTATAAAATGGCAGTGATGATTAAAATATTCACAAACATGGCCTTAGAATAAATATTGCAATGAATGAACAAGGTTACTCATTGCAGCACTGTTTGTTGTAGCAAAAGATTGGAAAAAAATCCAAATGTAAATCAATTGGGAAAAGGTTAAAAAAACCCACCAACTATGGTATATTCATACAATGGAACGCCATGCAGTTGTTAAAAAAAGTAAAACTAAGGAAGAATTGATATGGAAAGATCTCCAGGATAAACTGCAATGTTAAGTTAAAAAAAAAAAAGCGCAAAAAGCAGACTATATATTATGCAACCTTTTGTAGAAAAAAGGAAAGGAAATAAAAATACACATTCATGTTTCCTTCTAGATGCATAAAGAAACGCTAAAAGGATTAAAAGAAATTAATAAAAGTCATTACCTGTTGAAACGGTGATGGGAACTGGGGTGAGTGTGACACTTTTCACTGTACTTTTATACGTTGTTTGATTCTTGAACCATGTGAATATATTGCCATTAAAAATTGAATAAAATATAAAAAATAAATGATGACGATAAAGATTATATTTCATCCAAGAAATACTCTCTATTCTCTAGTTGGTACAATAAAGAAATGAGCATTATTTCGGATTTGTACACACTTAGGGGAATTGGTGTCTTTGGTGTAGCTGTTCAGAGTTTGCAGAAGTAACATGTAAGGCAGCAGCAGCCGAATCAGACCGATTTCCCTGGTTGGTTGCGTCTCATTCAGAAAGCCTTTCTCAACCAGGCAGTTAGGGTTAAAGAGCTTTTGTTCTTCCTCCTTTCAGGCTTCAAGGCTCAGTGCACACCGAATCATTTTAGCGAAGCTTCTGTTTTGACGCGAAGTGTTTCAGCCTTGTCCTCTTAGTTCAAGTTAGATCAATTAAATATCTCTTAATGATTTCGGGGCAAAATTGGTTCCAGACGACTAGCAACTGACTTGCCCACAGCTCACTTATTCACCAAAATAATTAATTTGTTAACAAATGTAAAGGCTAGAATTGAAAATATTGAACAGTTTCAGCTGCCTTGGCCCGGTTCATTCATCTTCCTCATTAATATTAACCATCCTTTCCTATGTGGTTGTAAGAGTCATTGTCTTTTAAATTTATCTTGTGAATAGAGGTGACAGGGCTTTGTTTATGGTACATATTTAAAAAGCAGCTTCATCATTATCTAAAAAAAGGCATCATTATCAGAAAGTATTTTTTATTATGAACTGTATCAACAGAATTTACACAAATTCAGCCACTCTCTTCTAGGGATTTACAATGAAAGATTTAACTTAAACCTGAAGCTAAATAAGGTAGATTTGATAATAACTAAGTACTTCTCTGTGAAGTACACTATACAAACATAGGGTTTTGCTATTTTTTGACATGCATTGTAATAGAAAAATAATACTTAAAAAGGGTAGAAAATGACATAGAGGATGAATGGGCAGTTCAGGTTGGGGAAGATGGATGAAAGTAGTTTTAATAACATAATCAGCTTTCAGCTGGGTAAAAAGGCCCCCCAAATGTTCAGGTTATTAACTGATACTCACCAACCGCTTGGTAATCATGCATCAAATGAGAGTGAGCACTAATGGCTCAAGGAATTGCCAGCCATTCCTTTTTTATAACTCAAATTATAAAGTTTTATTAAAATATTTTCTGGAGCCAGGCCGGTGGCTTAATGGTTAAGTTCTCACCCTTGGCTCTGGCAGCCCAGAGTTCGCAGGTTCAGATCCTGGGCATGGCCCTACATACCACTGATCAAGCCATGCTGTGGCAGAATCCTACAGACAAAATAGAGGACCCTGAGCTAACATCTGTGGCTGATCTTGCTCACCAAAAAAGAAAGTCTTGGTGACTTGGTGAACAAATTTCTCACCAAAAAAGAAATCTTCCTCATCAGAAAAGAAAAAAAAATGTTTTCTCCACTTGTCTTCAATTATTTAGATCCAATCTAATTTTCCTTCAAAATTAAACTCTGGGGCTCAAGCTAACTTATAAGACTGAACATTTAAAAACAGATGTCCTCTCTACCTGTATGTAACATCACTGGGAAAGAGGATGGTATGTTTCCACTGTGCTGTGCTGAAACACAACCATTTTTCTAAATTTATTAAAATAATGTGTGACAGAGAAGCATAACTGAAGCTGCGTCCCTGAAGACCGAAATTTAGAGGGCCTCCAAATGACCTTTTTCCTCTCTCTCCTATCCCACCCACTGCTACTCTAACTACCTCTTCAGTGGCTGTAGCAAGCTCCCTTTCACTTTTACCTGAACACCTTGGCAGTGGGACACAGGGTCAAAGACTAGGAGAATGAAGCATTCAGGGTCTGCAGTAATAATACACCTTCAGCTTCTTGGATAATATCACAGAACTGTCCCTAAACCTTCGGAATCTCAGGGGCTATTCAAGAAATAACCCCTGTCTGGGATCTGGACTTCTGGGACTTATTTTGTTTCAGCAGGCATCCCCTGGATATTATTCAGCTTTGTTCAGGAGCCGGGTACAGCTACATGTAAAAGGATGCGTGGTAAACAGCTTGCTGCCTTTCCCAGTTGGGATACCTGGGACTTAGAGCCGCCGTCCCACTTGACCATCGTCTAGCCTTCTTCTCCCTCTCCATCTTTTATTGTTCCCTTTCTCTCTGCCTCTGATCTTCTCTCCCTCTCTGTCTTTATTTTCCTAGATAAAAATTACCTTTTTTATGGTCCCAGTTGTATATCATCTTACTCTGAGAAAAAAAACACATTTTGATAGAACCAGCACTTATGAATTTAATAACATCACTGGGAATGACCCCGGTTAAAGCAGTTCTGAGTATCTCAGGTGGAGTGACTATTTCTCAAGGGCTAGATACTGTCTCATTTGAATGGACAGTACCCACAGTTTAATTCATGAATGTCTACACCTCTATGGCATGCAGTTATTTCTCAATTATCTGCACCGACCAACTGAATAATTTGAAAATATTTGGCATTGGAATGCACGATACAATTGTTTTTCTCACAGAAGCTTATTTTACTAATTACACTTGGTTTGGACTTGTATTGAAATCTATGCTTCTCTAGAGTACTCACCAAACTGCTTCTAAGGAGAGGCGATCTAGAAATAGTTGGGACACGGACAGAAGCCAGAGGGAAACGCAAAATGTTCAGAATGTTCAGAATCAGAAGAATCGACATTTAGTTATTTATACTTTTTATATTCTAAAAAAAGATTTTGAAGTGGAATAATAGCTGTGGCTCACACTGGGAGCATTATGCCTTTCAAGGCCCAAATGTAAGATTCCACTCTTTGTCCAGTATAGTATTTTGCTGTCTGATAAAAGAACAACAGGAATCATTCCTGGATGGCCCACAGTGTCAAGTTCTGTGCTAAATACTTGACATGGTTTATCTCACTTAATTCTCAAATTACTTGCTGTTCTCACAGATGAGGCTCAGAGAGGTTAATTACCTTGCCCAAAGTCACATAGCTCGGACGTGGAGGAAGCATCACTTGGAACCCAGCTTTTGTGGCTCTGACACCTGTGTTCCTGACATCTTCACCCTACTGCCTCTGATTTTGTGGATGAAGATAGGCTCTGCAGCTATGACTGCTTTCCATGATGAATTTTTAAAGTGGATCTCAGAGCCTGAAGCACTGCCTGCATTGAATATGAAGGAATCAGGCCTTGTTAAAGTCAAATTATCCCATATGAGAAAGGGGTTGTACTGATCCTACCAGGACAGTTTTAGAAAGCAAGTGGATCCCAGACCTTTGATGACTGTCCAGACACACTGGTTCCAGACAAGTGGAAAGCCTTGAGATACCTTTGTATCCACATGGTCTTGGCTTGACCAAAGGACCTGGCTGTGGAACCGTGCACCCAGAGCCCCAGCTTCCTGTTCGCCATTGCATCCCTTGCCCTGTATCGTCCTCTGCTAAATGCTCTCCCTCAAATACAGGTCTTCAAGCAGTCATGGGCTGTGCCTCAGCCCTAGGATGGGCAGTACCCCTTGGTGGGCCTTAAAACCCACCCTGCTGCGTAGGCTCTGCTGTCCAGGTGGTAGCCATCTTGTCATTGTCCTCCCTTCAACAGCCTTAGCAAGGACTTAGCGGCTACTTATCCTCCGCAATGATGGTGGCTAAGAACTCAATGGTGTTTGACACTATCTGTGACCTTTGGCGCAATCTCAAGTGTACCCTCTCAGAAAAATTCCTCAGTGCAAGTTCTTTACCTACACCTCTTTTTCCATCCAGCTGCCTACCATCCTCCACTCTCCTGTATCTTAATACAGTCAGAGTCAAAGATCAATAAATATTAAATTTATCTCTTAGCAGCTAATATCAATGCTTCGTATAGTGGTGAAGTCCTTGGGTAGTTACTCAAAACTGTTAGAGTCAATTATATCAGTTTTGTTTTTTAATGGGGGAGAAAAAAACCGAACCTACAGCAACAGCAATCTTCCTAAGCATGCACTCCCTCACCTCGTGGAAGTTACTTTGCAGAAACAATGCACAGTATCCGAATCATGTCAGTGCAAATGACTACTTTGTCAAGAAGCAGGGACTTAATGCTTGTGTTATTTTAAAATTGTTTTCAGCCTGAGATTGGCATACTTAACTGCTTTTTAAATACACTTGTTAAAGCACCAAGGATACTGTTGACGGTATTGAAGCGTCTTTGGGTGGGCTGCTGACATTAAGAAGCAAGGTTGGCATTTTCCTCTCTTATCTCAAACTTGATGATTTTAATATCTAGGCTATTAAATTTGCACCACAAAGGACTCTGGCGGATAAATCTTTTACCAAAGCAATTTAAGTCAACAACAAAAATAAGGAAAAGGGTAAAGCATTTAGCTTTCAGATAACATATGCTCCAAGGACTGTCCTCTATTTTTGTGGCACTGCACAGAGTTGTTTGAAGCTGAAGATGCGTCATTGAGGTTGACTTTTTGTGGAGTCAGCTCCTGAATTCAGCCCTGAAGCGAATACTTTGGCTTCAAGTGTGGGGTTGAGGAATTACTGAAGAAACTTCAATTGGAGGTAAAAATCCTAAATTCTCTTTAATTATTTCTTTGTTGGAGATCAAGAGTAACTCCTTCAGGGAAAAAAAGAAAACAAAACAAAACTGACTTACTTTGCTTCATTTAAAAATATTGCTTTGGTCTCTCCCCACCCTCAAAGTCCAAGGGCCTTGTAAACATTTGTCCTTCATTCTGCAAACATTTATGGGCCACCTACTACATTCCAGGTACTGTTCTCTGCATCAGGAAGTACAGTGACCGTACTCCAGAAAGACACATTCCTGGGAGCTTCTCTGTACCAGTTCAGGGATAATTTACCTGGGGAAACTCTGGCTGAGACTAAAATGTCTCAGGACAGTTGTGAAAAATAAAGGTACAGAGTTTTTTTTTCTTCTTTGATAGGCATATCAATATGGATTCTATCTGAAGATGTTTTCCTGTTTCTTTTTGGTAAGATAGATAACAAAGGAACACAGGCTGTTTTTAGAGAACTTTCCTGCTTTGTATTGTGGTAAGAAAGTCTTATATGAAGTAAAAGCACTATTCAAGGCTGGGACTATTAGTGTCAAACACTGTGTTATTTGTGATAGAGGAACTATGCAATTTTTTCCCCTTTGGTACGATGTGCATTTATTAAAGCATTTATCAAATAATTTGGTTTTCCAATACATTATCAGGAATTAGTGAGATTGGTTATGGACTTAATTATGCTTTTCTAAAAAATGTTTTTAGTCTGCTCTCAAGCATTTTGAAGTGGACCTTTATTATAGTTACCAAATTGTATGAAAGCACTTTGCCCTCGTCGCATAAGGGTCACAGGTGGAAAGCAGCAGGGCTGAAATGAAGGGTAATGGAAAAATCCAGTACTTGTGTTTGCTGCTTAAATGTCATGGCTGGGTAAATGGATTTCTCTACTTCCTGGGACTCGGCTTCTACTACATTAGTCTGGCAGCAATTAGGGAGGAGAGGTTGCTCTGCAAATTGGCTTGGCGAACCATGCGGTTCATCTTTCTATTGTGCAAAACAGAGAAAATTGCTTCTAATCAATCTACTTCAACTTTTCGTCTAAAAATTATTTACCATCCCATCAGCTGAAAGTACCTATGAAATGCTCCATTTGAATTAACTGAAGGGAAGAGGTATTTGCATCAATAACCTGATTACAATTATGGGGGCACAATCTTCCTATGGAAGCAATAAAGAGACTGCGTTACTATTGAGGTGTCCTTGCCAACTAGATTAATGCTTTTAGGAGAATTAATCTACATTTCAAATATAATTGGACTCTCATTAACTAAATCAGAAATGTACCACTTCATGACTGTGATGTTCAAAAGAGATAGATTTTCTTCCAGAATAGAACATTATTAATTTTGAACTTTTTGTAATCTTTGCATTTGATTCATAGGATTGACCAACCCCTCTGCTTTGTAACTGCCCTAGGATGTAACATTTGGGGGTGCTTAGATGAAAGTTTATTATTCTTAATTCTTTCAAAGCATGAATTAACAGAGAACTGATTTGAGGTACAGGGAAATTTTACTAATTTCCACCTTGCCCATTAGCACATTCAATGATTTAAAAAGTGAATGAATGAATTACACTTCTAAATGAAGTGTATAGTGAATTTGAGGTAGTGCAAACTACAAGAGTAGACTCCTTTAAGCTGGACACAGCTGGCTTCCCTGGGAAACACTAAGATTCAGGCAGCCTGTGCTGGGAAGGAGGGTGTTGTAGGTAAGAAACCTTGGCTTCATTTGAGAGGAAACTTCACTCACAGCTCCAAATCAGGTAAACATTGTTTGGGATCTCAAAAGCAAAAGATTTCTTATGCAGCAGGAGCCCAAATTTCTGAACAAAAGTGTTAGCAGAGAACAAAAAGTCTGTTGAAATCAATTTTTTTTGGACAAGTTCTGATTATTCTCATTGACTAAATCAAAATCATCTAAATTTAAAAAATTTTAAAAAAGGTCACTTCTTTGAAGAGAAAACTATCCTCTCTTAGATGAATGTTAATTACACAATGGAGGATTAGGTGATATGTGCAGATAACGTTCTGTCTTATTTGGGGTAGTGGCTTAAATTCTATGCTTGCGTTTCAAAAGAAGCCCTTTAACCTTTGTAAAAATATAAGTAGAACGCCATCGGAGAGGCCTCCCCTTTTGTGTTTTCTCCCCGACTTCCTCTCCTGCCTCCAAATAGGGGCTACTTATGGCTGATTTGTGCCTACGGAGAGGGGAGGGGGCAGCTGGCTCTTGCTTTGATTTGAGCTCCATTCCTCTTTCTCAGTTCCCCTCTCCTTCGTTACCAGGGCCACATATGTTATTAACACTCAGATACAGCTTGCTACCTCTTGCAAGTTAAGAGGGTTTGGTTGAAGTGGACATTGTGCATTTGGCGCACATGGGACTGCCTGAGTGGCAGCATCCTCTTCCTTTAGTCATCCACTCCTACCCAGAGATGGGCTTCATTAGAAACTGAAGGGCTGGTACTCAGGAAGCAGGGAAGAAGAAAGGGCAGGAAAGGACTCTGAAATGCGGCACTTCGTGCAGTCTCAGGGCTCTTGGGTAACCTGTCCTTGTGGAAGGAGGGCTGCCTGGAGGAGTCTTACACGGGTCCTGCTACTTGCTGGTCAGACCTGCATGTTGGTTTCCGGGGTTTCCTGGTCTTAAGAACTGTTTGTATCTTTTGAATTTAGTTCCAAGTCATAACCTCTCAGGGTCTCTGTTTCCTGATTGCAAAGATGAGAATGTTGACTCAACAGATGACCTCCTCGGGTCTCTTCTAGTGCTAACATTTAATGAAATAATCTTGCAAATGCCTCCCCACCGATGTATCAACCTATTCCAGAAATGAGGAGTGAAAAGAAGGTCCAAAACCATGTGGAAACAATAGTACACTTTAACTCTGTCATTTCATTTCTCTTTTTAAGCCCATGTACACAAGGAGTTCATATTTTATTTGCAGCCGAGTCGGGCCTGCCAGAGGACCTGGTTAGCTCTCAGTACACATTTCAGACGCATGCATCCTCCAGGGCAAGGACGTCCCACAGGTGTTCATAGATAAAACTGATTTCCCACTTTAAGAAATGACTGTTCATTCTCCTATCTTTGCTCAAATAGTTCGTTTGCTGAGAAATGGGAAATAGGGGAAAAAAGGTTTTGTAGGTTCCGTCCTCTCTTCCAGAAAAAAAAAAAAATCTTCGGCAGCAAATGCTTAGGCACCCGTAGAGGTCAGCACCTTGGTGCAGATCATTGAAAAAAGAGCACGATAATATTTGCCTTGGGAATTAATTCCACTTCCCTCCCCCCAAATACTTTATTTTCTATTTCTCCTGGGTTAATTAAAAAATTAAAATAGTTACTAAAATTATTGTCTAGCTCCTCCTCTCACACTCACCCCATCGAGAGGATCTAGGTGCGGGGAGCATGGTTGACACAGTTGCCCGCAGAGCACAGAAACCTCACCGGGCAAACTGAAAGTTCTCTTGCCTGGTGCGGTTCCTAAGCCTTTCCTGAGGCAGGAAGCCTGCGAACCCGGACACTGAGTCTCGGCTCGGTTGCCCCGCAGCGCCCCGCTCCAGGCAGGGACCCTCTGTTAGCCGCTGGAAGGGGGCGACGGTCTGTGAGCTTGGAAACCCACGACCCCCGGAAATCTGTGGGATTACGCTGGGCAGTTTCAGATTCTTGAGGGCAAAACAACGTCTCGAGTGGTCCAGTCGGAGCGCCTCTGTTTTCCTGCTCTTCCGTCCCAGGTCCACGTGCCTGTTCACAAGTGGGGGTTACTCTGCGCAGACCCCCGGGCTGGCACATTCCACCGTGATGTTCGTACCGCGGCCCAGAAGGAGAAGCGCCCAGAGACAGCATGCACGATGGGGACCCTTGTGCCATTTTTTTTCTTCTTCTGATGTTACGGACAGTGAGACGCAGAAGAAGAAGGGAGAAGGTCCCCTTCCCGCGGGCGGCGCGCCCTGGCCCCGCTCCCACCCAGGCAGCAGCGCTGGGAGGGTCAGGGCGTCCCAGCACGTACCGGGACCCTTTCGCAGGTTAAGAACAATGCTTTCCTATGCTGAATGAAGACGGAGGGTGGGATGGGGGTTGCGGGGCGCGAGGAAGAGGAGACGCTTCGCTTGATCGGGAAGCGACGACGACCTGAGATTTAGGGATCAACGGTCCTTGCGCGCCTTTTCGGATGGCCATTCAGAGCGCTCCTCTCGCTGTTTCCGTTGACACTTCCACTTTTAGATATTTTGTGCAAGGTTTTAGAAGAGGGTCATTTCCTTTAAAACAAGAGCAACAAAATCCACATAAAAATATAAGTAAATAAATTCCATGGCATTTTAAATTTAGTTAAACTCGGATAACGTTTTTCAAGTTTCACAATGGCAGCACTTGCGGGACTTTAACCTAACATTTATCCTAACAGAATGGGGTGATAGTCCTTGGGGTGGTTTCACTTTGGAAAAAATTCCTTTTTCCGTTTGGTCAGAAATTTCTCAATGTTTACGAATAAGATTAATGCTAAGGATGGAGAATTCTGCAGAGTTTTAAATAGTATTAGGCCATTCTCTCATATGCTCGGAACCAATTAAAATTTATATTGTACGTACATGTATGTACATATTTGTACGTGTGCGTCTGTCTATCTATATGAATACATACAATCTTAGGATTCTAGACTATTAGGGCTAACAGTGGCCTTTGCACCCACTGAGCTGCCAACTCACTCACTTGACAGATGCGCTGATCTCACAAAGCGATTCTTTGTCTTCTGGTGGAGAAGTGGTGCATTTCTGTTCTTTCTGCTGTGGAGGGTTTTCTAAGAATTATTTCATGCCGGATCGCTTTGATGACATGGCAGCAGCATATAGTGTTTAGCTGACTTCAATTCATGCTTTTTCAGCATTTAGGATTAATTTTAACCTCCACATTTCTGTTTTCCAAAGAAACACACGCACACAATCTTGGGTTCTGAACTTGCTTAGGGCAGTGTCAACCTAACAGGTTCAGTGAGTTCTCTTGTTTAGGGGTCTTTCCTTCCTGTGCTTTCCCTGTGTCCCAAGACAGGATTGGCTGGAGTCGCCTGGGCTGCAGGCTCTTTCCAAAGGTCTAAGAGGCATTGTAGAACCTACGGGTCTGTGATGGTGGCCCTGGGTATGGGTTGTTTATGAGGAGAAATCCACAGTGAGTGGAAAGACGTTCTGAGAAGGTTTCTCATTTCTCTGCAATTGCTGAGCACATGCCAGCATCCATTTCTGTTTTAGACTCTGGGGACCACGAAGAGCTCTTTTGGGAAGGGACTTTTTAGTGCTCACGCTCATCACGTTATAAAGATATGGTCATGCTGAGATTCACACATAAATGTCAGGGATAATAGTGAGCACTCAAAATTCCTAAATATAATTAAACTTTTAAAATACCATTCAGCTCCCTTCTATTTTTTTTAAAACCATTTTATGTCAGTGGATGAAGCTGTGGTGTTGTGAAATATCTATCCCTTTCCTGTGCAACTCCGGTAACTGGCTGTCACCATTAATAGGAATCATAATGACACAACTTACTGAGCATAAGTGCTGTTCCAGACACAGGGCTAAGTACTTAACATGCATTATTTCATTTAGTATTTACAACAGTCCTATGAGGTAGGTATTTTTATTTACAGATGAGCAAATTGAGGTTCAGAGAGGTGGAATAAATTGCCCAAGATCCCATGGTAATAAGAATCAGAACTGGGAATCAATTGTTTCTGACTCTAGAAACTGAGTTCTCAATCTTTGGTGAATATTTGATTCCAGAGAATTTTTAGCTTTCTTTGACCTGGTTACATTAGAGCAATAGCTTTTAGTTCTCAATAGTATTCTAACATAATTTCTTCCTATTTGGATGTAGCTCTAACACTTGTAGGAAAACAATTTATTTCCGTAACAGCAGCAGGCATGTGTTTAGTACTTTGTCTATAAGCCCTGTCCTGCATTTGTTCTCACTAATCCCAGCGTCCATCCTCAAGGCAGCATGTGGAAAAGATGACTCTAGACCACCAGCAGCAGATTTAGACTTCCCTGGGGCGCTAGTTTAAAATGAAGATTTCTGGGTCCCCGGTGGACTGGGATAAGGTTGTGGGCAGTCGAATGGGACTTGGGAAATTGCCTTTTAATAAGCTCTCAAGTACATGAATAATTAGAAAGAGAAACATGAATTTTGGAATCAAACCTTGGTTTCTATCCCAGTTTTAGCTCTTTTTAATCGTATGAGCTTAGGCAAGCTGTTTATAGAGCTGTATTAAAGATTAAATTAGGTAGTGTGTGTGAAAACATTAATGTTTAAGGTGCTAACAGTGATGGAAACCAATGCTTTTTGAGCACTAACTTGCTTAGCCGGACACTGTGCTAAGTACTTTGCATGTACCAACTCCTTGAAGCTTCACAGCAACCAGATATGAGAGGGCTGCCATTCCTGAGGCACAGAAGAGGAGGCTGAAGCACAGAGATTAAGCTGAGCCAGGATTTGGTTTCCGGGAGGCTGGTTCCAGGGCTGTGCTCTTCACTCTGTTCCCGGCCGTCTCTCACAGTAGATGTTTATTGACTGTTACTTCTCTTTGGACCATCTTATAAAAACAACAGCGCCAAAAACTGATAAAAATGGTGGGTGCAGAACAATGACAGCTTTTTCCTTTTGACCCAGAACATGCAAGTACCATATGGTACGTTTCTCTCTAAGATTATTCATTTGGTCCAGGATCAGATGTGTGCATCTGATGAGACCTGGCAGAGGTCTATTTGGGTCCTCTGACGGCTTGCTTTGCACAGGGCTGCTCAACATCTGACTCCTGGACTTGCAGCATCACCATCACCTGGAAGCTCGCTAGAAGGGCAAATCCTTGGGCCCCTCAGATCAATGAACCAGAATCTCTGGGCATGGGGTCCAACAATCTGTTTTGACAAGCCCTGCCTGTGACATTGATGTGTCCTAAGGTCGAGAACCACTGGTTTATAGCACAGAGCAAGAAAATTTTTTTTAAGGGTTTATAAAAGCAGTAAAAATGTAGACATGTCTTTACTCTTGATGACTTAGCTAGAACTGGGGCTGATCTTCCTGGGAGAGAGGGTGTTCACTGAAGGAACAGAGGGTGCCTCTGTTCCAGGCACTGCTGGTGTTGGACGTACAAATATAAATCAGATGAAGTTCTGGTGCCAATGAGGTTGCAGCCTAGTGAGAAGGAGAAAACAGTACAGTGAACCAGAAAATGGTGCAGGCCGGGCTACGATGCGGCACACACAAAGCACTCTCGCTGGCGCTGAGACGGGGCAGGGAGGGTGTCACCAAGGTGGAATCTGAGTGAGGCCTTGAAGGACAAAGAGACTTGCCCTAGACGGAGATGATTAACAGAAGCTTATTGAAAAATTCAGACTAACATCATTTAAGGATAGAGTAAAGACAGTTATGAGGACTTCGCCCTCAAAGCCAGATGTAGTGGGGAAACTACTTATTAGTGGCGACATATAACACTACACAGTGTACACAGAATCTAGGTGCAGGGGGTATTTCAGAGCACAGAGGACAAGTACCTGACCTACACCACATTGTGGGTTAGGCCTGATCAGGGAAGACTTCCTGCAGGAGGGAGTCAGACACCCAGAGCTGAATCTGAGAAGATGAGTATAAATTACACAGATAAAAGGTTTTCCAGACTGAAAGGGCAGCTGAGTCCAGAAACAGTATATAAAGGCAGTGTTTCCCAACTTTTAGCAAGTGATGGCTCGTGAGAAAACCGTAGCATTTGTAAAGCACCTGGGTTAAATGGACAGCTGCTCTATAGCTGGAGGAAGCCCAAGCCGCTCCTGGCCCTGAGGATGGAGGGGACTCAGTGTCTCATAGGGTTGCATATGTTGGTGGCACACAGATTGGTGCACGCTGGTTTAGGGAGCGTAAGCTGTTCTCAACGACCGGAATGTATAGGAATAGGCTGAGAGGGAGGTTTGGAGAGCTGGGGGTGGGAGAGGTGGCAGATGTCATTTCTTCAGGAATTATCTTAATGTACAAAATGAAGTCAACTGCCACTTCAAAGGAAATTAAATTATTAATTTTTTTAGCCAATATTTCCTATAAAGCATTGGGAGCAGTGGGCCTCTCCTGTAGCAGGTAAGGTGCTGGAAGAATTTTTCTCTTGCCCCTTTGGGTGTATTAGGGAAAGAGGTTTTCCATCTCCTTGGGTCCAGAGGGGAGGCTGTTGCAATCAGAAGGTGAGAATCCAATGGAGTGAGTGCTGGAAATCGCGATTTCTGTAAATGAAGATGGCTCCACTATTCACTTTCTCTGTGTGGGATGAGAAATGTCAGACTTCACTCCGTCGGAAACACCTTTGATCAAACTCACTTGGGCTTTAATTTTAAGACCCACACTTTCTGGGAATTAGAATTGGAACAATTTAAATATAAATTTCATCTAAAAGTTATTTCGCAAGAACTATGTAACTTAAATATTTCTATTCATTTCCCTATATGTGTCTTTTCTTAGAATCAGACCTTCCGGCTGGTTACACACTGACGCTCCGTCTGCTCCACTGGGGCCTTGGCCACTGGACACTTTCCTCTGCTCTCTTCCGCACTGGGCCTTATTTCATAAATCTGAGCATGGAGAGCAGAAGCAGCGGGAGAGGTTATGAGGTTTATATTAGAAAAGATTAAAAAAAAGAAGTTTTTGTTTGGGGAGGATAACACAGGAATGGGGAGAACAGATTTTAAAGATGTTTTGCTATTCATAAGAATTTACTCTCCTCCCTTCCTGGGAACTTTAGTCTTTGAGATCAAAAGCCATGAAGTGGGGGCCGCCTGGTAGCGCAGTGGTTAAGCACACACGTTCTGCTTTGGAGGCTGGGGGGTTCACCAGTTCGGATCCCCAGTGTAGACCTACACACCACTCATCAAGCCAGGCTGTGGCTGCATCCCACATACAAAATAGAGGAAGATTGGCACAGATGTTAGTTCAGCGACAATCTTCCTCAAGCAAAACGAAGAAGAATGGCAATAGATGTTAGCTCAGGGTCAATCTTTCTCATCACAACAAACAAACAAAAGAGATGGTTGGGCAAAAGAGAAGGGAGAAAGGACATAATCCAGGAACTTGTAGTAAAGAAGGTTCTGTAGAGGCATAATTTCCTGATAGTGGTAATATAAATGAGGGAGGAAGCTTCTAGAATAACTTTAATTTCTTGTCAATATGTTAGTTTATAAAATGGTAAAGGATGATTTTATGTATTCTTTCTTTCGTATTTTAAACTAGAAATTGGCATCAGAGATATCAAGAGATTTGAGATTTCTTCTGAGGAATTCAGGACAAAATCTTCATTTGAGATCAAGTTTGGGTGAGAAGGGATGAGAAGACTGAACAGAGAGTATGGGATTTATATCATAAGCTTTTAAAAATATTATGGTAAAATATACATAACATAAAAATTACCATCTTAACCATTTTAAGTGTACAATTCAGTCATGTTAAGTGCATTCACATTGTGCAACCAATCTCCAGAACTCTTACCATCTTGCAAAACTGAAATTCTATACCCATTAAACAATTCTCCACTGCCCCCTCCCTCTAATCCTTGGCAACCACCATTCTATTTTCTGTCTCTATGAATTCAACCACTCTAAGTGCCTCATATAAGTGGAATCATACAGTATTTATCTTTTTGTGATTGGCTTATTTTATTTAACATGATGTCCTCAAGTTTTATCTATGTTGTAGTACGTGTCAAAATTTCCTTCCTTTTTAAGGCTGAATAATATTCCATTGCATGGATATACCACATTTTGTTTATGTATTCATCTGTCAATGGACACGTGGGTTGCTTTCCCCTTTTGGCTATTATCAATAATGCTGCTATGAACATGGGCATACAAATATCTCATCTAAACCCCACTTTCAATTTTTTTCGTATACACCCAGAAGTGGAATTGCTAGACCATATGGGAATTTTATTTTTAGAGTACAACAGTCCCTCAAAATATTGTGTGAAAATGGCTGCACCATTTTACATTTCCACCAATAGTGCACAAGGGTTCCAATTTCTTTGCATCTTTGCCAACACTTTTTCTTTTCTTTTTTTTAAACAGTAACTATCCTAATATGTGTGAGGTTATATTAGTAAGCTGTAGCTGCAAAACAAAACTTAGTGGCTTAGAACAACCATTTATTATTGCTCATGAATCTGCAGGGTGGCATCTTGGACTAGGATCAGCCAGGTGGTTCTGGTTCTCTGGTCTTGGCTGGGCTCACTCACACATCTGTGGTCAACAGCTGGATTGGCTGGAGGCTGGCTGGTTGAGGGAGGGCCCAGCTGGGTGGCTCATCTCTGTCCCATGTAATCTTCAGTCCTGCAGTAGGTGAGCTTGGGCTTGTTCACATGGTGGTAGCAGAGTTCTGATAGTGAAAATGGAAAGATCAAGGTTTCTTGAGGCCTAGGCTGAGAAATTGCACATTACTTACATTGCATTGTTGAAAGTTATAAGATCCCAGCCCAGATTCACAGGGTGGAAAAATAGATTTTTTTTTTTTTTTTTGAGAACATTAGCACTGATCTAACATCTGTCACCAATCCTCCTCTTTTTGCTGAGGAACACTGGCCCTGAGCTAACATCCATGCCCATCTTCCTCTAGTTTATATGTGGGATGCCTGCCACAGCATGGCTTGACAAGCAGTGTGTAGGCCTGCACCTGGGATCCGGGCTGGTGAACCCCGGGCTGCTGAAGCAATATGTGCAAGCTTAACCACTGTGCCACCGGACCAGCCTGAAAAATAGATTCTTGATGGTAGGATCTGCTACTTCACCTTGCAAAGAGGTGTGGATACTGGAGAGGTGAAGAATTGTGGCCATTTTTTGTAGTCTACTACAGGATTCTAGAATTTTGATGGGTATAGTAGAGGTAGGAAATTTACCAGATTATTGGGGTTCTTATAATAAGATGATTGGTTTTGTATGTCTAGTACACATATTCCAGATCCCTTTAATATATTGAAAGTTAGCATTAGAAATCTATGAATGAATTTTCCTTGGAATATTTTCCAGATAACCTTGGGATTTAACCATCAAAAGTGCTGAATATTAGTTTTTTAAAATAAATGTTTAATTTGGGAATAATTTTAGATTTACAGTAAAGTTGCAAAGATAGTACAGAGCGTTCCTGAATGTCCTTTGCCCAGCCTCCTCTAGTGTCCATGTCTCACATTGCCGTGGTACACGCGTCGAAACTGAGAAACCAACATTGGTACATTACTATTAACTAAACTACAGACTTTATTTGGATTTCAGTAGTTTTTCCTTTAATATTCTTTTTCTGTTCCAGAATACAATCTAGGAAATCATATTTCATGTAGACAACTGTTACTTTTTAAAAAAAAGACTATTTTTTTTTAGAGCACTTTTAGGTTCACAGCAAAATTGAGGTGAAATTGAAATTTCCCATATACCTCTGCCGCCTCACATGCACAGCCTGCCCCGTTATCAACATCCCCCTCCAGAGTGGAACATTTGTTACAATTGATGGACCTACACTGACACATCATAATCACCCAAAGTCCATGGTTTACATTAGGATTCACTTGGTGTGTATATTCTATGGGTTTGGACAAATGTATATTCCATGTATCTACCATTATAGTATCACACAGAGTAGTTTCACTGCCTTAAAAATCCTGTGTGCTCCACTTACACATCCCTCACTCCTACTCCCTAATCTCTGGCAAACACTGATCATTTTATTATCTCTATAGTTTTACCTTTTCCAGAATGTTATATGGTTGGAATCGTGCAGTATGTAACCTTTTCAGATTGGCTTCTTTCACTTAGCAATATGCATTTACGTTTCCTCCGTGTCTTTTCATGGTTTGATAGCTCATTTCCTTTTAGTGTTGAATAATATTCCATTATCTGGGTGTACCACAGTTTATGCATTCACCTACTAAAGGACATCTTGGTTGCTTGCAAGTTTTGGTGATTACGAATAAAGCTGCTATAAACACCCATGTGAAGATTTTTGGGCAGACATAAGTTTTCAACTCCTTTGGTAAACACCAAGGAGAGCAATCACTGGATTATATGATAAGAGTATGTTTAGTTTTGTAAGAAATCACCAAACTATCTTCCAAATTGGCTGTACCCTTTGTATTTCCACAAGCAATGAATGAGAGTTCCTTTTGCTCCACATCCTCGCCAGCATTTGATGTTGTCAGTGTTCTGGATTTTGTTCATTCTAATAGGTATGTGGTGATAACTCATTATTGTTTTAATTTGCCTTTCACTGATGACATAGGATGTGGGGTGTCTTTTCTTGTTCTTATTTGTCATCTATTTCTCTTCTTTGGTGAGATGTCTGTTAAGGACTTCGGCCCATTTTTAAATGGGATTGTTTGGGAATATTCTGGATAGTAGCCCTTTATCACTTTATTAGGTGTGTCTTTTGCAAATATTTCTCCCACTCTGTGGTTTGTCTTCTACTTCTGTTGACATTGTCTTTTTCAGAGCAGATGTTTTAAATTTTAACCAACTGTTAATTATAACTTAAAAAACTCTCGAAATGAGTAGACACATCCTGATGAACTGTTCTTGATGAAAGAGGCCTTGGTTCTGTGGGAAGTCCTCCAGTCGAAGAGGTTCATTCTCTCAGGTCTTAGTGAACTCTGGCCAGGTCCCACATTAGTTAGTCGAGTTAAATTCAGTCTACTGGCTTCCTAATGTGTTGTGGCACCGAGGAGTTTGTTCCCTCCTCGTCAAGAAAGCCTCCCTCTTTCCTGAGCCTCTTTCAGACCCTGAGCTTCCCTCTCCCAGGGGCCCTCAGGCTGTGTTCTCACATCCCCCAGGTGCCTTTCCTCCGCCTACACAACCTTTTTCTCCAGCGTCTCTTAAATGAACCGAATTAAATATACAGGACTGTTAGGGTCGTCCTCCGTTGGATTGACACGTTCTTATGAAAAGTGTGATGCTGCTTGGTCTACAGCTGTGAGTCTCAGTGGGGAGGAGGTCAGTGGGGAGGGGTTTTGGGAGAGGGGGAGGCTCTTGCACGCTACCTGTCTTCCCTACCCACTTTAGAACGGCAGTTATTGATGTGAATATGATCTATCTTTTGCTAGGTCCGAAACAATAAAACCCAAACAAACAAAACAGTGGTTATAGGGGGAGTTGATTAAGTAATTATTCTTTTTGTCTTTACAAATATATAAACTCATTCTTCTAGAGACAGATATCAGGCTCCTACTGTACCCCTAGTTCGTTCCATTTTTTCTGCAGGTCAGTCCAAGTCTTTCTCCACCACATTGACTTCAGGGCCTTCTCCAGAGCTGTAGCTTAGTTCAGGTGTGCTGTGAGTGCCAGACACGCGCTCTGGGGAATGGAGCCAAGGGAGTGCTGGTCCCAGAGGCCTTGGGACTTATTTTCTGGACCAGTCCCTGATGTCTACCATCCTTGTGGTCATTTGCTGCTTCCGCAGAAGGTAGAGTAGGGCACACACAGCTGCCTGACCCCTGGGTGGGAAATGTGCCTGTCTTTCCAGTGAACTAATTAGCAGGGCTACGGCAGACACAGTTTTTCCCCCGAGGGATTTCTTGCCTCCAGAAAGTTATTATCTTCCTGGGTGTACTCAGTGACTCAGGACTTGTCAGCACCATTCAAAGCATTATTATTTCTGTCCACATGACACACGCACGTGCTCTCGCTTATAGTTCGTACTATAAGGCAACTCCTCCCAGTCAGTCGCCACCCCAGCCGTGTACTCAGACCAGAGGTGTGCAAGCTGTAAGACCCACCTGGAATCATGCCATATTTCAGTAAAAAGCAATACAGTGTTCTTTGAAGTCACAAGAGAATCTTAAATAAAAGCAAATTACTGCTTTGCTCAAAACACAATAGAGCCTTACAAAGCAGCAGCGAGAAGCCTATAGAACTCACTACAGAGATCTCTCGGTAGTTAAGTCAAGCGTGAACAACAATGCAGGTGTGCCAATCCTTTCTTGCCCCTAAATTGGTCAAGCTTTTAAGCCTGGACGTTAGGTGGGTCCCAGCCCACTTTTCTCTTTTTGTCTCTTTGATTTTCTTCCTAAGTATTTCACGCTGTCCTCTTTGCTCTGCGAGCCCAGCTGTCTGCTCTCTTTCTCTCTCAATTTGTGCTGTTAAACAGTGGACGAGCGCTTCCTTCCCAAGTCCCTCAACATCAAGCTACTTCTGTTGCTCCTAGGATCTGCTGCCCTCCCTCTCTTATCTTAGGAGCTCACTTTCTTTCTTTCTGTTTGGTTTTTCTCTGTTTCATGGCTTATTCAACCCAGGCTGGCCAAGACCCAGCACAGAGGCACGTGACAGGCTGCTAACAAATGTCGCTGAATAAATGTGTTGAATGAACACTCTCTTACTTAAGATGTGTCTTTCTGCTTGGTCTACATTGGGTCCTTCTCTGATTTATTTATTCTTTCAATGGGAGTCAGGTGACTGGACTGTTCAAACAAAAATACTAGATCCTCTTGATAAAAATTTACCCCCTAAATCCAAGATATTAGAGGTTTATTAAGGACAGTGTATATCACATTTTTATCTTACAGCAGATTGTGTAACTTTGTATGATTTTTTTTTTTTTGAGGAAGATTAGCCTTGATCTAACATCTGCCACCAACCCTCCTCTTTTTGCTGAGGAAGACTGGCCCTGAGCTAACATCCGTGCCCATCTTCCTCTACTTCTATGTGGGATATCTGCCACAGCATGGCTTGACAAGCAGTGTGTAGATCTACACCCCAGATCCCAGCCAGTGAACCCCGGACCTCCAAAACAGAGTGTGTGAACTTAACCGCTGTGCCACCGGGCCAGCCCCTGTGTGATTTTTTTTCTTTCTCAAACATCTGTCTGTTGCTTTCTAACAATCGTGAGCCCTGTTGTTGAAAACACACACAGTTCAATTCCACAGGTGTGCACACCCAGAAGCATTTGATGCTTTAAAGTAAATGACCAACCTAACTTCTAATATCTTGAGTCTTTCACCCTCCAGGGTTTAGTGTCCTGAGACGCCCACTTCCCTGAAGCATTTTACTGACTTGACAATCCTTTGTGATCAAACTGTTACAGGGTATCTGTGATAATCACAGATTCTCTCCACACTAGCTCTTCACAAAGGGATTAAGACAGTGTATCAGTCTGCTTGGGCTGCCGTAACAAAATACCACAGCCTGGGCTGCTTAAACCACAGAAATTTACCGTCTCGCATTTTTGGAGGCTGGAAGCCCAAGATCAAGGTGCAGACAGGGTTGGTTTCTCTTGAAGCCTCTCTCCTTGGCTTGTAAATAGCCACCTTCTTGCTGAGTCCTTATGTGGCCTGTCCTCTGTGTGCTCAAATACCTCTTCCTCTGCTTGTAAGGACACCAGCTCTATTGGATTAGGGTTCTATTCTTTTTTTTTTTTTTTAACATTCACTAAAAGCTTTAATATTAATAATGTGAAATAATAAAAGTGTCATTACTGATAATGAAAGGCTTTAGCTGTTTTTTCCCTTTTAATTCTTTAAAATTAATTATTTTTATCATGGTAACATTGGTTTATAATATTACATGAATTTCAAGTGTACATCATTATTTTTCAATTTCTGTGTAGATTACATCATGTTCACCACCCAAAGACTAATTACAGTCCGTCACTGCACACATGTGCGAATCACTCCTTTTGCCCTCCTGACTCCCCCCTTCCCCTCTGGTAACCACCGATCCAATCTCTGCTTCTTTGTGTTTGTTTCTTGTTGTTTTTATCTTCTACTTATGAGTGAGATCATATGGTATTTGACTTTCTCCCTCTGACTTATTTTGCTCAGCATAATACCCTCAAGTCCATCCATGTTGTCACGAATGGCAAGATTTCATCTTTTTTATGGCTGAGTAGTATTCCATTGTGTATATATACCACATCTTCTTTATCCATTCATCCCTTGATGGACATCTAGGTTGCTTCCAAGTCTTGGCTGTTGTGAATAATGCTGTAATGAACATAGGGGTGCTTATCTCTTTACCCATTCATGTTTTCATGATCTTTGGATAAATACCCAGCAGTGAAATAGCTGGATTGTAGGTAGTTCTATTCTTAATTTTTTGAGGAATCTCCATACTTTTTCCATAGTGCTATACCAGTTTGCACTACACCAGCAGTGTATGAGAGTTCCCTTTTCTCCACATCCTCTCCAAGACTTGCTTTTTTTTTTTGTCTTGTTAATTATAGCCATTCTGACAGACGTGAGGTAATATCTCATTGTAGTTTTGATTTGCATTTCCCTGATAGTTAGTGATGTTGAACATCTTTTCATGTGCCTGTTGGCCATCTGTATATGTTCTTTGGAGGAATGTCTATTCAAATCTTTTGCCCATTTTTTAATTGGGTTGTTACTTTTTTTGTTGTAGAGATGTATGAATTCTTTATATGTTTTGGATATTAACCCCTTATCAGATATATGGTTTGCAATATCTTCTCCTAATTGTTAGGTTGTCTTTTCGTTTTGTTGATGGTTTCCTTTGCTGTGCAGAAGATTTTTAGTTTGATGTAGTCCCATTTGTTTACTTTTTCTATTGTTTCCTTTGCTTGGTAAGATGGTACTTGAAAATATGCTGCTAAGACCAATGTGGAAGAGGATACTGCTTATGTTTTTTTCTAGAGGTTTCATGGTTTCAGGTCTTACATTCAAGTATCTAATCCATTTTGAGTTAATTTTTGTGTATGGTGTAAGATAATGGTGTACCTTCATTCTTTTGCAGATGGCTGTCCAGTTTTCCCAACACCATTTATTGAAGAGATTTTCCTTTCTCCATTGTATGTTCTTGGCTCTCTTGTTGAAAATTAGCTGTCCATAGATGTGTGGATTTATTTCTGGGCTCTTGATTCAGTTCCATTGATCTGTGTGTCTGTTTTTGTGCCAGTACCATGCTGATTTGGTTACTGTAGCTGTGTATATTTTGAAGTCAGGGAATGTGATACCTCCAGCTTTGTTCTTTCTCTCAGGATTCCTTTGGCTATTGAAGTCTTTTGTTGCTCCATATAAATTTTAGGATTCTTCTATTTCTGTGAAAAATGTCATTGGAACTTTGATAGAGATTGCACTGAATCTGTAGATTGCTTTAGGAAGTATGGACATTTTAACTATGTTAATTCTTCCAGTCCAAGAGCAGGGAATACCTTTCCATGTCTTTGTGTCTTCTATTTCTTTTGACAATGTTTTATAGTTTTCAGTGTACAGGTCTTTCACCTCTTTGGTTAAATTTGTTCCTAGGTATTTTATTCTTTTTGTTACAATTGTAAATGGGATTTTATTCTTAATTTCTCTTTCTGCTACTTCATTGTTAATGTATAGAAATGCGAATGATTTTTTTAATGTTGGTTTTGTATCCTGCAACTTCACTGTATTCACGTATTATTTCTAAAAGTTTTTTGGTGGATTCCCTAAGTTTTTCTATATATAAAATCATGTCATCTGCAAGTAGTGACAGTATCACTTCTTCTGTTCCAGTTTTGATCCCTTTTATTTCTTTTTCTTGCCTAACTACTCTGGCTAGGACTTCCAATACTATGTTAAATAAGAGTGGAGAAGGTGGGTGTCCTTGTCTGGTTCCCATTCTTAGAGGGATATCTTTCAGTTTTTCTCCACTGAGAATGATATTAGCTGTGGGTTTGTCATATATGGCCTTTAGTGTGTTGACATACTTTCCTTCTATACCAATTTTATTCCAGTTTTTATCATACATGGATGCTGTATCTTGTCAAATGCCTTCTCTGCATCTATTGAGATGATCACATGATTTTTATTCCTCATTTTGTTAATGTTGTGTATCATGTTGATTGATTTGTGCATGTTGATCCATCCCTGCATCTCTGGAATAAATCCCACTTGATCATGATGTATGATCTTTTTAATGTACTGTTGTATTTGATTTGCTAGTAGTTTGTTGAGGATTTTTGCATTGATGTTCATCAGTGATATTGGCCTGTAATTTTCTTTTTTTGTGTTTCCTTGTCTGGTTTTCGTATCAGGGTAGTGTTAGCTTCATATAATGAGTTACGAAGCTCCCCTCTTCTTCAATTTTTTGGAAGAGTTTGAGAAGGATAGGTATTAAGTCTTCTTTGAAATCTTGGTAGAATTCATTGGGGGAAGCTGTCTGGTCCCAGACTTTTACTCTTGGGGAGGTTTTTGATCTCTTTACTGGTGATTGGTGTATTCAAATTTTCTATTTCTTCTTGATTCAGTTTTGGAAGGTTGTATGATTCTAAGAATTTATCTTTTTTCTTCTAGATTATCCAATTTGTTGGTGTATATATTTTCATAGTATTCTCTTATAATTTTTTTGTATTTCTGAGGTGTCCATTGTAATTTCTCCTATTTCATTTCTGATTTTGTTTATTTGAGCTTTCTCTCTTTTTTTTCGGAGAGTGTAGCTAAAGGTTTGTCAATTTTATCTTTTCAAAGAACTAGGTCTTAGTTTCATTGATTTTTTTCTATTGTTTTTTAGTCTCTATTTCATTTATTTCTCCTCTGATTTTTATTATCTCCTTCCTTCTACTGATTTTGGGGTTTGTTTGTTCTTCTTTTTCCAGTTCCTTTAGGTGTACTGTTAGATTATTTATTTGAGATTTTTCTTGTCTGTTTAGGTAGGCCTGTATTGCTATAAATGTCCCTCTTAGAACCACTTTTGCTGGATCCCATAAATTTTGGCATGTTGTATTTCCATTTTCATTTGTCTCCAGGTAGTTTTTGATTTCTCCTTTGATTTCTTCATTGAGCCAGTCATTGTTTAGTAGCATTTGTTTAATCTCCAAATATTTGTGGCTTTTCTGATCTTCTTCCTGTAGTTGATTTCTACTTTCCTACCACTGTGGTCAGAAAAAATGCTTGGTATTATTTCAATCTTCTTAAATTATTGAGACTTTTTTTGTGGCCTAATATGTGATCCATCCTGGAGAATGTTCCATGTGCATTCAAAAAGAACATGTATTCTGCAGTCCTGTGTATATATCTATTAAGTCCGTCTGGTCTAGTATGTCATTTATGGCCAAGGTTTCCTTGTTGATCTTCTGCTTGGATGATCTATCCACTTGTATACATGGAGTGTTATAGTCCCCTATTATTGTGTTACTGTCTATTTCTCCTTTTATGTCTGTTAATAGTAGCTTTATATATTTAGGTGCTCCTATGTTGGGTGCATAGATATTTACAAGTGTTATATCCTCTTGTTGGATTGTTCCCTTTATCATTATGTAGTGCCCTTCTTTGTCTCTTGTTACAGATTTTGTTTTAAAGTCTATTTGGTCTGATACAAGTATTGCTACCCCGGCTTTCTTTTCATTGCCATTTTCATGAAGTATCTTTTTCCATCCCTTCACTTTCAGTTTGTGAGAGTTTTTAGGTCTGAAGTGTGTCTCTTTTATGCAGCATATGTACAGGTCTTGTTTTTGTTTTTTACTGAATTGGCCACTCCATGACTTTTGATTGGAGCATTTAGTCCATTGACATTTAAAATAGCTATTGATAAGAATGTACTTATTGCCATTTTGTTACTTTTTTTCTGGTTGTTTTAGTAGTTCTTCTCTATTCCTTTCTTCTTCCCTTTAGGACCCCATTCTTTTTTTTTTTTTTTTTTTTTAAGATTTTATTATTTCCTTTTTCTCCCCAAAGCCCCCTGGTACATAGTTGTATATTCTTCGCTGTGGGTTCTTCTAGTTGTGGCATGTTGGACGCTGCCTCAGCGTGGTCTGATGAGCAGTGCCATGTCCGCGCCCAGGATTTGAACCAACGAAACACTGGGCCGCCGGCAGCGGAGTGCGCGAACTTAACCACTCGGCCACGGGGCCAGCCCCTAGGACCCCATTCTTATGGGCTCACTTAACCTTAATGACCTCTTGAAAGGCCCTGTCTCCAAATTCAGTCACATTGGGGGAGAGGGCTTCAACATATGAATTTTGGGGAGACACAATTCAGTCTGTAACAGACTGAATGTTGAACCATTGTGAAAAAATTTTAAGTAGCAGGTTGCTGAAAAAACATTTCTATCTATCTGTTATAAAGTAGCCAAGTGCTTGGTTACTTTTGGGTTCTGCAGTCAAGCCATCTGTGTTCATATCCTTGCTCTGCCACTTACTGGCCATGAGACCTTGGGTAAGTTACTTATGCCCTCTCTGCATCATCTTTGCTTCTGCAGAATGCAGATTATAAACGTATCTAGCTCATGGGGTTGTTATGAGTATGAAATGAGTTAAAACATGTAATGTGCTTATTACAGTTGATAGATTATAAAGATCACTTGATGAATGTTAGCTATTTTTGTTATCATGAAATGTTACTTCCTGTTAAGAACTAAATTGTGTCCCTCCAAAATTCATATGTTGAAGCCCTAACCCCCAATACTTCAGAAAGTAACAGTATTTTGAGATAAGACATTTAAAGAGGTGACTAAGTTGGAATGAGGCTATTAGGTGGACCATAATCAAATATAATTGGTAACCTTATAATAAGAGGAAGATACACCAGGGGTGGACATGCACAGAGAGACAACCATGGGAAGAGGCAGCAAGAAGGCAGCCATCTGCAAGGCAAGGAGAGAGGCCTCAGATAACTCCATCCTGCCAGCACTTTGATCTTGGACTTCCAGCCTCAAGAAGTGTGAGAAAATAGATTTCTGTTGTCTAGACCACCCAGTCTCTGATATTTTGTTATGGCACCCCCAAGCAGAATAACACACTCCATAGAAAGAATGAGCCTAATGATGTCCAAACTATCTTCTCCTGATTTAAGAGAGTTAGGAGGATGCTCTTTTTACTATGATGACAGCATCCAGATTGGAGTCACTCCATCAAATGGAGTGATCTCACGAATACCCAGAGAATGGTATTGTGAGTTTTTAAAAGGGAATCACTTTCTCTTATTGAAGATACTGCTGTCATATATTTGTGCTCTTAGGAGAAGTATGTTTGATTACCTGCTTGGTTATCCTTCTAAGATGCAAATATAACTGTTGCAATGCACACCTGATCATATATTCTCAAGATTTTTCAGAACTAAAAATATTTTTTTTGTCTTAAGACAGCTAACTTGAAAATGTTCTTTTTTGTTTAATATGTCTTATCTTTAGAAGAGTGCTTCTAGTTCAAGAAGGACTGAAGGTAGGTGAAGGGCACATTGCCTCGAATAGCACAGCTCCACAGTGAGTGTTGCCTGGCTGTCAGCAGGACAAATAACAGTGAACAGGCCCCTAGCACTTAAGCTGCTCTTGACTTCACAGCAGTGACCAAGTCAGGCTCCTGTTCTTAGTGTGGCCTGATCACACTCCAGTCCATCCCTGGAGAGAGCAAGGATGTGCATACATCCAACGTCGTGTGATTCCACATTAATGAGCCTGTCTTACGGAGGATCTGTGTCTAATGGTTTTCCTGCTTCTTGAATATCCCAAAGACTGACCTCCTAACAGACAGCTGTAAGTGAGAGGCATGTTTACAGCACAGAAGCCTCTATTGTTGGGAAGAGGAAATATTGCTTTTGGCAGTGTCACCAGGGAGACACCAGGAGACACCTGTCACCAGACTCCTCCACAAAGGGACTAAAACAAGCCTTCCCTTCATGATGCTCCCTTTTTTGGTCCCATTGAATTAGGTGTTCCAAACCAGCAGCCTGCAGGCTAAATCTGGTTCACAGATGGGTTTTGTTTGACACGCATGTTATTTACCCAGGTTTTCAATTTGAGCATGTTTAGACAAAACATGCACTCTCCAATTTGGCACAAGTGTCACAACCCCCTGTTTTACACACAACATGCAGGTTCCCACTCATTAATGTGACTTGCCTGGCTCCTAAATGCATTTAGCTTGCAGCCCTTGTTAAACTGTTCCCTGGCCACAGTCAGAGATTTTGCTTGAACACAAAAACCTTTTTTTTTTTTTTAATTTTTAAGCTTTTGTTGTTTACTACATAAGGGTCAGAATACTTACATCTGCATTTAAGATATGTGAGGGATTTGGACTACTGCTGCCAATGCAAACTTTACTGTAGTCAGCAGGAGAGGGACTTTAAAGTCCTCAGTTTCTTCTAAAACCTAGGAAATGAGTTTTAATATGCTTCACACGTGAGTTATTCTTAATTTTGAGGCTAGACCTGAGCGGTCCAGTATAGTAGCTGCTACCACAGGTGGATGCTGAGCACTTGGAACTTGGCTGGTCGGAGTGGAGATGTGCTGTGGGTGCAAAACACACACTGGGCTTCACACAGTGCAAAAACACCATAAGATGATATCTCATGATTATCTTTTTATATTAATAGTTTAAAATAGCAATATTTTTGATATACTGGGTTAAATATATTATTACATTTAATTTCACCTGTTTCTTACCTTTTTAAATGTGGTTGTTAGAAAATTTAAAATTGCTTATGTGGCTTACACTGTATTTCCATTGGACAACACTGGGCTAGGAGTTAACTGAAGTGAATTCTTAACTACATCAAGTTTATTAAGTTCATGGAACCATATGTTGAGTTTTTTTTACAACCCTCTGTAAAGCCAATAATGAACGGCTATTTTCAGTTCCCACAAAGAGGCCCCTTTCTGGGGTGTGGTGTTCGAGATGAGTGGCCTTGCTGACAGGGAGTAAGTGTGCTGGCAAGATTTACCTTCAGGGAACAGGTGCACACAACAGTCCAGAAGAGTTTGGGTCAGAAATTAGTTGTTGCTTTGCCATGTGACATGATTTATCACGTTTGTCACTCATATTTCTCTATCAGGCTGCTGCTGGGCTTCTTTTAATGTATCTGCTTACACACACACACATACCTGTGGCCAGAAGCCTTTCATAGGGGTTCTTTTAGCATCTAATGAAAATTCCTTTCCAGTTGGAAGTGACCTTGGTATTCTTTTAAAACCTTAGTGGCTGTTAGATTGGACCCTTTCTTTTTCTATTTAAAAAAATTTTATCGAAGTCATCATAATTTATAACATTGTGAAATCTTGGTTGTACATTATTATTTGTCAGTCACAGTATGTATGTGCCCCTTCACCCCTTATGCCCACCCCCCACCCCATTCCCCTCTAGTAACCACTGAACTGTTCTCTTTGTCTGTGTGTTAGTTTATCTTCCACAAATGAGTGAAATCATGGTGTTTGTCTTTCTCTGTCTGGCTTATTTTGCTTAACATAGTACCTTCAAGGTCCATCCAGGTTGTTGCAAATGGGATGATTTTTTTTTTTTTATGGCTGAGTAGTATTCCATTGTTTGTATATATATACATCTTCTTTATCCAATCAATAGTCAATAGGCACTTGGGTTGCCTCCACTTCTTGACTATTGTGAATAATGCTGCAATGAACACAGGGGTGCATAAGTCTCCTTGAATTGTTGATTTTAAGTACTTTGGATAAATACCCAGTCGTGGGATAACTGGGTTGCATGGTATTTCTATTTTAAACTTTTTGAAGAATCTCCATACTGTTTTCCATAGTGGCTGCACCAGTTTGCATTCCCACCAACAGTGTATGAGGGTTCTCTTTTCTCCACATCCTCTCCAACATTTGTGAGTTTTTGTCTTGGTGATTATAGCCATTCTAATGGGTGTAAAGTGATACCTTAGTGTAGTTTTGATTTGCATTTCCCTGATGATTAGTGATGTTGAACATCTTTTCATGTGCCTGTTGGCCATCTGTATATCTTCTTTGGAAAAGTGTTTGTTCATATCCTCTGCCCACTTTCTGATTGGGTTGTTTGTTGTGTGAGTTCTTTATATATTATGGAGATTAACCTCTTGTTGCATATATGATTTGCCAGTATTTTCTCCCAGTTGGCGGATTGTCTTTTTGCTTTGTTCCTGGTTTCCTTTGCCTTGCAGAAGCTCTTTAGTCTGATGAAGTCCCACTTGTTTATTTTTTTTTGTTGCCCTTGTCTGAGTAGACATGGTATTCAAAAAGATCCTTTTTTTTTCAAAGATTGGCACTTGAACTAACATCTGTTGTCAATCTTTTTTTTTTCTACTTCTTCCCAAAGCACCCCCCAGTACATAGTGCCATATTCTAGTTGTGAGTACTTCTGGTTGTGCTATGTGGGACGCCGCCTCAGCATGGCCTAATGAGTGGTGCCATGTCTGCGTCCAGGATCTGAATCAGTGAAACCCCAAGCCACCAAAGTGGGGTGTGCAAACTTAACCACTCGTCCAGGGGGCTGGCCCCTAAGAAGATCCTTTTAACACCAATGTCAAAGAGTGTACTGCCTGTATTTTCTTCTAGAAGTTTTATGGTTTCAGGTCTTACCTTCAAGTCTTTGATCTATTTCGAGTTTATTTATTTATTTATTTAAAGATTGGCACCTGAGCTAACATCTGTTGCCAATCTTCTTTTTTAATTTTCTTCTCTTCTCCCCAAAGGTCCCCAGCACACAGTTGTATGTTCTAGTTGTAGATCTTTCTGGTTATGCTTTGTGGGATGCCGCCTCAACATGGCTTGATGAGTGGTGCCATGTCCACACCCAGGATCCGAACTGGTGAAACCCTGGCCTGCCAAAGCAGAGTGCATGAACTTAACTACTCGGCCACAGGGCTGGCCCCTGAGTTTATTTTTGTGCATGGCAAAAGATAATGGTCTACTTTCAGTCTTTTGCATGTGGTTGTCCAGTTTTCCCAACACCATTTATTGAAGAGACTTTCCTTTCTCCATTGTATGTCCTTGGCTCCTTTGTTGAAGATTAGCTGTCCATAGATGTGTGGTTTTATTTCTGGGCTTTTGCTTCTGTTCCATTGATCTGTGTGCCTGTTTTCGTACCATACCATGCTGTTTTTGTTTTTTTTTTTTAAAGATTTTATTTTTTCCTTTTTCTCCCCAAAGCCCTCCAGTACATAGTTGTATATTCTTCGATGTGGGTCCCTCCAGTTGTGGCATGTGGGACGCTGCCTCAGCGTGGTTCGATGAGCAGTGTCATGTCCGCGCCCAGGATTCGAACCAACGAAACACTGGGTCGCCTGCAGCAGAGCGCGCGAACCCAACTGCTTGGCCACGGGGCCAGCCCCCATACCATGCTGTTTTGATTACTATAGCTTTGTAGTATATTTTGAAGTCAGGGGTTGTGATGCCTCCAACTTTGTTCTTTTTTTCTCAGGATTGCTTTAGCTATTTGGGATCTTTTGTTGCCTTATATGAATTTTAGGATTCTTTGTTCCATTTCCATGAAGAATGTCATTGGGATTCTGATTGGGATTGCATTGAATCTATAGATTGCTTTAGGTAGTATGGACATTGTAACTGTGAATATTCTTCCAATCCAAGTGCATGGAATATCTTTCCATTTCTGTACATCATCATCAGTTTCTTTCAGTAATGTCTTATAGTTTTCAGGGTATGGGTCTTTCACCTCCTTGGTTAAATTTATTCCTATATATCTTTTCTTTTTTTTTGCAATTGTAAATGGAATTGTGTTCTTGAGTTCTCTTTCTGGTAGTTTGTTATTAGAGTATAGAAATGCAACAGCTTTTTGTAAGTTGATTTTGTACCCTGCAACTTTCCTGTAGTTGTTAATTATTTCTAACAGTTTTCTGATCAATTCCTTAGGGTTTTCTATATATGAAATCATGTCATTTGCAAACAGCAAGTGTTTCACATCTTAATTGACCATTTGGATTGCTTTTATTTCTTTTTCTTGCCTAATTGCTGTGGCCAACACCTTCAGTACTATGTTGAACAAGAGTGGCAAGAGTGGGGACACTTGTCTTGTTCTCAGAGGGATGGCTTTCAGTTTTTCCCCATTGAGTATGATGTTGGCTGTGGGTTTGTCATATATGGCCTTTGTTAAATTGAGGTACTTTCCTTCTATACCCATTTTATTGACAGCTTTTATCATAAATGGATGTTGGATCTTGTCAAATGCTTTCTCTGCTTCTGTTGAAATTATCATGTGATTTTTTATTCTTAATTTTGTTAATGTGGTGTATCACATTGATTGATTTGTGGATGTTGAGCCATCCCTGCATCCCTGGTATAAATCCCACTTGATCATGGTGCATGATCTTTTTAATGTATTCCTGTATTCAGTTTGCCAATATTTTGTTGAGGAATTTTTGCTTCTATATTCATCAAGATATTGGTCTGTAATTTTCCTTCTTTGTTGTTGTCCTTGTCTCGTTTTCCTATCAGGATGATGTTGACTTCATAGAATATGTTAGAAGTATTCCATCTTCCTCAATTTTTTGTAATTGTTTGAGAAGAATGGATGTTAATTCTTCTTTGAATGTTTTGTAGAACTCTCCAGAGAAACCATGTGTTTCTGGACTTTTATTTTTTGGGAGGTTTTGATTACTGTTTCCATCTCTTTACTTGTGATTGGTTTATTCAGATTCTCTATTTCTTCTTGATTCAGTTTTGGGAGGTTATAAGAGTCTAACAATTTATCCATTTTGTCTAGATTGTCCACTTTCTTGGCATATAGTTTTTCATAGTATTCTGTTATAATCCTTTGCATTTTTGTGGTATCCATTGTAATTTCTCCTCTTTCATTTCTAATTTTATTTATTTGAGCCCTTTTTTTCTCAGTGAGCTGGCTAAGAGTTTGTCAATTTTGTTTATCTTCTCAAAGAGCCAGCTCTTTGTTTCATCAATCCTTTCTACTGTCTTTTTTGTTTCAATTTCATTTATTTCTGCTCTAATTTTTATCATTTCCTTCCTTCTGCTGAGTTTGGGCTTCATTTGTTCTTCTTTTTCTAGTTGTGTTAGGTATAGTTTAAGATTGCTTATTTGAGAATTTTTTGTTTGTTAAGGTGGGCCTGTATTACAGTGAATTTCTCTCTTAGGATTGCTTTTGCTGCATCCCATATGAGTTGGTATGGTGTGTTTTCATTTTCATTTGTCTCCAGATTTTTTTTATTTCTCCCTTAATTTCTTCAGTGATCCATTGCTTGTTCAGTAGCATATTGTTTAGTCTCCACATCTTTGTCCCTTTCCCATCTTTTTTCTTGTAGTTGATTTCTAGTTTCATAGCATTATTGTTGGAAAGGATGCTTGATATGATTTCAATCTTCTTAAATTTATTAAGGCTTGCCTTGTTTCCAAACATATGGTCTATCCTTGAGAGCGTTCCATGTGCACTTGAGAAAAATGTGTATTCTGCTGGTTTTGGATGTAGTGTTCTATATATATAAAGTTCACCTGGTCTAGTTTTTTGTTTAATTCCTCTATTGGGAAATACCTTGTTGCCTTTCTGTCTGGATGATCTATCCGTTGATGTAAGTGGGGGGTTGAGGTCTCCTACTATTATTGTGTTGTTGTTAATATTTCCTTTTAGGTTTGGTAATAGTTGCTTTATGTACTTTAATACTCCTGTGTCGAGTGCATAAACATTTATAAGTGTTATGTCGTCTTGGTGGAGTGTCTTTTTTATCATTATATACTTCCCCTCTTTATCTCTCTTTATCTCTTTTGTATTGAAGTCTACTTTGCCTGATACCAGTATGGCAACACTTGGTTTCTTTCATTTGCCTTTTGCTTGTTGTATCTTCTTCCACCCCTTCATTCCAAGCCTGTGTTTGTCTTTGGAGCTGAGGTGTGTTTCCTGGAGGCAGCATATTGTTGGGTCCTGTTTTTTAATCCATCCAGCCAATCTGTGTCTTTTGATTGGAGAATTCAATCCATTTACATCTAGAGTGATTACTGATATACGAGGGCTTACTGCTGCCATTTTATCACTTGTTTTCTGGTTCTTCTGCATTTCTTTTGTTTCTCGTCCCATGTATTTCAGACTCCCAATTTGGTTGGGTAGTTTTCTATGATGGTTTTCTTAGTTTTCTCCATATTTATCATTTGTGTCTCTCTTGTAATGATTTATTTAGTGGTTACCATTAGGTTTGTATAAAAAATCTTGTAGATGAGATAGTCCATTTTCTGATAGCCTCTTACATTGACATATTTAGGAGATCTATTGGTTTCTTTCACTTGTGATTTCCAGCTCCTTCCCCAGGCTTAGGAAGTTCTCAGCTATTATTTCTTTGAACAAGTTTCCTGCTCCATTCTCCTTCTCTTCTCCCTCTGGAATACCTGTAGTTGCTTTTCCTAATTGAGTCAGATATTTCTTGGAGAATTTCTTCATTTCTTTTTAGTCTTAGTCCTCTCTCCTCCTCCATCTGAAGCATTTCTGTATTTATATCCTCTAAATTGCTAATTCTTTATTCCATAATATCAGTTCTATTGCTTAGGGAGTCCAGATTTTTCTTTATCTACTGCATTGTGCTTTTCATGTCCAATATTTCTGGTTTATTCTTCTTTATAGTTTCAATTTCTTTTGTGAAGAAGTTCCTGATTTCATTGAACTGTCTGTCTGTATTTTCTTGTAACTCATTGAGATTTTTTTATGATAGCTATTTTGAATTCTCAGTCATTTAACTTATAAATTTCTGTGGCTTCAGTATTGATTTCTGGGTACTTGTCATTTTCCTTCTGGTCTGGAGATTTAATAAATTTTTTCATGCTGCTTAATGGTGTGGATTTGTGCTTCCACATAGTGATAGTATCTGGTTGCATCTTCCACCTGCCACTGGGTGGGGGTCAGGATCTGTGTATTCTGAGCTCACCAGGTTCTGTGGCTCCCTCACTCCAGCCACCGGCCGATTTTCTGTCTGTGTGGTGCTCTGGCCAACTGGATGAACTGGAGCACCAGGTGGTGTTATGGGAACTTTCTTTTCCCTGCATGATCCCAGGGGCATTCTTGCTCGGCCCTTGCCATCTGCTCTCCTGGGGTGCTAGCTTGATGAAGACACTCCTGCAATAGCTTAGTTACCTCTGTGTGGGGCTTTTGCATGGGCTATGAAGGAACTCAGAGAGTGATGGTGTTTCCATGGAGGGCCGCCCCTCCTTTCCTCTCAGAGCTGCATGCATGGACACTTTCTTTTTTGGTACAGAAATTAAAGAGACAAGAAAGTTATGAAATTAACATTGGACTGTGTATGAAGAGGTAGGAGGCAGATGATATACTGGGAAGAGCCTGGAAGCGGAGGGAGACAGAGAGGAGTGTGAGGCCTGAAGTCCTCATCCTGTCCCCTCTGGGGTCTGCTGCTACTGCTGGAGAGGTGCTGCTAGTGGTCGTCCCGTACAAAGTTACTGTGTACATCTAAGGAGATAGCAAATCTAAGTGCCTTTTAAAATTTAAGATTCCCAAACTAGTATTTTTTTTTAGGAAATATAAGCATTTATTTCATAATCATTATTGTCAACAGGATCTGAGTACTTACTATGTGCAAGTTACTGTCCCAAGAATAGTGCTTTGGTTTGGAACAGACTAAATTGGAAGCTATGTTCATTGTTGAACTTGACCTTGTATTTCCTGTGATCTCCACTGTAACAGAGAATGGATCTGCTGTTACATATAGGTTAATTTTACTATGTTTTTAACCCACACTCTATGGATGAAATTTAATTCTAAGATTGGTAAATTTAACCTCTGTCCTGTTTGTTATGCCCAATAAATAGATTATTTTAAAATTGCTTTGCTATCCTTTTAACTTGGGATAAGAACAATTACATTCTTTTTACCAATGGCTCTAGAATGGACCTTTCTCAAGGACTGAGTGTATGTCACTGAGGACCTCAGGAACTGATCAGTTTGGTTAGGGCTTCGAGGGCTTTGGTTTGCTTCCCTCTACTCTTTTTCATATATAAGTTCTTTTTTTTTTTTTTTTTGTGAGAAAGACTGGCCCCGAGCTAACGTCTGTTGTCAATCTTTCTCTTTTTGCTTGTGGAATATTGTTGTTGAGCTAACATCTGTGGCAATCTTCCTCTATTTTGTATGTGGGATGCCACCACAGCATGGCTTGATGAGCCTTGCAAAGGTCCATACCTGGAGTCCAAACCCGCAAACCCTGGTCTGACGAAGTGGAGTGCGTGAACTTAATCCCCATGCCACTGGGTCAGCCTCTGTAAGTTCTTCTTTATCCTCTTTTTAAACAGGTAAGTTTCAGCTCTTATGCTACTTTGTGCCATCATAGTAAGTTTCCATTATTTTAAAAGACACATTTCTAAAAAATTTTAAAGAAAAAATGCAGGCTGGGGGAGAAATGCAGTATAGAATGTAAACTGTCTTCTGTACCTACTGCTGTTTCTTTAACTTTTGTTTTAATGGGCCAACTCTTTATTTCAATCTCCTTTGTTTCTGAGCAAAATATGCATCTTGGTGATCAGAAAGAAGATGTGTAAAGAGATGAGGTAGAGAGTAGGCCTCATGAGGAAAGAGAAAGGAAATTTAACCATGGACAAAGAGAATAAAAGACTGAGTGAAAGGTTCATGTAGTGAACTGACAGAGTCTCTCCCTGACCTAATTCTAGCCAGGCTCCTCTGAACCCTCTTCTTGACTAGGCCTCAACCTTGGCCTATAAAATCTACAGACTCAACGCAAATGATTTTGGCCACCTCCCAACCCCAACCACCTCTTCTAATAGCTCAAGATGACATACTTAGGATGACCCTCACCCCCCTTAAAGTGCCTGCCTGAGAAGGCTCAAGGCTGTGAGAAGAATCTACTGTTTGTTCTAGCCAACATTGGATAATAGGCCCCTGACTATCCTTTCTTAGAGCATACTAAAAAGGGCTTACAACTGTGAATTCTTCCTCCATCCCTTTGAGATGTATATGTATCTCCTGCAATTCAGGAGTGTCTTTCTCAAGGACCTGACAGCCATTCCTTTAAAACGTAATCATCAGGAAGGATAGGGCCCTGTATCCCAGTAACAGTGGGTGGATGGAATCCTAACCTCGATAATTAGCAGTTAGCAGACACAGCTGGCCTAACGGCATTTACACTGACCACTTCTTTATAATTTTTCACTTTTCTGACTCTCCAGAGGCTTCGCTTGCCCCCTTCCCTACTCCTCCATTCTCCCTTTAAAACTCCCAGCCACCTTTGTTCAAATCAAGGTTGAGTTCAATTCCTGCTGGATCCTGTTCCCTATTGCAATAGCGTATTATTATTTAAAATCTGTACTTACTACTTTAACTAGTGTCTGGCTTTATCTTCAATAGAACATACCCTAAAGTGATTCCCAATGAGTCACACTCTTCCATAATTGCCTTTTCTTTGATGTATGGAATCTCTGATTTACTTCTAACAAAATACAGGAAAAGTGATTGATTCTCACTCTCTTGATTAGATTACCCTATATAACACTCCACCTCAGCAGATGAGATAGAGAGAGATGCCCCTGCTGGCCATGAAGAAGCAAGCAGCCTGTTGCAGACTGCCTATGAAGAAGACCATGTGGCAAGGAACAGTGGGCGGCATCTGTGAGATGAGGATGGCCTCTGGTAGCAGTCAGTAGGAAGCATACTCAGTCATACAACTGCAGGGAAATGAATTCTGCCAACAGCCTGAATGAGTGACCTTGGAAGCAAATTCTTCGTAAGTTGAGCCTGCAGATGAGAATGCAGCCTGGCTAACACCTGGACTACAGCCTTGTGTGATCCTGAGCGAAGGACACAGCTAACACTTGCCTGGACTCTTGATGATGGAAGCCATGAAATAAAAAATGAGTGTTGTTTTAAAGTGCTAAATTTGTGATAATTTGTTACACAGCAGTAGAAAACTAATACAATTACTACATACATTTCTATGCTATTATTTTTTTTTTACTTTGAAAGATTTTTAATTTCATTTTTTACTATAAAATTTCTCAAACATAAAGTTGAAAAATTTCTGTATAAATGCCTATATACCTACCACTTATATTGTACCATTAACATTTTACTGTACTTTTTTTATCACCTGTCTATCCATCTATCAATCTATCGTATTTCTTGCTGCATTTCAAAGTAAAGTGTGACATCTGTACTCTTTCCCCTAAACATTTCAGCATGCATATCATTAACTGAAATTCAATATTTCCAAATAGTTTTTTTCTTTTGACATACAATTAACATACAATGATGTATAGAAATCTTGGTTGTATATTCACTGAGTTTTGACAAATGCACACACTTGCGTAATCCAAATCCCTATCACAATAATTATTGAACATTCTCATCACCCCCAAAAGTTCCCTCATGTTCCTTCCCAGTCATTTCCTGTTCCTACCCCACCCTCCAGGTGAAACATTGTTTTATCTCCCCTCATATATTGGTTTTGCCTGTCCTAGAACCTCAAAATGAAATCATATTATGTGCACTGTCTTACAAAGCTTTTTTCATTCAGCATTATGTTTTTTAGATTTATCTAAAAAACTAAACGAATAGTTTCTTAAGAAAAATGTTACATAAGAAAATTGAAAAAATTTGTCAAATATTTACCTTAAAAAGAGGCATGGGGGTCTAGAAGTTTTGCAGGCAAGTGATTTCAAACTGTCAACAAAGAGTTTATACAGTTTAAATGATTTCATAGTATAGATATAGATAGAAGACTGTTCAAATTTTTTAGTAAGCTATCAGAACCCCAATACCAAAGTCAATTCATATAACACTCTCACAAAAGAAAATAAACGAATTTAACTTATGGATGCAAAAAGCCTGAATACAATACTAAACTGAATCAATATGCCTAATAAAAAATAATACATAACCAAATAGAAGTTATCCCAGGATTACAAGAATAGCTTAACATTTAAAAAAACCTGCCAAAATAATTCATTGTCTCAATATGTAACAATAAAAAAAACCATGCACTTGATTATTTTGGTCAATGTGGTAGGATAGGCGTTTGAGGACTTCTGGTTAAACATGAAAGTGGGTGCATTAACTCAAAGTCTCCCCAAACTCCACTAAAATAACAGTAAAGGAATGCAAAAGGGTAGAAACTTGAAAGAAGAAAGAAAAGTGGAGAAAGACTATAGCCAACTAGAGAAGTCAATGCAATTCTGGAAGAAAGAAAATAGATGGAAGAGCAAGGCAGGGATGCCAACCAGAAACAACTTAGTGTGTATCGCCTAAACTCAGAACAGATCAGGGATGATGGTGGCAAGTGCCCCTAAAGGTAACAGTCTGAGTGGGCTGAAAACAAGATGTTCTGCTGAAAGTTTATATTAAGAAGCATTAGACCCTCAGATTCCCTCCATACCTCTCATAACCAAACCAATCTCCTTCCCTGACCATAGAAGAAAACTGAAGGCTTATTCTCTGGAGATGCTGAGCCAGAGAGAGGTGGACTGGACCACCAGTGGTAGTTGAAGACTGGGGTGCCATATTGGATAATTAATTGGATAATTAAAACAGGATAATTAACTCAAGAATGATGAGACTCCAGGTCCCCTCTCCTACTTAGTGTCCAGGACACTGGTAGCAAGGCTCATGCCCCCCAGGAAAGTAAAGCCTTCTTCTCTGGGAAAAATGACCAGGCCAAGAAAAAACACCTATAGAAATAGCTATTTGTGTACCCCAGTGGGATAGCTGGGTTCATGCTAATTACTCTGTGATGAGCGCCATCATTCTGTAAGCCTTATCCATAAACACAAACACAAAGTTTTTTTAGAGTAAAAAAAAAGAGAGTAGCTAAGAATCATCATATATTTAAGGAAATATCTTAAGCTAAAAATGTTTAATATGAAAGACAGATGTTAAAACAGGTAGAAAAACTCAGAGCCAGCCTTGATGGCCTACTGGTTAAAGTTTGGTGCTCACCACTTTGGTGGCCTGCGTTTGCTTCCTGGGCATGGAACCATACCACCTGTCTGTCAGGTGCCATGTCGTGGTGGTGGCTCACACAGAAGAACTAGAATGACTTACAACTAGGATATACAAGCATGTGCTGGGGCTTGAGGAAAAAAAAAGAGGAAGATTGGCAACAGATGTTAGCTCAGGGCAAATCTTTCCCTGCAAAAACAAAAAAAAGAAAAAAAGAAAAAAACTCAGAGGAAACAAAAACAAGGCAGAAAGTAGAATAAAACTTCAAAAAGGCTATAATTAATATTCTCAGAGAGGTAAGAAAAGATTGAATTAGTGAAATAAAGGCAGGATGCTTTAAGAAAGGAAAATTTGGAGGCCAAAAAAGCCTTTTAGAAATAAAATCATTAACATGAATTTAAAAAACATCAATTGAAGAGTTGGAAGAGAAATCTGATGAATCTTCTGGGAAGAAGAAGGAGAAGAAGTCAAAGAGAAGGAAAAAAGAAGCAGTGAGAGGCCTCCCTAGAAAACAAGATCTGTGGAAAGATGGAAATGCTGGTGCTTCATTTGAGTCATGAGCTTAGGGAAGCAAGAGAGAGGACAGAAGGGATGTGAAGCAAGAGCAGACGTCAAGAGATGTAAAGTGATGCGTTACCAGTCTGGTTACCACTTCATGGTATGCCAAAGAGGCAAAGCAGGTTGATGGATAGGTAGGTCCCCTCAACATGCAAGACTTTTTCCAGATGGGCTGCAAGAAGCAACTGTATCTTGGACCAATCTATGGAAAGAGAAAGGAAAGGGAATTTTTCTGTCCGGTTTCCTCCCATCTCTTCTTGCCATTGGTTAAATTTCACCCTATGGGGAGTTGGCCCCTCTGCACATCCACATTGTATCATTTGGCCCCTTTGGAAGCTACCAGAGACGCCAGATCCCATGCTGTCCAGTGTGGTGTTTCATCTAATTCCTGAAGTGGAGGGAAGAGCTAGAAACTCCGGGCTGGCTGTGCAGCGGGGTCACAGAGAAGGGTCTGACATTCCCAGGGCAAGTGACGAGTTGTCACCAAGCAGCAGGACTAGCCAGTGATGGTAGCTGAGGTGAAGAGGTGGCCAAGTGATGAAGAGGTGCATAAAATTTGTATCTGATCTATTTAAAATAGAAGAATCAAGAAAAAGTAGCATATGCATGATATTTAGAAACAAAGATTTACTAGTTCACAATTAAATCTTAAAACTCATAGAGGAAAAGTGTAAGAGAAAACTCATGTAATTTAGGAGTGTATAATCCTTTCTGGCAGAAAGCCACAAAGGAAATGATGGATAGATTTAAAATTTCTTTTTAACAACAGCAAACATCACCTACCCAAACCATTTAAAATAAGATTTTGAAAAAAACAAAACAAAACTGGGTAACGATACAAGACAAATAATCAATATCCTTAAAATATAAATAACTCTGATAAGTAAATGAGAGGATGAATATCTCAATAGGAAAATGGGGAAAAGTTATAAACGTGCAATTCACAAAATAAGAGAATATGAATGGCTAGTTAAGAGATGAAGAAATAGTTAACATTCTAATAAATAAGTACAAATTTAAATGAAATGCCATTTTAGCTTATCTCATAGGTCAGTAATAACAAGCACTAGCACCTAGTGTTGGGGAGGGCACTGGAGAAGAGTTCACTTATTGGAGGTGGAAGTCTAAGTGTACAACCTTTCTGGAGAACGATTTGTCAATATATATTAAAAACCTTAAAATGCCTGTACAATTACAAGGAATTTATCCTAGATTAGGACACAAAAATGTTTGGGAATTTTTGTAAGTCTGTTTATTTCAGCTTTTATTATAATGCCAACACCACAAAACAAAATTCAACAGTAGGGCAGTAGTTACATAAATTATAATATATCCATATATTGCAGCACTACAAAATCATTAAGAAGGCACTGACATTTTATATTTATAGACAGAAAGCTATTCATGGTATTTTGTTAATTGAAAAAAATGATGATGTTATATCTCTTTTTCCTAAATACTTACATTTGTTAGATGTTCATGAAAGGACTATTGCTAGATAGTGATTCTGCATTTTGATGTCTTTGCTTCAGAGGTCAAAGTGCTTTTCTCCCCTGACACTAACTCATAATAGCAGTAGGCAAAATGCCCCTTTGCTTTCTCACACACAAAAAAGTATGTAAGAATATGCATCAAAAGGCTAAACACAATTACCTCTGAGAAGTAGGATTACAGATGATTTTTATTTACATTTTTGGCTTTCGTGCTTGCCTGTATTTTCTATTTTTTCCATCACAATGTTATTGCTTATGTGAAAACATTTTGATTATAAAAGCAATACAGTCTCTGTTAAAAAAATATATAGAGAATTCTGGAAAGTATAAGGAAGAACATTGAGACTGTCTATAACCTAACCACTCAGAAGTATTGTTTTGCTGTATTTGCTATGTTTGGTATGTTTTCTTCTGGTATTGTTTCCCCTTTGTTTATTAGGGTCTATAATCTGCTTTTTTCCTCTTAGCAAATATAGTACATGCATATTCCACTGTTATTGCATTTTTTTCATAAACTTTTAATGGCTTCATGAAATTCTCCCATACGTATATGCCATATTTATTTACCTTTTATTGGATATTTGGGTTATTTCCAATTTGGGCCTATTAAATAATTTTAGTTCATAATGAACATCCTCAGTACATAAATCTTTTTAGTGTTTCATGTTATTTTCTTAGTTCCTTGGGAATAGAATTACTAGGTAAAAGATGCGACTGTTTTAAAGACTATTTACGCATATTGCTAAATTGGTTTCTAGAAAGATTGAAAATCGAAACCATCTACCCACACACAGCTTGGACACTGAAGACTGAAACCAACTATCTCCCATACAGTTTAGTATCACATTAACATGACTGTGCTATGCCACTGTCTTCATTAGCATGATTTTACTATTCCAAGAGACTCTTGCTCAGACAAACGAGTTGATTGTTCATTACAGGAACTTCCTGAAAGATGCATCAACTAAGATTCTCTGAATCCTCTGAATCTGAATTTGTAACATGGGCTGGGTCACTGGGGCGGCCTCCATTTGGTGGGTCCCAATATACGAATTAACTTTATCAGGAACAAACTGCTATGAAATTGACTCTTAAAGTACAGCTGTGTTGTCCAAAAGTTGTGCTCTTTGCCTGGAGATGGAGGGCAGGAATTTCTGCTATTTACGATAGAGGAGACTTGGTTATTAACTTCTTGTTTTGATTTTTAAAACTTCTATTACATCATAGCCCTACAGAAGAATCATGGAAAAAGGAAAATATTTTAAAATATTCAAACCCAAATCTGCTTCAGTTTGGATCTCTTTTGGTGGAGCAAGGCTTTCACATGTCCTTGAGAAGAAAGAATTCAAAAATAGGATCTTAATGGATCTGGGTATGTGGAGAGAGGAGAGAGTGGGTTCAGTGAATGAAATGTTTGTGTAGATAGTAATGAAGTATTTACCTATAGAATCAGTCTGTTTGTATGCGCTTTTCCGCAATTTACTTGGTGCTTGAAAGGAAAAATGTTGCCATGGCAACATGGTTACAAACAAGGTGGAATTGCATACAGATGAATCACGACTTCATATGCAAGACAAAGAAGCAAATGTTCTCTTATTAGGGCTGGCTTTATAAAGCTTAAAAATCACAGCAAACATTTTAATGATACTTTCCTATTGTTTCTCATGAAAAAAATGAGGGACATGCACAGGAGGGTAAAAACTGTGAATTCTATTTATTTCTGTAACATTACCTCATCAGGGCACAAATATGTTGCCTCAGCCTAACCTGCTGGCATCCCAGCCTTTTTGACAGGACAGGGGTTGAGATGGTCTCTTTCAAACGTGTATTTGAGGAGTTCACACACACACACTCACACACATACACAAGGTGAACATGACAAGAAACTGTCTTTTTAACTGGTTGAAAGAGCCAGGTGTGTAAATCATTCCCTTCAGGGTGTGAGGCAGAGTGTGAAATGATCCTACACATGGTTCCAAGGGTACCATGGTGATCTTTCCAGAATGGCAGGAACACTTGAGGGTGTAGGGAAGGAAGAAAATTCCTCTACCCTTTAGGTCCTTCTGGCAGGTCTACTAATTAAATTGACATGAGACAGAATAACAGGAAAAAATCAAACAAGGTTTAATAACATGTATACATGGGAGAAACCCAGGAAAACTGAGTAACTATTCAGAATGGCCAAAGCCGCCATCTTAAGTACCATTTTCAGCTAAAGACAAAGGAGGATATTGGGGATAGTGGTTTGGGGCTTCAAAGGGAAGGAAGGCAATTTACATGGAGATGGAAATGTAAATGTTTGTTAAACAAGTGTTTGCTGGGCCCTCTATAGACAATGTGACCCTCAAAACTCATTTTACATTACACTACAGTTATCTTATGGTATTAGCTCCTTCCTGGAACAGGCCCTAATATTTTAGATTCTTTTAGACAGTTAGGGGGAAGGTCAAAGTTTCTTTCAGTCTTTTGTTCTTAAAAATAATCAAGCCAAAGAGACACATTTTGGGGTGGCCAATTCTGATCCCCCACAAGGGGTGTCCTACTTGAGGGAGTAAATTTGAGTGTCTTTGTAATTCTGAGTTCCGTGAAGAGAGACACCACGTGCAGGCCTCAGGATTGTGTACTAATGTACTCTGGATTCATTGGCTTAGGTTACTATTATATGTCATCCTTTGCTTCAAGTAGGCCATGTCATGGGGCTGGGGAATGATTGTGTGGTGGTGTTTGTTTGTTTCTTTTTGATAAAATGACATTCCTTGATCCAAAGCTGTGAATACTGATAGGCTGCTGTAGGGGAGGAAGACATTTCCTCGACCCACTCTGGGTCCTTCTGGCCAGAGAACAAATTAAATTCACATGAGACAGAATAACAGGAGAAAATTAAACAAAGCTTTATAACATGTATACATGGGAGAGGCTCAGGCAAACTGAGCAACTTACCAAAATGGCTGAAGCCACCACCTTAAATATCATCTTCAGCTAAAGACAAAGGAGGATGTTGGGGGAGGTTACCAAACAAGTACAGTAAACAAGAGTAGGATTATTATGCAGATTTAAGTCCTTGTCTTCCACATTGATAAGAGTTTCTAGAGACAAGGTCATCCCCCTTCTTCCTGGTACAGAGAGGGAGACACCTTTGCAGATGGAGATTTCCTTTACAAATGTAAACGTCTCTTAACAAAGCATAAGTAAATTCTACTTTTCAGGGTTTCTTTCCTGTCTGCAGTTTTTTAAAAGTAACCAGCCCAAAATATTCCTCATGCCAAAGAGACATATCTTGGGGTGGCCAATTCCAGTCCCCCCCACTGCTCTAGGCTAAGAGTCTTACCTCAGTGACTCTCAAATCTGAGACTGCATCAGATTTGCCTAGAGGGCTTGTTAAAAACATATTGATGGGTCCCACTTCTAGAATTTTTGAATTTGCATTTCTAACAAGATCTCAAGTGATGCTGATGCTGTTGGTGTGGCGACCACACTTTGAGGACCACTGCTTTACCCTAAACTCATCTGATGGATAGTATGGGATCATTAGTCTTACGGTTTCCTTCTCATTTCCCACTTCATGGCTGGGCAGTGATTTGGGGAGGTCTCCAGTGGAGAAGGCTGAAGCTGGGACTTCATAGTTTTGTAACCACAGGGCCAGGAACAGACTTTGTCACTCCAAAATATGCCTCTTAGGCATAAGAATTATTTTAGGATTTTAGTTTTAGATTATCTTTAAGAAATAGAAGACAGGGAAAAGCTCTGAAAACCTAGTAGAAGTTATCCATTTGTAAGGGAAATTTACATTTATAAGTAAAATCTCCATTTGTAAGGGTGTCTTCCTCCCTGTGCCAGGAAGGAGAGGATGACTAAATCTCTAGAAACTCTTCTTAATAGAGAAGGCAGTGACTTAAATCTACATAAAAACTTTACCCTTATTTATTGTGTTGACCTCATCTTAACAACAAAATGTTAAGGCTATTTTTGAGGGATGGGAAGCCATCCAGGAAGAGGCACAGAAGAGAAAATTTTGATCTGCCAATTGAAACTCATCCTGCCACTACTTCCACATACCAGCCTGCCGTCCCTGATCCTTTAAACCTCACCCTATACCCTGGATCTGGGAGACAGAGTTGAGAGCCTGGCTTCCTATCTCCTTGCCTATCACTTGCATAATAAACCTTCTTCCTGCTAAAGACCAGTGTACACAGTATCAGTTTCTGTGCACGTGAGTGGAGAGAGCCCTTGCTGAACATCAGTTTGAGGTAGGTTTGATGAAGATGACACCAATTTAGCATAAGCTTGACATGAGGGATGCCATATTGTAGAAAAGAAACCATACTGTAACTTTAAATGACCTCTAGTTAACTAACCCAGGTGGATATGCACCTACCAGTGATACCAGCTCAACACAATGTTGACATAAGGGAAGCCATATTGTAGAAAAGAAACCATATTGTAACTTTAAATGACCTCTGACTAACTAGCCCAGACATGCTTTATAGATTTTGTAGCCTCTCCTAGCTGTTTTAAGAGGAATGTGATGACCCCCAGGCAGAGAGGCTATGTTGATGGCCATCATCAATGACAACTGAAAGATCAGGATATAGGGCATTGCTCCATTCTCTGATGCGTATCCAGTAAAACAAAGGACTATCAGGAACTGGGACCAGAAGTCTGCCCCTACCCAGAGACCAGCCACCTCCCCCACCTGGAGAATAGCCCTGTATATAACTGGCCTGTAGTCTTTGTTCTGGAAGATGGTTCTTTTGGACACGAGTTGGCCATCTTCCCTCTTGCTTGCAAGCTGTAATAAAGCCCTTTCTCTCCTACTACCTTGCCGCCTGACTATTGGCAAGTCTTGTGGTGAGCAGACCACCCCCCTTGGGTGGTAACATCAGGAGGTGAACATGCTCTATAGATTTTATGGCCCCTCCCAGGTGCAATAAGTTGATAACTTTGTTCTTTTGAGTTCCTTAGGAACATGATGAACCCTGGGCAGAGGGTCTGTGCTGGTAGCCATCATAGGTGACAACTGAAAGATCTGTGTATAGGGCATTGTTCTGGTCTCTGATGCATATCCAGGAAAACAAAAGACTATCAGGAACTAAGACTAGATATCTGCTCCACCTGAAGACCAGTTTTCCCACCCTGAGACCAGATGCCTCTTTAACCCAGAGACCAGCCCCCTATATAACTGGCCTGTAGTCATTGTTCTGTAAGATGGTTCTTTTGGACATTAGTCAGCCATCTTCTCTCTTGCTAGTAAGCTGTAATAAAACCCTTTCTCTCCTACCACCCTGCCTCTCGACTATTGGTACGTCTTGTGGTGGGCAGACGACCCCACCCTGGGTGGTAACAAAGAAATTAAGAAAACGACTCTTTAATCAGTTCCCAGGCAGTGTGGGAGGGACTGTTTTCTGGATTTTTCTATAATTGAGGCATGTTGAGAATAGAGATTGTGAGAATGTGCTACTTAGAGAATAGTCCTCGATTGTCAACACTGGCATCACAGGGAAGTCCATTAGAAATATACAATTTCAGATTCTACTCCAGACCTGCTGAATCAGAATTTGCATTTCACAAGCTCCTCAGCTGATTTGCACGCACATTAGAGTCTCAGAAGCGCTGGTGTCAGAGACAGACTGCCAGCTCCGGGCAAGAGACCTGAGTTTTAGCCCAAGTTCTGCCTCTACCCAGCTCTGAGGCCCTTCCTGGACTTCAGAGGGTGGGCTGGGGGTGCGCTAACGACCTGCAAGTTTCCTGCTAGCTCTGGGCTACTATCACTGTGTCACAGCCCAGCGGTCCGGACTTGCTCTGTCATTTCAGGATAATTCTGAGAAGGGTGGGCTCTGGGGCCTCTGAGGTCCTGACACTCCTTCCCTCTGCTGCCCTCCCCTCCCCTCCCCTGTGAGCTGGTGAGAACTCCTGTGAGGGGGCAGTGCTGCTGTGTGCTGAGGACATGACCTCACTCCATGTACCTGAACTCCTGGCAGCCCAGTGTTCAATCTCTTGTTATGAATTAAACTGAGAGCAATCTGGGGAAAGTGCATCCAGTCAGAGAGCACTGTCCAACAAGAAAGCCCTTGTCCTGAGTGGCCTTTAAGAAAACAGCTGGGTCAGCCTCTGTGCCTTGGCTCTCGGAAAGTCATGTGACTGCAATGCTTACCTTTCACACAGAAAACCTCCCCCAAACTAGTAAAACGCCTTCGTTAGGGAATTTGGACGTTTCTGTTTCATCGAAGCGTTAAAATAAAACCACATGCATTTTCAGATTTGAAGCATGAGTTAATTAATATAAAATGGGCAGGAAAGATGGGGGCAGGCCCAAATTAATAAGCAGGATTTCACATGGGAAAGTTTAATCTGCTTGATAAGACAAACTGTTTTTAAAGACCTCAGACATGTCAGTTTTCATATAAAGCATATTTTCTTAAGGCCAGCTCTGTGATAGTGACTCACCCAGGTCCAGGTTTCTTGATCTGCACCCTTTGCCAGGCAGCTATGAGGTATGTCAGAGCCGTTTGCTGGGAGAAATGCTGGTCTGGAAGGGAGGCAGAGCCCTGGTGTTTGTTGAGGGAGGAAATACTGCAAAAACAATGGATTGACTTTTCTGTGGACTGGCTCAGGGTCGGGGGTGAAGGAGAAACATATCCTCTGACAAATAAATGAAAAGCAATAGGATATATTGGAGTCTATGAGGAAGCCATTTGGTTTAAAACTAATTTGGCGTAACCTTGCTTTTCCAAAAGGGCCTGACATGGACTGTTGAGCACGCATTGTATGTCTGCTTTAAACATTTACTATGTCTCAAAGATAAGAACGATGCCCTTAAAGACAGGGATGTGACATCCCCCATATCAGCATTTCTTTAAGGAGAAGTGTCTTTCCCTAAACTAAGGATTAATTATTGACCTGCTGTGCTCACCTCATGACCCCTGACCTGTCACACTGCCAAAGCAGTCTGGCCATGATTGTAAAAGGGACATTTCTATCACATGTGATATATGCTTTTTGTTCCAAGACCATATATAACCACTCTGTACACCCCACTTCTTCGGTGCCCTTCCTTCGCTGGAGAAGGAAGGCCCCGGGCTAGTCCTCAGCTCTGGCTCATCATAAACTCACCCCAATTTTGATTTATAGATTATAGATTATTTGCACCAACACTTTGATATAAATCCTTATCCGCTGGAGCCTCAGTGGTTTGTCTCCAAGACCATCTGTTGGGACTGGAGTAGGAATGACGGGAAGGGAGCCAGCTCTGTAGCCGGAATCCTCACCACATTTTTAATTCTGTCAGGAGAGCAGCTACTTCTGTGAAAACAACGTCAGATTCTAACAGGGATTTTCTGCGAGGGAAAGGTTTTTGTTGTTGCCTTCTCTTTTTATGCCAGCTCTGTGTATACGTCTTTCTTTTAAAGGAAACTAGGGTAGTCTTGCATAAAAGCTTCGAGGTTGTGCAAAATTTATTGCAGCTTTTTTTTTTTTGAAATAGCAGGACCGTGGAAACAACCAAGTACACACCAATATGAAATCGCTCAGGTAAATTGTGATACATCCCAAACAGGAAATATAGAACCTTAAAAAATATTGAATAAGAAAGACAACGAAAGGCAAATCTCTGTACAGTGATATGACATAATGTCCAAAACGCAAAGTTAAGGGTAAAAAAGTAGGAACCAAGAGATGGTAAGAGCGCGTGCGGTCAGCATGCAGAGGGAACCGGCCGTGTGTGTACAGTTACTTGAATAGATACGCGCATAGGCGTGCAGGCGTGGAAACCTGTGGGAGGATGCACGAGACGGTAGCAGTCACTGCGTCCTCCGGAGAGAGAAACTTGGGAGAGAAACTGTATTCCCACAGGACGCCTTTTTGTCCTCTCTGAAATGTTTTACGTTGTGTATTACAGATTTAAATAAACAACCAAACAAGCAAAATAACCACGCAGAGGAAGAGCGCTGCGCGGAATAGCTGCGGGTGACCTGGGGGCTTCGGGAGGAGGTGCCCCCAGCGGGCCTGGTGCAGCCACAGGGGGCCTGAAGCCGCCTCCGCCGGCAGCGCCGGGCACCTGGCTCCCAGGCCGGGCGGCCGCGAGGACGGCTCCGCCTCTGAGGTTCTCGGAGGCTCCGAGGACCCGTCGCGGCAGGTCGCTGATTGACTGAGGTTTTGGGGGACAAAAGCAGAGGCCTGCTCTGCCAAACGTCTTCTTCCGTCCCGCCCGATGGCCGCCCTCGAGCCATTCATTTTCTGTTTATGAAAACACTGGGGTGGATTTAGCTTTTCCTTCGGGAAACAAAACAACACAAAGAGCATGTGTGCGGATCTTCCCTCAAAATAGTGGGCGTTTGAAGCCGGCGCTGCAGCTGCAGGGGCTGTTTCAGTCCCGGGCATTTCGTTTTCTAAAAACGCCTTAAAAAGATGCCAAAGAGACAGCCCTGAGCGCTTTCGGAAACGGAGTGTGAAAGCCTGGATCTGTCCGCCCTTTGCAAAAGATCAGTTCCTCTGGGCAAGGCTTCGCCGCGTCTTAACGTCATGGCACGCGGAAAATGACATTATTTGAAGAGCATTTGGGGTCAAATCGGAGGGAATTTGAGAGCATCTCTATGAAACTTATTTAAAAAATTAGTTTTTTTATGTCATGGGATTATGATAAAATATGTATAAATTATTAGAGAAGATATTGTATTTGTTTAAAACTTCCAAATCAAATCGGTTCAAATTTTTAAATGAGAAAATTGAGCTTGTTTCCATGAATATTACTTTTTCTTTTATTATGGGAACATTTCAAACATATGCAAGTAAAGAGAAGAGTATAATAACCAACTCCCCTCCATCTTTCTAGGACCTAGATTAAACAGTTACCAACATTTCAGATTTCATATCCATCCTCCCTTTTTTGCTAGAATCTTTAAAAGCTCATCTCAGGCATCATTTTATTTCATCTGAAAATTCCTCAGTATAAATCTCTAACAGACAGGATTTAAAAGAATAACCATGATACCATTATCACCTCCAATAAGTTAAAAATAATTTCCCACTATCTTCTAATACCCAGTCCACGTTCAATTTTCTTCATTTGTCTCAAAACTGTCTTTTTACTGTTGATCTATTTGAGTCAAAATCAAAACAAAGTTTGCAATTGATTAATATGTCTTTGAAGCCTCCTTGCATCCATACACAGACATGACTTTTTTTGTGTAAACTAAATTGTATTTATTCATAAATTATACCCTATTTTTAAATATATATGTACATTTTTAAAGATTGGCACCTGAGCTAACATCTGTTGCCAATCTTCTTTTTTTTTCCTTCTTCTCCCCAAAGCCCCCTAGTATATAGTTATATATTCTAGTTGTAGGTCCTTCTGGTTGTGCTATGTGGGACATCGCCTCAGCATGACCTGATGAGTGGTGCCATGTCTGCGCCCAAGATCCAAAACTGCAAAACCCTGGGCCACCAAAGAGAGTGTGCCCACCCAAACACCTGGCCGCTGGGTGGCCCCTACCCTATTTTTAAAAATAGCTTTATTGACATACAATTCACATACTGTGGTAGGCTGAAAAATGACCCCCTCCTATCACCTGCCAAGATATCAGATCTTAATTCTTTGAACTTATAAATGGTACCTCATATGGAAACAGGGTTTTTACAGATGTAATAAAGTTAAGGATCTTGAAATGGGGAGATTATCTTGGATTATCAGAGTGGGCCCTAAATGCAGTCACGTGTATCCTGGTCAGAGGGAGATCTGACACACACTGATGCTGTGCGATGGGGGAGCAGAGAGAGATTCGAAGATGCTGGCGGATTGGAGCGATGCAGACCACAAGCTGAGGAAAACCAGCAGCCCCCAGAAGCTGGAGGAGGCAAGGAATGGATTCTTCCTGGATCCACCAGAGGGAGCACGGCGCTGCCAGCACCTTGCTTGTGACCCATGACACTGAGTGGATTTCTGGCCTCGAGAACTGTGAGAGAATGAATTTTTATTGTTTTAAGCCATCAAGTTTGTGGAGATTTGTTACAATAGCCACAGGAAAACTAATACACGTACCATACAAATCACCCATTAAAAGTGTACAATTCTAGAGTTTTTCGTATATTCACAGAGTTGTGCAACCATTACCACAATCAATTCTAGAACATTTCATCACCCCACAAATAAACCTTGTACCAATTGTCGGTCACCCTCATTCCCTCCATCTCCCCAGCGCTAGGCGACTGCTAACCTACCTTCTGTCCTCTATAGATTCGTCTATTCTGGACATTCATGTAAATGGAATCATACACTACATGGTCTTTTGAGTCTGGCTTCTTTTGCTCAGCTTAGTGTTTTCAAGATTCACCCATGTTGTAGCGTGTATCAGTACTTCATTCCTTTTTACTGCTGAATAAGAACATGACTTTGTAATATCAGTTTATAAGTTTAAAATGTCTGTGAGAAAATCCTGATCAAGACCTTTTTTAAAATGGCAATCTTTTCAAAATATTTGTAGTCACCACAGAAATTTTGTTTGAGAAGCCAGTGATTAAAAATGTTTAGTCTATTAAGGCCATTATAAAATTTATAATGGTTGAAATTCTATTTAAAAACTCTAACAGCTGATTCTTTGCTCTCATTGACAAATGTGATGTTGGACTTTCTTGTGGTAATGTGAATTTCAAGTCCAATAGGAGTTTTTCATAGCAAATGTTTCAAGATACTGATAAAGCCTGTTAGTGCTTGGGCACCACTAAGAGAGCACAGTAGCCACCAATGGGCAGATGTACAGGATGGATGTGGAGACAAAGAGTGGGGCCACACCTGAAGTGGGTGTGCTAGCAGCCTCAGCTCAGCCTCTTAGACCTGCTGCATGTCTGCCCGGCTCCTTCCCTAGCACCTGCGACAGCCCTTGATCACGGGGACGGAGGTGTGCTGCAGTGGGCCACTGAAATAGACAGCCAGATGGCAGGGCATCTCCTTGGTCTCTCTCATCCTGTCATGGTGGAACACCGACTCTGGGTGTCTCTTGTGTCCTTTATTGTTCTCAGCCCATCAGAGCCCACTCCCCTGGGCCTGCCCTTTGAGGAGCCTTTGACAGATTTCTCCAAGTCAGAGGTGTCCAACAGCACTGTGTCCCATTGATGGTTCACACTCAGCGCACCCATTGCAAAGCTCTGCTCCAGGTTGGCTATGAGCATTTGGGGCCTGTATGTGATGGAAAATAGCAGGAGGGCACATGGAGTTACCCCTGGTTTTGCAGTCTTGTCAAATTTCTATGGAGCAATGACTGCTTCAGACTTCTCATTTCCTTTCTTCCTGAACTTTAGTACCTATCCTGGCATTGACATTGTATCCTGGGTGTTTGGGAAGTAGATAACTTGTCACATTAGATCACAGATACTTCTGATCAAGAGGAACCATATCCAAGGAACTATACCCGAGGAAGCCCATCTTCATCTGGGTTCAGGGGATGAGGTCATGGATTTTGAGTAGATGCTATAATGAGATGAGATTCTGGCGGTGTTGGAAGGGGGTGAGTGTATTTTGCATTTGGCAGGATGCACATTATTGTGGCTAGATGATGGAATGTCTCAAAAATAGGTGCCATCTATTCCTTCACTCTATGCATCCTCATGCCACTCCTCCATTAAGAGGTCGGTTTGTTCCCCCTCCCCTTGAGTCTGGGATGGCTCTATGACTGCATTGACCAATAGAATACAGCAGAAGTGAGGTTCTAAAATTTGTGTGGAAATCCAAAGACCTAGAATGTCCAGAAAAATCTTGAAAAAAACAGTTGGAGGACTCACAGTGTACTTTAACTTTGCAGTTAGTTAAGTGTGGTATCGGTGTACGAACAGACATGTGGATCAATGGAACAGAATAGAAAGTGCAGAAATAAAGCCACAGGTATGTGGCTAATTGACTTTTACAAATGTACCACGGAAATTCAGTGGAGAAAGAATAATCTCAACAAATCATGTTGGAAAAACTAGAACAAATGTGTGAAGAAAATGAATCGCAACCCCCATCTCATACCACATATAACAATTAATTTAAAATGGATGATAGACTAAACGTAAAAGCTACAGCTATGAAGTTTTTATAAGAAAACATAGGAGAAAATCTTCTCAAACTTGGGTTGGTAAACATTTCTTAGAAAGGACACAACAAGCACCAAACATAATAGAAAAAATTGATGTATTGGACATCATTGAAAAATTTAAAAATTTGCTTTTCAAAGGCACTATTAAGAAAATGAGGAGGCCGGCCCCGTGGCCAAGTGGTTAAGTTTGCGCTCTCTGCTGCGGCGGCCCAGGGTTTCACTGGTTCAGATCCTGGGTGTGGACATGGCACTGCTCATCAGGTCATGCTGAGGCAGCATCCCACATGCCACAACTAGAAGGACTCACAACGGAGAATATCTAACTATGTACTGGGGGCCTTTGGGGAGAAAAAAGGAAAAAGAAAATCTTAAAAAAAAAGAAAATGAAAGGCTAGTCATAGACAGTGGGAGTGGGTATCTGAGTAAGGACTTGTATCCAGATATATAAAAAATTCCTACAAATCCATAGCAAAATAAAAACAGGGAAAAGACTCAAAAAGACACTTCATAAAAGAATTTATAAGAATGGCCACTAAACAAATGGAAAAGTGTTCAATATCATCAAATTAAAATCACAGTGAGAGGCCACATAATCATTAGAATGGCTAAAATTAAAGTCTGACAACACAAACGTTGGAAGTATGTGGAGCAACTGGAATTCTCATAATTTGCAGGTGAATTATGAATTAAAAGTGAAGAATGCTCATGTTTTTTTTGCTTAAAAAGTTATACACACCTACTCTATGACCCAGCAATTTCACTCCTACATATTTACCCAAGAGAAATCAAACCATATGCCTATAACAAGACTATATTCGAATATTTGTACTAGAATATTTATAGAAGTTTTATTCATAAGAGCCAAAACGTGAAAACAACCTAAATGTCTGTTAATAGGAGAATGGATTAGCAAATGGTGGTGTAGTTGTGCAATGGGAATACAGCTCGGCAACAAAAAAGAGGAAACTACTGATACACACAACGACACAGAGATCTCAAACACTGTGCTGATGAAAGAAGCTAGCCACGAAGAGTGCTCACTGCACGATTCCATTCGCATAAAGTTGAAGAAGAGGCAAAACTAATCCACAGTGACAGAAATCAGAACAGAGGAAGCCTCAGAGGGTAGAGTGGGAAATGACTGCAGCGCGGGCACAGGGACCGTCTGGGGTAGATGCAGATGTTCTATATCTTGATGGTGACGCTTCCATGGGTGTTTACCTTTAATGAAACTCATTAAATTATGAACTTAAAATATGTGCAGTTTACTCTGTATACATTTTGCATCACTTAAAAAATTGTGAGTGTAGAAAACCTATATGGATTAGTGTCTCCTAGGCCTCATCATTTAGGTCTCAGTTCGAACGTCACCTCCTCGGAGAGACCTGCCCTGCCCGGAGACGGTTGCCCTTGCTGCTCAGGCTGTATCACGTAACCCACTTTTATTTTCTCCATAGTGCTTATCTGTATCCAAAAGCACATTTAAAAAATGAATTAATCCATTAATTAAGTGATTAGTTGCTCCACTACCTCCCACTACAGTGTAAGTTCTGTGAAAACAGGGACTATGTCCATTTTGTTTTCGGCTTTGTCCCCAGTGCCTGGCACATTGGGTTTGCCCAATAAACATTTGTTGTGATTGAATGAATGATGGATACAAGAGCAGAAAAATTAAACTGACTAATAGAGATTTTTCCTTCTGTTTGTAGAACGTGGGCTGGGCAGCATACGAGGAGGCTTACACTCATCAGTTACCGACCATCCAGTTCTTCCATTCCTTCCAGAAACATTTTCCAGGTGCCTTCTGTGTGCTGAGTGCTGACTGAAGCCTTGCACACCAGGTGCGAGCAGGTGATCAGTGAGACTGAGACAGGTGTGCCGTGGGAAGGGCCAGGCTGGCTCCTGGAAGCGGGGCAGGCTCCTTGAATCCCCACATGCTTTGGAACATCTATCTTTAGGTCCATTTTACAAATGAGTAAAATGAATTTTTATTTCAAGGGTAGTAACTTCCCTATAAGTTTTAGAGCAGAAGAATGAGACAACCAAAATCAGGTCCCGAGGAGGCTAGTTAGGACCCACCCATCATGGGGGATGGGGGCCTGAGAAATTGGAAGGAAGAAGTGATGGGTGAAAGACATACTTCACCCACAATAGTAGCTTTTATTGTATATTCTCTATAGAGGAGGCAGGACTTGGCTGTTAAATTTTATTTTTCTTAAGAAACCTTCTTTTATAACTATTTTATAAGATTTACAGGATTGCCATGCAATTTGTGCTTGTGGAAGAATTTTGGGCAAATGTTTTCAAATGTTACTCACTGATTGATCCATGGCTTCCAACAGCGTTTGTTGACTAGAACTTTACCCAGAAAACGCCTTCCTTAGCCCTCACAGCCCCCTCTCCCTGAAACCAGAACTCAGCCCTTTTAGTTGATCACAATCCTTAGCCCTCTCCCCAAGCTTTTCCTGATCGCTGCTAGTTCACACACTCCTTTCCCAGGAGACCGTCAGGACACAAGCTGCTGCAGCTAGCCAGCTTGGGGGGCACTGTCAACAGCCCTCTCAGGAAGGAAGCGAACAGCTGGTCTCTGAGTCCCTGAGGGAGGAATAAGAGGAAGCAGATTTAAATTTCAACAGGGACAACACAGGCCTGACACAAATGACAACTGTCGAATTCTACAAGATTTCCTTAATTGGGCCTAAAAAGAGCAGCAAACTAGGTAGCTATGTGCAGAATGATTTGGGTATATTTCTGCCTGGAAGCAGAGATTTATGAGTCCTTGATTTTTTTTAAAGTTTACATTTGGATTATTAAAGTAATATTCAGTTGTTTCAAATTCAGAAAATATAGAGTGATACATAGAAGATAAATATTTCTCATAATCCCACTACCAGTCATAGCCACTAATAGTTTGATGTATTTCCTTCCAGTTGTTCTCATATGTATATAATGTAGGCACAATTTTGCATCTTGATTTCTCTCATTTAGCATCTTCCCAGATTATTAAATATCCCCCAAAGCCCATTTTTAATGGCTGTATAGTATTCTCTTGTAAGAATATATCGTAATTGCTATTACCATTTCCTTATTTATGTCAATTTAGGTCCTTTACAATTTCTCACCATTATAAATAAGAGCTGAGAACAAAAGTTTTACATATAAATCCTTCTCTACATTTCTTTTTTCTTTTGCTTTTCTTTGTTTAAACAGTCTTATTGAGATATAATTTATATACTACAAAATCCTCCTATTTAAAGTGTCCAATTTAATGGTTTTTAGTACATTTGCAGAGTTGTGCAACCATCACCACAATCTAATTTTGGAATATTTTCATCACCCCTAAAGAAACCCTGTACCCATTAGCAGACACTCCCTATCTCTTACCCTCCAACACCTCAGCATTAATCTACTTTTGGTCTCTACAGATTTTCCTATTCTGGATATTTTATATTATTTAAATCTTTCAATATGTGGTCCTTTGTCACTGGCTTCTTTCACTTACCATAATGTTTTTGAGGTTCATCCATGTTATTCTGCTGTTCTTATGAAAGTAATCTCTCTGTTTTTGTTATTTTTTAAAAAATTATTTTATTGCGGTCATAACGGTTTATAACATTGTGTAATTTCAGGTGTGCATTAATATTTATCAGTTTCTTTACAGACTGCATCATGCTCACCACCAATAGTCCAATTTTTATCTTTCACCATATATACGTGCCCCTTTACTTACCCCTTTTACCCATCCCCAACCCCCTTCCCCTCTGGTAACCACTAATCTGTTCTCTTTGTCCATGTGTTTGTTTATCTTCCACATATGAGCGAAATCATGTGGTGTTTGTCATTCTCCATCTGGCTTATTTCACTTAACATAATACCATTAAGGTCCATCCATGTTGTTGCAAATGGGACGATTTTGTCTTTTTTATGGCTGAGTAATATTCCATTGTATATATATACACCATATCTTCTTTATCCAGTCATCAGTTGATGGACACTTGGGCTGCTTCCACATCTTGACTATTGTGAATAATGCTGCAATGAACATAGGGGTGCATAAGCCCCTTTGAATTGTTCGTTTCAAGTTCTCTGGATAAATATCCAGTAGTGGGATAACTGGATCATATGGTATTTCTATTTTAAATTTTCTGAGACATCTCTATACTGTTTTCCATAGTGGCTGCACCAGTTTGCATTTCCACCAGCAGTGTATGAGGGTTCTCTTTTCTCCACATCCTCACCAACATTTGTTATTTTTTGTCTTGGTAATTATAGCCATTCTGACAGGTGTAAGGTGATATCTCATTGTAGTTTTGATTTGCATTTCCGTGATGATTAGTGATGTTGAACATCTTTTCATGTGCCCGTTGGCCATCTGCATATTTTCTTTGGAGAAATCTCTGTTCAGATCTTTTGCCCATTTTTTAATTGAGTTGTTGGTTTTTTTGTTGTTGAGTTGTATGAGTTCTTTATATATTTTGGAAGTTACCCCCTTGTTGGATATATGTTTTTCAAATATTTTCTCCTAGTTGGTAGGTTGTCTTTTCATTTTGCTCATGCTTTCCTTTGCCTTGCAGAAGCTCTTTAGTCTGATGTAACCCCATTTGTTTTTTTTTTGTTTGTTTTGTTTCCCATGCTTGAGTTGACATGGTATTCTAAAATATGTTGCTAAGACCTATGTCAAAGAGTGTACTGCCTATATTTTCTTTAGGAGTTTTATGGTTTCAGGTCTTGCATTCAAGTCTTTAATCCATTTTGAGTTAATTTTTGTGCATGGTGTAAGATGATGGTCTACTTTCATTCTTTTGCTTGTGGCTGTCCAGTTTTCCCAACATCATTTATTGAAGAGACTCTCCTTTCTCCACTGCATGTTCTTGGCTCCTTTTTTGAAGATTAGCTGTCCATATATGTGTGAGTTTATTTCTGGGCTTCCAATTCTGTTCCATTGAACTGTGTGTCTGTTTTTGTGCCAGTACCATGCTGTTTTGATGAATATAGCTTTGTATATATTTTGAAGTCAGGGATTATGATGCCTTTAGCTTTGTTCTTTTTCTCAGGATTGCTTTAACTGTTCAGGGTCTTTTTGTTGTTCGATAGAAATGTTAGGATTCTTTGTTCTATTTCTGTGAAGAATGTCATTGTAATTCTGATTGGAATTGCACTGAATCTGCAATTGCTTTAGGTAATATGGCCATTTTAACTATGTTTGTTCTTCCAATCCATGAGCATGGAATATCTTTCCATTTCCATATGTCATCTTTGATTTCTTTCAGTAACGTCTTCTAGTTTTCAGTCTATGGGTCTTTAACCTCTATGGTTAAATTTTTTCTGAGATATTTTATTCTTTTGTTGTGATTGTAAATGGGATTGTGTTCTTGAGTTCTCTTTCTGCTAGTTCATTATTAGTGTATAGAAATGCAATTGATTTTTGTAAGTTGATTTTGTACCCTGCAACTTTGCTGTAGTTGTTGATTATTTCTAATAGTTTTCTGGTGAATTTTTTAGGGTTTTTTATATATAGGGTCATGTTGTCTGCAAACAGTGAGTGTTTCACTTCTCCCTTTCTAATTTGGATACCTTTTACTTCTTTTCTTTTTCTTGCCTTAATTGCTGTGGCCAAAACCTTCAGTACTAGGTTGAATAAGAGCGGTGAGAGTGGGGACACTTGTATTGTACCTGTTCTCAGAGGGATGGCGCTTAGTTTTTGCCTATTGAGTATGATGTTGGCAGTGGGTTTTTCATATATGGCGTTTGCTAAGTTGAGGTACTTTCCTTCTATACCCATTTTGTTGAGAGTTTTTTTTATCAAAAACAGATGTTGGATCCTGTCAAATGCTTTCTCTACATCTGTTGAGATTATCATGTGATTTTTATTCCTCATTTTGTTAATGTGGTGTATCACATTGATTGATTTGTGGATGTTGAACAATCCCTGCATCCCTGGAATAAAACCCACTTGGTCATGATGTATGGTCTTTTTAATGTACTGTTGTATTCGATTTGCTAGTATTTTGCCGAGGATTTTTGTGGGTCTAGCTAAAGGTTTGTCAATTTTGTTTATCTTTTCAAAGAACCAGCTCTTGGTTTCATTATTTTTTTCTATTTTTCTTTTAGTCTCTATTTCATTTATTTCTTCTCTAATTTTTATTATTTCCTTCCTTTGCTGATTTTGGGGTTTGTTTGGTCTTCTTTTTCCATTTCCTTTAGGTGCCCTGTTATATTGTTTATTTGGGATTTTTCCTGTTTGTTGAGATAGGCCTGAATTGCTGTAAACTTTCCTCTTTGAACCACTTTTGCTATATCCCACAGATTTTGGCATGTTGTATTTTCATTTTCATTTGTCTCTAGATATTTTTTGATTTTGCCTTTGATTTCTTCATTGACACAATTGTTGTTCAGTAGCATTTTGTTTAATCTCCACATTTTTGTGGCTTTTCTGATTTCTTCCTGTAATTGATTTCTAGTTTCATACCTTTGTGGTCAGAAAAGATGCATGGTATTATTTCGATCTTCTTAAATTTATTGAGAGTAATTTTGTGGCCTAATATGTGATCAATCCCAGAGAATGTTCCATGTGAATTTGAGAAGAATGTGTATTCTGAGGTTTTTGGATGGAATGTTCTATATATATCTACTAAGTCCATCTGATCTAATGTGTCATTTAAGGCCAATGTTTCCTTATTGATCTTCTGTTTACATGATCTATCCATTGGTGTAAGTGGAGTGTTAAAGTTCCCTATTATTATTGGGTTACTGTCTATTTCTCCTTTTATGTCTGTTAATAATTACTTTATATATTTAGGTGCTCCTATTTTGAATGCATAGATATTTACAAGTGTTATATCCTCTTGTTGTATTGTTCCATTTATCATTATGCAGTGCCCTTCTTTGTCTCTTGTTACAGTTTCTGTTTTAAAGTCTATTTTGTTTGATTTCCTCTAGTCTTTTGTCCAGCTCACTGATCTGTTCTTGTGTATCATCTACTCTGCTATTGAGTCCCTCTAGTGAATTTTTCATTTCCAGTAGTGATTCTTCATTTCTGATTGGTTCCTTTTTATATTTTCCAATTCTTTGTTGACGTTCTCACTGTGTTCATCCAGTCTCCTCCCAATATCAATGAGCATCCTTATGAGTCTTTTTTTAAGGAAGATTAGCCCTGAGCTGACATCTATTGCCAATCCTCCTCTTTTTGCTGAGGAAGACTGGGCCTGAGCTAACATCCATGCCCATCTTCCTCTACTTTATATGTGGGACACCTACCACAGCATGGATTGCCAAGCGGTGCCATGTCTGTTCCCAGGATCTGAAACAGTGAACCCTGGGCTGTGAGTAAAGTAAGTCTGATGACCAGCATTGCCACCTCCTCTTGTCTCATCTGCTTCAAAGGCCCTTTTCTTTCTCAGGCCTCCCTGGCCTGAGTTTACCCTGAGAATAAACAAATGTGAGATTTAATTCTCAATGCTTGGATTTTGGGAAAACTGATTTCAGTTTATAAGGCATCTTTTTTGGCCAAGCATTCTGTGAGAATGTGATAGGATTGAAATCCAAAAAATAAAACAAAACCAACTTCTGTCATGTTGACAAAGTGGTCATTCTATACGAGTGTATGTGAAAACGCACATTATCCTTTGCCTGAGCAAAACGTCACCATTTTACCTCAGAAAGGTTACAGTCTTCCTGAGTCACATTGTCATGCTACTCAAGAGTCCCTTTCTGCTGGTGGGACAAAAGAATGAAGGGCTTGCTTCCATGATATCAGCATGATTTGGCCTTTGAAGTTACACCTGGTGCACTGCCCTTATGTGCTTCCTCTTATCTTCTAGGACTTTTGAAAAATAATAACAGGATCACAATCTAATGGTGTGGAGTCTACAGTCTTTGACCTTGCCTGACTAAGTCAACCACATTTATACAAACTTGAGGAAATCCCCAGGTGCCACCTTGAGCTTTGGTGAAAATTTGTCTTCTTTTATCCTCATAAATGTAAAATTGAAGTACTTTGACCACATCTTGGAGAAGAAACTATCTGTTTTTGTTTTTTCTTCTTCTTTTAGGTATTTAAAAGAGCAAGAGTTAGAGAAAATGTGAGCAATGTTTGAGTGTTTGTTGGAGAGTGAGCTGCCATTTTCAGCTGCTGGGTGCAAAGACTGGTCGATGTCGCCCGTAAGCCTGTGGGCAGGTCTGTAGCTGGGAAGCTAGGAACTCAATATGCCATCTTCACGTTACTCTGAATTGCCTTTCTGATCCCAGTTTGTTCTTTGGTGAGTTTGGGTGGCAGGAGCCAATTCTTCTCAGAACCCCAGTTTAAGCCACTTTAGAGGCTTCAAACTGGTGAAACTGTACATTGAGGCTCTGAGCCACACACTCCCTTACTCTGTGATCCCCCTCCAGTTCTACCAGCTTCTCCCCAAATTCTGGAGTTGTGCACATGGAAAATGCACCTAGCGCTTTCCAGAAAATAGAGGTTCTCTATCCCATAGACTTAACACTTGCCTATTAACTGTTTCTGGAAAAAAAATTTTGCTGGAATTTTTTCATACATAGAATGATAAAAAATTAACTATGATCATGCAAAGATTAAAGTAACCTGAAATATATTTGCCACCAAAGACAGACAACCCTCTTCCTTAAAGTGAGTTGAATACTGGAAATAAAGATTTGTAAAGTCAGACGAGAACCAGATAAATTAGCATCCATGGCTAGCCAGGACTAGGCAAAATGCAATGGACTTTCCTTTGCTGTAGGTTCGAAGATGGCAGTGCTGCACGTCTTTGTTCTTAGAACTCCTCATCGTCTTGTTAATCTGGAAGCTTCAGGAGTGGTGGGAGCTTCTTGGTCTGTAAGTCCTTCTTCATTTTTCACCTAACAGGACATATTTAAGAGACCACGTCTCTCAAAACCATCTCGGGCAGGGTTGCTGCCAATCTCTGCTCCTTGCAAACAGCAAGGAGACTTAAAAACAGCAACAGCATGTCTCTATGGGGCCCCCAGCCCTTTCTTTATCAATTCTTTCCCTTAATAAAGAGAAATTGTTGTGCTATATTGTGGCAGAGTTTGGGGCTTACAGAGATAGAATGGGAAGTAAAGGGCGACTGGCTGCCGCTGTGCAGGCGCTCTCTGATTGTAAAACCAACCCAGTAACGGATAATAATCACCTTAGTGCGCTTATCAAGGCAGTTCCTCTCTGGGATGCAGAAGAGGCCACTGGAGACAACGTGCAGGCCTCTCACCGCTCCCGTTCATTAACAAGGCACTGCTGGCTGCAGCTCAGGCTCCATTACCTAGAGGCAACAATGGCCGGGACCCGCATTGAGTTGTAATTAGGCTTGATCAGGGCTAGGGTGCAGTTGCCATAATCAGGATCACTCGGAATTAAATATATACTTGTAAAAGGAAATGAGGTGAGATTGATTTAATGGTAACCAAAGAAACCCCCTTTTCTGTAACCGTCTAAGCTTAAAGAGAGAGAGAGGGAGAGAGAAAGGGAAAGGAGGGCAAAGGAATACAGCAAGATGACCATTTTAGTTCTATTCAATGTATTGCAACTAGTTAGGAGAAAATGTGTTTCAATAAGAGCAAATCTGTTCTAGCAAGGTGATGGCTGGGTCCCGGAGAGCTTTGTAGGTCTCACTCCGTGCCTAAAGCAGATCCTGCGATTCTTAATTTCCTCCTCCTTTTTGTCCATTTCATATGTGTTTGGAAACAGCCTGATTAGGGCAAGAATTTCAATTTGCAGGAAAAGGAGGAGGAAATTCAAGCTGGGCACTATTTCCTTTCTCTGGTGAGAAACAGTTCTTCAGTCTTTTACCTTTGGACCTATGCATATCTCAGACCCAGTGACCACCAGCTTATCTGAGAGCAAATAGAAGATTTTGGAGACCTGTTTGTGAAATAGTTTAAGAAGTTACAGAGATGTGGGAGATGTGGTAAGCAGACCATATCTGATTCCTTGCTATTGAACGTTTGTTTAATTTTTTTCAGGTTAGCAAGATGCCACTCTGGGAATAAAATCTCATCTTTAAGCTTTGAGATAATTGGTGAAACGAGTGCATATGCATATATTTTCATTTTTGCACACACACGCAGATATTGGTACACACGATGATCTCCAATATTTAGACATCATAAATGAAATATTTGCTCTTTCTCTTTTCTCCCCCTTGACAGATTTATGAATCTCTTCCCATACCACATCAGCTTAAAGAGGAGAAATATCACAGTCATTTTGAGGATAGGATACTGTTAAATGTGTAGAGAATGGCTTAAAAGGAGAAGCTTTGCTTCTTTTTTGAGGAAGATTCACCCTGAGCTAATATCCATTACCAATCCTCCTCTTTCTTTTTTCCTTGAGAAAGACTAGCCCTGAGCTAACAGCTGTGCCAATCTTCCTCTCCTTTGTACGTGGGATGCCTCCACAGCATGGCTGATGAGTGGAGTAGGTCTGTACGAGGGATTCAAACCTGTGAACCTGGGCCACCAAAGCAGAGTGTGTGGAACTTCAAGCACTTGGCCACAGGGCCAGCCCCAGAAGCTTTGTTTCTTAAATACATCTCAGATGATTATGTGGATGAGAAAATGGTGTGTAAATATTTTGAGTTATTTCAGTGAGTAGGAAGTGTTGAAACAAAGTACATCTCTTCCAGATTTTAAAAAAACAACTCTCTAGCTCTTTTTTTCTCTCTCTCTTGGATATAACACATTAGCTATTCAAATAATAAAGCTATGATAAACTCCCAAAGAAATCATTGAGGCAGTGTTGGTACATATTAATGCATATCTGACTATGTGGACATTTCATGTGTAGGTTTAGTTTTTATGTCATGTGTTAATTAGGATTTTTGCTGTTTGAATAAAGCATCACATTTAGTTTACTTCAACTCCTTTGAAGCTGGAGGTTTTATAAAAGCTTAAACATATACTTCAAATCTATTGCTTCCTTGTGTTTCTTTGGCTTTGGTACTGTGCCCACCATCCAATATGAGGAGGAAAAATGCATCACAAAAACCCGTGGAGTTGACTGTTTTGGGGCATGCGTATGCCTTTCTTTTTGCTATGGGGCAATTTTTCTTCTGAAGTAAGTTTCTTCTCTATTTCCTTCCTTCTATAACGGGTCTTAGAGTAAGCTGAACAGAAAGAAGGTAATAAATGAGAAAGCTATTCTCTACTAGTGGGAAGGTCAGTCTGAAAATGAGAAAACCCCTGGATTCTGCCGGCAGCAGAGGAACACCTGGTGGAATGGGCTCTTCTGTCTGATCCTGAGTTCAGATGCTCGCCCTCGCTGATTATCAGTGCTCCAGGGTTTGAGTTTATGGTCAAGTGAAAGAACACATGGCATGATCTGGAGCATTGTCTTCATGGCCAACGTGGCATTTATGCTGGATCTGCTGAGCCTTCCAAAGTGGAAGATTCCATTGCATTCTGTTTGCTCGTTTTCTTGGTCCTCTTCCTCACGTCACCAGTGAGGGCAGCAGGACAAGGTGGAGAGCCGTTTGTCATTCTCTGGCATTTCTGCAAGGTTGGCCGTCCTAGGCTTCCGGCTCCTTTCTGTGCTCTGGATCTCACACACACAAGTCCTGGTCTGGATTTGGAATTGATTGGTGCTGAACTTTTGGTTACCTGTTCAACTGACCTTTTCGTTTATTTCCAGGGGAACTTTCTGGGTAAGGAATCTCTCACCATTTCTTGGAGTAAATTGAGAAACGTGGGTTCAAATTGGTATGTAAATAGCAGCTGCCCTCTCATGGACTCACCCCAAACATCTGTCCTTTCACTCCCTCAACAAATATTTATAACCCAGAATGAATAGTGAAGAACTGGAAAGAGCATTTTTCAATTAACATGTGAGAACTGGAAGCTCATTTTATAACATTCTCACCCCGTAAAAGTACTGGACCTGTTTGTGCATCGTTTTTTAAATTCATCCAGCACTTTGTCAATTCTCACTGGCATCCTGCAGGTGAGCTGCCCTATTGACTTCTTTGTCTGGAGTCCACCAGAAGTGGGACCCTAGTGTCTGGGCAGCTTCCTTGTAAGACCTCAGATCATGGCTGTGCCCTCGCCTGGTGACAGTGACATACCAAGGGCAGAGCCCTGGGCAACTCTGCCTCGGGTGTGGACAAGAAGGGGCACACAGTTTGTAGAGAATTTAAAAGCAATAAAAAATTCACGAGAATTTGGTCTACTTTTTATTATCACCAAATGCTGGCAATTTTAAACAGTGTCAAAGATAAAATAGTCCACACAGACAAAATTTGTTGTACTAAGTTCTGTACAATCACGGCAGTTCATGTTAAGTGAGGCAGCCATATGCTTGTCTGTTGTGGGGCAGACACATTCACAACGTTAACTATTCTTGAGAAAGAAATGTTTGTATAGCAAAAGGCCCATTTTTGGTGAGAAAGCTTATTTCCCACTTTTAAGCACGGCAAACAGATTTATATTCACTCATTAAAATGTAGGCTGAGGCATCCTTTACAGAAATTCATTTCACACATCAGAGTTTTTGTGTTTATAATTTAAACAGTGAAATAGAGTGGTGAACTGTGAGGTATAATTTTTTTTGGTAAATGCAAATTTTATTTCATACGTGAAATTTGAATAATATCTTTAAAATTAGAATGTATTTTTGAAATTAAAACTAAACAACCAAATCAAGACAATAATGCTTATTACAGAAAGTAATTTTATAAAGAGGAAGTGGCTCTTAAAAATGACCTTTTGTGTGTCAAGGTCACAAGCTATGCCTCTGTGGCTTTTGTCAACACTTTGGCGGTCAGCTTTCTCACTAACGGAGGAGGCGGCTCTTACATAACCGACTACAGGTTTCTCTCTATTGTCTGCCCTTCCTGTCTGAGATGCTTTCGTACCATGTCATCAGATAAATAGAAATGAACAATATTTTTGAGGCCTTTTATTTAATCCCACTTCTGAGTGAATGAAAGTTATTGCACAACACCCATCATGGCAATTTCCATGCTTTCCCAAGTTAATTATTCACTCAGTTATGGGCCGGGGCAAAAAGAATATCATGGCAGGAAAAGAACCATCGCAAACCTTTCCGTGCCTGGTTTGGATGAAGCTAAAACCAGAACTGAGCTTGGAATGTTTGCGCTTACCTGGAAAGTTCAGCTTAGAAACCAAACCAAGCCAACGATGTCCTTTCCAAAGCGAAGAGACTTGGAGCCCTGCTGTAGGGAGAGCTTGTCTGGGGACAGGGGAGCAGCGGGGACAGCACCGGACACACACACCTCCCTCCCTCCAGCTCACACTTCTCAGGAGAAAGTCCAAGACCTAAAGGAAAGCCACGTTTGCACCCTGAGACAGCAGATAAGCAGGCCTTGGGGACAGAAGGGCGCAAAACCGTCGTTAAAGTGAGACCTCGCCGGTGCAAAACCAGAAGAGCAGCTATGTTCTCAGGACTGTCAACCAACCAAGAAGGAATTCCACTGTAAGGACAAAGAGATCCCTCGGTGGGCGGCCAGATGAGTTCAAACTCCATTCTACACATGAAGGATGCAGAAGTTTACCAGCATCACGGTGCAGTTTGAAGATTAAAAAATCAGTGGTGGGGAGAGCCATCTATTCCCAGAGTTTTAAAATAAATGTAGTGGAAGCTGTCTTCTCTGAGTCATCGGGACCAATAGCTGATAGAATAATTGAGAAAATCTGCTTCAAGTATGCAGTCATAGAATGATATATATGTGTCTTAAACACTTTAACTTAAAATACCTACATGTACAGTAATTTACCAGGCTTTTGATGTAAGACCAAGGCCTTTGCTTTGAATTCAGATCTGTGAATTGGAATTTCCCCTGCATTTTCTATAATTTTCTGCTTTTGTTTCTTTAAAGTAAAGGCCCCCACCTCCAAATACCATCACATTGGGGGTTAGGTTTCAACATGTGAAGTTTTGAGGGGACACAAACATTCAGTCTGTAGCAGTGAAATTATAAAATTAGTTATCAAGATGGATTGGAGAATAATGGATCATGCAAAAGTGAATTTCCTAGATAATTGAACACTTAAAATTATTCCAAACTAACTGTTGAAGGAAAGCATTCTACAATGTATTATATCTTAGAAAAATAGTAAAATAAACATATCACCCAATAAGCTAATGAGTTGACACCCCAGTTAGCAATAATGTGCTATGATGATAATTATGAGGGCCACTGGGAACATTTGGTGGGCCCTATGGCCTTTCGGGATGTCCCCCAACTGCCTTGCTGGTCTAGTTTGCGTTTGCCCTCTCCCTCATGGATTTCCCCACCTTCCTGCATGCTCCCTCTTCTCCAACCCTCATTCTCTTCAATTCAAGTTGCCATTTCTGCGCCCTGCCTCTTTTTTGTGGCTGACTCTTATTTTTTCTTCTTTCCAGCACATGGCTTTCATTTCTCCTGCCATGCCGGAGTTTCTGTTTCGGGGCCAACAGGGTGTGGCATTTTTGCATCTTCTTGTACTAGATCAGCCAAGTTGGATTATGACATCTCCTAATCTTTGACTCTCCCCATCTCTTTTCCTGCTGCTCCCTTGGGATCAGGTGGCTGAGGTTGGCTGGATGACTGGTTACAAACGAGTATATGGGAGTATTGGAAGGAGTGGGAACCCAAGCCCTCTGGGTATGAGTGAGGGACGAAGGCCTCCCAGAGGGTTGTCCTCTTACTCTCTCAGCCTTTTAATAGACGTGTTTATTTCCGTAGCTTTCTTTTCCCATTTGGATGAGCAATGAACTGTAATGCCCGGAATAAAAAGCTACTAGTGAGTTCTGTTCAAAATGACAAAGTTTACATTGGAATCTCAGTGAGTCTGCCTCTGAGTTCTCGGAATGATGCTGAAATAGCTTTAAAAGGGATAAGAGAGGAGCATGCAGTGTAGCTGCTGCTTTTCTGATGCTGAAATTGGTTTCTATATAACAAAACTGTCCTTCCTAAGATTAAAAGAAAGCAACAACAAAACAACAACCCACTCACATATCTCAAATCCCAGCTGAGCTAAAGCTACAAATGACCTCCATTTGTAGAATGTGGTGGAGACATGACTCTCGGATAATGAAGGTTCATAAGCCTGGGCTGTGGTTAGCGTAAGACGTAAACAGGGCCTTCTTGTTTGCACTCTGTCAGAAGCTCCAATTCATTTCTAATTACTCTCTCCTGGAAAAACACTGTGTTGTCTTGCCTTTTAAATTTCTTCCTCCTTTAGAGAAAACATGTATTTTAGGTCATTAAGAAAAACCTTGTCTTGATTTGGATGATGTTTTTGTTCAACAAAGCAGAATTGCTATTTTGTTTCAGGCACAATTTGTGTGGTAGGAAGAAGAGGCTGAGTCCATTTTAATTTGGCAATGAATTAACAACAAGAGAGAGAATGCGGCTTTTCCACTGTTATATAGTTCAGATCTACATGTTTATTCAAGCTGGAAAAGAAGCATCTTTGCTATTTGGATTTTTAAAGTGAATTCGTCAGGAAGAAAAAATATTGGAATGTGAAAAATAAAACCTTACCTTAATTTTCAACTCAGTATTGCATTTTGCAATTTAAAAAATCTATGACAAAAAATAAAAAGAAGGCTCTTAAAATTAGCAAGTGTTGTAAAGAAAAACCAGTATTATTTTGCATAGGCAAGGAAGTAGAATGTGGCAAAAATCAGTTTTTGTTGTTCATATTATGAAATATTATCCGAATGCATATGAAAATTTTAGTGGACAAGAGTCTTTGATTTTCTCACTCAGGTGGGGTTACCTTGGTTACTTTTTTCAATGACAATCTGTTCTTACAGCAAATTTGGGAAATATATGAATTTGTGGGATAAACTTTTCTTTGACATAGTTAATGAAAATAAGGTCAATGGAGGGTTGTGCTTATTTATAAAGGGTCCCTGGACCCAATTGCAGCGTGTGTGTATACAGGCTTCCTCACACCAACAAGCAGTTTTCAGGTGCCAGTAGGGTGGCCAAAAATTCAACTCAATTTCAACACTATCTACTCAGAGATAGAATCATATTCCACAGGTAAAGGGCTCAGTCCCACAAGACCACCCGCCACTCCAGACACCAGCCACAAGCCCAGGTTGTTACCTGTACTTCTGACCCACTGGCTATAAATCAGAGGTTTCCATGACCCCCTATTGAGGTTCTATTAATTGGCAAGAACAGCTCACAGAACTCAGGGAGACACTTATTTATGTTTACCATTTTATTAAAGGTATAATAAAGGAGAAAGATGAACATCCAGTTGGAAGAGATGCATAGGGCAAGGTATGAGGGAAGGGGTGCAGAGCTTCCATGCCCTCTCTGGGCGTGCCATTCTCCCAGCACCTCCATGTGTTCACCAGCCAGGAAGCTCTCCTCAAAAAGGGCTGAGGAGCTGTCCTTTTGGGTTTTTATGGAGGCTTCATTACATAGTTATGAATAACTAAGTCATTGGTCATTGGCAATTGATTCAACCTCAAGGCCCCACCGTCTCCCCAGAAATCAGGGGGTGAGACTGAAAGTTCCAATCCTCTGGTCACATGGCTAGTTCTCCTGGCAACCAGCCCCCATCCTTGGGTGGGGTCAAAAAGTCACCTTCATTAACATAACAAAAGGCATCGTTATGGCTCTCATCACTTAGGAAATAGAAATTCCAAGAGTGTTGCGAGCTGTGACCTGGAAACTGAAGGAAGACCAAATATATATGAGAAATATTTGGTTATCTGAATCACCAAATATATATATTTCTTGTAAATCACAAGGTTGCATGCTCTTCCTCAGTCCACGAGATGAGTCAGAGGACACTGCACACAGAAGTTGTCATCTACCACTTCTAGCTCAAGAAAAAGGCCTGAGAGGAAAGGGGTGAAGATAACCAGAAGGGATCACGTTGCTGGGAAGGAATCAGCTGGGAAGGCCACATCCACTATAGGGAGGGTAGGAATCAGAGAGGGGATCACAGATCTCAGAACTCGCCATTTTACTTCTCAATTTACCATCTGGCTCCAAGCTTGAACTATAACGTAGAGGGCTAGGCAGAAGTAGGTATCAAACTGAGGACAAAGACGTTAAAAAAACTTCCATAGAGCAAAAAACTTTGAGATAAGCTTTGCTAACTGCAGCTGTGCATACTCAGCATAATCAACTGTTGTTCAAAACTAACCAGGTCTTTCTGTCCCTCCTTAGTATATGAGTGAGCTGTCTTTCCCAGGAATTCAAGGTCCAGACGTCAAGGTTCAGCCTCACGAGGCCAGACGCAGGCTGGTGGGAAGGCACCAACCAACAGGGTCACATGCTCCTCCTCCGCTACCTAAAACCCCAGATAAAAACCTCTACCTTTTTCCCTTCAAGGAGGTGGATCTGAGTTTTAACTCCTATCTCCTTGTCTGGCTGCCTATTGTTAACAAAGCCCCTTTCCTTGCCACAAGCCTGATGTTCCAGTTTTTTTCTTTCAGACCCTCTTGTGTGGCGAGTAAATGAACCTGTGTTTGTGTTCAGTAACAGGTAGATCTTAGGTTTTGTTGAAAATAGATAATTTCTTAAATGTTTTAGCTTGTAGAGTCACAAGAAGAAATTTTGGTTATTTCTTATGCCTTTATTAAAATGCCTGGCAAAATCATTTACTTATTTGATTTTTACCAGCTGCATTTTTATATTGCATAAATCAACTATATTTTTTATAACAAGTAAAAGCTGGAACTACTGATAAGCCACAAGAAAAATAAATTACTCACAGTTCTATCTCCAACAGATAACTGCTGTTGACATTTTTGTATATCTTCTTTTAACCAGCAAACTAAAGAAAAAAAAGAGATAGTCCTAAGAGGTGCTCTTTCAAAGAGCTCTCACATTAAATATAATCAAATGAAAGTGTTATAACGTTCACAGACGTCTGGGCTCTGCTGTGAACGTGGAGTTTCTAAGCCACTCGGTCTACAGAGCAAAGAACCAAGTTCTTCCAGGACCAGTTTTTATCTAACTTCTTTCTTAGAAACTTCCACTTCTTTTCTCTTATTTGGGGGAAAAAATAAGGGAGCTGGAAAATCAAGTGCCCAATCATACATCTAGTTCAGAGGTTCTCAAAGTGTGGTTCTGGGCCCGGCAGTGTCAGAGTCTCCTGGGGACCTGTAAGCAGTGCAGACCTCGGACCCCACCCGAGGCCCCCTGCATCAGAAACTCTGAGGGTTGGGCCCAGGAGGCCTGTTTGAACAGGTCTTCCAGGCGATTCTGGTGCATGCTAAAGTCTGAAAACCACTGCCCCTTGAGAAATTCTAGAGCAGGGTCTGGACTTGGTGACTTGGTGGACTGCTCAGGTGCTCTGGCAGCCTGTGGTTTGGCTCCGAATGCACAAGAGGACCACTCGGTTGGTATCTGAGTGGTGTTTCCAAGAAGAGTCTAAAGAAAGACGAGGTGGCTGTTTCCTCGGGGGGGGTCAAGTGGCTGATAGAATTAGGAGCATGTAATTTAAGACTGGAAAGAGCAGTCGGTGTGGAGATCTGCCCTACAGACCAACTTAGGGCTAAGGAATGTATTCAGGAAGAATAATTATAATATTCATAATGGTTGGAGCACTGCTGACTCCTGTCATTTGAACTACTTCTGCCTAGAACAATTACTGCCTGGTAGTAAGTAATACTGCATTTGTATTTCCTTGAGTGTATGTGAATATGTCATCATCTTACAGCAGGGAGCAAAGTGCAGTGAATGTTTATTCTTTTAAATATGAAAACATTTCAAGCCACAAAACATGACATAAGCTAACATTTAGCCTTTGGAATCAAAATAGAGAGAATTTATGAATTGTTTCTGTTTGTGTGTACAAAAATATTTTCTATTTCCAAACACTCTTATTCTTAATAGATGAGTGACCATGACAAAGACCCGAGGGGCTGCCCCGTGGCTGAGTGGTTGAGTTCGTGTGCTCTGCTTTGGTGGCCCGGGATTCATGTTCATCAAGCCCTGCTGTGGGGGCATCCCACGTGGAAGAACTAGAATGATCTACAACTAAGACATACAACTATTTACTGGGGCTTTGGAAAGGAAAACAAAAAGACCAGAAAGCTCTCTGAACCTTAACTTTTTCACCTGCAAAATGAGCTATTAATGCTGAGCACAGGTCAAATAAGGTAATGCACATAAAACTGCTTTCTAAGTGGTATTGTTATCATGATCTTTATTATATTAACTTATTATATAATGTTTTTAAACATAAACATTGACTAGTTATTTGTATTCACATCAGTATATTTACTGTTATCCACTTATAGTAGAGAACAAAGCACCATGGACATTTATTTTTTAAATACAGAAACTCTTTTGATCAAAATGTAAAACAGGACATAAGCTAAAATTTAGCCTTTGGAATTGAAATAGAGAAAACTTATGAATTTATAAATAAGGAATACTTATTGGCAAGGCTACCAGATGGATGTCTATTTATTTTACTCTTGTAATGAATACAACATTCCTAAGACAGATCCTGTGACTGCTGACTGCCACCAAGTGGGAAGTGCAGTTGGCATATTGGGCACTTTGCTCTCTGTCCTGTAATGCCTTAGGGCCAGGAAAATGCCAGCTGCCAGACAGTGCAAAATAAAAACAGGTTTTCCTTCTGTATGAATGTAGATACAAAAATCCTTAACAAAACATTGGCAAAGCTAGTCCTGCAATATATAAACAGGCTGATGCCTTGTGATGAAGTGGGCTTCTCCCAGGAATACAGGGTTGGTTTAACGTTAGTAAACCCAACAGTGTAATTCACCATGTTAACAGACTAGAAGATAGAAACCGTACATCACAATTGATGCAGGGGAAGTATTTGAGAAAATTCAACACACATTCATGAAAACAACTTCAAGAAATAGGAATACAAAAGAATTTCTTCAACCGGATAAAGTGAATGTACCAAACGCCTACAGCTAACGTCCTACGGAATACTGAGAGACTGAACGCGTCCCCTAAGATCCAGAACAGGGTGAGGAAGTTGGCTCCTGCCTTTTCTTTCTCACATGGTATTGGAGGTCCTCGCCTGTGCAACCAGTATACAAAAAAGAAATAAAGGCCTATTTATTGGAAAGGAAGAAGTAAAACTATCTTTATTCGCAGATGAAGTAATCATCTATGAAGAAAATCTTACATAATCCACAAAAAGCGACTAGACTGATATGTGAGTTTCATGAGATTGCAGGATACAAGATCAAGGTATAAATATCTATTCAATTTCTTCACTAGCAATGAACAATCAGAAATTGAATAAAAATGAGATTTACAATAGCATAAAATATATGACGTCCATATGGATCAACTTAACAACATATGCATGAGAATCCTCCTGAGGAAAATAGCTCAGCAAGGCTCTTGTTAGCTCCTGCCAGGCTGTTTTCCTGGACTGTCGTGTCATGTACACTCCCAGGGGCAATGCAGACAGGTGTGTAAAGCTTTGGCTTTTATCATTCTATTTTTTTTAAAGATATATTTTAACAATTTTCTTTTTTTTTTTTTCCTGAGGAAGATTAGCCCTGAGCTAACATCTGCCAATCCTCCTCTTTTTTTCTGAGGAAGACTGGCCCTCAGCTAACATCTGTGCCCATCTTCCTCTACTTTATATGTGGGACGCCTGCCACAGCATGGCTTGCCATGCGGTGCCATGTCCGCACTTGGGATCTGAACCAGTGAACCCCGGGCCTCCGATCGGACCTTATGAAATTGACCCCTGCGCCGCTAGGCCAGCCCCCATTCTATTTTTGAATACTACTTTAAAATATGGTTATATTGAACATCAGGTGTTATCACACCAATTTTGTTTTACTTAAAAAAACCTAAATTGCAAGTAGTCACAGTAAGAGTAGCTACCACTTGAATGGTTTTTATGCGCTAGGTAGTTTAAGTGCCTAAGAGCGTTATTTAATGTAATTCTCACAATTCTGTGAGTTAGGAACTGTTAGTTTTCCCATTTTTACAAGTGAGAAACTGAGGCTTGAAGAGGTTGAGTAATTTGCTCAAAGACACGCTGGCGGAAGTGGGAGAGCTGGAACCTCAACTAGGGATCGAGCTTTGTAACCTTCACACTCAGCCTCTCTGAGCCTCACTGGTTCCAGTGTGGGACCTCCCATCAAGGTGGACCCACATCTAGACTGCGTATGCAGGCTACCGAAATACAAGAATCAACGTGTTTAGAAAGGCAGATCCTAGACAGGTCTTTAAAAGGAGGAACATAAGGTGACACAGGAACGGCCAGTCTTGAACCTAACAAATGTATCGTGGGCTCCCCTCCAGAGACTCTGCTTCAGGAGAGGCGGGGTGGGGTCCGGGAATGTACAGGAGTAACAAGCATCCCGGTCTCCCCGACGCGGTGGTTTAAGCACCCCGCGTTGAGATGCGCCACCAGGGAGGTTGCTGTGCCCCGGCATGGGGACGCTTCAGGAGGAAAGAGGGAGCGGACTCGGCCTGAATCTCCTGACACCCGTGAAACGCGGGTAAGGATCGAAGGCATAAAGAGAACTTGGTAAATACGAAGGTGTGACGACCCGCTGAATTAAAAGTCCAGAGATGCATCATCATCGCGCCTAGTTCCACGGGAACTTGCTGTAGCAGCCGAGAGAGCGAAGCGCCGCGGCGGGACTGCACACGGCAGCAGCGGCGGGGACGCGGCCGTCGCGCTTGCGCAGACTCAGCCGCGTGTCACCGTCTCGGGGCTGTGTCGGTGCTGCCCCGCCCGGGCTGGCAGCCGCGCCTCTGCGGCCGTCGCCAAGCGGGGCCTTTCAGGAGCGAGGCGAGGCCTGGGCCCCTTCTAGTTTTCTGAGGCTTAAATATGCCAAAAGTGGAGAAAGTCAACCCAGGGTTACCGGAATAGTGGTGTATAGAAAATGTCTGCGTTTAAAAAGTTAATGCTTTTAACACAAAAGAATTCAAGGTAATATAATTTTGAATTCACAGGCAATTAGAAGATTTCATTATAATATTAATTCATGATGGGTGATATAGTCCAGAAATGGAACACAGCTCTAAAATTGTACAATAAGACTTTTTCCAGGCTTGTCAGTGTATCTCTGTAGATGTACCTCAATGTCATTTGGAGAGGATGTCAAAGGTCTAAATTTGAGACCTTTCCTGACAGTGAGCTCTGGGCCACACAGCTCTCCCAGCCTGTCCCAGAATAAACCCTGTTTTTAGGTATACTTTCTACTCTTTTAGTTCTTCAAACTTGCAAAGAACTTTGCAGGCAATTTCTTGCCAGCCATCCGTGTATCTTAAATATTGAACATATAATTACGATTCCACTTACATAAATTTCAAGAACAGGAAAAACCAATGAAGTGTGCTAGAAGTCAGGATAGTGTTACCCTCAGTGGGGTTAGGAACTGGAAAGGGGCATGAGAGCTGGCTTCTGGGGTGCTGGTCATGTTCTGTTTCTTGTTCTGGGGCCAGTTACACGATTTGCTTATAATTTGTGTACATTTTTGAACATTATGCTTCAATTTTAGTTTAAGAATTTTGCTGAAACTTTCCCATTCACAGAAGCGCAACAACCACAGCAGTCCCATAAATCATGGGCACCACATCAGATGAGTGGCTTTTCCATTTCCAGGAATAGCCCTCCTTGGCGAGGACACAGAAAACTCATTGGTGAACCCCTGCTGGTGTGTCCGATGGCTGGGTATCACCGACCAGGTGGCCCATTAGCTTCTCCCTGGTGAGTGTGGACGAGCATGTGCAGTTGTCCCAGGCCCAAATGTGCTAAGCCTCTGACAGAAATTCCCCAGATGTGACTCCAGCCTGAGCAATGTTGCTGTCCATAGCGATTCTGTGAGTGACAGGATGGAGTGAAACAGGGCCTGTTGGGAGGAGACGGGGAGCCTGCCAGCCGGCCCTGTGCTCTGTTTGGCTCTCAGGAGGCCGTTCCTGACACCTGGTCCCATATGGCAGTGCATTCTCAGGGACATGAGCCAGCAGTCCTGGGATTAACAGAAACGCATTCCTGCTCCGCACCCAGACTCAGAGGAGTCAGGGAGGGGGTGGAGCGCCTCGGCTTGGTAGTTAAAGACGTGCATTTTGGCACATGTCCTCGTGGTAACTAGCTGCGTGACTCTGTACTGGTCCCTTCATCTCTCTGAGCCCTGGACTCCTTTTGAACAGAGGAGGGGGACAAAAGAGGTATCTCTAAAGTCCCTTCCAGTGTCCACGATCTTATGACAATTAAAATGTTTCCTGTTGAGTTTTAGGTGTTCACCAGATTCCTTCCTCAAGTCCACTTACCCCCGTTCCCAGCCTCCCCCCGTTATAATTATATTTATCTGTCATGGTCTAGATTAAATGCTGCTTCCCATGTGAAGTCTTCCCCAGAGAATGTCAGTGGTCTGTCATACCTGTCATCTAACTTAGATTCTGTTATTTATATCCGTGTCTTTTAACTCCGCTTGAGATTGCAAACTCCTTGATGGAAATGGCAGCATCATCTTCGTATCCTCAACAGCAAATGTTGGTTGACTGACTTACAACAGATTGCCTACATCCTAATCACACAGGGAGTTGAACAATTCAGATTCCCAGGTCCAACCCCTGGAGCTTCTGATTCTGAGATCGAGGGAGGGACCGGGGAATCTGTATTTTAACTAGCATCTGCCTGGCTTGAGAATTCCTCCACATTGTGAGCTGCATTAAGTACTCAGTGTGCATCAGCTGGATCAGTGGAGGAAGATAATTTATCACATTCTTTAGTTATCTAAGAATTTTCCTCAGTTCACAAAGAGGTAAAACATGAATCAAGATTGTGATATTAAAGCCATGATCACATTTCAATACAAATAATGTCACTGAATTGATCCAACAGCTCTTTCTGATGTTAAGAAATGGTCTGTGCCATGAAGATAGACTGAGTAAAATACAAAACCTTATTCCCCAAATAATTTTTTGGTGTTTGACTGGAAATAGCCACTTTCTCGTAGTAGTGCTCACTCCTCTCCCAGCTCTTCAGCCCCTACCTGGCCCACCTGCCTTCCACCCACAATCCCACCAGTTTGGGGAAGCATTGGCTTTTTTTCTCTTTTTTTCTTCCATCGGATCCCGCTATTTAAATTCCACTCCTTCTATTTATTATCCAGTCATCCATCTGACAGATGTTGACAGAGCGCCGCCCCCCAGGCCCTGGACTCAGCCCTGGGATGCAGCTGTGGACAGAGCTGGCTCGGCTCCACCCCTCGGAATTTACCCTCTGGGGCGGGCAGATGTGATCTAAATAATTACACATATTAGCTACAGCCTAACAGCTTTACCTCATCTGTTAAGCTAATGACATCTAAACTGTTGGCTGCTAATGACTTAGCATATTTTTCTTCCCAGATAACATTTACAGCTCAAAAGACTTTAGCACCTTGCCTCAAGAAGAAAGCAAGGAGTGGAGGGGGAGAAGAAGTTTCAAAAGGACATCTGTCTGTGAAGGGGACCTTTTCTGACACTCTAGAGTGTAGCTAGATGCCTCCCTCACCTGACCCAAACATCCTCTTCTGCAAAATACCATTGGTTCTTGTCGTGAGGTTCCTGGAAAGGCTTCCGGGGGGGGGGGAGGGGTCCATGAACCCTTGAAGATTATGCAGAGTTTTATGTGTTTGGATCCTCTTCTGTCCCAAAGTTCATTCTTTCCCTATTCTCTGAAGGGTGTATATGGTCTCAAAGTCTTTAGAGGAAAAGAGAAAGAAAAGGAAGGAAGAAAAGAAAGCAAGTAAGCACTCTCATTTTTTCTATTTTATTATTTTTGGGTTTTTTTTGCAGGGAAAGATTCACTCTGAGCTAACATCTGTTGTCAATCTTCCTTTTATGTTTTTCTTTCCTAAAGCCTCAGTGCATGGTTGTATATCCTAGTTATAAGTCCTTCTAGTTCTTCTATGTGAGCTGCTGCCACAGCATTGCAACTGACAGACGGGTAGTGTGGTTCCGCAACCAGGAAATGAACCCAGGCTCCCTAAGTGGTGAGGGTGCTGAGCTTTAACCACTGGGTCGTCAAGGCTGGCTTCTACTTTATTAATGTAACTCAGATCTCTGTTCCTGTTGCAAAAAACAAAACAAAAAAAGAGAGGAATGAAGAGATGGAGCTCTGATCCAAATGGAGAAAAAAAATGTGTTTCCAGGATTGGGTTACTTAGTGACTCCAGAGAGATGAAATAGCCACCCCCACCCAACCCCCATGAAAAGAACTAGAAATATAGTCTGAGGATTTTATTTGTTGGGAAGGATGGATACAGCCCAGGAACAATATCTGTGTATAACTAGGGAAAAACATCTTTAGTGGTAAAGATCCCTTAAACACCTAAATCTCCCACATCAAATGGAAGGAGTACATGAGATTTTTGCATATGCAAAGCAAATTTTATTTACATGATAACCAAGGCAGTTCCTGTTGCTTCCTAAATTAGGACTTCTGTTAATACCAGAACCAAAAAATAAAGGAAACCAAGCTAATGCATCTTAATGCCTGATTTTGATGCATCTAAAAAATTCAAGGAATTGAGCATTTCATAGTAAATTGTGTAGCTGTGCCATCCAGACTGAATTAGTTAGGATTAGAATCAGCTGTGAGAGACCAAAAATCCAAAATAGCAAGTGGCTGAAAAAAGGTAGAATTAATTTTTCTCATGTGAAAGTCTGGGTAAGTGGCCAGGGTTGGTGTGATTGTTCACAATACCAGAGAATATTATGTTTCTTCTCTGCCTTGTTCTCTATTCTCATGTTCACCTGGTTGTCCAAGATGGTTGCTCCAGTTCAAGCCATCAAGTCCACATTCCAGCCAGCAGAAAGGAGTAAAAGGAGAAGCATCTCTTTAAGGATACTTCTGGGAAATTGCATACACAACTCCCTCTTAACGCTTCTTTGTCCAGATCTTAATAACTTGACCATACCTATCTGCAAGGGAAAATAAGAATGTAGTCTTTATTCTGGGAGGTCATGCACTCAGCTTCAGATTCTATTGCTATGGAAGAAAGGGAGGACAGATACTGCATCATACCTTTCGTGGCCACAGAGAGTTTTTACATTTGGGTATTTCCAAATGCTTAACTTTGGTATAATATTCAACTACTGGTCTTATTTAATGTGCCAATGAAATTGCTTGACCCTAGTTACCATTTTTGAAGCTACCTCTAATTATATCTTTCCTGACATTCAAAAATACAGCATATTTTTCATTTCAAGCGTCTGTCTGCTTGATGCTTGACAAAATTCAGCCCACCTAGAATAGTGTGTCTAATTTGGGGATTCTTAAGAACTTCTTCATGCCCTCATCCTTCCTGTTCAACATCTTTAGGCCATTTTCCCATTAGTCATAGTCTCAAATAGAGAGAGAAAGAAGAGTGAAAAAGAAAGTAAGTTTGGATCAGATGTTTTTGTTCTCAGCAACATTTCTAGAAGGGCTAAAGTAGAAGAGAGAGAAAATAAGTAATGCCAGGTTGTGGGATTTTCTGTCAGAAAAACAGTCCCTCATGTAGGGGCTGGTCCTTTTCATTACCATCTGTAATGGTAGCTACAGCCCTAAGAAGAAGGTGACGTCACCTCCCAGTTTGGAGGACTGAGGAAACTTGGCAAAGAACCAGCTACTAAGAGGGGGAGCCAAGGTTTTAGTCAAGATCTCGCTGACCCCCAAACCATGCTCTTTTGAAGGCTCCCCCATCCACGGATTCCATCTCACCATGAGTTTTTAAGCATCATATCACCACTGGAGAGAATTTTTTTCTTTAACATTGTCCAAGATTAAAGTAGACCTTGAAGATATAAATAAAGTGAAGAGGTCGGAGTGCTGGACAGCCAGCTCCTGGGGGTGGGGGGGTGGGGTGGGGGATGGGGGAGCTCTCTGCTCGCCCAGGTGTTGAGCGTTTTATTAGCCAACATTTAGGAGGCTCTTGATGTTTACATAGGGGCCGCCAGGACTTCCAGCCCCAGGTGACATTGGAAGATGAGACAGAGTACTCCCTCTCCAGAACACTTTAACAGAACAAGGATGGTTTCAGACAGCATTTTCTTGGCTTCTCATCCCACAGTGCTTGAAAGAAGAAAGTCACTGAGTTGGGCGGAAGTTTGAGTGGGATCCCCCACCCCAGCTTGGAATGGAACCTCTCACCCAGAGTATAGTAACAGAGCCCCCCGTGTAGTCATCGCTTGCTGTGTGGCAGCCACTGTGCTAACTGCTTCTTCTCGGACAACCTCTGACTTCCGAAAGGCATTCTGTGGGAGAGGATATGGGATCTGGACCTGGAATCTCCGACTCCAAAACTCACGTGCTTAACCACGAGAGCAGGTGACTTGCTCATGAGCACACACCAGAGGCTGAAATGTAGGCAATTGAGAGTAAAGTCTGGAAAGAAAGGATGGGTAGAATAGATGTGAACATATTTAGGGGAAATCTTTAAGGCGAAATGCTTTCCAGTTAATTCCATGAAATAGTTTCTCGGATTTGGCATTGAGAAGCTATGGATTCTTTTCTCAACTCTGTCCTGGAGATGGAGGGGGTAGGCAGTGAATGGGGGACCCATCTCAGGACCTAGAAGGGGGAGTGGGCAGGTGAAATGAGACAGGAGGAACACCAGCAAGGGAGCATCACTCAGCACATTACCACTGTGGGCAGCTGGGGCTCGGTTCTGGGAGACTCTAGAGCACACCTCAGGATTTTCTCACTGAAAAGAAGGAAACCGGAGCAGTAAACCACCAATTCCTGTCCCCCATCAACTGAGGGCCACTTCTGGAACATTAACTCTCAGCACCTCTGTTCTATGAGTAGGTGCACACAGTTCCATGGTGGAGACACCCCGAAAGCTGATGGCACATTCAGAAATTGTTTCAAGTGACCTCTGGGCCAGGTCAAGGGGATGCGGGTGGGGCCCTGACCCCTCTGCCTCCACTTGTCCCAGCTACAACGTGGTACATGAATATAATATTGGAGAAGTCCAATAAAGCGCAATGTGTACTCATTATGAGATGACCACGTTATAAGCAATGCTGTGTTGTGGGTCATCAAAGCTCAGACTTCCTCTCGCCCACTTAGTGGAGAATAAAGTGATAAAGAGGGCACTGTCATATCATCTGTACTTCTTAACCAAATAACCTTTGTGCAGAAAAGACTTGACATGGCCGGCCTGACACTGCTCTCCTTAGAAAGGCCTGCCTGCCAGGTTGCCCTTGGCAGGCGTCCGGGAACGTGGATTTTCAGAGGGTTCCTACCATTCCCCAAACTGCTAAGAGTGGCTCACTCAGCCTCAAACGCTTGTGCAGACAACGTGGTGTATGCTGAACGCCTCTTCCTCCTGGGGCCCTGGGATTCTGGTGCCTGCTCCGCAGAAGGTGCCTATGTGCCCGGCCTCGTAAAACGCTGGCACTGTGTCTCTTGTCAGGACCTTCCCTGGTAGACAACATGTCAGAGTGTTGCCACGACTCCTTGCTGGAAGAAAGCAGAATGTCCTGTGTGACTCCACGGGAGAGGACTTCTGGAGCTGGTGCCTGTTTCTTCCAGACCTTGCCCCACACGCCTTTTCTCTGTGGACTTTGCTTTGTATCCTCTTGCTGTAATAAATCATAGCCATGGATGTGACTGAATCCTGGGGGTCCTCCTGGTGAAGCATCAAACAAGAGGGGCCCCCGGCACCCTTTTATCGTCTTGTTTTCATAGCTGGCTGCAGTGAAGGATGCCATCGAGCTGGGACGGGGGAGATTTGGGGCAGCGCTTATTGCATGGCACCAAGACCGAGAACAACAAGATCAAAAGGCCTGCAGAGTTTCAGGAAATGGAACAGATGTGATAAACTTAGAACCTGAGAGCTGGATGCAGCCTTCGAGGTCACGTGTCCATTCACGGAGCACTGAGGTCTTCCTCTCTCTGGCCACGCTGCACCACCCAGCGGGTGTGGCTGAGCCCTGGCTGCTGTGAGGACAGCCCAAGAGGTGGTCCCGTCTGCAGAGTGTGAGCAGGAGACACTCCTCTCCCTCCCAGTGTCGCCCTTCTGCCAAAGGGTTAGTGCCACCTATTAATGTAACTTCCTGGATGGAGGAAAAGCAGAACACTTGCGACCACTTGATGTGACCGCCTGTCTCTGGCCTCCCTCCCTCGAATGCCTGGGCTGGAGAGCAGGCTTTGCTTCTGCAGCCCCGAGGGACGGCTTACACTCACCCGCTACACACCAGCACTGGCATTGTGGATGTTCATCGCCGGCATCCGTTCTGATTGGTCAGTGCCTGGACTAAATATTTCGATGTCACACCCTCCCCCACCACCAAGCAACAAGGGTTGTGGCTTTGCTGTTGTAGGTGGAAGGGGTGTCTTCTCTGCACTCAGGAAAGCTCTCTGAGCGGGGTGCCCCACACTCTGCTCTTGATATATTAAAGCTGGGACAGAAGGGGATTCGGAAAATCCTTTCTCAAAGAGGAGGAGGGCCAGAGGAGACAGCCCCGCTCGTATGGCTAGTATCTTACCATCTAATCCTAGGTTGCCTACCAGGAGCTGCATGTTACCCTGCTCTTTACTTCACTTACAGTCCTAATCCTCTGCCGGGCAGATGGACCCTTGAGGCCAGCTAGGGCAGAGGTCGTGGACCCAGAGAAGCAAAGAGAAGAATGCCTCAGTAATTTTCAAAACATCATCCCCTTACACTGTACTGAGTTGAGTTAAGCATCGGATCAGGCTCTGGGGACCCAAAGATCCACCTGGAGGAGAAGGATGGAAATCAAAAATTACAACCAGGTCATTAGCTCTAGGGTGGTGTTGTGTTCCAAAGGCCATGGAAACTCAGAGGACACGACTAAGCATATCCGAGGGTGCAGAACAATAACAATGATAACATTAGCTAGAATACATGGAGAGCTTATTTGCCAGGCACTGTGCTGAGCGACTTCATTTACTTCTCCCCAGTAACCCTATGGCCTAGGTACCACTATCTTCCCCATTTTCCATATGAGGAGCTGCAGGCACAGAGGGGTTAAGTACCTGTCCACGGGTGCCCAGCTGGCAGTGGTGGAGCCAGGTTTGGAGTGGACAATCGGGCATAGCAACGTCAGTCTAAGTGGTTCTCTTTATTCTCTCCATCAAGGAAGACTTCAGTTTGGTGTCTGCTAACATTACCTTATTTGAGAGATGTAGAACCAAGGCCCACGGTCAAGTTCCTTGGCGCCAGGTCAGGGTTTCTTGCTTGCTCCCAGGCTGCCTTTCACAGGGGACCTGGCACTGAGGAAGGCTGGAGAGCTTCCATTGTAGAGTCCGGTGGGGCAGAGGTAGGGCGGGAGTCACTCGGATCTGGACTCCCACCCTCACTGGCCCGCCAGAGACTGTGGACAGCTCTGGGCCCAGAGGGCCAGCTTGTAGGTCTCTGCCTCTGTGGGACCGAGGCGACAGCAGATAGACCCTGGCAGGGGCATCTGATGCTTTGAAGATGTTTTTGCTGTCCTTATGTTAATTTGGGTCCCCCAGAAGCAGATCCTGATACAAGCTGCTGAAGGAAAGACAGGCAGGGCAGAGGGGCGGCAGGACAGGGAAGGGAAGGCAGCCGGTCAGCGGTGCGTTTTCAAGCAAGTCACCCCCTTGGCGGCTGGGGCTGTAGGCCGGGGCCGAGAGCTGGGTGGTCCTAAAGGTGGGGCTGTTGCTGTGGGCGTTAACTGCAGGGCACTCGCGGCCGGCCCCCAGGAGGCCAGGCGGGTTCCAGGGCCGGGACAGTCCCAGGGCAAGGAAGGCAGGTGCCGGTGCTGGAGGCCAGGCCTGCGCCAGGCAGTGGCATGGGCGGCCGCTCCGGGCGGGCATCTCCACAGTCGTCTGTGGCCTGAGTGGGGGACAGAGCCCCGGAACGCGTGTGTGCCAGCTGCTCGGTGGCATTTCAAGGCTGTGACTCAGGGCACGAGAGCAGTGAAGATGCGGCTGGGATCCCGAGGCCCTGGCTCAAGCCGCACTCGGCGCCCAGAGGAGCAGTCTGCGGCTCGCGGCTCTGCCGTCACCGCCGCCCTGCGCGTCGCCCGGCCAGCCCTCCGACCCCCAGATGCCGCCCGCGGTTTCGGAGCAGCCTCGGAGAGCTCGGGCCGAACTCCCCGGAGACGGGTCCTGCCCCTCAGGACTGCTGGCGTCGGGAGGCCGGGCAAGAGGCCCGCTTGCAAGAGCTTTGCCGCCTCCACCCCCGGCGTCATCTTTCAACCATGAGCTGACCAGCCCGTGTGGACAATGTGAATTCCTTCCCGGCCGGGTAGCTGAGGGTCGGTGGAGGCCGCTCTGCGCCTGCACCAGCGGCAGCGGGGCCGGCTTGGAACAGGGCCTTGCAGCCTCCTGAGGCCCCCGGGGGACGCGCGTCCTGCTGCTCCACGGTTTGCACGACTATCTGGGCGTCGTTTTCCAAGCACACGCAAGTGCGCGTCTCCGAAAGGCTGGAAGCATTTTCAGCTGAGCGTGATCTCTCCTTGGACACCCAGGACAAAGGAGGATTTACAATGTCTCCCACCCCAGTGTTCAAACTGAGGGAAAGTGTTTAAAGGAAAGTTCTTTCCCCCCCTGAACATGGTGTCTGGGTGTCAAGGAAGCTCACACACGGAAGTCCCCTCCAGTGCGATCAGGATCGCCATGCCCCCAATTCCCGCTGAGCAGCTGGGCTGGTGACGCAACTCTGAACGCAAAAGCACACCTTTTTGATGATAATTCCCACTTGATTACCTATTTCAGAAACTAGGATAACGTGGCCAGAAGGAACTTTTGGATTTAGCAAAGTGTGATATTAAGCGATGTTCTAAATTGGTGTTGATTGCCGTGAGGAGACCCCGGCTGTTGATGCTTCTGTGCAGCTTATACCCTGCGTTGTTCTAGAGTGCCTGTGGCAGTCTGTGTGAATGGTGCCCCTGGAACTGTTCAGTACACAACCTGAACAACCACACACCACGACCCTGAGGGACCAATGAAGGCCTACATATGAAACCGTGTAACACTTTGCTAATGCTAAGCTGTTAACCAATACAAACTGGAGGAAGTTAACTCTTAGCTATTTTTTTCATCTTTTAAAAAATTATTTTTATGTTAGCTTTTTTGTGTGTGTGAGGAAGATTGGTGCTGAGCTAACACCTGTGCCAGTCGTCCTCTATTTTCTTTGTGGGACACCGCCATAGCACGACTGGATGAACAGTGTGCAGGTCTGCACCTGGGATCCGAACCCATGAACCCTGGGCTGCCGAAGCAGAGCGCGCAAACTTACCCACTACACCCCTGGGCCAGCCCCAATGTTAGCTATTTTTAAAAGCTGCGGTTACCTATAAGTGTAACCCATTTTAAAACTCCTGTGTATCTAAAGGTAAATCTAATCTTTATCACTCATACTTAATGTATTCAATGTTGTCTCTAAAATCTCTTTGTTGGCTGATAAGCTCTTCTCTAGGCTCTGAATACTAAGTTCTAAATACCTTCTCTTTGATGTAGAAAGTTGTCATTTGCGTTTGCTATGGTCCAGCACTGTGCACAGAACATCCTGTGGTGATGGAAATGTCCTCTGTCTGTGCTGTGTGATAAGGTAGCCACTAGCCACACGTAACTATTGATCATTTGAAATGTGGCTAATGCAACTGAGGGACTGTTTTACATTTTATTGAATTTTAATTAATTTAAATTTAAACAGCCTCATGTGGCTAGTGGCCACTGTACTGCAAGTGAAGCACGCCCGTAGGCCCAGTCCCAGCCATGATTTCTAACCCCATTACAGTCAGGCCATCACAGCCCAAGGGGACCCTACGTAAGGGTGGGATGTGACTTTGCTCTAGCTATAAAATGGCTTCATTTTTATGCATTACACCTTTCTAAAAAGCCCTATATATGGAGATAATTTTTATATCAAATTATATTTTTCCATTTAATCCTATTATAATTTCAAGATAGCATTGCTTCCAAAAAACTTTGATTTCAAGATATAAAGATGTGATGCTTAAAAATATTAACGCTTGCTTTAAGAACTTTAAGAAGCTTTTGATCTTTATCAACGTCTTATCTGTTTTTTTTTTTTTTTTTGCTGAGAAAGATTCACCCTGAGCCAACATCTGTGCCAATATTCCTCTACTTTTTAGTATGTGGGCTGCCAGCACAACATGGCCACTAAGAGAGGTGTAGGTCTGTGCCTGTGAATGGAACTCGGGCCACCGAAGTGGAGCACACTTAACTTAACCACTAGGCCACCGGGGCTGGCCCACATCTTATCTTTATATGTCTACTTTTCCTAGCTTACACTCATCCAAGAAAGCTTCATCAAATGGATCTTCCACTGTTATGAGCACTGTTAGAAGTATTTCTCTGTGGAAACATGCCGATGCCTTGTGTCTGGGAGTCCACGCCGGGTCCCTCATCCGTTCTTGCCCCTGTTGTCCTTGCTGCAATCTTTGCAGGCAAAGCCGGAGTTAGGGGCTCAAAGTTCTGCGCTCCCGGTAGACACCCAGCCAAAGCACAGACATTTGCCAGGTCTTCCCTTCCCTTCTCTTTAGGTCCTAGCGGTCCGGAGCACTTGAGCATCGAGGCGGTGGGGAGGAAGAAGTCCTGAGCATGGGGATGGGGAGGGTGGCTTGCGGGGGATCCACCAGGGCTGGTCAGGAGGCGGCCGGCCTGCTGCAGGACTGCGGGGAAGCCAGTAAGACGGTCTCCGCCTCTTTCGCGGAGTCCACAATCAGTGCTTCAGGGGGGCTGCGCGAACTGCTGCAGAAACCAGAGGGAGAAGGAAATTGAGAGGAGAAACCCTGCGCAGACTGGATTTTTCCCTCAGAGAACTTTCTGGCGCGGCACCCTCAATCTGAGCAATGATGAGCGCTTCGCAAATAAAAAGCAACAAACCTTCCTGCTAAAGATGGGCGAGTTTGTGACCTGCTCCCGGGTCGGTAATCCCACCTGGTGGTCACAGAAAAGGCCTTTCAGGGAAGGCAGGCGGGACAGCCACGTGACCAGCAGACACAACAGACCTCCCCCCCGTCCCCCCCACCCCCCCCGGGGTCTCCAGGAGAGATCTCTGACATGCAGCCTTCAGGCTCCCTTGTTTTCCAAAAGAGCAGAATGAGTAATTTTTGCCCCGAACTCTGGTTGTTTAACAAATACACTGTTTAAAGTCTCAACTTTACACGCAACTAAAACGCTAAATCACTCACGTCTTTTCCCCTTTACTGTTTGAGTCATCCATGTAAATGCTTCGCCAGGGGGAAGGGTGAATGGCAAGGGCTTTGGAGGCGCATAAAGTCCCGAAATATTTATGTTTCTCGCAGCTTTCCAGGTGGCAATGAATAGACCTATTTTACAGAGTGCCCCCCACTCCCCATCTCGCACTGTGGCCCTTATTTACCTAAAACGTTTCTCCGCATGCACGTTTTTGAACTGCTGCCACCAGAACCTGCCTGCTGCTTGAACGGATGGCATACTGAGTATTTTAGGAAGAAAATTTACCTAAGAGTTAAAAACTCATGGCTGTAAATATTCAGCAGGCGCTTAATTTATTGTTTCAAAATAGCTTTTGTGATGCAGAGGACATGTTTTTTCGTCAGCTGCTCAATATTTATTTTAACATATTAAACAACCTCAGAAATATTCATTGCACGGAAACCTTTCTACGTTTGAGTGGATTAAATTTACAAGCCTAAATTAATGTATAAATTACATTTACATAATTCATTTCCCACTAAACAGTCTTTATTCAGCCTACATCTCTGCTAATATATATATCTAAGGAAAAAAGCAGTACCTGTATTGTTGCCCACGTAGTTAATTTAGTCTAAGTAGAATTTAGAAGGCATCTCAGGCTTCCTTTGTTACAGGGCGCCCCCCCCCCCCCAACATCCAACAAATGAATTTTGCAATTAAATGGCATAAGTGTGTGTGGTCTGAGGCGAGGATAGAAACCTGCTAAAACAAAACCCAAACTCCCCTTATTTTTGTTTTTCAGAATGTTTCGTGATGTCCTTACAAATCATCTATTACTTGTGTGTTGCTAATTTTGTGCAAAACTGAAAAAAGGAGGTTAAGAGAGGAAAAAACCAGGTTGGAGGTCAGACGGAAACTTTGAAACCAGCAGCTCAGCCCCAGCCGGATTTGAAATGGCCAGGAAGGTAAAAAGAGGCAAGAGACGGTGGGTTGACAATGCCCACAGGGTTCCAAAGAGCCTCCAATTTTCTTTCCTTTTGCATCTATTTTCACAGATGAGGGTGAGGGCCATCAATGCACTGGCTGCTGCAATTTCAGCTTTTAGAATGTTTTGAACAATATGCCTCAGATCACGCCAATAATCGGAGGACCCTTCATTGTTGAGTGTTATGCCTCTAACGATGTGTGTGGTGGAGAGGGGCTGTCGGCTTCACCTTACCAGGCTGGGTTCTGTGTGGTTGGCACTGAAACAAGCATTGTTCGCCTCAATTTCTCTTCTTTTTCCCAGTAGCCTATTAAACCTCTTTGTTAAGAGACCCAGCTGCTTGTTTTCTATCAAGATAATGACTGAAAAATGCGCTTTAAAAAAATCATGGGGAACATGATTTCTGGAAGGTCTGCGTCCTCTTTCCTTTTGCTGTCATCTGGCTGATGATGACTTTCAATAATCCTGGGATAATAAAAATTCATTTGAGCTTGTAGACCAAATATGGAGCTTAAATTACCACAGAAACCAGGGACCACTGCCCTTCTTCTCACCTTAACAGAGATTCTTCTTTCCTTCCCTGATATTCTTTTTTTAAAAATCGAGGTATAATTTACATACAATAGTATGTGCAGATTTTAAGTATACGGTTTGCTGAGTTTTGACAAATGTTTAGTCCCATGTAAGTAGCATCCCAACTAAGATATAGACTATTTCCATTACCCCAAAAAGTTTCTCCATTCCCTGTCCCTGTCTACCCCCTCTCCAGGAAGGAACCACTGTGTGGATTGTCACCACCATAGATTAGTTTTGCCTGCTTTTGTACTTTTCATAAATAGAGTCACGCAGTATGTACTCTTTTAGGTCTGGCCTCTTTTGCTCAGCATCTTTCTGAGATTCGTGTTTCTGAGATTCGTGTTGCTGCGTGTGTCAACAGTCTGTTCCCTTTCATTGCTGAGATGTACTCCCTTGTAAGGATGTACTACAATTTATCTATTCTTTTGTTCATAAACGTGTAGATTGTTTCCAGTTTTTGGCCGTTTTGAATAAAGCTGCTAGAACACTTACGCATTAGATTTTGTGTGGACATTTGCTTTCATTTGTCTGGGGTAAATACCTAAGCGTGCAATTGCTGGATTGTGTGGTAGGTGTATGTCTTATTTTATAAGAAACAGCCAGAGAGTTCTCCAAAGTGGTTGTATCTTTTTCTGAAAAAAACAAAAACAAAAACAAACCCATTGGTACATTGAAAACTGAATTTGATCTCTGGTGAATTAGACCATGAGATTTATGAGGGGACCAAGGTAAGGTATCCTCTGCCCTGTTCTTTGATTCAGTTTTATTTGGGAGAGTACCTGGGTTTTTTGGTCAACAAAGAGATTCGAGGTATCAGAAATAGCGGAAGTTGCTTGGTTCCTTTTGCTTTAAGTAAAAAGACCTCGGGAAGTTTCAGGCAAGTGTTCCCAGGAAGTGAACCTTTGGACCTGACTCCCCGTAAGCTGTGTGTTCTGATAGACTGCTCATTTGGGTGGTGGGAGTGTCTCAGAGAAGGTTGGATCTGCAGGTTCCATGCTGAAATGGAGACATCTCTCTACAACAGGAACTTGGGAGGTATCAACTCCTCCATTGTAACAGAGAACCTCTGTGAACAATCAGTCAGAGAAAGATAAAACATCCCAGCAAAATGAGAGATCGTTCGTGTGTTACAGGACAAAGACCAGGACCCCTTCATAGACAGCTGATGTTTTACTGGACAAATACTAGGACCTTTTTCACATCTGTGCTGCCCACATGCCTTACAAATAGCCCTAAACCAACGCACACAGACATTTTGCAATGTTTGTCCTGAGCAGTTTGCCTTGGTGTTACTGAGTCCTGGGAAAACCCGCCCTCTTTACTCCTCTCTTTGTGAATCCCAGCAAGGCAGGCAAGGAGCTGAGGGGCGTCGCTGGCCCTGTGAACACTGCTCTCTTCCTCCCTGGGGCTGGATTTCATAACCAGCAGAGCCCTGCTTTCAAGTCAGTCTTTGGTCTCTTAGTTCTGACAACAGATGCCTGACTCTCTCTCTACTTCTGGCTTTGCAATTAGATGCCTAGTTTGTGTAAAAACAATGAAAGGAGGTGCTAGTATAAATAGTTTAAGAAATTGAAATCTCCTTTCTCCATTCATTCCCCATTCCTATGTGATTCATGATCCAATTTGTGATCTCACTGGTATATCAGATAGTTCTGGTTAAAAGAGTCCAGTGAAATGAGAATATTTGAACAGATATTTATTAACTTCATTTTTTAAAAGGCTCCAACTTAACAATAAGAAAACAAACAACTTAATTAAAACGTGGGCTAAAGATCTGAACAGACACCCCACCAAAGAAGATACACAGATAGCAAACAAGCATGTGAAAAGACGCTCCACGTTGTGTATCATGAGGGAATCATAAATTAAAACAACAATGAGATTCCACCACTAAACACCTATTACAATGGTGAGAATCCCAAGCACAGACACCACCAAATGCTGGGGCGGATGTGGCGCAATGGGAACTGTCGTCCATTGCTGGTGGCAGTTTGGCGGGGGTTTTTTGTTTTATTTTTACAAAACTAAACATATTTTTTCCATGCGATCTAGCAATTGTGCTTCTTGGTATTTATGCAAATGAGTTGAACATTTACATCCACTCAAAACTTGCACATAATGTTTATAGCAGCTTTATCATAAGTGTAAAACCTTAGAAGCAACGAAGATGTTCTTCAGTAGGTGAATGAATAAACAAACTGTGCATCATCCATATGATAGAATATTCTTCAGCTCTAAAAAGAAATGAGCTATTAAGCCATGGAAAGACATGGAGAAAACTTAAATACATATTACTAAGTGAGAGAAGCCAATCTTAAAAGAAACATACTGCTAATTCCAACTCTATGACGTTCTGGAAAAGGCACACTTGTGGAGAGTAAAAACATCAGTGTTTGCCACGGGAGGGACGAATGGGTGGAGCATTTTAAGGGCTTTCAGGGCCATCAAACTACTCTGTATGATATGAGAATGATGGATACATTTGTCCAAACCCACAGAATGTACAACACCAAGAATGAACCCTAAAGTAAGCTATGGGCTTCAGGTGATAATGATATCTGTACCTGTAGTTTCATCGACGGTAACAAATGTACTACTCTGGTGTAGACCTGTTTTTGTGTGCGAGGGCTGCAATAACAAAATACCACAGACTGGGTGGCTTAAACAACAGAAATTTATTTTCTCGGAGTCCTTGAGGCCAGAAGTCCAAGGTGATGGTGTCAGCAGGGTTGATTTCTCCTGAGGCCTCTCCTTGGCTCGCAGATGGCTATCTTCTCTCTGAGTCCTCACATGGTCATTTCTCTGTGAGAGTGCATCCTGGTATCTCTTTGTGTGTCCAAATTTCCTGTTCTTATAAGGACTTCAGTCAGATTAGATGGGAGCCCACTCATACGGCCTCATTTAACCTTAATCACCTCCTTAAAGGCCCTGTGTCCAAATACTGTCACATTCTGTGGTACTGGAGGGTAGAACTTCAACATGTGAATTTTAGGGGAGGAGGCCACAATTCAGTCCACAGCAAGGATGTTGACAGTGGGGAAGCTGAGTGTGTGTGGCGTCGGGGGGATGTGGAAACTCTCTGTGCTTTCCACTCAGTTTTGCTAAACCTAAAAATACTCTAAAAAATAAAATCCATTTTTTAAAAAAGGGTCCAGAACTCTGAACTCAAGAGTGTTGTTACTCACACACAAGAGGTACAATCATACCCTTCATTCATCTAACAAATGTTTATCAACCACTTAAATGTGCTGGGTATTGTTCTAGGCACAAGGGAATAGAGCAGTGAACAAAACAGGCAAAAAATGCCTGTCTTGTTGGAATTTACCTCCCAGAGGAGAAGGATAGACAATAAACAAGATAACAACAACAACAAAAGCATGTTAGATTGTGATAAATGCAATCAAAACAAATGGAACATCCAAGAGAGGCAATAGTGGAAGCTTTGATCCAGAGGCAGCTCATAAGTGTGCTCAGAAAACTCTAAGCCCATTGATCAGGGAGGTATTGACAGATTTACAGGAACATCGCTTTGTACTGAGTGGAGTGGCTCTGAAGTGTCACATGGAATGCCAAACCTTTGTCCCAAGTTTCCTAGATGTTTCTATTAGCAGCTTCTCTAATATCCTGTGGGCATGGTTGGATCTTTATTGAAAATCAGTTGATGGAAAAGCCAAAATGAGGATTAGCCATCTCTTTTCCTAGCTGGCTGCTGAGCTTGGAGGTTTAAAAAAATTTCATATTGATCATTTTAGAGTCAAGGTCAGTAAGAAAATACCTGCATGTGTTTATGTGGTGTGTGTATGGGGCTGCATCCCTGTGAGATTAGGATAGGGTCTCTTAATCTTTTTTGGTCTCAGTGAACAAAATGGCAATCACACTATTGTTTGCAGACAGACTTGAAACCCTCTGTTGGAGTTGGCAATAGAGAATGTGTTGAAGTCCTCCCTGGGTGATAAATGGCAGCTGCATTACAGAGCAATAGCTCTAATGTACAGATTCTTCTAGCCCCTACTGACGGTGTGCTCCTTTCCACTAGTTGGTTATGACAAATGACCACACAAGATGGATCATCTGAGTTGGAGAGATGAAGAAGGATAAATATGATAGTACCAGGGTTGCAAAATCATGTGGATGAAGAGATTTGGGGCACATAATCCAGACAATTGGACCCTCAGTAACGCAAGGTATGACATTGTTCAAAGACAAGGCACGGGAGTTGAAGAAGGGAAGCTGATGCTTTAGAAGCTGATGCTTTAAAAGCTAATGCAGGAGGACTTCCAGTTTCCAGTCTGGCACATAAGGAGCTTATACGTCATCACTCCACCGTAAAACAAGCAAAAAGCTGAACAAACTGAAAAATCAATAACTCTTTTTAGACCCATCAGAGAAGTGAGGTCACAGGGCAAACCACTGCCCTCCAAAATGGACAGCCAGGCAGATGCAGAGAATCACAATTTACCTGAGGAGAAATCCACCTCCGTGGAAACCAGTACTGGTGCAGTTAGACCAGAACTATCATTGATGAATTGCTGGAGGCTCAGTGTTGACAAGTCTGAGAGATAAAAACTCCAGGGAGCGGCCCTCAGACTTTTGTTAGTTTTTCCTCCAATAACTCTACTAGGTTCTTATACTGAAGATTGGAGAAAAATCCCCTCAGCCTTCTGGTAGCTATTTTTAAATACTCCTGAGCATTCTGTTCTTTTTAACAAGGTATGCTCTCAAGTGAAACTATTTATCAAAGCCTAACCTACTGGAATTTTGTCAGATCTTAGCCATTCTTGGGAAAGAGAAATATCCAACTCCAGTTTGCTCTAGCCTTCCATGTCAGGGAAGAAAAATACCCAATTCCAGTCCTCTCTAGTCTTCTATGTGGAAGAAGGGATATACCAAACTTCAGCCCTCTTGAGCTATTGTGTACCACCTAAAGAGGTGGAAAAAAAAGAAAAAGTTGAGACGCACTTGTGAAGTTCACAGCCCAGGGGGCACAGGCTCTGTAAAAGACTGAGACCCAATCATAGGACTATATAACACTTTCCCTCCCCCGCACCTTACCTCTACATTACTAAAGGCCTATTTACCCAATACATCACGTCTGCCTTTCAAGGCAAAAATTGCAAGTCATACTAAAAGGCAAAATATACTGTTTGAAGAGCAAGCATCAGACTGTGAATTTAAAAGTACTGTGTTTGATATGGTAAGGGCTGTAATAGAAAAAGTAGACAACATGTAAGAACAGATGAATAATGTAAGCAGAGAGAAATTCTAAGAAAAAAATCAAAAGGAAATGCTAAAGATAAAAAATACTATAACAGAAATGAAGAATGCTTTTTATGGGCTCATTAGAAGACTGGACATGGCTGAGAAAAGAATATGAATATATGAGTTTGGGGATATGTCAATAGAAATGTCCAATACTGAAAATCAAAGAGAAAGAAGACTGAGGAAAAAAACCAAAAACAAATCAGAACAGAATATCCAAAGGCTGTGGGAAAACTACAAAAAGCTATAACATATTTCTAATGGGAAAACCAGAAGAAGTAAGAGAAAAAGGAACAGAAGTAATTTTTGAAACAATAATGACTGAGAATTTCCCCCAAATTAATGTCAGGCATCCAACAACACATCTAGGAAGCTCAGAGAACACCAGGCAATAAATGTCAAAAAAAACCCCTTAACCTAGGCATATCATCTTCAACTTGTAGAAAATAGAAGATTAAAAAAAAGTCTTGAAACAATATAGAGGAAAAAAAATCCCACCTTACCTACCTAGGAACAAAGATAAGAATCACATCCAACTTCTCCTCAGAAACCATGCAAGCAAAACCAAAGTAGAGTAAAATACTTAAAGTGTTGAGAGAACAAAGCCACCAACCTAGAATTCTGCACTCTGTGAAATTATCCTTCAAAAGTGAAGGAGAAATAAAGACTTTCTCAGACAAACAAAAATCGAGGGAATTTGTTGCCAGTAGACCTACCTTGTAAGGAGTGTTCAAAGATGTTCTTCAGAGAGGAGGAAAATGATATAGGTCAGAAACATGGATCTACATAAAGAAAGGAAGAGGATTAGGGAAAGAATAAATGAAGGTTAAATAAAAACTTTTATTTTTATTATTCTTAATTGATCTAACAGTTTGTTCAAAATAATTACAGCAACAATGTATTCAATAATTTTTATTTATGTATGTGAGATGAATGATTGCAATAGTACAAAGTAGAGGAGGAGGAATTAAGAATATTTTGCCATTATACTTGTACTACCTGTGAAACAGTATAGCGTTATTTGAAAGTAGACTTCAGTGCAAACCCTAGAAAACCATTAAAAAAAGTAAAAAGAGAAATATAATTGATATGGTAAGAAAAGAGAGAAAATTAAATCATATCAAATGCTCAGTTAAAACCACAAAAGGCAGAAAATGAGTGGAAGACAAAAATAGGAACACAGAATAAGGGCAACAAGTAGAAAGTAGTAACAAATATGGTAGATATTAATCTAACTATGTCAATCATCATTTTAAACATCAATGGTATGAATACACAAATTGAAAGACAGAGATTTATCAGAGTGGATCAAAAAACAAAACTCTGCTATATGTTGTCTACAAGAAACCCACTTTAAATATAAAGATACATATAAATTAAAAGTAAAAGGATGAAGAAAGATATATCATGCAAATACTAATCAAAAGAATCTGGGAGTAGCTGTATTAATTTCAGGTAGAGCAGACTTCAGAGAAAGGAAAGTTATCAGAGATAAACAAGGGTATTACATAATGATAAAAGGGTAAATTCTCCAAGAAAACATAAAAATCCTTAACATGTATGTACCTAACAACAGAGCATCAGAATACGTGAGGCAAAAACTGATAAAACTGCAAGGAGAAATAGATGAATCCACTATCATAGTTGGAGACTTTGACATCCTTCTATCAGAAATGGACAGATGCAGCAGGCAGAAAATGAATAACGATATAGCTTATCTCAAGCCACCATCAAGCAACTGGTTATAGAGGACAACTGTAGACTACTTCTTTTAACAACAGCAGAATATACATCCTTCTCAAGCTCACATGGAACAATCACCAAGATACACCACATTCTGGTGTAAACATAAAACTTAAAACATACCTTAGCCAGTTTTAAAGAATATAAATCATACAATGTCTATTCTCAGACCACAATGGAATTAAACTAGAAATCAATAACAGAAAGATAGCTGGAAAATCCCAAAATGCCTGCAGATTAAACAACTCACATACAAATTACACATGGGTCAAAGAATAAATCTCAAGAGAAAGTTTAAAATACTTTGAACTAAATGAAAATGAAAATACAACTTATCAAGATGCAGCAAAAGCAGTGCTCAGAGGGAAATTTATAGCACTGAATGCATATATTAGAAAAGAAGAAAGAGCTAAAAGTCAGTAATCTAAGGTTTCACCTTAGGAAACCAACAAAAAAGAAGAGAAGATTAAGTCCAAAGTTAGCAGAAAGAAGGAATAAAAATTAGAGCAGAAATCAATGAAACTGAAAACAGGAAATCAACAGAGAAAATAAAGAAAACCAAAAGCCGGTTCTTTGAAAAGAACCAATAAAGTCAATGTACCTCTAGCCAAGCTAATGAAGAAAAAGAGAGAGGATGCAGATAACTGATATCAGAAATGAAAAAGGGAGCATCCCTAAAAATACTATGGACATCAAAAAAGATAAAGAGGGATACTATGAACAAGACCATGCCCATAAACTTGATAACCTAGGTGAAATGGACTGATTCCTTGAAAGACACAATCTGCCAAAATTCACACAAGAAGAAATAGACAATCTGAATAGGCCTATATCTGTTAAAAAAATTGAATTGAAGAATTAATAACTTTCCCAAACAGAAAGCACCAGGCCTAGATGGATTCATTGGTAAACTCTACCAAATATTTAAGAAAGAAATTATACCTATTCTCTACAATCTTTTCCAGAAGACAGAAGCCAAAAGAATACTTCCTACCTTATTCCATGAAGCCTGTATTACCCTAATATCAAAATCAGACAAAACTACAAGAAAAAAAAAAAACACCCACAAACCAGTATCTCTCATGAATGTAGATGCAAAAATTCTCAGTAAAATATTAGTAAATTGGGGCTGGCCCTGTGGCCGGGTGGTTAAAGTTCCACGTGCTCCACTTCGGCAGCCCCAGTTTGCAGGTTCAGATCCCAGGCATGAACCTACTCCACTCATCAGGCACACTGTGGAAGCATCCCACATACAAAATAGAGGAAGACTGGCACAGATGTTAGCCCAAGGTTAATATTCCTCAGCAAAAAAATGAGGAAGATTGGCAACAGATGTTAACTCAGGGTGAATCTTCTGCAGCAAAAAAAAAAATAAATAAATAAATAAAAATAAATAAATTAGCAAATTGAATTCAACAATGTGTAAAAAGAATAATACACCACAACCAACTGAGATTTATCCCAGGTAAGTAAGGCTGGTTCAATATTCAAAAATTATTTAATGTTGCGGTCGGCCCCATGGCTGAGTGGTTAAGTTCGTGTGCTCCGCTTGAGTGGCCCTGGATTTCACTGGTTTGGATCCTGAGTGTGGACATGGCACCGCTTGTCAGGCCATGCTGAGGCAGCATCCCACATGCCACAACTAGAAGGACCCACAACTAAAAATATACAACTATGTACTGGGGGGATTTGGGGAGAAATACCAGAAAAAAAAAGATTGGCCACAGTTGTTAGCTCAGGTGCCAATCTTTAAAAAAAAATCATTTAATGTTATCCATCACACAAACAAGCTAAAAAAGAAAAATCACATGATCATATCAATAGATGTAGGAAAAGCATTTGACAAAATCCAACACCCATTCATGATAAAAACTCTTAGTAAACTAGGAATAGAGAGGAACTTCTTCAACTAGATAAAAAAAAAAAAAACCCTACAGCTAACATATTTAACGGTGAGAAAGCTTTCTCGCTAAGGTTAGGAACAAGGCGAGGATGTCTTCTCTTACCGCTCCTTTTTAACATTGTATTGGAACTACTAGATAATGCACTAAGACGTGAAAAGGAAATAAAAGATTTACGTATTGAGAAAGAAGACATAAAACTGCCTTTGTTTGCAGACGACATGATTATCTACACAGAAAATCTGAAAGAATCAACAAAAAAACTCCCAAAACTGATAAGCAAATATAACAAGGTTGCAGGAGACAATGTTAATATACAAAGTCAATCACTTTCTTCTCTACCAACAATGAACAAGTGGAATTTGAAATTAAAAACACAATATCATTTACATTAGAATCCAAAAATGAAAATACTTACGTATAAATTTAACAAAATATGTGCAAAATCTATATGAGGAAAACCACAAGACTCTGATGAAGGAAATAAAAGAAGAATTAAATAAATGGAGAGATATTCTATGTTCATGAAGATAAGAAGACTCAATATGGTCAAGATGTCAGTTTTTCTCAACTTGATCTATAGATTCAATGCAATCCCAATCAAATCTCAGCAAATTATTCTGTGGATACAGATAAACTGATTCTAAAGTTTAAGAGGAGAGCCAATGACCCAGAATAACTAACTCAATATTGAGAGAGAATAACAAGGTCAGAGAACTGACACTACTCAACTTCAAGGCTTACTATAAAGCTGTGATAATCAAGACAGTGTGGTACTGACAAACAGATAGACGGAACAGAATAGAGAGCCCAGAAATAGACCCTGCATAAATACAGTCAACCGATCTTTGACAAAGAAGCAAAGGCAATACAATGGAGCAAGATAATTTTTAAACAAATGGTGCTGGAACAACTGTATATGCAAAAAAGTGAATTTAAACACAGATCTTACACCTCCACAAACATTAACTCAAAATTGATCATAGATTTAACATAAAATGCAAAACTGGAAAACTCTTAGAAGATGACATAGATGACCTTGAACATGACAATGACTTTTTAAATACAACACCAGAGACACAATCCAAGAAAGAAATAATTGATGAGCTGAATTTCATTAAAATTAAACACTGCTGCAAAGATACTGTGAAGAGAATAAGACAAGCATAGACTGGGAGAAAATATTTGCAAAAGACATATTTGATAGACTGTTATCTGAAACATACAAAGAACTTTTAAAACTCAACAATAGGAAACAACCCAATTAAAAAATAGGCAAGTGCCCTGAGCAGACACCTCAACAAAGAAGATATGCAGATGGCAAATAAGCATACAAAAAGATGCTTGGCTTCATATGTCATTAGGGAATTGCAATTAAAGCAACAATGAGATACCACTACACACCTAATAAAATGGACACGATCCAGAACACTGACAGCGCCAAATGCCTGCGAGAATGTGAAGCAACAGGAACTCTCGTTCATTGTTGGTGACAGTTTGACAGTTTCTTACAAAACTAGACATACTTTTTCCATAGGACCCAGCAGTTGTGCTGCTTGGTATTTACCCAAAGGAGTTAAAAGCTTATGTCTACACAAAACCTGCACGTGGATGTTTTTAACTTCTTTATTCATAATTGTCAAAACTCGGAAGCAACCAATATGTCTTTCAGTAGGCAAATGGATAAATAAACTGATGCATCTAGACAATGGAGTATTATTCAGCACTAAAAAGAAACAAGCTATCAAGCCGTGAAAAGACATGAAGAAACCTTAACTGCATGTTACTAAGTGAAAGAAGCCAGTCTGAGAAGGTTACATTCTATATGATTCCAACTATACGACATTCTGGAAAAGGCACAATTGTGGAGACAGTAAAAAGATCAGTGGTTGCCAGGGGTTAGTGGAGAGGGAAGGATGAATGTACATTGCACAGAGGATTTTTAGGGCAATGAAGCTACTGTATATGATATTATAATGCTAGATACATGTCGTTATACATTTGTCCAAACCCAGAGAATGTACACCACCACGCATGAACAGTAATGTAAGCTATGAACATTGGGTAATGATGGTGTATCAGTGCAGGTTTGTAGATTGTAACATATGTAACACTGTAGTGCAGGATGTAGATGGAGGGGATTGTGCCTGTGGGGGGAAGGAGGTATGCGGAAACTCTGTACTTTCTGCTCAATTTCGCTGCGAATCCGAAACTGCTCTAAAAAATAAAGTCTGTGTTTTTAAAAAGCTAATGCACATTCTTTATCTGTTACTGCTAATTTGTAACAATTGAGGAAAAACAGCTAGAAAGAGCAAGCTCCAGGCAGAAGGTCCAAAAAACAAGCACTGAGAGCTTCAAAAGCGATGTCGGTTGCTAACGCAGGTCCCAGGTAGTCATCAGGATTGGTGGCTACGTTCCACTGGGGAATCCTAGATTCAAAACTTGTAGAGCAGAGAGGACCTGTGAAAGCAGCCCCATATGCTTCTCAGAATGTGAACTTAGTGTGTAAGAAAAGTTTTTTAAAAGTGTCTTAAATCTTTCTTCTGGGTCGCTGGGAAATTTGATGTTGGTCTCTATTGGAGATCTCAATTTTTACCCCCCTGGTTCAAAAATGTGCTGAGGTTTTACATGCTGCCACGGTGTTGGAGAGTGAGCGTCTAGTCAACCATTTACCTCCAAGACACACACTGTCCTGGCTGGTGTGCTACCTTCAGGGTTCTCAGCCTCGCTGTTTCCTTGTGAAGCTTGAGGTCCAGGAACTTCTGGTGAGGCAGGGGGCCTACCGACCTCGCCAGCTGCCCAGTAACTCATTGTCCAGCTAGTAGCTAGAACCATCTCTAAGCAAGGAAGGAGAGGAAGTGAGATCAAGGATGAAGAAAAGGAAGGGAGAGGAGAGAAGAGAGAGAGCATGAGCAACCCAGTGAGGTGCAAACGTCAGTGGGGGATTTGGGGGTGGAGTCAGGTGAACAGGAAGTAAGACATCCAGAGTTGCCCTGTCCAGGGAAGACGGCTGGTCACTAAGGCCCCTTGCTTAGCCAGGTGGTCTGAAAATAGCTTTCAAAAATGTGGCTCTCAACTGTGTTGATGGGACCTCTCCTCTGCTCTGGGGATCAGCCCCTGAGAGTCGACACAGTGTCAGGTTAGAATATGTTTGTTTATATTTTAAAATTGTGAGTGAGAAATGCCATTCGTCTCCCTCCATGGGGTGGGTGTGAGCTGACGCAACGGCCTCACAGTTTCAAGCTTCCAGTGCAATTGTCCTTCTGCAAGGACAGGATGAGGGTTAAATGTACTTTTCAAGCGGTCTGTCCTGAGAGCTTGAGAAAACCCCCACAATGGGCCTCTGTCCTGGAAGCCAGAACCCTTGCTTTTGCCTCGTGGAAGACGCAAATGCTGGGAGTTTGGTTGTTTTTTTGGCTGTTGGTGTCAGGAAGCATTGCTTTTTTTGGTAAGAATTTTGACAGCTCTATACTTATTGCTTGTTCTTGGGGGTGTGTGTGTGTAAATATTAAAGTTGCAGCTTATGAGAGTCGGGAGCTGAGACAGCTGGAAGGTGGTTCACGCTGGGGGAGAGGCTGAGAAGAGGATCTGCACTCGGTTTGGTCACACGGGACCCGGATCTCACAACCGTATTATAGAAAACTGAATAGAATTCTCTGGAAATATATTATCTTGTTGAAGCCCAGAGGGAGTAGAGTGTAGAGCAGGGTCCCCCTTGTGGGACTGGACATGGCCATTGTCAACCACCCTTGTAAGGAAACAGGGCCTGGGAGCAGAAAAGGGCTCAGGAGGCACGTCTCCGGCTGGAGTAAGGTGAGGAGGGAGAGCTCTCTCTTGCGCTATCGGAGACGTGGAGGCTCTTGACTCTAAATAGCAAAGGTGTTTGAGGACACCTCTCCTGGGCAAAGGTAAGCTAGCGCTGTCTCCTTGATGTATGTGAAGGATCAGGCAAACAGGAGACCCCAGGGGAGACTATCAGGGAACCGTGGAGGACCTTATCGGCTGTCCAGCTTTGGGTTTCTTTTTTGTTATAATTCCTCTCTGTTAACTCTAAGTCCTCATAAAATCCCTTTTAAACATTATGGCTTGGTTTCTGCATTTGCTGAGAGAAATTCAGAATGGGACAGCAGAAAACAGTAGCAGCTGGAAAGAAGTAGGTCCAGGGATCCCAGCACAGCTACCAGCAGCAGCCAGAACCTCCCCAGTGTTGGAGGCTGCAGTCAGCCATGAAAACAGCATCCTGGTGCCTGGAATGATTCCTTGGGAGTCCCAGAAATGCTGGTGAGGTGGAAGCTGGTAGAGGAACTGGACTTCCTAGGGCCAAGCGGGTAGGAACCTGTGGCACCATCATTTTTGCATCATAAAGAAATGTGACTTTCTTGTATCATTTAAAGCTAGTGAAGCCTGAAGATTTGGGCTATCTAATGTAAGGAACTGAGGCTTGGTTACTGGGGTTTATTCTTGTTCATTATGTTGTCCGAGGAATGGGAAGGAGGCCACACTCTGCTTGAAAATTGGGAGTAAACCCTGATGGAGAGGAACATTCTGCTTTCATTCTGTAAAATTAGAGACACAATGTAACACTCTCCATCTAATTAGCCACAAAACACTGACATCAGTGTTCATGCTCTGAATCTCAATACAGGTCGCTCTGTTTGTGCATTCATACCGTCTTCTTGATTACCAAACACCTTAGCAAATAGGAGAGCAGATGTTCCCTCTCACAGCTTCAACGAGGCGTCTGCTCAAATCATTCGTCTCCTTTAATTCATTCACTTGCTAAGCCCCTATATTTGTCCTGACATCTGGGGCCTGGCTTTTTGCCCATTCAACAAAGTTGAGTAACATTGAGTAATTTTCTGGACCAAGTTCTAAATTGGTATTTGAAGGGCGGAGAGCTGAAAAATTATGTCTGAATCCTTCCTAATGAGGTAAATATTAATTTTGCCCATTACCAAACCAGGAGTGATTTTTTTCTGGGTAATAGGAGTGATTATTTTTTATTTACACATTTCTGTTAATTAAGAAAAGTGAACAGATCTGTTTTATATAATAATTTTAAAAGTTTATGGCTATCCATTTAGGAAATTCTGGTCAGATCTAACTTTCTGAGTCCTCCATTCCATTCTCAACATTGTTGAAGGAGACAGATGGATGGTTTAGCGGCCTGTCTCCAAGATGGCCACCATCAGTTCTTTCCCTCGCTACATAAACATAAAATGGTTATTCCTCATTGAGAGGTGGGACTCATTCCTCCACCTTATTGAATCTAGGCTGCTTGTGACTTGCTCTTGATCAACTGAATACAGTGGAACTGACACTGTTTAACTTCCAAATCATGAGAAGCCTTGCAGCTTCTGTTGGGCCTCTGAATACTCCCTCTTGGGAATCCAGCCACTATGTAAGCACTGCAACTACCCTGAAACGACCAGGGTGTAAAGAAGCCCAGTCTAGTCACGTGGAGAGGCTGCTTGAAAGTAGCTACTCAAGCAGTGTCCAGCTTTTCCAGCCTAGGCCCTAGACACATGAGTGAAGGAAGCTTTGAATGATGAAAGTTCCACCTGTGGTATGACTGCAACTAAATGACGGACCCCAAGCGAGGACCCCCCAGCTGAGCCAGTCAAACACTAGAACCATGAGAGAGAATAATACATAGTTGTTTCAGTCTACTAAGTTTTGGGGGGCAGTTTGTTACAAAACAATAGATAACTGGAACAGTTTCATTAAGAAATAAACTTAAGGGTTTGTAGTTTGTACTTTAGTTAAAATTCTTAGTCTTCTGTTAATTTTCATGATGAATGAGAGTAGCTTGAAGAAATGGCATGATTTGTGTTTTAGAATAGTATTTGACTGGAGGGCATTGAGCTCATTGATTTTACGTTTGGAACAAATTCAGGTTTGTGTATGCATATAGTATATAGTAAAATGTAGTATATATAAATATATATATGCACCATATATATATATACCATATATAGTATATATAAATATAAAATAAATCACAGAAAGCAGGGTAGGCCTTATGTTCACAAGGAGCTGCTGGTATGATGTTATTTGAAGGAATACAAACAGCTGCCCCAAAGTTTCTCCTTCCACCAGCCTGAAATTCCCCCCATTGATCCACTTTCGTCTCATTTGACTTGGGAGGGTTAGTACGTAAATTTCCTGGGGACTCCACAACCCCTGCACTAGCCAGTTAGCGAGATCAGCTGGGTGAGCTCTGAAGGGGAGTCCTGAAGGGGTAGATCCAAGGACTTCTGGGTTTTGAGGGCACTGTAAAGGGTCTGAACCTGTGTGAGAAGCTCGTGTGAAGGGGTCTGGGTGAACTTCAGGCACTGGGATGAAGCTGGGGATGGACAACTCTGAAACAAACCTCGCTCACTTCCAAATTCCTGCAGAGCTAGTCTTGCATAAAGCTACTGTCGTTTTTTTTTTGAGTATCTTCTCTGTTGTAGGCACTATGGTCAGTACTTTACATGGTGTATTGTCTCCTTAACCCTGCTAGGACACTATAAGTAGGAATTTTGAAAATGAGAGAGATGCTGTTAATAATTATACTTTGAATCATTATAAAAGTACCCTATAGGCTGGGAGGATGCCAGGTCAATCTGGACATATGGTCACCCTACCTATGAGGCAAGTACAATTACTACCCTGATTGTATAGATGAGGAAACTGTGGCCTCAGGAGGTTAAATTGCTTGCCCAAGGTCACATAGCTAGAAGCAGGATTTGAATCCAAATAGTCTGGCTCCTTGTCTACACTCTTTGCCACTACAGCTAAAATACGTTATTGACATAGCTGTTCTTTAGCGCACAAGTCACAAACTGGCAGTTCACAGGCTGAATTTGTCTCACAAATCTGTTTTCTTTGGCATTACATTGATTTTTAAACAATTGAACTTGAGTGCCTTTGGGTGAAGTTCGCCTGTTCCAGTTCACCTCATGGTTTCCCTACTTATGCTTTCACCATTTGACTCTTTTACCAGTGTGATCTCTGGAGGCATTTGACTTGGCAGCTCCTGAACTAACACATTTCCCAGCATCCTCCAGTGTTCCACTGCCCACTTCTGCTCCCTTCTGCCCATGGGCCAACTCTCTCTCATCCACTTACCTCTCCAGTCTCTCTCACTCAATAATGTCAATCTCTTATCCCTCTTTTCTCCACTCCTCTCTCACCTTCGTGGGAGAGCTTATACATGGCCACACTTCCCATTTCTGTCCCAGGGTACCCATGTAGACAAAAAAGTCCCCAAAGTTTAGCTAGGTGTGATTTCCATTTCACATGATCATTCCAACCAATGCGTGTACAAGTATTCAATGATCACTTGTAAACACTCCTGTTAATTTATAAATTATAAGTGAGAGATAGGTATTGACTATTCAAAATAACTGTAAGAATTGCTGAGCATTTACTTTATATTTAAAAATTAAGATGAGAAACCCTTAAACAGATATCACATATTTTTAAGTGTTTATAAAAATTGTATGGGTTTTTGAAGATTTATTCATTAAGGAATTTTATGTGTTTGAGGGTGTTCATCTATATAACTAATCAAAGGCTTAACAGCTTTAAGTAGGTTAAAAATGGCTGAATCATGTGCAAGAATTCTGTGAAACCATAGAAGAAATGCTAATAAAATACTAGCGGAGAGAGCACTTAGTTTTAAGAGCAAGATTTTATTTTGCAATGATGAAGGTGGATGGAGAACATCTTGATAAAAGAGAAGCGTGGTTGAACATTAGCAGAGAGGAAGGACATGTCAAATAGAAGTACCAGATGCAAATAATCACAGAGCTCTGATCAACACGGGAGGGTGTTGCTTGGGAAATTCGTGTGACAGCTCCAAGCGCTGCAGAAAACTTCAGGAACTGTTCTAATCCTTCAAACCCTCTGCTAAAAATATACCTTTCTGACTTAAAAGAAGACATCTTCATTCATATTTAGGCTTCTCAGTGCCCACCCACCAGTGACAGGAACAAACTTTGGACAGAATCTGTTTAAACTTCCAGAAATCTGTATTTAATTACAGACTTGCTCAAGAATTTGATCATTGGATTAATTAAGGACTATGTGTGAGAGGAATGAGATTTTTAATTTACTTGAGCTGATAGTTTCTATGAATATAATAAATAGATAAGTAGAACGTGTGGATTTTTATTAATACCTATTAAGCTCTATTAGAATGGGCGGTGCTGCCCCAAGTCTAGTGTCTCAGTCCTCCATTCCGTTCTCAACACTTTGAAGGAGATAGATGGATGGTTTAGTGGCTTCTCTCCAAGATGGCCACCATCGGTTCTCTCCCTCCTTACATATACAAACCATTCCTCATTGAGAGGTGGGACTTATTCCTCTACCTTACTGAATCTAGGCTGCTTGTGACTGGCTCTTGACCAGCAGAATACAGTGGAACTGACACTGTTTAACTTCCAAATCATGAGAAGCCTTGCAGCCTCTGTTGGGACTCCCTCTTGGGAATCCAGCCACCATATAAGCACTGCAAGTACCTTGAGAACACCAGGTTGTAAAGAAGCCCAGCCACTGGAAGTCCAGTGGAAGTCTAGCCACTTCATGTCTGTTATGTGCACATGTCAGTGACTAGAGTTATCTTTGGGTTTCACAGATCATGTGGAGAGGAGAGAGTTCTCCTTTCAGTACTTTAGTTTATGATGGGGCTGGGAGGAAGGATGCTGGCTCTAGAGAAAGTTTCTTTTCAGACTTTCTGGTTGGGGAAGTGGTGAGAGAGGTTTCTATGTATTCACATTGATGCTGTTTGTGCACAAATAAGTGGTTGGAAAAACCTCTGGGTTAGAGTAGATGACCTGTAGGGGGCCTTCTGACTTGGAAATTCTGGGTTTTAAATGGCTGATCAGCCATTTCCCCTGTCTGTTCCTGCCTTGGGCCATTTTCTCCCAGGAGCCTTCTGGCTGCCAAGGGGAATTTCACGTTCCATTCATGGTTGAGGTCAAGCTTTTATATTAGCTTGGTTCTGGGTAACTGGTTCCATATTGCTAGGAAGTCTTCCAAAAATACAATCAGGAGGGAGAATTTCTCAAAGCATTTTGTACAAGTTTGGTTCATGGAACCCACGTAGGATATACTATTCTGTGGACCAGATAGCCTGCATTAAAGAGGGCAGTCCTGAATTTTGACTTCTCTTTCCCTCTCTAGTTTCCAAATGTCTTTCATGAACATAGTTTTTGCTTCTCTGAGCCCAGCTCTCTCTGTTTGTAGTGAGTATCTGTTGTCTGCCTGACTTCATCAGCACGCGACTACCCACCTTCCTCTGAAAACTTCTCCCTCCTAGAATTTAAACCATGAACATCAAGTTGGAGCTGCCATCTTTTTAAAGATCTCACCTTCCTGAGCTGTTTATTGCCCAAGGGTGAGCACCTGGCCCATGATGGACCAATTAGAATCCTTCCCCAAGACTCTTTAATTGCGGCCGGAGAGAGTCTCAGGTTTTCCCTGATGGCAAAGCTGGGAGATGTGTCTGATTCCTGCTATAGTTATATTTCCTGCCGTGATTCAGCCAGTTGTATCTGCCTAAAACTTTTAAGCTTTTGGAGAGAGCCCATCTGACAGATGGAAACCAAGACTTAAAGAGAAAAATGCATCTCACACACACACACACACACACACACACACACACACACACACACAGAGTTCTAACTGCAGTTGAGGTTTAGTTTCAGGGTTTTGCTCCTCTGACTTTTCTGCTAATATAAAAACCTTTCTACTAAATATCAAATAAGGTAGTTAAAGATGAACTTCTGATGCTTAAAACTAAAGGCGATGACTAATAGTCTGGAATCCTCCAAGTGAAGAGCATAAGTTCTGCAGTCATTGCTTTGGATCAATCCTGGCTCCTCTTACTAACTGTGACTTAGAACCAGTTGCTAGTTTAACTTCTCTAAGCCTTAGTGTATTTACTTGTGAATGGGAATGATATTGGTCCCTACCTCATAGTATGGTGATGAACATTAAGTGACGTCATATTTTTTCAGCTCTTTATTGCTACATAGCAAACCACCCAAAACTTGATGGGTTAAAATGATATCAGCACTTATCTGCTCATGGTTCTGTAGTTTCAGCATGGGCTCAGTGGTCTCTGCTCCATGGGGTGTGGCTGTGTTCATTCAGTTGGGACTGGAGGATCCAAGAGGGCTTTACTCACATGTCTGGTGCCTCAAGATGGTGGCTACATGGGATGGGGACTGGCTGGGTCTCTTTTTATCTCCCTTTATTGTCTCCAGGTCCTCTCTATTCCCCTGTGGCCTCTCTGCCCATCAGTGTAGTCAGACATTTCTACTTGGTAGCCTACTTCAAAGAGCCTGAAAGCAGAAGCTGCAAGTCCTCTGTATTCGTTTCCTGTTGCTGCTGAAACAAATCACCATGAACCTAGTGGCTTAGAACAACACAAATTTATTATCTTACAGTTCTGGAGGTCATAAGTCTGAAATGGGTCTCATGGGTCTAAAATGAAGGTGTTGGCAGAAAGTGTTCCTTCAGCAGCCCTAAAGGAGAATCTGTTTCCTTGACTTTTCCAGATTCTAGAAGCTGCTGCATTCCTTGGTTTATGGCTCCTTCTTCCACCTGCAAAGCCAGTGCATAGCACCTTCAAACCTTTCCCTCTTTCTCTGACCTTTAGTTCTGTCATCAAATCTCCTTCTCTTGACTCTTCTGCCTCCCTCTTACAAGAACTCATATAATTACATTGGGTCCATCTGATAGCCCAGGATAATCTTCCCATCTCAAGACCCTTAAATTAGTCACATCTGCAAAGTTTCTTTGCTATGTAAGGTAACATATTGACAAATTCTGGGAACTAGGGTGTGGACATCTTTGGTAGGGTGGGGCACTACTCTACTTACCACAGTCTGCCCTCTGGGTCCCAGTGATGCACGTCCCACCCCACAGGCATCTATCCCATCTCAGCTTCCCGAGAAGTCTCAACTCTTTACATTGTCCAATCAAAGTCTGAAATTTCATCTAAATTTTATCAGATCAAAATTCCCAGTCTCGAGCCAGTCCTGATGGCCTAGCAGTTAAAGTTTGGTGCACTCCACTTTGGTGGCCCGGGTTTGGTTCCTGGGCATGGAACCGCATCACTTGCCTGTCAGTAACCATGCTGTGGCAGCTCACATAGAACAACCAGAAGAACTTACAACTATACACAACTATGGACTGGGGCTATGTTGGGGGGGTTGGGGAGGGAGAAAAAAGGAGGAAGATTGGCAACAGATGTTAACTTAGGGTGAATCTTCCCCTGCCAAAAAAAAGGGAAAGAAAAAATTCTCAATCTCATGACCTAAATAGTCTAAATCAGGTATGGGTGAGACTCAGAGTAGGATCCATCCTGGGGCAACATTCCTCTCTGTCTGTGGACCTATAAAGCTAGAAAACAAGTTATCTGCTCCCTAAATACAGTGTTGGGACAGCTATAGAGATTCCTGTTCAAAAACGGAAACAATGGAAGGAAAAAAGCAGTCACCAACCCCATGCAATTTCGAAATCAGTTTGATGACATTTTGGGCAAAGTCCATTAGGTTTCAAAGCCTGTAAACAATCCTCTGTGGTTCAAGACTCCACTCTCTAGGTTCACAGCTCTAGCTTTGGAATCATCCTTCCGTTTTCACAAAAGGTTACACGTTTGCAGCTGAGCAGTTTTATCAGCTGGTTTTTTTTTATAGCCCAGGGCAAGCTGGCACTGCCTGGCGCCTGCAGTTGGGATGGCCCAACCCAGCCTGCCTGAGATTGACTATGGGTGTCCTGGGCAGTCTCCCCTCACTGTGATCCTGGCCCACCCACACTCCCCACACCAAGAAACAGGGAAACGTGTGGTGTCTCTGAATCCCGTTGCCCAGCACCCCCTGGATGCAGAGCAGACCTTGGGTAGGATTTCTCTCTTTTTTCCTTTGGTAGCGGCTTTACTGAGATGTAACTCACATAACATGCAATTTACCCATTTAAAGTGCACCACTCAGTGGTCTGTAGTACATTCACAGACTTGAGCAACCATCACCACAATCAATTTTAGAACATTTTTATCACTCCAGAAAGAAACCTCAGACTCCTTAGCAGTCACCCTCCATTTCCTCCTACCCCCCATTGTAGGACACGACTAAACTACTTTCTGTCTCTATAAACTTTCTTCAAAAGTTTAAAAGTTTTGTCTATTCTGGGCATTTCATATAAATGGGATGATCAGTATGTGGCCTTCTGTGACTGGCTTCTTTCATTTAGAATATTTTCAAGGCTCATCCGTGTTATGGCATGAATCAGTATTTAATTCATTTTTATTGTCGAATAATATTTCATGGTATGGATACGCCACATTTTGTTTATCTATTCATTAGTTGATGGACCTTTAGGTCATTTCCACTTTTTGGCTATTATTATCAGTGCTGCCTAAACATTCATGTACTAGTTTTTGTGTGGACAGAGGTTTTCATTTCTCTTGGGTATGTACCTAGAAGTGAAATTACTGAGTCATACGGCGACTCCATATTTCACCTTTTGAGGAACTGCCAGACTGTTTTCTCAAGCAGCTGTGCCACTTTGCATTCCTGCCAACGCCACATGAGGGTTTCAATTTCTCCACGTCATTGCCAACAATTGTCATTGTCTGTCTTTTCTACTAGAGCCAACCTGGAGGTTGTGAAGTGGTTCTTTACTGTGGTTTTGATTTGCGTTTCCCTAATAACCAGCGATGCTGAGCATCTTTTCGTGTGACTATTGGCCATTTGTACATCTTCTTTGGGAAAAAGAGTTCCTTTAAATCCTTTGCTTACTTTTTAAATTGGGTTATTTGTCTTTTTAGTGAGTTGTAAGAGTTCTTTGCATATTCTAGATATGTCTATTATTAGATACATAATTTGAAAATATTTTCTCCCATTCTGTGGTTTGTCCTTTCACTTCCTTGATGGTATCCTCTGAAACACAAAAGTTTTTAATTTTGATGAAGTGCAGCTTAACTATGTTTTCTTTTGCTGCTTATGCTTTTGATCTCATACCTAAGAAATTGTTGCCTCATCCAAGGTTATGAAGAGTTACCCCTCTTTTTCTGTGCTTTTGATCTTACCCATAAGAAAGCATATTCCTTAAGGTTCCCCATCACAGTTGATGGCGTCTCCATCCTTACAGTTTTTTGCCCCAAAGCTTTCCAGCCATTCTTGACTCCTCTGTTTCTCTCCTATGGTACAATCAGCCTTTCAGCATTTCCTGTAAAATTTGCGGAGTCTGACAGCCTTCATTCATTTTGGGAGCTCTCTTTGTCCTTTTCAGTCCAGGCTTGTAGTGTTTCTGCAGATATACATTTTTCAAAACATTATGAGTCTCCCATGTATGCCTTGGGAATAGACTCCTTTAGACAAGAAGCTCCTCCACACATCTTTCCTGGATAATCCCATCTCTATTCCTGGCTTCTGCTGAGATGGCTGAGGGGATCCATGAGTCACATGCCTAGTCTCTTCAAGTTAGATGCCTAATCCTTCCGTGTGACTGAATAATCTGACCTTTTGATCCTTTGAAGCACAGGCAAAATGGTGTCCAGCCACATCCTTGGTTTTCTTTCAGAGCATTCTTTCATGACATGAATTTCCTAATTTTAGAGTATTCTTCAATTTGGATAGGCTGAGGATACTGCAAATCATCAAATCCTGGCTCCTTTTTGCTCAATAGTTCGCCCTCAGTCTACCTCTTTCCTTTCTCATTTTACTGTGCACAGCAAGAAGAAACCAGGCTGCACCTTAAACACTTTACTTGGAAATCTCCTCAGCTAAATACCCAACTTCATTGCTTACAAGCTGCTTCTACATAACTACAGGACACATTTCTGCTAAGCTTTCTGTCACTATATAACAAGGATCTCCTTTCCTCCAGTTTCCAATAACGTGTTTCTCGTTTTCTTTGGAGTCCTCGCCAGCAGTGCCTTCAGTGTCCACCTTTCTACCACAGTCTGTTTATGATGACTTAAGTGTTCTCAAAGAAACCCCCCACAAGGTTTTCTCTATTGTACTCCTCATTTCCTTCCGCGTCCTCGTTAGCAGAGTTGTTAACATCACGTTTCTGCTAACAGCCTGTTCAAGGCAATCTAGGCTTTTTCTCTCATGCTCCTCAAAATTCCTCCAGTCTATGCCTATTACCCAATTCTAAGCCACATCCACATAAAATATTTGTTACAGTGACACCCCACTTCTAGATATCAAAATCTGTATCAGCAGGGTTCCATCAGAGAAAGAAAACCATTAGAAGAAATTTATTACAAGGAATTGGCTTATACAACTGTGGGGGCTGACTAGTCCAAAATCCACAGGACAGTCTGTCAGGAAGGGCTTGCTGGAAACTCTCAGACACGAGCCAAATATACTCTTCACAGGCAGATTTTTTTCCTTCAGCGAAGGCTCACCTCTTAAAACTGATTGAATCAGTTCCACCAAGATTATCTAGGCTAATCTCCCTTTCTTAAAATCAACTGGTTATGGACTTTAATCACATCTACAAAATACCTTCACAGCAACACCTAGGTTAGTGTTTGTTTGAATAACTGGAGACTATAGTCTAGCCACGTGGACGCGTTAAACTGACCACTGCAACGCCTTAGTGCCTAGCCTCTGAAGTTGCACAGTATCTTTTCTGCTGCTGTCTGTTGATCAAAGCAAGTCACAGGGTCAGGCCTGAGTTGATGTGGGAAGTGACTTAGACTCCACTTGATGAGAGCAATGGCAAAAAAATTGTAACCATTTTTAATATATCACACACCTATATATAACGCTTAAAACATACTTAGCACATAGAGAGCATTCAATATATTATTATTTCAAAACAACTATTAATTATGACTTGATATTGTTGAATTGGGATAACATGAATATGGATATTCATTTAACTATTGTTTTGCATATGTTTTAAATTTTGTACAAAAGTTTAAAAAAATCTACTATTAATATAAGCTTCTTTTTCTTTTCCTTACTTTAAAAATCTTTGTTTCCTTTCATTTCTTTCTTTTGTTTCCCAACTCATTGACAGTTACATTTTCTGGCCGTCTTTCTCTGTACTAAGAAGCTTGCAGGATTGATAGCTGCACCGTGATAGCTGTGCTTACTGAGAGGTCGTACCAGATAGCCAGGGCGAGGCAGAGGGCGAGGGCATGGCAAAGACACACCCAAGAACAGAAGTCTGGTGAGAAGAAAGGAAGTCTGAGCTCATGCCATTGAAGTAAGGAGGAGGTTGTGCTAAACACAATGACCCCAACTTGACCCCGTCTCCTCCAAAATCCCCTTTGCCTCCCATGGTTTTTGTTTTTTTTTTTTTTTGAGGAAGATTAGCCCTGAGCTAATATCCACCGCCAATCCTGCTTTTTTTTTCCCCACTGAGGAAGATTGGCCCTGAGCTAACATCTGTGCCCATCTTCCTCTATGTTATATGTGGGACACCTTCCACAGCCTGGCTTGTTAAGCAATGTGTAGATCCTTGCCCAGGATCCATACCGGAGAACCCTGGGCCACCAAAGGGGAGAGTGTGAACTTAACTCCTACGCCACCGGGCTGGCCCCTGACTTCCCATGTTTTTTGAAAATCATTTCTCTGTTTTCACTTCCAGAAAAATAAGATATTCTAATGTTGGCTTTGGGTACCAAGCAAAGAAGCAAGGTGTGGGGGTAGGGTAAAGTGGAGATAAGGGGACACAAAAGAAAGAAAATGAAACATGAATTTAACACACAGAGAATCAAGCATCCCATTGTCAGAGGCCCATGAGTAACTTCTCTATATGGCTGGGGAGCTAGAAGCCCTGGAATCCAGGTTCATGTTCCTGGCCTTTCATTAGTGAAAGGGTAAAGGACGTACAAGGACTAAAGCAACTTACTTATCTTTCTTTTCCTCTTTTCTATCTAATTAGCTTTATGTGCACTTCCTGGGGCATTTTCTCAACCTTATCTTTCAGTCTTTCTATCGAATATTTCTTTTCTGCTATCCTTTGAAAATTTTTAAGATCTCCTTTAAAAATGTCGCTGAATATTTCTTTGTTATGACAATCCATCCCTGTTTTTCAGAGGCAACATCTCTTAACTCACTGAAGATATTAATAATGGTTCTTTTGAAGTTTGCTTCTCCTTGCTTTGTTTCTGTTTCTCCAAATTATTATTTTTTTCTGTTTGTTCTCTTATCTTTCATGATAGAGGCTTTCTTCATCTAGCCAGTGCTTTTTGGTGTCACTTCAAAGAGGGGGTCCAATAAGAGGATAGAAGGCTTGTGACTTTAGGGATTTTAAAGTTTTGGTCATTTTGTTGGGGAAGCCCCACTGCCAGTACCTTTGAGTCTTTCGTCTTGGGCTGGTCAGATCCTGCAAAAAATTATCTAATCTTTGCACTAGACCAGAGCTGGCCAATAAAACTTTCTGCAACGGTGGAAATGAGCTGGGTCTGCGCTGTTCCACATGGCTATTGAGCACTTTGAATGTGGCTAGTGCACCTGAGGAGCTGAATTTTACATTTTATATAATTTTGTGCTTCATGGTACTGCTCTAGATGTGTCCCGAGAGGCACTAACACAAAAATGTTCATTAAATTCCCATTTTCAGCACAATACTTTCATCTTCAACTGTATCTGATGTTCCTCTCCAGAAAAGAAAACCTTTGGTCTTTCGCCAGTGTTGGGGAGAGGAGCCACCTGGATGGGCTGAGCAGGGCATGGCATCTCAGGGTCTGACTTCTTCAACATCCTGTTTTTAGCCCCACTTTCATGCCCACTTCCAGAAGTACCTGCTGTTGTCAATTGCCGAGCCTTTCGGGATTGCTTCTTGGTTTTTTCTAGGTTAATTAGGATTAGGATTCTTTCTATATTTTTCTATATTAGTCACTCTTGTCCCTCCGGTTCCTAGCTTCCAAAATTCTGTTGCTGCTTTGCTTTTCTTTCTCTTTATTCTTGTGGGTTTATAAAGTTTAAAAAATTTCTCTAGTGTCATTTTAATGGGATTTCAGGAAGGAGTAAAAGTGGATGAGTGTGTTTAATCTTCCATCTTTAGCAGGAAATTCCTAAATGACCCATTTAAAAAGTTGTCCTACTAAAGGCTAACTATATCATATTATCTCAGAATTTTGTTGCATCTTAAGATTATATAGCACTCATCTATCCAGTTTTCTTTGTCAGTGTCTCTGTGAGTCGAAATCAGAGAATAATAACAAAGATGAGGATAATATTCTCAGCAACTTATGCAGTAGGCACTGTTACCACTCCCCATTTTCCATTTTGTATTCTTGGGACAAAAACCATTTGCCACCCCCTCCCGTCATGGGCTAGCTCCATTTTGGAGTCACCAGGGGTGCTCATAGAGTTGCCTTCTGTAGAGTCATCTCCCATCTCTTCATCTCCATTTCTGGCTCAGGAAGATGTGAGACGGATTTGTACGACATCCTTAACATAGATGCCATCAGATATTCATACACATGTGCCCATGTGATTATGGAACTTACTAGGAGTTATTAATCTTGAAAAGTCAGTTCTTTTCTTCCGGAAATAAGCCTTTCAAAAGGTCAGCTTGGTTGTTAATTGAGTGAATCTTTTCTGCAGGTTAAATTGTGAGTCCAGCTGGCTTTGTTGAAGGGATCCCATGACAGTCAACCCTGCAGTAATTAGCACACAGGAAGGCTCAATAGGGGTGAAAGTTCCTTTTGCTTTAATGAGAGGAAAGTTCCTGCAAGTGACTGATACTGCAGCTTCTGACTGCAGGGGCCGTGGTGACGTGCTGCGTACTTTCCTTTCCATCATCCTGTCTCGCTCACGCCGTCCCGCTCTTTGTCCTCTTTCTCTTCCCTTTTGCTTTCTTTTCTTTGGTGGCCCTCTCCTCTTCTCACTGGGGGAAGGAGACTGGAAACCTTTCTCCTCAGTGTCCTGTGGAGAGCACCAGTGTGTGCATGTCCCCACCGAGGGGTTGGGAGGGCTTCATTGCTAATTCCAGCTCTGAGTGCTTACCTACTTCTGCTGCAAATTTTCAAGGCATCTCTTTGAGTCCTTCTGATTAATCAAAGAGTAGATCCTGCCTCTTTCTTTTTTAACAGAGAGAGAGGGAGAGGGAGGCGGGGAGAGAGAGAGAGAAAGTAAGGGAGAGAGAGAGGGATTGAGGGAGAGAGAGCAGCCCTCAGGACCAGAGCCTGTGGTGGACAAGAAGATCGGCTGAAATTAGAACATTGTTTTGTGTTCATTGGTGGCCAGTGATATTGCATTTTCATTTATAGTAATGAGGTCGTATTTTATTTGTTAATAAATGTGTATGTGTAAAAAGAATGACTGAATTTGAAGGAAGATATTTAATGATCAGTCGTTCAGGTGGGGGTGTTGTATATGGCCCATATGTGCTGATTTGGTAAGAGTGGGTCTACAGATACAACCAGACCTGAGCGGGTGGTCAGCTGGTGAAGGAAGCCAGGCAACATGGAGAGAGGTGATTGTTGCTATTGTGTCTGCAAAATTAAAGTGTTTTCTGGATACTGAGTGCCTTCAACCGGCAGAGGACGGTGATTATTCCACGGAACCTTCCTCTCACAGAGGTGTGTTTTAAAGTCCATGGGTTGCCTCCATGTTTCCCCTTTGCTCCCTGCTAATCATCTTGGGCTTATGCTTGCTCTATTTATGTATGGGAAAAAATGAAGGATGTTCTGGACCATGTCACTGAGAATATCATGCTAACTTAGGCACAAACACCTCCTGCCCCAGGCAGCCACCACAAATCTGGGACCAAGAGTGTTTTAAATTAACCCTGGGGCCAGTTGTGGAGGCCAAGAAGCATCCTTTCGCTTGCTCACCCAGGGTCTGCTATCTCAGCAAGAACTGACTGCTGTGTGCAGACCCCAGGAGGGACCTTATTTACAGGTGACACAGCATTTTTGCCCCACTCTCATCCCCAGTCCCTCAGGGGCAGGTTACTTCTCTGATTGAAAGATCATCACTCATGTGGCCAAACAGACTTCAGACACAACTTCAAGGCCCTGGAGATCTGGCCCTGGGCAGAACAAGGAAGCCAACTTCTCCAGAGCCTCTGTCTTCTCCTCCACAGCTGGATGTGCTGCTCAGGCTGCTCCTTTGTGGCAGATGGCCAGCCAGGGACATCTTCCCTTTTTGCAGCTTATGCAGAAGGATTCTTCCAGAAAACTTTACTTTTCATATATATTTTTTTACAATTTTGAGGCCTGAGTCTTTAGCCATTCCATTGGAAGATGAGATTTTAAAGTGCTTTTGTTTTTCTCTTGTAACTTTGCTTTCTAGGGAGGGGTGAGTCGGTGTCCTTTGCTTAGCAGCAGAGGCCTTTTAGTCTAGAGCAGAGTGCTTGTATCCCTCAGGCCTCCCCACTGCAGTGGGAGCGGGCTGACCTCCACCTGCCAGCATCTGCATCTCTTTGCCTGGGGAGCAGCAGTGCTGGAGACGTGAGCGTCCTCTCCTCCCTGAGTCTTCCCACTCCACCAACAGCCTTCAACCAAAGACTGATGGGAGCTGGTTACAAATCCTCTAGTTCCTTCACTCCCAGGAGAGAGAACTCTGAAGTATGTACCTTACACTCTCTCCCAGGTTTTTCTCAGCAGGATTAAACTATTCACAGTTGAATCCTTGTCTCAGGCTCTGCTTGTGGGGGCAACCCAAAATCAGACATAGACGTATTGCTGGAGTAAACTAAGTCCTCTATTTTAATCTTCAGGACACTTTTTTATACATTCAGGTGGGAAACAATATCCTATGTGTAGACATTCCCATGAAGAATTGGTGTCAATTAAGCCCTAAGATTTTTTTTAAAGATTGGCACCTGAGCTAACAACTGTTGCCAATCTTCTTTTTTTTTCTTTTCTGCTTTTTCTCCCCAAATCCCCCCAATACATAGTTGTATATTTTAGTTGTAGGTCCTTCTAGTTGTGGCATGTGGGATGCTGCCTCAGCTACCCTGATGAGCAGTGCCATGTTGGTGCCCAGGATCTGAACCGGTGAAACCCTGGGTCACCAAAGCAGAGTGTGCGAACCCAACCACTCGGCCATGGGGCCAGCCCGCATAAGATGTTTTATTGCAGCAGATGTTTAGAGTAAAACTTATGACAAAGGACATAATTGGCATAGTGTGCCAATAGCAGGCACACATCTGGTGTGAAGAGAAGGCATTAGGGCTCCTGATGAACAGGACTCAGGCCTGGAGGCAAGCTGTCACTGACTTCATCAGCTCTTGCTGAATCTGGATGTATCTTCAGCAAGCCTGATTCCCAGGGGCCAAGGTAATCAGGGATGTTTAAAGCAGAATGATCTTTCATCAGGTAGTTTTCTCAGCTCATGGATGCCCAATTTGACAAAGTGGAAAAAGAAAATCATGTTGCAGCTTCTAAAGAGAAACTTGGAGATATAAAAGGGGACTTATATAAAAATAAGTTCATTTCCTAACGGAGAAAGTCTCTTTTACTAGAGAGACTGAAATTTGGAGCCACAAGGCCTAGCCACCCCTTGCTGTATCATGCATACTCCTATTTCATGACTTTACGTGTCATTCTCTTACCAGGAGACTCTTCATCTCCGTCACTTCCTTTAAGACATGGCTCGAACATTATCTCCTCTAGAAAGTCTTCTGTGAAGCAGATCTGTCTTCACAATGGAGATATAGGTTGTCGAGATTGTGAAAGGTCTGAGATTTTCCACTACTTGCAAGTTAAGAGCCTAGCACAGTTTTATGGATGCTGGCAGAAGACAAGAGAATCTTGAGCCAGAGACAAAGGACTTTATTACTCACAGCAGTAGTAGTAGCTAGAGTGTCAGCATTTGTTCCCTGAACCCCAATTTCTACAAGGATATTTGAAGAAGGCCAGGTGTCACCTGTTGATTGCAATACGGGAGAGGAATCCGGAGCTCAGGGAGCCTGAATCCTTTACAATGGGCAGTAAGTATGTCTGCCTTTTGCTCCAGAGGGAGACCAGAGCTCTATCTTGTAAAAGCTGTTCACTATGTACACACCTTTGAAACAATAGTTAGGAACAAAGAGAGTTGTGCCTCCGCTCAAAGATGAGCAGAAACATGAGAGATTTACGGCAAATTGTCTCCATCATGGATCAAACCCAAGAGGACTGTGATAATTAAGTTGATAAGCAGTGCAGTAGTTAAGATCACAGATTGCATGAGTTTGAATCCTATTAGATAGGATTTGAATCATATTAATTATATGACCTTAGGTAAGTTATATAATTGATCTGTGCCTCAGTTTCATCAGTTGTAAAATGGGGATATTAGCACCTCTTGGGTGTTTGTGAAGATTTAATGAGTTAATATTCGCAAAGTGCTTAGAACAGTCCCTAGAACATAGAAAATACTATGCTTTTGTAAAATAAACTAAGAAATAGAGATTAGTCAATGTATCCCCTGGTGGCCAGTGGCTGGAATCCATGTCCTTTGTGACATTCTCACCAAAGTGACTGAAGTGTCTTGGCTAGGAAATGAAGTACGTGAGTCACATAAACTTGGGAAATTTGGCTGCCTCTCCCTGGAAGGACAGAGGTAATGGGAACAATCAACACGGGAGATTCAAATTTTAAATATAAGTAAGTGTCATGAATGTTGTTTTCTGCTTATACAGAAGTTACAAAGAAATAAGTCCACCTTATAGATGAAGTCTGTCTCCATTTAAATGAGACTTTTTGCCTCCAAACTACCCTGGCGCTTTGTTTGTACTTTTCTTTCTTTCTTTCTTTCTTTTTTTTTTTGAGGAAGATTAGCCCTGAGCTAACTACTGCCAGTCCTCTTCTTTTTTTCTTTTTTTGCTGAGGAAGCCTGGCCCTGAGCTAACATCCGTAACCATCTTCCTCTATTTTATACCTGGGACGCCTACCACAGCATGGTGTGCCATGCAGTGCCGTGTCCGCACCCGGGATCCCAACCGGCAAACCCCAGGCCGCTGAGAAGCGGAATGTGTGAACTTAACTTCTGCACCACCGGGCTGGCCCCTGTTTGTAGTTTTCTTATATTCCTTAGGGTTGTGTGTGTGTGTGTGTGTGTGTGTGTGATCACTCACAGTAGACTCTAGAAGCTTCTGAAGAGTGGGGACTGTCTCCTGCTCAGATTGGTTTGGTGGAGCTGACATGACAGAGGCTAACATCATGCCTGGCAAAGAGCAAGCTTGGCTGCTGTTGACTCCGATTGGAGAAGAGTCTCTCTGACCTGGCCTGGGGGCTGCAATTTCCCAGAAGACAAAGCTGTGCCCCTCAGCTGGTGGAGGCCCTCGGTATGGATGTGCCCAAGGTGGGGAAGGGACCGAATGGGGGACTTTTCAAAGACAAAACTGAGCTGACTGACAGAACCTGGTTAGTTTATTTGCACCCCTCTCTCCTGCTGGCGTGACATGTGTGGCAAGTCAGTGACTGTGGGGGACAGGGTCAGTCTGTCTTTGTGGCCACACACTTCAACTCAGAAATAGCGCAAGTGGCTCTCATAGTGTTCTCTGGTGAGCAGCATGTTCTGTTCCTGAGAAAGTCAATTTGCGATCAGCACCAAGTTTGATTTTCAGGATGCTTGCAGGTAGAAGCTGCTGGCTCTGAAGACCATTTCCGCTGAGGTCTGTTTGTCTGTGGCACCATAAAAAGGGACAAAAAAAAAGGAAAGCTGTGTGGCTGTCCATACATAACATGTATTTGGGGCAGGGCTGAGCAAGGATATTTCCTATTAAATGGGGAAGTGCATCTGCTTTGGGTTCCTTGTGCAGTTCTGAGTGCTTGTGGTAGCCAGAGGTTGAGGTGTGCCTTGAGTCAGCTGGGAAGGTGGTGAGCAGAGCAGGTGCTCTGTGAATGAGGAAGTGTGGCTGTGAAATGCAGGCAGCAGCCAACCCTGGGGGCTTGGGCAGGTCTCTTCAGCCCTGTTTTTCAGTTCTCCATTTGGAAGGGGAGAAAATATCACTGGAATGTCATAAACCACATAAACTCTGAAAGAGCTGGAGGAGGCTTCTGCAGAAGCCAGGTCTGAGGTGAGGGCAGAGGAAGCTGATGGACATGGAGGGGATGCAGACCTGCAGGGAGAGGAAGTTGCAGCTATGGTGACAGACAACTGCAGAGCATGCAATAGTTTTTCCAGGTAAGAGCCATTCACAGAGGAGGCGGGAGAGGATGTTAGCTCCCCAGGTGAGGAGACTCTGCGGTGGGAAAGATGGAAGGTGCAGCAAACGATTGGGTAAGAGAAGGAAAAGTTTTCCTGAGGCTAAAGCTTTTTCTAATGCTGTGTGAATATTCTTTTAAGGCCCTGGAAGGGTGGAAAGAGGAGGAGTGTCTGGTGGGCCCCTTTTTATATTTGACATACAATCTCTTATTTAAGCAATGTTTAGCAGGAAAATAAAGTCCTCTGATAAGAACCTGGTGATCACACACTTCTCACAAATCTGATCTGTGATGAAAATGACCAGGTGTGGCAATGTTAATAGTAGTGCAATGGGCATAAATACTTTTGACATCCATTCAGATAAGTAGTTCTCCTGTTGGTAAACCCTCTGCACCCTGTCCACTGTGAAAGCTAAGCCAAGGATTGGAGGAGGGGAGGAGGATGAGGTGTAAGGGGTGTAGCACCTGATAACAGAGGGAATCAGCTCTATGGTGAGTAGAAAGAATTGAGGAAAAGAAGGACAGAAGGCCTGAATTATAATGGTCATGGCTCCCACCAGGCTTAACACAGGGGTAGGATGAGGGGATAGAAGTAGGGAGAAGATAGAAGCTCCTAAAAAACTTGGGGGTGTCTACTTGTGCCCTGCTAGGGAGCAGAGACACATGCCCCTGTTCTGGAGTAGTGAGTGGCACAAAATGAGATCAGGAGGACAGGGAAACATTCTAGTTGTGAAAGGAAGACATAGGAACGTAAGTTCCTTCTAGGAACTCTGAGCATTGACAGGGTGGACTAAGGTGGTAGCGGTGGTCAGTAGGAGGTGGTCGGTAGTGGTCAGATCTGGAATATGCCTTGAAGGTAGAGACAGGATGATATGCTAATGGATTGCATGTGGGGTATGAGACAAAGTGAGGAGTCAAGGATGATGGCACGGCTTTGGTCTTTGTGCCTGGATTAACAATGGTTGTTACTGGGACTGAAAAGATCTGGGGAAGAATCCAGAGTATGGTTTAAGAAGAGTATCAGATATTCTGATGGAGATGTCATGTAGGCAGTTGGATAAGGGAATCTGGAATTCAGAGGAAAGGTCAGGGCTGGTGCAAATTTGGGATTCTCTAGCGTGAAACTGGTAGAAAAATCCAGGACCTGGATGATATCACTTGGGCTTAGGTGCAGGTAGAGAAGAAAAGAGTTTGAGAGCTGAGCCCCAGCACCCTCCACCATTCATTGGGAAGATTGGGAAGAGGAGAACCTAGCAAAAGAGAGCAGCTCCCTATGTTTTCTTAGATAGAAATACAGCAGCCCCTTTTTACTGCTGGTATTTGTAATCAGGGCTAATGCCTACTGAATAGATTAAACCAACTGTAGCCTTACAGAGTCTGAGGGTTTGAAGAGACCTCAGTCATCATATGGTCCTGTTTCCCACACTGTGGGTCATTGATGGTCAGGAAATCAGTTTATTGTATCCTGACCAGCACTTTTTAAAAAGTGAGCTAGGGGGCTGGCCCCGTGGCCGAGTGGTTAAGCTCGCGCGCTCCGCTGCAGGCGGCCCAGTGTTTCGTTGGTTCGAGTCCTGGGCGCGGACATGGCACTGCTCATCGGGCCACGCTGAGGCAGTGTCCCACATGCCACAACTGGGGGAACCCACAACGAAGAACAACGAAGAATACACAACTATGTACTGGGGGGGCTTTGGGGAGAAAAAGGAAAAAATAAAATCTTAAAAAAAAAAAAATAAAAAAAAAAATAAAAAGTGAGCTAGAATAGAAGTCTTCAGAGTGTTGCACATAGCAAGGATAATTATTTTTTCTGAAGCTACTGTTTCAGTTGTGTGTGTGTGTGTGTACATGTGTATGTATGTACTGGTCACCATGTAAAACTTTTTTGTCTTCCTTTGGTACTCAAGTGCACGAAATTGGACTAATTCTAATATTGGTTTGTGACACCACATATTGACACGTGCATGGATAGCACTCCTTTATTTTATCTATCATTTAATATTTTAATTTCTAAAATAATGTAAAAGCTGTTGGATGTCAGTGTCATGGCCGAGTGAGCTTGCCCAGGACTCTCTCCCTTCCAACATACAACAAAAAGGAGCAACCATATTCCAACATAAAACATCCTAATAGCACAGGAATCCTTGGAGAGTCATGGCAGCCAAACAACAGAGGGCAGAGAGGCTGGAACCCCCTTGGAGGAGCTGGAACAGGGTAAGAGAGAATTTTTCTCCATCCCCTAAAGACTAGGATTGCTGCTGCAGGAGGCTCCATGAGGGATGGAGTGGGGGAGGGGTTGGTATCTGCAGGATCACCCAGGACTCCCTAGCGCCCTTGCAGCTTAGAGGGAAGCCCTCTAATGGGGTTAAAGCTTTGGTGTGGGGTGACCTCATCAAGCCAAGATCCCAGGAGACCAGATAGTGAGAGCTGATTGGGAAACTGGGGACTGCACGCTAGAGAGAATGCAGCCCCCCAACCTGCGCTGTGCCGCACCATCTTGGCTGAAGGCAGATGGGTCAGAATATGTGGCTCTTGACCCCCATCCAGTGGCGATAGGCTGTAACCCCAACCGAATAATATCACAATGGGAAAAACCTGTAGTTCCAGCATCAATCAGTTCATCAAAACTCCAGACCACAGAGAAAATGACAAGCACCCAGAATTCAGTCCTGGTGATGCAGAAATAAGTAAACTAAATGACAATGAATTCAGAATAGCTATTGTCAAAAAACTCAATGAGGTAAAAGAGAATATAGAGAAACAATTTAACGAGTTCAGGAGCTACTTCACAAGAGGTTGAAACTATAAAGAAGAATCAATCAGAAATACTAGAGATGAAAGACACAATGGAAGAGATAAGACAAAATATGGATTCCCTGAATGCACGCGTGGACACCATAGAGGAGCAAATCAGCATAATTGAAGATAGACATGTTGAATTGCTTTAGATAGAGGAGGAGAGAGACTTGAGACTAAAAAGAAATGAAGAAAGTCTCTGAGAAATATCTGACTCAATGAGGAAATGCCACATAAGAATTATATGCATCTAAGAAGGTGAAGAGAAGGAGAATGGAGCAGAAAGCGTGCTCAAAGAGAACTTCCCAAATCTAGGGAATGACAGAGAAATGTGTGTGGAGGAAGCTTTCAGATCTCCTAGATTTGTCAATGTAAAAAGACCTACTGCAAGGCATATAGTAGTAAAACTGGCAAAAATGAATGACAAAGAAAGAATACTCAGGGCAGCAAAGCAGAAGAAAATAACCTACAAAGGAACCCCTATCAGACTTTCAGCAGATTTCTCTGCAGAAACCTTACAAGCTAGGAGAGAACGGAATGACATATTCAAAACTTTAAAAGATAAAAATCTTCAGCCAAGGATACTCTATCCAGTAAAAGCATCCTTCAGATATAAGGGAGAAATTAAATCTTTTCCAGACAAACAAAGCTAAGGGACTTCATAGCCACGACACCCCCTCTACAAGAAATCCTTAAGATGGCCCTCAGACCTGAAAAAAGAAAAAAGGGAGAAAGGGGTCACACAACACAGAGTAAGGAGACAGATAGAATCAGAATAGGATAGCAAATATTAAACTATAGCATTAGGATAAAGGGAAGGAAAACATCAAAAACAATCTTGTCACTTTAACAACAAACTCACAACACAAGTTAGACTAAGATATGAGAATGATAACTTAGAAGGGGAGGAGGAAAGGGACTGAATCAGTTTAGACTAAGGAAATAGGCCATCAGAAAATGGACTATGTTATGCACGAGATTCTGAACAAACTTCAGGGTAGCCACTAAACTAAAAAGCAAAACAGAGACACAAAAAATAAATAAGGAAAAAACTAAGAAACACAGCATAAGAAACCACAGAAACCAATGGGTAGACCAAAACACACAGGATGAGAAACAAAGGAAATGCAGGAAAACCGGAAAACGAGTGACAGAATGACAGCATTAAGCCCTCATACATCAATCATCACCCTCAATGTAAATAGATTGAACTCTCCAATAAAAAGACACAGAGTGGCAAGATGGATTAAAGAACAAGATCCAACAATTTGTTGCCTCCAGGAAAGACATTTCAGCTCCAATGACAAATACAGGCTCAGAGTGAAGGGGTGGAAGACAATACTCCAACTAATGGCAAACAAAAGAAAGCAGGTGTCACAATACTTACATCAGATAAAGTAGATTTCAAGATAAGGCAGGTAAAGAGAGACAAAGAGGGGCAATATATAATGATAAAAGGGACACTACATCAAGAAGAAATAATGCTTATAAATATCCATGCACCCAACACAGGAGCACCAAAGTTCAAAAAGCAACTATTAACAAACCTAAAAGAAGATATCAAAAATAACACAATAATAGTAGGGGACCTCAACACCCCACTCACATCATTGGACAGATCATCCAGACAGAAAATCAACAAAGAAACAGTGGAATTAAATGAAATGCTAAAACAGTTGGACTTAATGACATATATAGAACACTCCATCCCAAAACAGCAGAATACAGGTTCTTCTCACGTGCGTATGGAGTATTCTCAAGAATGGACCATATGTTGGGAAACAAGGCAAGCCTCTATAAATTAAAAATGATCATCACTGATCATCAGGGAAACGCAAATCAAAAATACACTAAGATATCACCTTACGCCCGTTAGAATGGCAAAAGTAATGAAAAGAAAAAGTAGCAAATGTTGGCGAGGTTGTGGAGAAAAAGAAACCTTCATACACTGCTGGTGGGAATGCAAACTTATGCAGCCACTATGGAAAACAGTATGGAGATTTCTCAAAAAATTAAAAATAGGAATACAATATGCCCAGCCATCCCACTACTGGGTATCTATCCAAAAAACTTGAAATCAGCAATTCCAAAAGTCCCATGCACACTTGTGTTCATTGCAGCATTATTTACAATAGCCAAGATGTGGAAGCAACCTAAATGCTCATCAACTGATGATTGGATAAAGAAGATATGGTATATATATACAATGGAATACTACTCAGCCATAAAAAAGGATAAAATCGTCCCATTCACAACAACATGGATGGACCTTGGGGGCAGTATGTTAAGTAAAATAAGCCAGATAGAGAAAGACAATCTCTGTATGACTCCAATCATATGTGGAAGTTAAACATGTAGACAAAGAGAACAGATTAGTGGCTACCAGGGGGAAGGGGGAGTGGGGGGTGGGCACAAAGGGTGAAGGGGTGCACCTACAACATGGCTGATAAACAATAATGTACAACTGAAATTTCACAAGGTTGTAAACATCATAATCTCAATCAAAAGTTTAATAAAAGAAACATAAATATTACTCACAATTAAGGACTAGAACGTTTCCAATTACCTTGACTACCCTTTGCCAGGTAGCCAGGTAACCATATCCTTAATCTTGTATTTATTTTTCTCTTTTTTCTGTTCTATCTTCCTAGCTTTCTTTCTATGCATAAACAAATATTGTTTAGATCTGCTTTTTTTTCTTTTTATTATGGAAAATTTCAAATATTTTAAAAAAAGGAGAAGTAGTCTCATAAACCCAATGTACCCATCTCACAGCTTCAACAATGATCAACTCAGGCCAATCTTGTTTCATCTCTACCCTCATTACCCCATTTTGAAGCAAATTCCAGATAACATGTCATTTTATCCATAAATATTTCAGCTTAAGACTTAAAAAACACAAAACCATGCTCACATCTAAAAAAACTTAACAATATAAACATTCCATCATTTCCAGAGTCCCAATTGCCTCAAGAATTGTATTTGTGGAAAAATTAAAAATTGGTACATAGACCTGATAATTAAGGATATTAAGAAATTATTGTTATTTTGTCTTACATGTAATAAGACATTATGGGGTTTTTAAAAGTTATTTTTTAGTCTTCATTTTGTATATATATTATATATTTGCCTAGGTATACACACATACTTGTTGTATGTGATATATCTATACTGCAGTATTTATGGATGACATGATAGGATGTCTGGGATGTGCTTTGAAATAATACAGGAGTGGTGGTGAGTGGGTGGGATTTTTTTTTAATTTTTTTGTTTTTGGAGGAAGATTAGCCCTGAACTAACTACTGCGCATCCTCCTCTTTTTGCTGAGGAAGACTAACCCTGAGCTAACATCCGTGTCCATCTCCTTCTACTTTTATACGTGGGACTCCTACCACAGCATGGCTTTTGCCAAGTGGTGCTGTGTCTGCACCTGGGATCCAAACCAGCGAACCTCAGGCCGCCAAGAATCGGACTGTGCGAACTTAACTGCTGTGCCCCGGGGCCGGCCCTGAGTGGGTGGGATGTAGAGGAGATGAGATTGGCTGTGAATTGATTGTTACTGAAGTTGAGTGACAGGTATGTGGGAGTCTATTAAACTTCTCTGTTAACTTTTGTATGTGCTTGAAATTTTCCATAGGAAAGAAATTAATGAAAAGGACACAATACTGAAATAAACATTCAGGTGCATAACTCCTTATGCACATGTGACGGTTTCTTCTGGGCAAAAACTTAGAAGTGCGGCTTCAGCTCTTCCGGATAGTGCCAAGTTGCTCCCCAGAGTCAATGGCAGCCTTTGACAGGGACCAGGTCAGAACTCAGCTTGCCTCACTTAGAGGACAATGAGTCCCATCTCTGTGTTGGGCCTTTTTTACACGCTCTGTCCAGGGCGGGGAGGAGGAACGTGTGGGCGTGTCCATCCTCCTGCGGGTGAGACAAGTGTGATAGCTGCAGCTGGAGCAGGTTAGCGCTTTCTGGAGCGGGAGCTCTTGCCTAAGTCCACCTACTGCTCGTGTTCCCACCTTTGAGCTCTCGTTTTGGGTTCAAGACGCTAAGTTTACGAAAATCTACATAATCTGCTGTTTTTATTTTGCTACAAAGAAATACATGTTTATTACAGAAATTTATGACATTACAAATAAAAGGGAGAAAATAAAAACCAGCCAACCTACCACGGCTGTCGGTATTTGGCATTTACTCTTCAGTACTTTTCCTTTGCTAATACTCTACATTCCATTGAAGTGTGCTTTCTTCACTTGAGACGTTTTTTCCTATTATTAAACAGCCTTTTACAATATAGTTTTTGATGGTGGCGTGGTATTTTGTTGGCTGAAAATGACATAATTCATTTAAATAATTCCCAATTTTCAGCGCTTAGACTGTTTCCAATATTTCCCTACTTTTCCTGTTTTTGCCTCGTGCTCATTTGGAAGGACTCAGCACTTTGACTTGTCTCCAGGTGGAACCCTCCCCAATGTGAGTGATCACACGGGACTGTTTCAGGAGAAACACAGCACACGGCACGCAGTGGAAACTCAGGATCATCAGCCATTTCGCATTTGTGTTTTCTACCCTGTTCTTCTTTCCAGACAGTAGCCTCTTCTCTCTTCTTTCTCTTCCCCAGACAGTTTCCAAATGTCCCCCATGATGTCCAGAGTTCAGAGTTATTCATCTCTGCACACTCCCTCAGCAAAGCAGAAAGTTCTGCAGTCAGCAGAACTAACCCTCTTGAGACAGCAATCCACGGACCATCTATTTTCACTGAAATGTGTCCCTTGAAAGTTTCACCAAATGATTTCTCAAAGTATTATATGATCCATAACTACTTCCTTGAGATAAATTCTTAGGGAGGGAATGGCTATAGCAGAGAGCATAAAAAATGTGGAAACTTTTGCTGACGTTTAGGAATAAGGTGTGTTGATTTGCTTTCTGCCAGTGCTCCATCAGTCAGCGTTCAGCCAGAACAGAAACACTGTGAGGGGTACCGAAAAAGGGATCTGTCATAGCGATGAGACTTTCCACAATCATGGAAGAGCTAAGGAAGTCAAGTTCTGGAAGGAGATTGGTTGGAGGATCAGAGAAAAGCCACCAACCAGGGAGCATGGAGGGGAGCTGCTAGGGGTTGGGCTGACATTGCTGTAGGTCAGCAGGGCAGGCAGTTGGGAGGAAAAGCTGGTGGTGAAGCAGAGGAAAATGGACAAGTGGAATGTATGAGGGCGAACTGTGTCTGTCTTTCACTGCATCTGACTCCAGTGATGCTGGTGGCATGTGGAAGAAGCTGCCGCTCACTGTGGAGCCGTACACATGCCTGGCCCAGGACCAGGGGAAGCTGAAGGAGGTGATCTGGTGGGAGCTGAAGGAACTGCATAGGCTGCTGCTGCTGGAGGCCGACGAGATGACCCTGCTGATCAGGACTGTGTGTGACCTGCACCAGCCGCTGCACTGAGCTTCCAAGCATAACGGCTGCTGTTGAACTTGTGGCTTCCACATCTTATGCAAATTTCTCTGTGTATAATCTCAGCTCGGAACAGTATGGGGAAAGGACTTTGGGAAGTGTAGTTCCAGCTTAGCTCAGTTGACACAGAGTAAAACCACCACAGGTAGTGCCCGAAGGACTTCTTTGGTGCCAGGATAGAAAAGTGAATTCTAGTGAATCTGGTAAGCATTGACTACTGTCCAGGGAAGTTTAGAGATGGGCTGGGGTGAGGGGTAGCAAAGCCAAAGAATTTTGCTGATGGGTTTTTCTGTAAGATAAAAAGTTTTCCAGAAATGAAAACAACCTCTGCATTGAGGACAAAATCCTACAGAGATATTTTATACTTTTGAGTCTACCAAAGGAATTACTGAACCAAATGTTCTCAGGTCTGTTGCCAGAGGTATTGAAGAGTCACGCATAAAAAGGCCACGTGTTTGTGTCATTTCCCTGAAACAGACTTAGTACGTACCCTGAGCTACTCTATGTATGGAAGTCTGTGTAAAGGATATGAAGATATCCCCTATCAATAATTAGATTGATCTCCATTGATAATGGAGATAATGGTGATGCTGCTAATCTGTTGTATCGTGAAGAATTTATTCTGTTACAAAAGTCGAACTTGCCTATAACAGTGATTCCCCTCCAACCGCCCAGAGAACCTGTTATATTTTATTGCTATCATAGGATATTTGTCATACGCTCCAAACTCAGGCAACAAAGTTCTGCTTTATAATTCAAAATTCTAGTCAACCACTAAATAGTTGGGAGAGACTTCCAGTGGTAAACCACAAGCATTTTCAAATTATCCTGTTCTATGGCATAATTTTTTTCAGTTTTGTTGACAATGGTGGTAGCGCGAAGCAGAGTGATAGAAAGGAGTGAGGGGGAGACGGAACCAGAATAATGCGGGTCGGGGGGTTTAAGGGACTCCATCTTTGTCTCCTTGTTCTTGTTATGGAGGTGAGTTCTCACTAACTTACTGTTACTAGAAATATCAGTAAAGACAAAGATCCCTGCCTCTAGTATTGCCTAATTCTTTGATACTTTTTTGAACATCATTTTGCTCAATTGTTCTGAGTTTTATCATGAGGATTCTTTGAGAAAATCCCCAAAAGGGGATCAGACGTTATTGGTACCGCTCTGCAAAGATCTTTTATATTCTCATAGCAAGAGATGAGACACAGATTTTCACCACTGCTCTTAAGTGAGGTGTACTGGCCAGTATTCGGCCAAAAATGACCCTGGACTGAGACTCAAGGACACTTCCAAAACCACCCCACCAGACGGGGCCACCAGGAGAGCCGCCGTCCCCCTGGAAATCAGTGATTCAGGAAGCTGCTCTACAGCTGCATCTGCTGCTTCAGCCTTTCCGGCCATTCTCTGAGCGCTCTACATCCTTAACAACTGCTGTGTGTTTAAGCTAATTAAGGCGGATGCTGCCATCTGCAATAAGGACCGTGACTAATGCAGCAATTGGCGCTAGAATCTGTGTCCACACGGAGCAGTTGGTTTTTTCATTCATTCATTCATTCATTTGTATTATAAATGGTTTGCTATTTATCAGTTGGCTTTTTCATTCATTCATTCATTTGTATTATAAATAGTAGCTATTTAGCGGTTGGCTTTTTCAACCCCGAAAGCCAACTGGGTCAACGTAGATTAAAGGCCCCAGCAGAAAGCACCTGCCTTGGCAGAGCCCTACTGCCCTCCCTCTCTGCTTTCAAACTGGTTAGCCCTAGACTGTTTGCCGTTGCGTCTTCCTGAAGAGGACAGAAAGCAGTCAACACTTGCCAGCATACTCTATTTTCCCCAAAGCTGCAAGCCTGGTTGGCACCTTTCACTAAACTCCCCAAAGCAGGAGAAAGCGGGCCTCTGGTCTGTCTCTTCTCTAGCCCGGAGCCGTGTAGACAACTGGATCTTCTCTCCTTCGGGCAGAGAGTAACGTCTGAATATTGTGTGGCATTGATTGATGGAGAATAAAACCGCATGACCCATCTCTGGAGCCAGACCCCAGTTAGCGACGGCCTGAAGCTCACGTAATTCAGGGACTTCTTAAAGAAAAACAGTACCACAAATTACAAATGCGGAATTCGTTACAAAAGGAATGCTTAGAATTGGAAAGAAATCACAACAAACCATACGTTTTAAAAAGCAGACACATATCAGAAACTTCACCAAGTGCTGAAAATAATGTAACAAACTACTAATTGTGTGCCTCACAAATCTCTAGAATACCTTTTCCCTCTGTTTTTGACTAGATCAAAAAGGACATGTAGCTAAGTAAAGGAAATGTAGTAAAGTCACCAAATTCATTGAAATGAAGCAGCCCTGGGTCTCAAGCTTGCTCCACTGTCACACCAACTGCATTTTCCTTTACAACACTGTCGATCTTCCTTCCTCCTGATTCCTGTATCATAGTGTCCTGACTCTCCTACTCACCTTTATCTTTTCTATTTTAATTTTCATCTACATTTTATTGCTTATTGTGATTCTTTCCCCTCCGTCTTCATGATTTTAACCATCAAAGGTTTTAGTTTCCATTAGCTTCTAAGAGCAAGAGAGTTTTTGACACTTTCAAGCTCTGCTAATTTTCACTTTTTGATTTACATATTGGCTTCCACTAGGATATTTCCTTCCTGTCATATTTATTTTGGTTTGATCAGTAATTCTGAATACAACATATAAAATTAATCTGAAAATAAGGTCCATAGAGCAATCCAGATGCATTTTGAAATTGCCACTGTCAACTTAAAAAGCAAATTCACCTGTTATTTTATCTCCAAAATGAGTTTCTTTGGGAACAGCCAAAAGAATTGCAAATCAGGACGTGAATGCTATGGCAAACCATAGGCAAATCCAGAAAACAAGGGAGGGAAGCTGCTTCTATAGAGAAAAACGGGTTGTAGGGAGGGGCTGTTCCAAAGGAAAGTCCACTGGGGGAAAGTAACAGTTCTGGGCGGCGACGGCTTCTCACTGGCTGAGCTGCAGCATTTCTCATTAGCTAGGCTGTTGCTGGGTGGGGAGGGAAATCTTCCCGCAGTAGTAACGCAGGCATCCATTGCTTCATGGTTGGTGTAATTGACGATGTACCATAGGGCGTTAGAGCTCCCCCTACGGGTCTTCCTGACTCCAATTTAGTTAGGGTTTCTTTTATTAATTTCCACCCCAAGTTGAATTGTCTTATACAGTGAGGTAATCAAATTACACTTAAACAGTATCCATTGACCTGTTGATGAATATGTATAGGAGTTTTGTCACTGGAGCACTGTTTCCTTTTTTCTCATTTCTGAGCATTGGCGGCAGTTCTACCTGTGTCTCATCAGGCACTGTCGGACTGTCAGGATAGGATGCATCAGATGTGCTAAGGAGCAATCCGCCTCCTTGGGATGCATAAAACACGGGACCTCAAACAGCAACTGTTTGTTCTACTGTTTGTATGCCATACACGCAGGAATTCTGACAAATTCCATTTTGTGTAATTTCCAACAAACATCAAAATAATTGTAGGGTAGGTTTATAATTGTACCAGCTGCACTGAGTATTCCTAATAAGAGGAATTTGACCAGGGGTCCTCTGCTTACAGTTTTACACATCTGAGGATTGGAAGAATTTCCCACAGACTGGCTTCTGTCTGCCTGCATTTCAGTCCTTGTTTTCCCTCCATTATCCTTATCCTTGCAGTGGCAAGTGCTGTGGAGGCTTTTCATTTCCTGATACAGGCTCTGGCCAGAGGTCTTCATGCCATGATGCTCAGTGCTGGCACAGTGGGCAGTAGTGGCATTCCTGGAAGCTATCCCTACCGAGGGACGGCTAAAGCGGGCACAGATGTGACTGTGAAATGTGTAAATGGTCCAAAGCTCAACCCGAGCTGCATGTATCACCAACTCTCCTTCAATGGTGTCCCCAGACACCTGTGGCCGCTCCCAAACCACCGGAAGGGAAGTGTGGGGGAGGAAAAGTCAGAGTGTAAAGACACAGTGGAACTGACTAATTGAGCTTAAAAATCTTATTTTTGCAAACTTTACAAAGTGAATTGGCATGTGAACTCATTGTGAGAGCTCTTGCTGGGCCCTGAAGGGTGTGGGCAGAGAGGGCCCCCCGAGCTTAAGCTTCATTGGTTTTTCAGGGAATCTCCTCTGCTGCTTTCTGTCTTTAGTGTTCTGAGACTTCAGCTTTGTTGGATTTAAAAGAATTAAGGTGCAGGCACAGCTGGTCCCAGAAAAAGGAGGTACTTGCAAGTTTGTCAGACCCTAAAATAGGAGCTTAACACTTTCTGAGGTTCATTATTCCCATCAGTGAACGGAATCATTCTTTCCAACTGCATTCTGTCCTCTTATTGTTGATCTGGCCTCATTTCCAACATGAAAGGAAAGAGTGTTAAGACTATGAAGAGTTTGAGATTTGACCCTACTTGCAAGCCAACAAGTTAACCTGCCACAGTTTCATTGATAGTGGCAGCAGACACAAGACTCCTGGACTAGAGACAAAGGATGCTATCACTCACAGCACAGAAAGCAGCCTGAGCAGCATAGGGCATTAATGCCCTTACCTCCAACTCCCATGGGGGTGATGCAGATGAGCCCAGGTGGATGTCTGCACATGCAGTGTTTGCATCGCAGAAGAGGCACTCTGCGCTTAGCGAACACAAATCTTTTCCAGTGGGCAGTAAGCATGCCTGCCCTTTGCTCCAGAGGAAGGCACTATCTCTGTCTCCCAAGGCTGTTGGCTCATCTCTGTCCCATGTGGGCCTCAGCTGGGTGGGCTCAACTGGGGCTGGAGGGTTCATTTCTAAGGTGGCTCACTCATAGGACTGGCAGGTTGGTGGTGGCTGTCACCTGAGAGTTCAGTTCCTCTCCACAAGGGTCTCTCCACAGGCAACTTAGGTGTCCTCACCGCGTGATGGATTCCAAGAGTGAGCATCTAAAGGGAGCAGGATGGAAGCTGTGTGGCCTTTTATAATGTTGCCTCAGAAGTCACAGAATGTCATTTCTGCCCTAGTCACAGCCCATCCAGATTCAACCAGAAGGGGAAACAGGCCCAATCTTTCGATGGGAGGAATATTAAAAATGGTATTGGAAAATGGAAAAATATAGAGACAGTAAAAAGATCAGAAGTTGCTAAGGTTTCAGGGGAAGGTGAGAGGGATTGATAGGCAGAACATGGGATTTTTAGGGCAGTGAAACTCTTCTGTGTGGTATCATGGTAGTGCATACATATCATTATGCGTTTGCCTAAACCCTTAAAAGTGTACAACACAAAGAGTGAACCCTAATGTAAACCATGGACTTCAGTTAATAATAATGTAATTGGTTCATCAATTGTAGCAAACGTACCTCCTAATGCAAGCACTTTAAGTTTATTTAACCATTTAATAACATGTATCATTCATGGTTGCCAGATGGAATCGCCCTAGGCTGAAAACTTATTGTTCCTGGTTTATTGTACGTTAAAAGGAAATTTTCTACTTCCAACAGCACTTGCCCAGGAGACATGAGAGTGGAACGCCATGTGCCCCCGCAGCTGGTTCTGGCAGCTGAAGCTGACAAATGACCACGAGGCTTCAGTGGCCTGGGAGCACCAGACTCTGGACCTCACTGAAGACTTTCCTGACCATAAATAGTGGGGCTGTTCTAACCTATGGTGGACAGACCTGCGGACTCGGTCCTCTGAAGGATTCTCTCCCTAATTAGCATATCTGCCCTGAAACTTCCTTCCTTACGTCCCACAGTCTCTGGCGTTTCCCGATCTGTGCGTCCCTCAGTTGTTACTCACTGGTGGCTGTTTCCTCGCCTGACGAATTTTTTCCCAGGCACTGGCAGTCTTTGTTTTATTCTTTGGCATGTAGGAAGTCAGTTAATAGGTGTTTTTATTAACTTTCAGTGCTGTTTCCATGTATGTTTCCCTCTCGGGTAAGCGAGGTGAGGGATGACGTCTGTGGGCGCAGATGATGCCCTTCTCGGTGCCTCAGTGCCCTGTGACCACCCTCCCCTTGCCAAACGGATCACTTATACAATTTGCGGGGGGTCTTATTTAACGAAAAGAACAAAAAACCTTCAGCAAATTTTTATTTGCAAACAACAAATATTTATTTAAAGTGAGAAAACAGAACCCAACAAATTACAAATTTAAAGCAGGCGAGAAACGCCGCTTCCTAACCGGAGCGCACACGGCGTTGCCTTTCCGCCTTTGGAGCCGCCACAGCAGCTGCGCAGGCGCAGGACCCGGACGCTGGAGCGGCTTCGGCTTCGCGCGAATCCCCCGGACGCCGCCGCCCGGCCGTCAGGCCCCGCCCCCGGCAGCCCCGCCCCGCCTCCTCTCGGCGGCCGGGAGGGACGCCAGGTTCGTGGACGAGTGAGGCTCAGGTGTGGGGATGAGCCCCGGGTTGGGGACCTGGGCCGCTTCCCTGTGCGTAGCCCCCTCCTTGGAAATCAGTAGCCTCTCGGAGCTGTGCTTTCTTCTTTATAAGATGGAATCGGAGGACGTGCATGCTCGCCGCCTGTGGTTCTGCGGGAGGGGTCCAGGGATGCGGTGAGGGAGTCCTACGCTTCACAGCCCCAAGTCCGCGAAAACCTGTATTGTTGGTGCGGAGCGGGATCTAGTGTAAGGAAATACGATCTGTGATCCTCTCTGTAAAAAGAAACGTGACTAACCGGTAATTTAAGATGTGGAAACCATCTTCCTCACCAAAAACAAAAAGCATAAAAAAAGGGAAGGGAGATATAGAAATTTATGCATGTGTCTACAGATGGGTAATCAGTGGTTTTCAGTGATAATAAACAGCATTTCTTCACGGAGAATGGTAGGAGTCTCTTTGAAGGCTGTTCTCCAGATGCTTCCAGAGACTCACCTTGAGGGTGGGTTCTGCCTCCCTTGTCTGCGTTCCCATTGCTCAGCCCTGTGATGGGCCTAGAGCGGGCTCCATGGATGTTTGATGAAGAAACACGTGTTACAGCAGAATCCCATTAGACTGCAGTGGTGTCTAAACATTGCACTTACAGCGCATCTAAACTGACCTTATTCTTCCTTCTTCCTCCCTCCCTTAAATATAAGCTCTTCCCATTCTAAGGTCTGGGATCTGCCCCTTGGGACCATCACAGGACTCCCCGTGGCAATTAAGCCCCTTTACTAAGGAAAAACAAGTGAATAAATGCTCTGTTTCCCGGGTTGGAACTGCAGGCTGGCTCCGGGACTGGCTGGATTTCAGGGCCCGAAGAGGCGAGCTCGGGCGCGAGCGGCAAGGTCCTGAAGAGCCGAGCCTGGCTCCCGGGGCGGCGGGACCTGGGGGCTGGAAGCGCGCTGGAGTGGGTGCGCTGGCCCAGGGCCTGCGGGAAGCTCACTCCTGGAGAAACGACGAGGGTGGCCAAGTGGTGGGCCACGAGCTCCTGAAGGAGCAGGGGCAGCCGGGACACCAGATGCTGACAGGTGCCCCGCCCGCCTCCGGATTCTCTCGGGGCCTGATGCTCGGAGGGAAGGGCCGTGTGATTGGAAAAGGGACAGACGCTGGACGTCCCATCGGGTCAGGAGAGTGGATACTGAGAAGGCCTGCGTTCTAGTTAGGCAGTAAAGACGTGGCGCCATTCGCACCGCTCTCGCGTGGAGCGCTGGGCAGAATGGACAGGTGGGCACTTCCTGCTTAATCAGGGGAGGCTAGCTGGAAGCTGCCTTGTAGTTTGGCAGACTGCAGCCTGGAAAGCAATCTCAGAGGTGAGGGAGGCTGGTTGGTGGAAAGCTGGGTCACCAGGTGGAGAATCAGACACTGGGGAGTGTAACGAGCAATAAGGATGGAGGCAGCGTTGCGGGGGGGCGGGGGGGGGAGCAGCAGAGTGAAGCTCTCGGGCAGGTATTTGAGTCTCACCCAGGACACAGCAGGTCTCAGAGGAAGGTTCTCCTCGATGCCCGTCAGAACGCGGAGCAGTGGAAGGTGAGTTCAGGAGCTGGGTCCGGCCTCAGAGAAGCACCAGGTTGTTCGGGGCGTTGTAACTTACGCCCTCGAACATCCGGTGCGGCTTTATGCGGTGAGAGCAGGCGCTGCTCTCTTCTGCGGCTTCCAGTGCCTTTCGGGGTTCTCAGCGTGCGCTCATCCAGGGACCCTGCGGGTTATCACTGAAGACCCCTTGGGAAGACTTCTGCCAGAAGGTGCTAGAGCATCTGATTCAGGCTCGTTCAGCCATCTTTTCAGATCTTTATCCCAAGGTGCGCTAGGATCAGTGCTCCTGAGTATTCGACCAGACTTTTTAGGGACAGTTTTAAGCCACATTTCTCCAATCCAGGTGGTCTCATGGCCTTGGAAGACACCCCAGGTTCCAGGGCTGTTCTCGAAGTTTCCCCCACACTTCAACCTAGTGGCTGTGTGGTGATTTGGGGAACAAACCAGGATGACCCAGAAATCTGCATTCTGTTTTTGAACAGGAACTTTTGGCAACCCTTCAAGCGTTCCTTGATGCTGGGAATTCTGCAACAGACAGGTCTTCTCTCTGTTTTGAGGGCAGAGTTCTTGCCTGTGTGTGTGCTGTGGGGTGTCCGTCGATCGGCTGGCTTTGTCACAGCACTTTGCAGCTGTGATTCATGTAACATTTCATTTCAAGAAATGGCATTTCTTTAAGACTCTGCTGTAAATCGAGATGAGGCGATAATGTGTTTTTAAAGTACTTAACGAGAGTTAGAGACTCAAGTGAGGTCACATGTTAAATGTTACACGGAGCTGTTGACAGGCCGCATGAAGATTCTCGACATTTAAGTAAATTACGAGTGAGGGAAGATGGTTCTGTCAAGTCACCTTCTGACATGAAGCTCCCTGCAGTCCTGGTGTGAGAGCCCCGCCTCGGGCATAGAAGAGGAGAAGATGCCCTGTGGGGCTTGCTGGTTGCTTTTCTCAGATTCATCGGCTGTGCACGGGGGACAGTTTTGAAGGGAGGGAATTTTGCCATCACCTTACTCTCCTCTTTTCCTCCCTTCTTGGAATTCCACGTTGGCTGGGAGGCAGCCCGGTGTTCTTTCCATTCGATGCTACAGCACCTCCTGTCACACGGAGCAGTCTCCAGGTGACGGAGCATCTCCAGTCCTCAGCCTGTGGCTTGTCATTTTGAGTAACATTGATGAGAGGCCTGTATAAAAATTTGGCATGTAAGAACATATAAAAATTTATGTGACATAAATTCTTTTGGAATGTGTTATGTTAGGTTTGAGTCACTTAGAAAAACCACATATTCCTATATGATACAGGAACATTTTTCCTTTCCGTTCTTTTTTTTAAAATTAATTTTCTTCTTTTCAGTTGTTTCCTTTCTGATTAAATTTTTACTTTTATCAAAGTAGTATCTGAATCTATTTTTAAAACCCAAATACATTGCCAAAGTTCTTAAAAAAATCTCTCTCTTCATTAAACATTTTTTGTGGTTAGTAAAGCAGTGTATTTTAATTGAAGAAAATTTAGAAACATTCAAAAAAGTCTAAAGGAAAAATTTAAACATAACTTGGCTCTTATAACACCCAAAGGATAAGTTCACCTCTAATTTTAAACACAACAAACATCAAAGCCATAGGCTACGTATTATGGCTGAACAGTCAATTTGCATGATATATTTATATTAAATAAAAGTTTTTTAATGACTATGTTTTAAACGTCTTATCATATTTAATATTCCATATTTCATATTATACCACATATGCAAAAATCATTAACATGTCCAAATTCTGGAAATCCAGAACAGATCAGACTCCATATATTTGAGTCAGTAGTCTTTTTCCATACTTCTTAGTCATCTTTTTCTTTGTATATAATTGAAAAATAATGATACAATTTGATTAACAATGTATATTTTCAAAGATCAATTAAAAAATTAGGTAGTACTACAAGTTTCATCTCTTTTCACTCCTGTATCCCACTTCCCCTTTGGGAAAATGTTTTTAACTGTTTATCCCAATATTTGCTGCTGTTCAAAGAATATGCTTACACTGATATTTCTTTTCTTTTTTGAGGAAGATTAGCCCTGAGCTAACATCTACTGCCAATCCTCCTCTTTTTGCTGAGGAAGACTGGCCCTGAGCTAACATCGGTGCTCATCTTCTTCTACTTTATATGTGGGATGCCTACCACAATATGGCTTGACAAGCAATGCATAGGTCCGCACCCTGGATCGGAGCCAGCAAACCCGGGGCCACCGAAGCAGAATGTGCGAACTTAACTGCAGTGCCACCAGGCCGGCCCCTACACTGATATTTCTTGGTTCACTGATTTTAGACATTTTCTCTTGTCTTCCGGTTTGGCTACCGAGGATTTAAATTTCTTACACTGCATCAGTCCCCTGCCCCTCATCACACACACTTTATCCCTTCTTCCTATTTTATTTTGTATGAAGACGTTTTCTACAAAATCTACAATCAGTGTTTACAGTATATCTTAGCTAGAGAGCCAAATAACCTGCTATGATTACATCCCGCCAGATCCACCACAGGTCGGTTGATTTCGTTTTCCAGATAGTCAAAAACATCAGGTAATTTATCAATTAATTCCTTCCCCTTGCTGGCCTCCCTCCCAGAGTCCTTCATTCTTCAGCTCCAAATTGGACTGGCTATGCTCCACATCAGCTGATCGATGGGCATCTTGGGGCTACACTTTGCATCATCCTGAGTTTTTCAGTACCATTTTCCTGGTCGAGTCACTTTTTTCTAAGCTCCTTGCCTTCTTTCTTAGTTTAGTCCCTTCTTTCTCCACTACTTACTAGCGGTGAGATTTTGAGCAATCACCTAAATGCTCTGCCTAGTTTCCTCGTGGGAAAAATGGAGATAGTAATATTACCCACCTCATAGGAGCGTGGTGAGAGGTAAACCAATAAATATGTGTGAAGCACTTCCAAGGGTGCCTGGTGCAGAAAGTGCCTCATACATGTCAGCTGTTACTTTGTTAGCATACATCCTCCATTAGCTTCCTTAAAAAGGGTGCCTAAGTTTTGAGAACCTGTCTGAAAATATCCTTTCCTCCATTTTCCTTGATTGATCATTTGACTGGATCTAGGTTGAGGATAATTTTCATCTAGAATTTTGAACGCGTCGTTCCATCTTCCATCTTCAAGCTGATGTTATTCTGATGGCTAATTCTTTTTTTTTTAAAGATTTTATTTTATTTTCCTTTTTCTCCCCAAAGCCCCCCCAGTACATAGCTGTATATTCTTCGCTGTGGGTCCTTGTAGTTGTGGCATGTGGGAAGCCGCCTCAGCCTGGTTTGATGAGCAGCGCCATGTCCATGCCCAGGATTCGAACCAACGAAACACTGGGCCGCCTGCAGCAGAGCGCGCGAACTTAACCACTTGGCCACGGGGACAGCCCCCTGATGGCCACTTCTTTATACATGAGTCATTTTTTTTTTCTCTTAAGGCTCAGTTTTGAAGTTCCATTTTCATGATTCCTTTTTCATTCATTGTGTGGGGAATTTTCAATCTGAAATGTGTTACCATTATTGTCATGATTATTCATAATTTCATCCCCTCTGGTTGTTCTATTCTCTTCTTAGAACTTCTATCCATTGCATGTTGAACTTCTGGGTTGATTTTCTGGAACACTTATCCTTCCCTTTTATAGTCCATCTTTTTGTCTTTTAGGTTCTCTCTGGTCAACTTTTGTGACTCCATCTTCTAACATTTCTGATGAGTTTTATTTTATGTTTTGGTTTTGCCGGCAGCTGAGTACTGCAAAAGGCAGCCATCGAATGTCCTGGGGCGTCTCTTCCCCTTAGCCTCCTTACGGCTTCCTCGCTCATCATGGGGTTAATCCGTGCAAGATTGACCTCTTGTCATTTCTTCTGTCACAACTCTTTTTTTCCTTTAAGTTGCAATTACATAAATGTTGAGAATCATATGTGTGTTTTACTTAACAATTGAAGTAATTAATTTAAATGCTAAGACCTAGGAGAATTTGTCCCAAGAAGGATGCTTGTAGTAGCAAAATATGTTAGGACCTGTGTAGGAGGGTGTGAGTCGCTGTGGAGAAGCTTTCCTGTTCCTTCAGTTTCAGCCGATCACTGGGGAGTCCGCCCTAGCTGACCATGGTAGGTGCTTGGCATCCAGGGCTTCTAGGTGGGTTCCAGAAGAACTTAGGTTACCACCCTTTCATTTACAAAGACGGCTAGAGAGGGAGGCAGATGGTGGCATTGGGATTCCTGGGATAGTAACATCCCTCCTCTAGCCCTCTCAGAAGAGGAGTTGTAAAAATTGCTCCTGAGGTATGAGGGTAACCCTGGAACATGGACCAAGGGCCCGGATTTCTCCCAGAGTTGCTGATGGCTCAAGAAGCAAAGCCTCTTAAAGAACTGTGGGGTCGGAGGTACTGGATAGAGCCCTCAGCTCACCCACCCCCTACCCAGGGGAGCACAGCAGAGCAAGTGGGAGATTCCATTGCAGAGGTGGAGTAGGTTGGGCCAGAGGGAGACACCCAGTCAAGCGGGAAGGTGTACACCCCTAAGTGGGGACAGCACCTATCACTGGGGGGTAGCAGAGAGGAGAGGACTTGGTGATGTGCTTGGTGAAGGAACACAGGGACAGGCCAGCAGGGCGGGATGTGCAGATCAATGCAAACCCGTTACCACCACTAGCAAATCGATTGGAGGCTCCCCTTGACTGATGAAGAGTGAGCAGCTTCATCTTCACATATAACACATGAATAAGCAAACATCTACCAGCTCGTCCAAGCCAGGACGTTCTGAGAGTGCGCAGGAGCACTAGTCACAATTCCACTGGGACCTCGGCACAAACCAGCACTGTCCCTGGAAAACAGGGGCATATGGTCACCCTAATCATGGGACACTCACACAACCTGAGTATATGCCACATGGCTGTGTTCTAGCAGTAGAGGTCACCGCAGGGCTGTACCCCTGGGCCCCAGAGAAGTTCTGGGCACCTAACACGGTCCATGCAGTGAATTTCGGGGATTAAAGGGCCGTAGGATAGCACTGTTCTACTAAAATGCAATCCAGGCACATATGTAATTTAAAAGTTTTCTGGTAGATACATTAAAAAAGTAAAAAGAAACTTGGGAAATTAATCTTAATAACGTATTGTATTTAATCTAACATGTTCATGTGGTGAGCATGATAATGGAGGCAAAGAGGTCCACCTCCTAAGGTTTGCAGCCTGTGGCATGTTACTCTACAGGACGAAAGGGACTTTGCAAATGGGATTAAGTTAAGGACTTTGAGTTGGGGAGGTAATTCTGGATTATTCTGGGTTATCTGGTCTCAATCTGATCACATTGATCCTTAAAAGCTGAAAGCTTTTCCTGGCTGTGGTCAGAGGAAGATGTGACTGCAGAAGAATGGTCAGACAGATGGAACATTGCTGGCTTTGAAGATCGAGGACAGGGGCTGTGAGTCGAGGAATGTGGGCAGCTTCTAGAAAGTGGAAAAGGCAAAAAGCAGATTCTCCCCTGGAGCCTCCAGAAGGAACACAGCCCTGTTGACACCTTGATTTTAGCTCAGTGAGACCCAGCTCCCACTTCAGACCTCCAAGACTGCAGAACAATAAGTTTGTGTTGTTTTAAGCTGCTCAATTTAGTGGTAATTTGTTACATTAGCAATAAGAAACCAATCCAATCCAACATATTCTCAACATTTGATCATATAAGAATTATTAATGAGATATTGTATGTATTTTATTTCATACTAAGTCTTCAAAGCCTCATGTGTATTTTATGCTTAAAGCACAGCTTAGATCTCACTCCAGGCTAGCTCCATTTCAAGTGCCCAGTAGACACATGTGACTAGTGGCTACCACACTGAAAAGCATAGTTCTAGATGCTTTGCACCAGGATTCTGAAATCTGAGGGTCTTGGGGTTGATTTCCCAGCTCACAGCATCTGCGGAGCATCCCTCTAGGGTATTTCTACTTCCGGTGCTCTATTTCCAGCCAGTGGCAGCTTGCACATGTGTGAGTATGTGTGGGTTACTTCCACGAGCATTTATGTGTGCCTGTCGGGGGTGGGGAAAGGCCAGCAGCCTTGGCAGACATCCCAGATGCCCCAGGACAAAAAGGGGCAGTTTTTGCAGGTTCTAGTTGTCCCTCCAGCAGGAACCAGCTTGCAAACTGATCTCCCACTAAAGATCCGTTATCACTGCCCCCAGTCCTGCCAGCCTTGGCCAGCAGATCCCCGGGTTTCCACAGAGGCCAACGTTGACTCGTGGAAGATCCACATTCCATTTTTTAATTCACTTTCAAAAATTATAGCTTTATTGAGATATAATTGACATATAATATTGTGTAAGTTTAAGGTGTAGACTGATTTGATAGAAGTAGCTACTGTGAAATGTTTACCACAATAAGGTTAGTTAAATCCTTCACATTACATAATTTCCATTTTGCTGTTGCCATGGTGAGAACATTAAAGCTCTACTCTCATAGCAACTTGCAAGTAGACGACTCAACGTTAACTCCAGTCCCATGTCCCGTTTCGATCTGCTCCTCTTGTACCTCCATTGGAGCCACCCTGGGATCGCAGCACCACTGTGGTGACAGTCCGTGAATGGGACTGAGAGGGATGACAACAGGATGATGCTTCACTGAGGCAGGGCAGGAAACATCTTTACTGTATCTTCATCGGATCAGCCTTTCACTGAGGAGCTGCGATTTTTGCCAGTTCTTCTTAGGTTGTGGGGACACATCTCAGTGTAGTCGAACCCCGGACAGACAGAGATGGTTTTGAGGAAGGCTGAATAGAGGCTATGTCAGTGCACATTCATGCCAAGGGGGACGCAAGCGTTCAGATTGTTCTTCCTGGCCTCTCCTAAAGCAGGATCCACAATGATCAGGTCACAAAGGAACGGGCCAGCCTGGCTGCGGGACTAGACAGCTAGGACATCTCTGTAATTGGTTGGCATCTCCTCCCGGTCGGGAGCAGACCAGTGGAGAGCAGCGGGCGCTGTATTCCCAGCCCCTCATATAAGAGTTCTTTGTAATAATAGATGTGCAGAAAGTCACAAAGGACACACATTGCACTTACTAAAGATGGTGCTGCTGTCACAAAGCAAGCAGAAAAAACCCTCCTTCCTTCCCTCTTCCCTGAAGAAGTACCTGCTATTCTCCCTCTGGTTAGATTTCCTGGAGCAAAGACCCAGTGCCTGGGCAGGTAATCCTAACCTCCATCTGCTTCTTCTGGGTCCCTGCTTCTGATTGCAATTCGTTTCTCTACGGCCCATGTGTTTGGTGTTTCTGATTAGACTAAGGTGGAAAATAGGGTGGCAGCTGAGTTGATTGATACAATTTGCTCCTGTAACCTACGCTGTTGGTGATTCTGAAGTGTATTCAGAGACACGAGCCTTCGAATGATGGATTTTCACAGACTCCACAGACATGCAGATGGACAGTCAGCCCCTGAGTGGGGGCACCTCTATCTGAGGGGAGGTGGCTGGTGGGGGTGGAACTACTCTGACTGCAGAAAGAATGACACGTTTAGTAGTTAGGGTCTAGCTTTTTCCTGGGCAGATATCAGGGAACGTGCAAAACCCTTGCAAGTCTACGAAGTACTGTACATGCGAATTGAACTTATTCACTGAACTGGGTGGGGGAGATGTTACCAGAGAAAGTCTAGTCTTAACACCACTGTGTTCTTATTTTTAGCCTGCCAGCAGAGGCTAGCTCAGCCTCCTCCAAGTTTTGACTCTGTGTGTGATGTGTGTGTGTGTGTGTGTGTGTGTGCGCGCAGCTGGAGAGGTAGCAGTGTTCTCAAGAGGATAAAAGTGTGAGAGCATGGAGCACCCCCACTCCACATTTTTTCTCATCCTTCCATCTCAAGGAGCACCTACAGGCTCTATGGTGAGAAAATACACTGATAAAAGCTTTAGTCCTTCGCTGACATTAATGGGTTACTGCAAGGCAAGCTGTGAGCTTACACTGGATGTCTTATTCTCAGGAATAATGTATGAGGCTCTGGCTGGACTTCAGGGTTGGGGGATCCTTACAGAGAAGAGCTCAGTAGACTTTCTTCCCATCTCCCTGGGAAAATGCCCAGGGCCACCATGTCACTACATGCTTGGGGCAGCTTGGGGCTACTTCCAACTCTGCTCACAGTCCACCCCTTTGCCAGGTGTACGTCAAGCTCTCACTTGTGACTATGGCATTGTGCTCGGCATTCAAAGCCCTCCAGGATTGGCCACAACTCTCTTCTATAAGCTCCTTTGCTTCTGTGTCCCTTCCTTACACCCTGTGCTCCAAGCCCGTTAAATGACCCCTCCTCCCCACTCAGCCTTCACACTTCCTCACTCTGTGCCATTGCTCACAACTGCTGTGTTTTGGAATGCCTCCTCCTTTCTACCTCTATGTGGCCAAATACTACACATTCCTTCAGGTTTAATGTGTACGTCACTTCCCCATGAAGCCATGTTCCATAAAGCCGTCCCCTTCTAGCTCAATGTCACCTCTTCCCCCTCTGAACTGTGTTCCTCTCTCATGGCAAACCTCTTACTCCCTTTGAGTAGTTATTTATGTTTATGTTTCATTTCTCCTGCTAGACTTTCTTGAGGGTAAGAGCCCATGTGAAATTTATCTGCCCCTTAAGTGACATCCTACACATAGCAGGTCACCATTTGTTGAATAAATGAAGGAACACAGCATTGATCAAAAGCCCTTGAGATGAATATTCTTGGAGCAGTATTTGTCAAAGTGAGTTCCAGGGACCATTTACTTGGGGTGGGGCGACAGGATATTTGTTGAAAATGCAGATCCACGGACCCCACTAAGACCTATTGGCTTAGAGTCTGTGGCAAGTGAGAACTGAGAATGTGTATTTTAAATAAGATCCCTGAGAAATCTGATCTTTGAGAGCCTCTAGGGATTTACAAGATATGTTCAGCCCAGTTGCAGTTAGGTTCCCTTAAGATAAGGATCTGGAGACTGAAGACAGGGGGCAGAGCAGTTCTGTTCCACTGATGTGCCACAGAGGGCGTCTGTATTGGCTTTAAGGCTGGACAAGGCAAGCTGCGGCGAATTTTAATGGTTTGTAGGGAGCCTGTCATCTAATGCAGAGACTCCAGATAAGTCAGGAAGAAAATTCTATGCTGGGGCTGATGGTTTAATCTGTGTGTGCCGATCACCTGGGGCGTTGTCTAGGGTTGGCTCCAGTTTAGGAGGAAACTGTGTTAGAAAATCCAAGAGTCTGTGGTTTAATGAACAGAATTCGTGTTTACTTATTAGTAAAAAAATTCACTTTAAGTGACTAAAGCAACTGAGGAAAACCAGCCAGGCTTTAGACTTCAGGGTGAAAAAGAAGCTTGCTTGGGATGCAAAAGAAAGCACACAGCATCCAAGTGAATATTTTAAATGCTTGTAAAACTTTAGTGGGAAATGGGAATGGATTTCTGTGCACTTTAGTTGCTATGGCCAATGGGAACTAAAGACATACTCTATTCCTCCGTACTGATTTTTCTAGGTGATTTTAACCAAGTATAAAAGCCATCAAGAAAAAAACCCCAGTAGCATCCATAGCTACATAGGGAGAAAAGCAAATAAAATGAAAGCCACTTCACCTTTTACACAAAAAGCTTTTTCTCCAAGTAAAAGTAGTGTGGTGCTTGGGGGTGGCAAAAAGGGACAAGTACCTTAAAAACGATGGCATAACTGGGCTGCTGCTAATATTTAGAAAGATGGAGAATTATAGGAGGTGAGCTGCAGAGAAAATGGCTCAGAGTTCTATTTTCAGCTTTTCAACAGGTCAGAGTCAGCTAATGAGGGCTCTTGGTGGGGCGGCCGGCCTGCTTCCGGCTGAACTGGCTGTACCAGCTTCTTGTACTCCAAGCAGAGCCTGGAGGAGCCTCCCAGAGTTGAAGCAGCAGGTAGAGAAGCCTCTAGGATCCATTTTTCTAAGTACTGTGCTCCTCTTTCTCCTTTTAATTTTCAACTTGATGTCCGTCAGGAGGAAATTCACCTGGTTGGATCATTTAGACAGAAGTTCCTGAGTTTCCATTTGGCTAAAGGCTGTGAGTCCAGCAGCCATGCAAAGAATTCCCTTTCAGCTCGCAGCACGCAGAAGGCCACTGCAGTCTGATGTGGCTGGGTGGTCCCATGAGGCCTTTCGTGTCTTCTCTCTGCATGGTCGGCAGGATGGAAAGACTCACTGGAGCTGCCCTGAGAGGGTCACCTGAACTGAGCTGTCCACACCTATAATGTTTGCTTGCGGCCAAATTCTGGCTGTGTGTATATGTGTGTGCGTGTCTGGCCTCTGGGATATGTGGTATTTATTTTCTCTTCCTCTCCCATCCTGGGCCAATTTGCCTTCTCCAGGTTAATTGCATGTCTTTGTCATTATTCTGGAAATTAGGCCATCCCGGCTGTCTCAGACAGAGACCCCTCAGCTCTGAATTGTCCCGCGAATGTTTTCCTCAGGGGCACTGAGGCAAACATCTTCAGAGGCATCTTCCTTCCGAGACTTTCCAGTTGTGCTCGCTTATAGGATTGACAAATTCAGGTTTTTCTTGCTGTCTTAAATACTGTGCCACTGTCACCCTGAAAAAGCAAACAGTACAACATGTACCGTGTGTGGCTAACAAGACCACCAGATCACATTTGGGCCCCTGTGCCTTGTTCCCGGTGGTGGTGGCTGCTTGATGGTACATGTACCTGAGAGGACCCCATCTGATGTCCCCTATGTAGCAGTGAACTCAGCAACCATAGCTCAACCAGCATCCTCTCTGCAGGGGTCGTTCTCACAAGGTCACTGGCCCCAGGATGGAGAGTGAGACTATAGTGGGGAGCTGGGGAGACGGGATCAAGGCCCCTGCTGTTGCCTGTGGCTGTGACAGTACCCAGCCCGTGGGACTGCAGCTGAAGCGGGGGCTTAGATCAGGCTCCTCTGGGGAGGATTAAATTCGGTTCTCGTTTCTGAAGAACTTGCAGGTATGAGCCCAGCATTTTCACTTTGACTAAAGAGTGTTAAAAGAGAGATCAGAACCCTGATCTCCTGTGAAGAGCTCTTCAGGAAAAAGATTACACACCACCCAGAGCTGACTGTACCGTCGTTTAGTCCCACCCCAGTCCCCAGGGCCTGCGAGCTCGCGCCGAGCTTCACTAATGTCTGTCGATGCCTTTGGAAAGTGTAATCACTGTGATGGCGGTGATCCTTGCTCCTCTTTCCTGCTCCGAGCACTAAGCAAGTCTTGGCTTTGCTCCTGCCACTTACTTACTCTTCCCTGGCTCGTGGTCTCAGACTTGTCCAGTCTGTTCTTCCCTATTTACTTACGGTATAGTTTGGGGATCAGGATACTGGCTACAAAGGTTTAGAGTGTGGGAAATAATTTGCCAAAGTAACATCCCAAAGACTACTTCCTGGTTGGTTGGATCAAGCTTTCATCCCCCTAATCCAGTGGGCAATGGTAGCATCACTAATGGTGGGTGACCAGGTGTTACATGTTCCTGACGTGGTCCAGTAGGAACTGTGCCGCATCTCCTCTGATGGATTTAGCCAGGAAAGGATTGAAGCTAATCTTTCGGATCTGATTTCCAGTGTACAGGAAATGTGGGGAGGCGAGAACAAGCTTTTTGATACATAGCCTGACGAAGGAGCAATGCAAATAAATCCAGAGGATGGACCACAGCTGGACAACTAGCCTGCTCTCTGCAAGGACTCAATGATGTGCATAGGAGAGGAGATCTGGGTTAAAACTTAACGAACATAACAACTCGATATAACGCATGGTCCTGGATTGGATGCTGGTTTAGATATACTAGCAATAACACACATATTGGGGACAATGGGGAGATGTGAAAAGTATTGGATTAGAAGAAAACTTATTGCCATGGAAAGATGACTGATTATATATATCAGTATATACACATATGACATATATATGTGCACAGAGGGAAGGTGTGGAAGGATATACACATAGGTGTTAACTGTGGTAATTGTGGAAAAATATACACAAAGATGTTAACTGTGGTGAGCTTGGGGATAAGAATATGATGTTTTAATTTTTATTTTGTTTCCTTATTGACATTTTCTAATTTTTTCTATCTTTATTGAGATATAATTAACACATAACATTGTATAAGTTTAAGTGTACAATGGGATGATTTGATACACTTACAGATTGTGAAATGATCTAATTTTTTAATATTGAAAATATATTGCTTTTGTAATCACAAAAGGTTGTCAAACAAATAAACAAACCAAGAAATACCTTTTCTGGCAGCAATAATGCAAAGGGACCTGGGTGTGGGGTCAGCCCAGCTGCTCGTGGGCTGTCACAGAGGACAGGCGAGCACCTCCCCGCCCTGCCAGCCCGGGCCTCATGTGGAAGACCCCAGTGGGGACCATGAGTCTACAGCCACGTAGTCCCACTTGTTTCATTTTGAGGTGCAGGTGAACTGTTTAAAATTGGCCACGATATAATTGAACGTGCAGAGTGACTTCCCACTGAGGATGGTTTTTGAGGGGCAGGAACTGTCGGGATGGAGGCGCAGGGCACGCTCCTGGGAAGAGCAGGCAGTGAAGCCAGCCCGTTCCTGCTGGGCCACTCTGTTCTAGATGGGAAGCACCCTCAACACATGTCTTGATAGCTTTGCCCATCACCTGGCAAATCCCTCAGGGCCAGGTTTTATGGGTGACATTTTTCTTGGTCAAAGCTTTTCCTGAGAGGAGCATTCTGTAAGAGGCAGATGGCTGGCACAGAGTTTTCCCTCAAACATTAAATGATGTTCTACGCTGAAATAATAACCAGAAAGTTCTGTGCTGAAACCAATGAGTCCCTTCTCCCAGACAGGTTAGAGATGCTGGATGACTCCTGAAAACTCAGATGAATGGATGGGGGCTTCTCTCATTATGTTTTGATGGTAAATGTAGGGTGAGGAAAAACAAAATCAAAATCCGGGTGAGGAAGAGCCAGAGGGGAGAGACGGCTTGCAGCACAATGACTTCAACCAGGACTTGCAGGGTCACGGCTGCCCTGCGGGAGGGAGTGGCAAGGCCCAGGGTACACTCTGTTCCTTAGCCAATCGGTTAAGTTCAGCTCAGATCACCCGACATGTCCAGCTGACTCCGGGACCCAGAGAGACCAGGTCAGCAAAGCTGCTTCCACATGTGCGGATTATGGTCATGACATGCAGATGGTCACCTGGGAGAAGACTGATGTTTCCTACAGAGCAGCCCTGTTTGTGAAAGGCCGTTTGCTGATGCGCTTGGCAGGCTTTTTCACCCTTATGATGTGCAGTTTAAATTCGTTAGTGAAAAAAACCTAAATGTGGAAAAAGTAGAACTATCAGGGAGAAACTGACGTTCACCTCTTGTGAGGTCGTTCAGCATCATGTGCTGGGGCATTCTCTGGCAACTCAGTACTGACCTTCAGGATCGTCCGACTCAGCACGGTGATAGCACTTAACACCGTGACTCCTTTTCACCACCGTGCTAAAAGAGTAAGATGTCAAATGTATTAGCTTGAACTATATGATTTTTGTAGGTCGAATATGGTCAAATGGCAGCAATTAGACTCAATCTAATAAGTGTCCTTTCCCTTAGAGGGGCTTAGACATGAATTGGGAGACAGAATAGTAACTCATCAATAGATGTAAAATGATTAGGACTTGGAATTAAGAAACCTTTATTTGAAGTCAATAACATACATGTTAGTAATTCCTTAAGATTTTTCCTGACTGACTACATGACAGTGAATCTTTTTTCCCCTAGATGAACCATCTGGTCCAATTTATAAGCCACAGGGGAAATCGACCTACTGACTATATGCAACTCAGTTTTATCCCAGAATATTATTATGTGCTTTAACCACCCACCTTATTGCGGAGAGTTGATGCTGGGGGTTTTCCAGAAACAACTCTACCCTCATGTGACCAAGATCTACACCCACGGTCGATATTTGGCAGAACATGCTGAAGCTCTGAAGGCGAGTCCTGGAGAAGAGTGAATGTTGGAGCTGCTGCAGCATCTCGGATGAACAGGCAGCTTCCCAAAGCGGCTGCTTTGGGGCTCACGGGGCTCACTGGGATGTGTGACCTCTGGTTGTGTTTCTTTAAAATCAGACACCTTACATGACACTTACACCTTGTGAGATGGCACTCAGGGTCTCCAGAGTCCCAGGAGAGGTATTTTGTTATTTTGCCTGAGTCTTATTCAGTCTCTTATCCCAGTTGAGTGGCTGTGCCCTGCCAGGTTCTTTTCCAGGTTCTAGAGAGACTCACCCGTAGATCATCTGTTAGGGTTTTTATTTTTTATTTTTTGGGCTTTACTATTGTAGTAATCACAGTGTATCTCACCTGTGGTTTTTTTGGTGAAGAAGATTGGCCCTGAGCTAACATCTGTGCCAATCTTCCTGTATTTTTTCATGTGGGACAGAGCATGGATTGATGAGCAGTGTGTAGGATCTGAACCTGTGAACCCTGGGCTGCTGAAGTGGTGCATGAGAACTTAACCAGTATGCCACTGGGCTGGCCCCAGTTACAATGTATCTCAGACAGTTTTGTCCTAACCACTACTGAATTTCTCATGCAGAGCCAGCTGAGCGGAGTCACATGGCACAGTGCTGGACTGGTATTTTTCTCCTAGTTATTGGTTTTTCTATTCTATAGGGTAAAGGAAATCATGACTTCCTTGACACAGTTAAATAAAAGATCAACATTAGTCCAAACTATCCTGAAAGTCAGACAACAAAAGTTGAGTCTCAGTTCTGAACTGATTCTCTGTGTGACCTTGGGCGAGTTCATTAACTCCTGGAAATACTAGTTTCTTCCTCGGGAAAAAGAGGGCATGAAAGTAGCTGATCTCCCATTACCATTGACCCTAAAAGAATACACGTCCATGCAAAACCTTGTATATCATTAGGCTATTATTTAAATTATTTTATAATCCTTAAACATTCACTTTTGTAGAGAGTGAAAGAGAGAAGACAGCTCAGAAACACATAGGTTGGTAGGAGAATCCAGGTTTTAAACTGTTTATGGTAATTGAGTTATATAGAAATAATTTAGATTTGACTCTTTTTTTTAGATATTTTTATTTGTATAAGAAAAAATTGTAATAAGAGGGTTCTGGGAATTCTTGAGGCTGTTCCCTAAACACCTAAAGCTTCTCAATTTCTTTCTACATTTGAAATTGAGATTCTTGCAAACAGAAGTAGTCATTTGTCTTGGAATAAGTTCGTGATCACCTTGAGGTTCCGTTTGGTGTGTGAAGATTGAGGAGGTGCCTATTTCGCTGCCTTGAATAAGAGACAGAGAGCTTTAGGCAGAGGAATGGCATCTGCAGAACTTTGGGCACTAACTTAGGTTTAGGGTTGATGTTGGTTGGAATGTTTCAGTTTGTGGTCTCAGCATCAGACATCATCAGCGCCTGGGGCCTGATTTGCTCCAGCGTGAAGTTTAGGCCTGAGCATCCTTGCTGGTGACCTCCTGCCCTCTTGTGGCCAATTGTGGACTTCAGCATAGTGCATTGTCCCATAGGTGCACAGGCCACCCTAGACTGAGCCCTGGAGGAGAAGCAAAGTATGGCAGGCATTTCCAGGCATCAGGAGTCCAAGCACAATTCTGTGAGTTCTGTTCATTATTTATAAAGTCTTCTATTGATCATCAAATGTTTGTGTTGCATCCCAGCCCCAAAGGAGAGTTGGTAATCCTCCCATTCTTTCAGAGCGCTCTCCTGCTGAGGGGCTGGCAGAAATGGGAAAGATTAAGTGCTGGGAATGTGCGATCCTGGTTCTGCTCTTAAATCAATTCTCGCCTCAGGTAAGGCCCAGGTTCTTCCTGGGTCTGCAGATTAGACTTTTCGCCCTTGGGAAGATCGACTCGCCCCTCTGTCCTCCACTAACAGTTACAGTGTTTTACCCGGGTTACCGCATGTCTGTTACTGCTTATCACAGCGTCCGTCCGTGATAGGTTCTATTTTTATCCTCATTTTATAGATTTATTGAGGTTCAGAGATATTGAGTAGCTACTCCAAGGTCACTCAGGTGATACACGGTAGAACTGAGATGCAAACTTAAGTAACTCAACTCCCCCACCAACCCCTCTGCCCTGTGTCTGTGAAATGAAGTAAAAACACCTCCTCTACAGCACACAAAGCAGATGCAAGATCAAAGGAGATGAGGATGCAACTGGAAGTATTTTCTACTGAAAACGATCTACCCAGGTGTGGGTTGACATTTTAAAAAATTATCACTATTACTATCATTCTGCATGCTGCTGAGATTATTGCCAATGACAGGCAAAATTTCTCTATTTCCTAAATGGAAGAGAAGAATGACTTCTCGGAGAAAAATATCCAATTGATTTAAAGGTTATTTGCAGTTGCTATTAATGATGTTCTCTCATCTTCTCATTTTCCCATTTGCTGCACAGTTTCAAATGAAGCTGATCCTAATTAGAGATCCCATTTGTGGGAAATGAATTTGTCTGTGAATTCAATATATAAATGAAAAGCTGGCTTTGGACCACTGGGGGACAACAACAAGACCAGAGTGATAAAGTGTTGAGACTTTGGTCTGCAGTTAGGTAAACGGGAAGGTTAATTTAAATTAAAGGGAGAAGAAGAGGTGTTCAGTGACCCTCTCCAAGGGATAAAGAGGCCTTCACGTTGTGTCCTGTGTCGTGAGACTTGAGTTACTGGCAATGAGTGGGTCTCCCGCAGGCATGTCCTCATCTGTGTTTTACAATGTAAGTGCAGTATTTGCATCCTGAAAAATAGTAACGCTCAGGGTAGAAACCAAGCAAACGAAAAGCAATGTATCCTTTTCTCAAAGCCAATATTGGGTTTTAGGGAAGCGTACTTTAACAAAACCCAGCTATACATGATAAGGGACCATGTTGGATGCAAATATGTAATCCTCTGGTTTAGGCAGCGCACATTCACCACTCATTTCCCACGCACTGCTCTCACAAATCGTCCCTTCAACAGAGTAAATCCAGAAAGAGACCCGGGGTTGACCAGCAAGTCTGTGGAGGGCGAGAGCCTGCTTGAAATGCCGTAGAATCAACAGTGCAGACGTGAGGACCCATCGGGAAGCATCTCACTAGAGAGTCTGAAAACGTGTCCCTGTGGCTTCAGGGGTGCCCGGCTTGCTGCCCCGGCTCAGGAAGGCTGTGCTGGAAACCACTGTGGTTTCCTCTGAGATATAAATTTCTGATATTCACCACTTGGTGTTCACAGCTGGGACACATGACTCATAAGTTCAATATTTACATTTTTGTTCCCTGTGTTTTATGGGTAAATGAATGCCTTACATAGTTGAATTTTATTCATTGTCTACCTCTATTGTATATTCGGAGATATGTAGGGACTAGAAGTGCAAAAATCACACACTGAGTTCCTCCCCTGGTACACACACACATACATACACAACACACACACACACACAATTTTTAATAGATTTGAAATAACCTATAAAATTTAAATTCAAATAACTTCAAGGATGTATTGAAGAAGAAAACAAGTCATGAAAAGAAAGTTGAATGGGGTAGTGAAAGGGAGGCTGTATGAATTTTGCCAATTTTTCGTGGATGGTGTTGGTCCTGGTGGTAGACAACTCGGTTATGGGTTCAGTGGATAGCAATTTGGCTTTTGAAACTACCTTCTTATTCTTGAACCAGTTACCTCTCCATGTCCTACCTAGCTAGTGTGTCTGAGGATGGGAAAGAAAGGATTCAATCTAGTGGACTATAGCCATGGGTCACTTAACGATGGGGATACGTTCTGAGAAATATATCGTTAGGTGATTTTGTCATCATGCGAACATCACCAGGTGTACTTACACAAACCTAGATCATATAGTCTACCACACACCTCAGCCATATGGTATTAATATTATGGGACTACCATTGTACGTGTGGTCCATCATTGACTGAAATGTGGTGCAGTGCATGACTGTAATTGTATGTGCTCTCTATATATATATATTTTTTTTTGGAGGAAGATTGGCCCTGAGCTAACATTCATGCCCATCTTCCTCTATTTCATATGTGGGATGCCTGCCACAGCATGGCTTGCTAAGTGGTGCATGGGTCCGCACCTGGGATCCGAACTGGTGAACCCTGGGCCGCCAAAGCGGAATGTGCAAACTTAACCACTGTGCCACTGGGCTGGCTCCTGTGCTATAGTTTTATATGACTGGCTGCGCTGTAATTTGTTTACGCCAGCATCACCACAAACACGTGGGTAATGTGTTGCACTATGATGTTATGACGGCTGTGATGTCAGTAGGCAATAGCAAGTCTTCAGCTCCATTATAATCTTATGGGACTACTGTTGTATATGAGGTTTGTTGTTGACCTAAATGTTGTTATGTGATACATGACTGTAGATTAAACTGCTAGACAGGGAAATTTCAAATTATTGACTCTCAGATTCTCCTGGCCTATATTGAAGAACATCATGAAACACATTGTTTGTACTACAAGAACTTGTTGCAGTTGTTGTTAATTACATTACATCATGGATGTCTTCTTTACGAAGACTCTTAGGATAAATTAATTTGTTCTTAGCATCAGGAACAGTTGTGTTTCTCCTGGGAAATTAAAAAATAAACCTTACGACCCTGGGAATTGTGTCCTTAAAATTTTTACTATAGCATTTACCACTAGAAAGTTTGAAGCTAAATTTGCAACTTATTCATAGCATATATATGATTTTATGCTATATATTTTTGTGTTAAGTTTATTTCTGACTCTCTATGTTTCCATCTTTTTTTTTTTTTCTCATTTATATTAGTAGTAGGGATTAGGTTTGGCTAAGAGGAGTGGAAAACCCAAAATACCAGTGGCTTAAACAAGATAGAAGCTTCATTTTCTCTCAGGTAAAATTCTAGGTAGGTGGTCCCAGTTTGGAATGGCAGCTCCATGGTCATCAGGAACCCAGACTTCTAATGTGTTGCTCTGCCATCCTCAACACACAGCTTTCAACTCATGGTACAAGACGGCTGCTCGAGCTCTCAGCATCGTGTCTGCATCCAGTCAGCAGGAAGGAGAATAGGAGAGAAAAGGGCCCAACCAAGCCTCCCTTTGAAAATCACTTCTTAGAAGTTGCACATACAACTTCCATTTGCATCCCATTGACCAGGCCTTAGTCACATGACTATACCTAGCTATAAGCATGGCTCAGAAATGTGGGTAGCTATGTATTTTAGCTAAAAATGAGGAGTCTTAATACTATAGAGGAAGGGAAGATGGGCCATTAGGAACCAAGTAGCAGGCTGTGGTACCTCTATTTGTAATCTAGATTATTTTATGGATCTTTGTGAATTATTTTAAATTCTGTCCATACTGGGGGAGGGGTGATTATAAGTAAATGAAGGAATAAATAGTTTATATTCTTCGAAGGAGGATGGCTTTCATTATTGTTTCTGTCTAACACGAGTCTGAATCTCAGAACAGGCTCTGATGCCACAGAGGTCTCAACTGTTCCCGCCTTGGGATGCTCAGAGGTGGTCCTGGTGAGCTCGAGCTCTGCATCTCTGAAGCCTGAGGAGCAACATACACTCACCAGGGCGGAGGCTGGGAGGGCGGATCCACTTTCCTTGATTTGAAGTGAATTTTGTATCAATGCAACATCTTAACACTGCTTCTCTCTGCCAATCAGTTGGGCATTACATAAATTTTTGATAAAAAGGGGAAAATCATTATTATTCAATGAATGCAATTTGCTTGGTGGACAAATCTCTCTCAAAGAATGCAGCTCTTGAGGTGCCACGGGGATGGAAGGATGTGACAAAAAGATCTGGAATAGTGAGAAGGCTGGGAGGTACTGGCTAAAACGGTTTGTCAGGAGACTTTATAGTTCTATAGCTCCACTAGAGCTGTATTTTCAAACTTCAGTTTGCCCAGGACCTTAGGGACGTGGTTAAAACTGCAGTGACCTGGGCCCCACCCCCGAGATTCTGATTCCATAGATCAGGGAACAGCATTTTGACAAATACTGGACTAGAGGATGCTGATTGCCCAAAGATAAACATTTCAAAATGGAGTTAAACTTTCTTTTGAAAAAGAATATGAACAAGTCATTTCAAAAAACCTACAGAGTTTGCTTTAAATACTTAATTTTCCAGGTTTCTGAGGGTCCAACACTCGCTTTTGTGGAGCAGGACCTCTGACCAATAGCGCACAGCTGCCTTCCTGCCTAAATGTTAAGGATTTGAGGAGGCCTTTTAGCTCTCTGGCAGCTCGGGGCACCTGATATGCCAGGCACCAGGGGCCTGGAGAAACCACCTTTTGGTCCCCGCTCACCATGGCAACCAGCGCAGACTGTCCCCATCCGTCAGTGTCCAGGCTGGCCCCTCTACAGGGTCGCTTGTGTCATGGTGACAGGAGAAGCTGTGGTTGTCTTCCGAGTTCCAAGTGCCTGGAAACAGGGCTTCAGTCCCAGGCCCCGACTTCTCTCTCGGCGGTTTTCTGGGTGGGAAGCTGTGTGTACTCTGAGAGTTGGGGCCTGAGAGAAAGAGGATGAGCGGGGGCTCCTGGGACCTGAGTGATATTGGTGGCGTGTGTGTCAGTTGGAGCTGTCAGCGGGACCAGCAGGAAATAAGAAGCACGGATCTGAGGGGAGGGGAGTGAATCCCAGTCACAGAGACAGCTTGATGTTTCTGCCTGGAGGGGAGTTACAAGGTCTTCACTCTACAGAAATATGAAGACAGGAAAATCCATCCTCCTTCGTCTTTGAGTGTTTATGGGGGGTTACCGTAAAATTAAAAATTTTCCCAACATTTTATTATAAAATTTTTTTCAAATATACAGCAAACCTGAAAGAAACACACTGCTTAGATTCTACTGTCAGCATTTTCTTTTGCTTTATCCCATGCTGTCCATCTGTGTGTCCCTCTGTCCCTCCACCAATGCATCTCATTTTTTTTGGATAGCTTTGGTTTTAATATTCTGATTATTCTTTCCCTCTTTCTTTCCTTCCAATTCTGGTGTTTATTACCCTCCATTTATTTGTCCTCAGCCACCCGAAGCCATCATCTTTAGTGATTACAACAAAGAATGCGGTGATGATAGCAATGAGAGTAGCTAACATTTAGAACACACATTGTATCACAGGCGCAGTGCTGGCCACTGTTGTGATGTCACCATCTCGTTACCTGTCAGAAGGAGGAGGAGGCATGATTATCCCTCTTCTGATGGGAAGGAAACAGAGGCTCAGAGACGAGCAGCTAAACTGGAATTCAAGTCTTGTCTTATCTGACATTTCGCCTCCGCAGGCCAGTTTCAGGGAAACAACAGCCCAGAGATTCCCTTTCAAACTGGGTTAGTGAAAAATTCACTAAGACCGTCTCAAACCTATTATGAAAATCATTGAGAACATCACTTTCTGCATGTAGAGAAGCCGTTAGATCAGAGGGTAATGGAAAGGCTAATCCCTGAACTGTGATTATCTGTGAACCCTCTGGGTACCTGCATTTCTTTGCACAGGACTGAAGTAGGCAGTATTCTCATTCTCTTCATCATAAGCGGTGAAACTTATGGGCCAAACATTCCACATTCATTTAATTGTTAAGGCTAATTCTCTGGGGTAGATATTATAATCTCCATTTTAGAAATTGTTGGGGAGGGAAAGGATCTTTTTCTCTACCCTCTTAGGTTCGTGACTGGGACCTACAAATTAAAATGATAAAAGACAGATTAATAGGAGAAAAGGTTTACTTTGCACATATATGGGAGCTCCAAAAGAAAGAAAGGAAAACTCAAATAAGTGATTAGACCTGGAGACTCATATTCCATTTTAACAAAGATTGATAAATTGTAACGTAACTAGACAAAGTAATGGGGGTAAATTGTGGGAAGAAAAGTCACAGCAAATTGTGCTTCCAGGTTTCCAGGGGCAGTAAATTGTGGGAAGGTAAATATATGGGGGAACAATAGGAAGAGAATTATTTAGTAAGATGTGTCATAAAGACTCAAGTTGGTGCCTTCTCCTTTGATGAGTCATCTCCAGTGAGTAAGCGGGAGGGCAGAGAACGAACTGCTTTCAGCTCAAAACAATCCTTACACTAAAATGGCATCTTCTGAGGTAGAACACTTTGATCCCCTCAAGATGAAACAATTTATCCTCACTGGAGTAGACTGACAGATAACAGAACAGAAGAGAAAGTCCATGTGCACTCCAACAAATGAGGCTTTAGTATGGGATAAAAGTGGCATCTCAAATAAATGGGGAAAATAGAAATTATCAGTATAGGGCCAACTTCTATATGGTAAAAAAGCACTACAAAAAAGTAAAAATACAAATGACAATCTGAGGAAAATATGTGCACTTCTTACCACAGATAAAAGGTTATGCTCCTCAATAGGAAAATGGCACCTATAAATGTCTGAGGAAAAGACAACTTACCCAACAGAGGAATGGATGATGGATAGGAATAGACTAGTCCTAAAAGGAGAAATGCACATGGATCTTAAGCATTCAAACAGATCCTCAGCCTCATTAAACAAGAGAAATGTGAATTACAGCAACACTGAGATGCCATTTCCTTTGCATTTGGAAAAATCCACAAGTTTAATAAAATAGTGCACTGTGTTTGGCTAGTGAGAATATCAGTCAAATCTCCATGGAGATGAGTGAGGGAACTGAGCAGGGGAAGGTTGCTGCTATAAGCAACCTTCGGACTCAGTGCAACTGAGACAAGTCTCATAGTATCTGGCTTTGCTGGCTATTAACAACAATGGGGAATACCCCCAAAAACATTTCAGACATGAGTGGAAAAAAGCCAGCTCTTAAAGAGCCCATGCACAAATTTACCCATTTTGGAAAGCAACCTAAAATCACCAGAAAGAAAGGTGCACAGTCCTTTGGTGAAAAGAGACTCCTCTGATAGGCTCTGGGCGCCTCTTGGTGGGAGGTGGCCTGTCCAGGGACTGAGACATTGGTGGCAGCCATTATTGTGACCTAGTATAGGCATGCTGACACAGATGCTTGAGATGCCTTTGGACTTTTTCCCTTGGCCTTTTAGTCCAGGGTCTGCCCCCTGACTAGAGTGCTGATTTAATCTAGCTCAGCCAGGGCATGCAGTCCACCCTAGGGACTGGCCCCACCCAATAGCAAGCCCTCAGACAACTTTTTGGCCTACATAGACTGGGTGCCTGGATCCCCTACAGGCAGGCAAGTAGGTCCAACTCTGTCTGGCAAGGCATGTGTGAGGAGCTGGTGGAGAGTGTGGGGTGTTGGTAGAGTATGTGGGGGCTTCTGCAGTGGGGTGACTGGGTCTGCTCCAGGGGGTCAAGAAGTTGCATGGGCCAGGACTGTGTTGACAGTGGGTGTGGACCTGTGGGCAGTGGGGCTTATCAGCAGCAGAGGACCTGTGTTTCTTAAACAGCCACATAGGGAATTGGACCTGCCTTCTAAAGCCTGAAGCAGTTGGGTACTCCCATGCCCGGGGCCAGCCCCACTCAGCTGCAATCCTGAGAGCGCTGACAACAGCCTTGCAGGCCTGGGGCCTACAGCAATTGTAAGTCACTGAGCCTTGCAAGCAGGCATGCTGGGGGTCTACTCACTTAGCAGAAAAATTTGCAACAGGAATGTTCTATTAGACCTGGTAGCTAACTGTGCTGGGGCCCACCACACCCGATAAACTGACTGAAGGGTCCATAGCAGTCACAGGCAGCTGAGCACTACAACCAGTGGTTGGCTAGGGGGACAGCCTAGATACCCTGGGCACCTGAAGCAAGAGCAACCCTGTCACAACAGAAGGACACATGTAGCCCACACACAGGTCACTCCTGGAATATTTGGAACTGTGATGAAAAGGAAGCCCTGCTGTGCCTCAAAAGGTGTCTCCTACATAAGCTGCTTCTCCAAGATCAGGAGATGTAGCTGACCCACCTATTACATAGATATAAGCACAGAGAAAGAGGCAAAATGAAGAGGCAAAGGAATACGTTCCAAGCAAGGGAATAGGACAAAACCCCAGAAAAAGAACTAAATGAAATAGAAATAAACAATCTACCAGACAAAGAGTTTGAGCAAAAAGTCATAAGAATGCTCACCAATCTTGGGAGAAGAATGGATGAATACATTGACAACATCAACAAAGAACTGGAAAATATAAAAAAGAACCAATCAGAAATGAAGAATACAATATTGGAAGTGAAAAATTCACTAGAGGGACTCAATAGCAGAGTAGGTGATATAGAAGAACTGAGCAGTGAGCTGGATGAAAAACTAGAGGAAATCACCCAAACTGAACAGATAAAAGAAAAAAGAATTATCACCACACACCAAAATAAACTCAAAATGGATCAAAGACCTAAAGATTAGGCCTGAGACAATAAGTCTTTTGGAAGAGAATATAGGCAGTACACTCTTTGACATCAGTTTCAAAAGAATCTTTTCGGACACTGTAACTCCTCAGTTGAGGGAAACAATAGAAAGAATAAACAAATGGGACTTCATCAGACTAAAGAGCTTCTTCAAGGCAAGGGAAAACAGAATTGAAACAAAAAAACAGCTCACTAATTGGGAAAAAATATTTACAAGCCACTTATCTGACAAAGGGTTAATCTCCATAATATACAAAGAACTCACACTGCTTAACAACAAAAAAACAAACAACCCGATCAAAAAATGGGCAGAGGACATGAACAGACATTTCTCAAAAGAAGATATGAATATGGCCAATAGACACATGAAAAGATGTTCATCATCGCTAATCATCAGGGAAATGCAAATCAAAACTACACTAAGATATCACCTTACCCCCGTTAGATTGGCAAAAACATCCAAAACCAAGAACGACAAATGTTGGAGAGGTTGTGGAGAAAGAGGAACCCTCATACACTGTTGGTGGGAATGCAAACTGGTACAGCCACTATGGAAAACAGTATGGAGATTTCTCAAAAAGTTAAAAATAGAAATACCCTATGACCCAGCCATCCCATTACTGGGTATCTATCCTAAGAACCTGATAACAGATATCTCAAGAGTCCGTTGCACCCCTATGTTCATCACAGCATTATTTACAATAGCCAAGACGTGGAACCAGCCTACATGCCCAGAAACTGATGACTGGATAAAGAAGATGTGGTATATATACACAATGGAATACTACTCAGCCATAAAAAAAGACGAAATTGGCCCATTCACAACAACGTGGATGGACCTCGAGGGCATTATGTTAAGCGAAATAAGTCAGTCAGAGAAAGACGATCTCTATATGACTCCACTCATAGGTGGAAATTAGTATATTGAGAAGGAGATCTGATCGGTGGTTACCAGGGAAAAGGGGGGGTGGGGGGAGGGTACGAAGGGGGAAGTGGTGTACCCACAACATGACTAACAAAAATGTACAACTGAAATCTCACAAGCTTGTAATCTATCATAACATTAATAAAAAAATAAATAAATAAAAATCAAAAAAAAAAAGAAAAAGAAAAAAGAATTAAAAAGAATGAGAACAGTCTAAGGGAAATCTGGGACAACATCAAGTGCACTAACATTCATATTATAGGTGTCCCAGAAGAAGAAAGAGAGACAAAGGGGCAGAGAATCTAGTTGAAGAAATAATAGCTGAATACTTTCCTAATGTAAGGAAGGAAACAGACATCCAAGTGCAGGAAGCACAGAGAGCTCCAAACAAGATAAGCCCAAAGAGGCCCACACCCAGAAATATTATAATTAAAATATCAAAATTGAAGATAAAGAATCTTAAAAGCTACAAGAGAAAGGCAATAAGTGACATACAATTGAAACCCCATAAGGCTATTGGCTGACTTCTTAGCTGAAAGCTTAGGCTAGAAGGGAGTGGCATGATACATTTAAAGTGCTGAAAGGAAAAAACCTACAGCCAAGAATACTCTACCTGGCAAGGTTATCATTCAGAATGAAAGGAGAGATAAAGAGTTTTCCAGACATACAAAAGTTAAAGGAGCTTATCACCAAGAAACCAGTCTTACAGGAAATGCTAAAGGGACTTATTGAAGTGGGAAACACAAGACCACAAATAGGAATAAGAAAATTATCAAAAAAAGAGAAAGGCAGTGAAATCACTCATAAAGGCAAAAATACAGTAAAGGTAGCAGATCAACCACCTATGAAGATAATATGAAGGTCAAAAGACAAAAGTCCTAAAGTTACATATTTCAATGATAAGGGGGTAATGGATACACGCACACAAAATAAGAGGTTAGATATGATATCAAAAACATAAAGTGTGGGAGGAGAGGAGTAAAAGAGCAGAGTTTTTAGAAAGAGGTCAAACTAAAGAGACCATCAACTCAATATACATTGCTATATATGTAGATTATTCTATGCGAACCTCATGGTAATCATAAACCAGAAACCTTTAATAAATAGACAAATAACTAAGTGAAAGGAACCCAAACATAATACTAAAGAATCCATCAAACCACAAGGTAAGAAAGCAAGAGAAGAAGAAAGGAACAGAGAAGAACTACTACACCCAGAAAAAAAGTAACAAAATGACAATAACTACATATTTATCAATAGCTACATTAAATGTCAACAGACTAAATGCTCCAATCAAAAGGCACAGGGTGGCCAATTGGATAAAAAAACAAGACTCGTATATATACTACATACAACAGACACTTGTGCGTAGCAAAGACCCTAATTTTCATCCCCCCTCTTACCATGTATCTGATGAGGGGTTAATATCCAAAATATATGAAGAACTCATACATCTCTAAACTAACAACCCAATTAAAAAATGGACAAAAGATCTGAACAGACATTTCTCCAAAGAAGATATACAGATGGCCAACAGGCACATGAAAAGATGTTCAGCGTCACTAAGTATTAGGGAACTACAAATCAAAAGTACAATGAGAGGGGGCTGGCCCCGTGGCCGAGTGGTTAAGTTCGCGTGCTCCACTGCAGGCGGCCCAGTGTTTCGTCGGTTCGAATCCTGGGTGCGGACATGGCACTGCTCGTCAGACCACGCTGAGGCAGCGTCCCACATGCCACAACTAGAGGAACCCACAACGAAGAATACACAACTATGTACCGGGGGGCTTTGGGGAGAAAAAGGAAAAAATAAAATCTTTAAAAAAAAAATAAAAAAGTACAATGAGATATCACCTCACTTCCATCAGAATGACTGTAATTAACAAGACAGGAAATAAGAAGTGCTGGAGAGGATATGTAGAGAAGGGAACCCTCATACACTGCTGGTGGGAGCGCAAACTGGTGCAGTCACTATGGAAAACAGTATGGAGATTCCTCAAACAATTAAAAATAGATCTATCATATGATCCAGCTATTCCACTGCTGCATATGTATCCAAACAACATGAAAATACAAATACATAAAGATAGATGCACCCCTATGTTCATTGCAGCATTATTCACAATAGCCAAGATTTGAAAGCAACCTAGGTGCCCATCAAGGGACGAATGGATAAAGAAGATGTGGTATATATACACAATGGAATACTAGACAGTCATGAGAAACGATGAAATCCAGCCATTTGTGAAAACATGGATGGACATTGAGGACATTATGCTAAGTGAAATAAGTCAGAGGGAGAAAGTCAAATATTACATGATCTCACTCATAAATAGAAGACAAAAACAATGACAAACAAACACAGAGAAACAGAGAACGGATTAATGGTTACCAGAGGGGAAGTGGGGAAGGAAGAGGGCAAAAGGGTGTGTGGCACATGTGTGGTAATGGATTGCAATTAGTGTTTGGGTGATGAATATGACAGAATAAACAGAGAAATCGAAATATAATGACGTATACCTGAAATTTACATAATGTTATAAACCACTGTTATCGCAATAAAAAAAGAATTAAAAAAACTCTATGGAGGACAATTTGGCAACATCTTCCAAAATCATAAATGTACATGCCCTAGGTTTCAGCAATTCCATTTCTAGAAATTTCTCCCACAAGTATCCTCACACATATTTGCAGCATTTTTGTTTGTTTTACAAAACATGGAATACAACATGAACAGAAGAGTACTAAACAAATTATAGTAAATCCATATGATATGTACAAAAGAACGAAATCTTTTGTAGTGATTTAGAAAGCGCTCTAGGATATATTATTCAGTGAAAAAGAGCCCAGATACAGAACAGTGTACAGTAGGCTGCCATTTGTGAACCATGAGTATGGGGAGTTGACCCCTCTCCTCACAAAGGGGAACCCACGGCTGCTCTCCTGGGAAACCTGAGGAGATGGGACACACAATTCTGGATCTTGCCTTTGCTGGTGAAATTGCTGGCCCTCCCTTGATGAGGTGAACAGACCCGTTCCTCGGGGACCCATACAGTGCTCACCCCTCCCCTGCTGTCACTACACCCTGTATCCAACTGTGCTGGTGGGGACCATACTTTTTGATTCTCTCTGGACTAGAACTTCTTTCCTCCTAGACTGGGTCTAAGAATGGTTGGGAGTTAGCCTTCAAACTTACTTTTGTTTTATTCATACCCAATGAATCTGTGTTGGCAGTATAAAAGCCCACGGAAGAAATAGAAACATCATCCTTTTTTTGGCTGAGGAAGATTTGCCTGGGAACCGAATCCAGGCAACTGAAGTGGAGGGCATTGAACTTAACCACTAGGCCACCAGGGCTGGCAGGAAAAATAATTTTTAGTTCCAACTCTGACACTAGAAAATTCACCTTTAATCAGATGAAGATAACCCAGTGTGTCATTCACCAAGGATTTTTACAAAGTGGATGTCAGTGGTTACATGAAATCCCACATGAGCCAAGGCTTGCTGTCGTGTTTCAACCACCTTCTTGACGGCCAGCAGAGTCTAGGAGTTTGATCATAGGTAGACTGGCTTTGTCCTGGAGAAATATCCATTCAAAGATGGATCATTTGGCTTCGCCCTGAAGCTTAGCATAAGATAGGAAACATTCTGTTGGGAAATAAATCTCTATGTGTCTCCAGCATTTTTGTATATTTTACAAGGAACTAATCGTGAATTTGTGTAAAGATTTGGCTACAAGAATGTTTATTGCTGGTGTGTTAATAATCATGAAAAATGGGAAATGTCCATAACAGCCAACCACAGGAGACAGGATAAATTATGGTACAGTCACACACGGGACGCTCAGCAGCCACTTAAAAATATGATGTAGAAGAATGTTTAACAATGTGCAAACGTGTTCATGATATATTTAAGTTGGTAAAGCTGGCCTCAAAATAAATCACAGTAGTTATCTCACTTTAAAAGTATTATACACACACACGTGCACACACACATACATTGAATTGCTATAATCACAGATTGTTAGCACTCATATTTTTGTGCTAGGATATAGGTAAAGTTTTTATTTTCTTAAGATTATGCATATATTTATACAACAAATATAACTGATTACTTTTGCAGTAAAGCATCTTATAAAAGCTATTGTGAGAACGGGAGGGGCAAAAATGCCTCTGAGCGCCTGTCCTGGTACAGTCGCAGTGGCCAACGCAGGGAGCCTCCTCCAGAACCTGGACCCCTGCCTTATCCTCTGAGGCCCACACGGGCTCCGGCCAGTTGCTGGGGAAGCTCTCTGGGTCTGCCCTGTTCCTCACTATTGATGTCTGGACTGCGTCTGTGCCATCCACCTGAGCAGAGGCACTTGTAAAAACCCATAACTGCAATAAAATTCCCCTCAAGCATGTTACTGGTAAGAGGGAGGAGAAAGCGTTTAAGAAATTCACTTTATCTTCAGGTCATCTAGATGATCACCTCTTGTGAATTTTAGAGGGAACGTCGATTGAATTCTTTCTGAATACTTCAGTAGCTTTTAAGAAAGAACTTTCTTGAGGGTCCAGCTGCAGCCTCTGTGAGCACATTGTGCTTGTCTGAGGACTTTGGAGTCTATTGCTATGAAAACAAGTCAGACAGCAACAGCAGGACCTTTCCTGAATCCCCAAAGCATAGTTTCCTTCTGTTTGGTTTAAGTAGATGCAGAAACCCTCACTTTCTGGATAAGGTGTTTTCTATGGCCGGACATTGAGGAATGGGTGGTCAAAGAGAGCAAATACTTCTCAGCTGTTTGAGATGTCCCTCTCAAAAAGGACAGGTTGAATTTTGATGCGTGAACTCTGATGAAAATTAGGGTCTTTGCTATGCACAAGTGCTTTTAAGAACTGGCCAAACTTTCCCATAAATGGCATAAAATTTATTACAGCTCCTAAGTGACAAAGTTTCCAGCTGACGGATGCTTCTATACCTTGCAAGTCTGTTACGATCAGAGCTCACCTTGCATGCGCATCAGGCTTTCCTACACTGTGTTCAAACTACAAAGTGTTCTTTTTGCATTTCTTGTATTCTTTTAACTCATGTTCCTCCTCTATAGCCCTGTGGGGTCAAATGCTAATGTAACTCTTTTTTATTGGAGACTTAGAAAAGCCAAGTGATTTTCTCAGAACGCAGCACAGTGAAAGGAGCATTATGTAGCGTGTGGGAGCAGGCTCATCAACGTGCTATTCAACCGAGAGTGGCCTGGTGTTCCCTTTGAGGCTCTGGCATCACTGATCTTCCAGTTTGTGGCCTGAAGCCAGTGATCTTGACAATCCCTGTGAAGAACAACATGTAAGTAAAGAGACTCGGCAAGATGACGAGGGAGAGAAAGGGCGGTAAGTAGTAGCCCCCATGAGGGCACCACGTCTTCTTCACGCTCCAGTTTATATTTCCAAAGCTCGAAATATTCTGAAACACCCAAACAATGGCAGCAAATAGAAGCTTCTTTCAAAAACAAATATTCTGCAAAAACTGAACATACTCTAAATGTCCATCAAGAGTAGAATGGATTCATAAATGGTGGTTTCTTCATACAATGGGATAATACTCAGCAATATAAACAGAACGACCTACTGAATAAAACCTAAATACATCACACTCAGAAAAATGAGAGACAAAAGAGCACGTGTGACTCCATTTGTATGAAGTTCTCTCCGAACCATTCATCCGAACTGATCTTTGGGAGAAAGAAAGTCAATCAGGCTTATGTTGGGGGATAGGGGGTGAGATTGCCTGGGAAGCGGCGCCAGGGGACTTCCCAAAATGATGGGAATGTGTTGCGTCTTGATTGGGGTGAAAGTCACCTGGGTGTAGACATTTGTCAAATCTCATCAAGCTGTATACTTAAGATCTGTGCATTTACTGTGTATAAATTATACCTCAGTGAAGAGTGCATGTTACAGCCTTTCTCTGTGAGGCGTTCTTCCAAGTGCTGCACATGATTTAACTTACTTAATTCTCAGAAAAATATGAGAGAGGAGATGTTTATTTGCATTTTACAGATGGGGAGACCGATGCACAGAGAGGTTGCATAAATATCTAAGGTAATGAAGCTAGTGTTTAGGGCAAGGATTTGAACCCTAAAAGTTCAGCTCCCGAGCTGGACTCTTAGCTGCTGAGTTATACTTCCACACCTGCAGGAAATAGCCACCAGCTTGTGGTTTTCCATTTCCTATCAACAGCTTTTCCAAATGTGATAGAACAATTGCTCATATAGGCAGAAAGAATCTGGTTATTTAAAATATGCCTATTTATGTTGGGTATTGGGATGCTTTTAATGATTCCATTTAGCTTCAGTGTAGACAATACTACTAAACTGCAGGCTGGCTTCATAGATTATCAGGAAGGCCAGTCTCCGGAACTGTGTTTACTGATCATTGTAGAACACAGTTAATATTGTAGACAAGAAAAATCACATGCCTGAAGTTGCCAAGAAATGGAAAGTGGAAGTGATTGAGGCATTGGGCTGGAAAGAAGACTCATCCACTCCAGCTTGATAGTTGTAGCTTACTGTATTGTTTATAAGATGGAGAGAAAAAGTAATACTGATGCCAAAGTGTTAACAGTGCCCAACTATGGGGAATGAGATTGAGGTGGGTGGAAATTTCCAATTTCTCAATTATACACGTGTATCATTTGCAACTTTTATTAGGAGTATGCACTTTAGATGAGGTTTTTAAAAAGTTTTTTAATGGTGAACCAATTAACTTTTCCTGCTTATGTCAAAGTTGGCCATTTTGCAATATTCACTCATCCATTCATTGAATAAACATTTGCCCAATATCTACTAGATGCCAGATCCTAGGTACTGGAGACACACAGGAATTAGTCGTCTAGCAGTGAGACAGAAGTATGGACAATTACGGAAGGAGGCAGGCGCTCTGCAGTTGAAGGGATTCCGATTAGACCCAGGGACTCTGCCCCAGCTCTGCTGTTAGCCATGGGTTTGGTGGTTCTACATGACTGGGGTGGGGGGGTGGTGAGAGGAGCTGAAGCATTTCTGAATGACCTAGGGTTCTGCCATCCTCTTATTTCATGAATATTCCAGAAGCATGCCCAGAACATGGAAGATGTAGGGTTGATTCCACGTGTTAACATGGCTTGTAAGACATCAGTTTTTTCCTAATCCTACTTTCTTATGGTAAAGCAGTTGGTTGTCAGTTTTCAGAGGAACACATTTCAAGGTTGTCATCTGAGGGCTTTTCTCTGTTCCATGGCTACAGGCTGATCCCTAAAATCAGTCACTGTCTTCGCATTTTGCAAAAGGCATAATGGGTAAGAGGGCTGGCTTGGAGCAGACTCTTTGTTTACTTTCTAGAGTCTCTTGAAATGAAATTGCCAAGTAGCCCACTAATGACCAGGGTTGAAAGCAGTCCCCCTACATCCAGGGGGCAGTCACAGTGCCTTTGTAATGTAAAGGAAAGGATAATTATTATCATAAGCTTGTGCTGTCTTTAGAGCCAGAAGAAGAATGGGTAAATGTATTCTTTTTGCTTTAGCATCAAAGTTTTGTTTTGTTTTTTTAAAGTAACAAGCTGTAAAAAGTAGCTTTTCTCAGGACCACATGGCTCATTAGCTCCCCGTAGTGCCCCCGTACCAGGCATTCCTTCCTTAAGTCCTGTGCTCCTGCCTGTTTAAATGTGTTTGGTTGCCTCCCTTCCTCTGCTCCAGTGCACGCGGGTAGTTTAACCCTTCCCGGCACACTGTCTTTCAGCACCTTCCTCATGAGCGTGCCTGATTCGGAATTGCTCTGTAATTGGAAGTCAGCCTCACAGGGCAAGTGCGCGTCTTGAGCTCTTCACAGGGGCCTACCAGCCTAGCTAAACTACAGAAATATAGAAGCAATTAGTTGGAGGTATTTGCAAAATGAATGCATGTTGGTGATCTGTGTAGTTCCAGAGACCTTCTCACTTAGATCTAACTATGTGGATGTGCTGATTTGACCAATGGAAAAAAAAATCAAAGAAAATTCCCCGTATCCCATGACTCCAGTCTATTCTTGGCTGAGACCCTAAGGCCTCTGCAGGGTCAGAAAATTTGTTTATAACCATGGTTTCTGGACTGGGGAGAGAAATGCCATTACCACCTCCCTCTCCTTTTGCAAACGAATGGAGAACAACAAGGAGAACAGAAGCAGTAAAGCAAACTTCCTTCTTCATTGAAATTTGGAAAAATTCATGTCTGGACCCATAATGCTGTGTTTGAAAAAGGGTTTTCAGATTAGTGAAAACTTTACCTAGTGTGAAGATAGACACAGAGAGAAGGCTGGCGGCTTCAAATATCATGGGCAGACTAGACAAAGTACAGAATTCTTCAAAATAGATGTCACAGCCTTGGCTTGAAACATGGTCAGGGTGCATAGATGGACAGCAACCTGCTGTCAGCCCTGATGATCTCAGACAACAACTGAGAAAACACCCAGGAAACACAGGAACACTCCATCTTTGCTCTTATAGGAGACTATGAGTGGGTGGGTGGAGGATGAATTTGGGGGAGCAAACAGCTCTCCACCTTCTGTGTCTGCTAGAGAAAAGCGAGGACATCACCCAAAATGTCCAAAACCTCCATCAGGTGGTTTCACTGGGAGGAGGGAAACTTCCAGCCAGCCCAGAGCCACTCACAACATGCACAGGGGATTCAGAAGGTTCTGGAGGTAACAAGCCCAAAGTGCTCATCAGCTCACCCACCTGGTCCGTACCCTTACTATCTTTTCTCATACGGCTCATGAATAGTAACCCCATCCTCAGCTCAAGGATGGACAATATTAAAAAAAGAAATCAGCATGAGACTTATGTGAACATGTTGCATTAAAAATATCACAGATACACACAGAGGTAGATGAATAAAACACATCAGAAAGATTGTACCATGAAGCAGATGAAAATTAAGACAATATATTTTTCTAAGAAGAAATCTGGCAACCTATATTAATATCAAATATCCACACACACTTGAATTCACCTGGGAAATCATGTCGTAGAATTTCACTATCTAGTATGGTAACCAAGACTTGAAATATGGAACTCTTTCATATATGGAACAGAGGACCTAAAATTTCAATTTAAAAATCATGCTCATTTCAGTTCGAAATGGAAGTTTCCATTGGAAAACTTTTAAGTGTATTTGGAGCAACTTAGGTAGGTAAATTTACTTTTTAACTGTAAATTCTATGAAATCTAAATACAGATCAAGTATTGCCAATGAAAATTTAGTGTCTCAAGATATGCTCTAAGTATAAAATATACATTCAATTTTAAAGGCTTATTCAATAAATAGAATGTAAAATATCTCATTGAGATAATATCTTGGATGTATTGGGTTAAATATATTGTTAAAATTAATTTTACCAGTTTCTTTTTACTTTTTTAACGTGGCTGCTAGAAAATTTTAAATTACATGTGACTTGCATTATATTTCCATCAGACAGCACTCCTAAAGAAAATAAAAGCAGCAGTATGTACAGTAAATGGACAAAAAAATATTCAAAGTAGCCCAAAAGCAAAAGAAAAACAAACTGGAAAGAAAGTGGATCCTTGTTCATAGAGGAATGGCTCATACATAATGTACACATCACGGGCTATTATGAAGCATTCGCAAAGAAAAATTATGCCAGTGGACTTGACTATCCACCAAGTATTGTTATAGAAGAAAAGAAACTGCATAGAAATGTGAGCAATCCCAGTACAGATGGTCCTCAACTTAATGATGGCTTGACTTATGATTTTTTGACTTCACAATGGTGCAAAACCAATATGCATTCCATAGAAACTGTACTTTGAATTTTAATCTTTTCCTGGGCTAGTGATACTCTATATGGTACAACATTCTCTTGTGACACTGGGCAGCCGCAGCTCCCAGTCAGCCCCGCCATCACAAGGGTAAACCACCGATACACATTCTGTACTCATAAACCATTCTGTTTCTCACTTTCAGTACAGTATTCAACAAATTACATGAGATATTCAGTGCTCTATTATAAAATAGGCTTTGTGTTAGGTGATTTTTCCCAAATGTAGGCTAACGTAAGTGTTCTAAGCATGTTTAAGGTAGGCTGGGCTCTTATAATGTTCAGTAGGTTAGGTGTATTGAATGCAATTTTGACTTAAGATGTTTTCAACTTTTGATGGGTTTATTGGGATGTAACCCCATTGTAAGTCGAGGAAGATTTGTATTGTAAAAGTGCCATCCCAATCCTCCATAGATTGACATGTTTGTAAAATATGACCTAAACATGAAAAAAGTATGGAAAGCTATACATCAAGTTATTGAACCTGGGTTACCTGTGTGTGGTGGGCCGGGGCAGGAGAAAGGAAGAGGAAAGCAAGTAGAGAGACAATAAAATGTCTAACTTCCTCCCATCCCCAGCATGTATATTATCTCATTTATGTAGAATTGTACATACACACACACACACACACTAGGAGGAAGGGAAGGATACAGGTAGAACTATATACAATGACTTGTAGGAACTTCCAAAGTGTATTGCCAAGTGAAAAGAAGTTGAAGATGATATGTAAAAAGGCTCATTCTATTTGTGTAGAAACAACAAATTCCCATATTTTTATACATGTTTGGAGAAAGGTGCATAGGCTGGTTAATTAATAATAATTTCAGGTGTGTGGCACTAGAAAGAGAGCTGAGGTGAACAGAGTAGGGAGAAAGATATGTGTGTGCATATAATATCATCATTTTTTATTACAAATAGATATTACTTTTTGAATTTGAAAAAGAAGAAAACAGGGCAGTAATTAAGTTTTCCTTAAAACAAAAAAAAAAGCTCAAAGAAGAGCTACAAACATCTAAGGAATAATAATGGCAACAGACAGAATTTGAAAATTACTGGGCCAGAGAGGCACACTAGAAACAGCACAGAGATTCTCTTAGAAAGAGATTCTTGGGACTAAAACAGAATAGAAAAATGCAAAGAGTTAAAAGGAGAAAAAAAAGAGTAGTGATAACAGACAAAGGAGATCCAACATGTGAATAACTGGCATCCCTGACACACTCTGCCACAGGCTTTTATGAAGGCTGACACCAGAGCACTGAGAACGGAGGGGAGAGAGAGGTAAATGTATTTTCATAAAACAAACTCTAAATACTGAAGGGACACATTGAGTTCCAAGAAAAATTTGATAGAAATGATCAATAAGTAGAAATATCCTAATATATAGTACTTTAGAGATTAAGAGTCCTTTGGGCATTTAACTCCCTCCTTCACCACCACCACCACTATCATAAAGAAACCACAACTGTTTACACATGGATTAAAAAATTACTCTTGTGAGTGAACAAAAAGGAAAACATATAAATTACTTAAGATATTCTGAAACATTTTCCACATTCTTTTTTGTGTGTGCATCACCCTTTAATCCAGTCATTAGTGTTTGTGTTTTCTCAGAAAATGTGGTCTTTATGCTGTTAATGGCATTGATGATGAGCATTTCATTAAAGAGCACCCCACCATTGTTTGTGGAAAGTTCTTGTTTGATACCCATTAAGCAAGTTTGATGCTGATGCTCTCCTGGTCAATGGAAGTATCAATGGAAGGTTTTCACATCTTAATCAGAACTTATTTTTGTTCTTCAAATGGTCCTTACATGGTTTTTTGACTAAAGCGTAGCACCATTTTCCAGTCTTGTCACCAGGAACATAACCAAATTTGCACATAAATATGCTTACAGTTATGCTCTATAACATGTTGACTTCTTGAAGGGAGACATGGATATTATATACCCATGTGGTATACCATATTATTTATTCCAAATATTCTCTATCCCTCCCTATGACAGGATAATTCATCTATGGCTATTGTTTCATGCTTTTCACATGACTAGCTTTGGATAATGGAATGTAGTGGAAGTGAAGGGTGTCACTTCCTAGCAGAAGTTTTAAGAGCCATAATGTGGTCCCCACCTTTCTTTTCCCTCTCCCATAAGACCAACATGCCCCACATAGGGGCTGCTCCTTTAGCTTGGGTCCTGGAAATGAAGACAACGTGGAATATGACCAAAATTGGCCCTCAATAAACACATAATATGAGTGAAAATAAACTTGTAAGCCACCAAGGTTTTCGAATTATTTGTTATTGCAGCATAGTTCAGCTTAAGCTGACTCGAAGCACACAGCATTTAAAACCTAGTGTTGGAATGCTCTAGGCACTCTCCTGAAGGACTCCTGATTTCTGTGGGACTTCCTCAGGGCAGGTAATGAGTGGGTGATATGTGACTGGTCCTGCTCCACCTGAGATTCATATTTAGGCTATTTTAGCTCAGCCAGGGTGAAAGCAGAGAGACCTCACCTGATATATTTTCAAAGTGGGTCACTCTGGGCTACTCAGAAACTCACAATAATGAGTATGGCTGAGTCACAGCCCAGTTGTTATGAGCCATCATTTATACCTGCATTCTGGTTAAACGTCCTGAAATTCTAAGGTCAGAAGACATTTGCGGGACTGGAGACAACACCTCACTTTGGGACACTATAGTAGTTCTCAGCGGGGACGGGGCTGAGGAGGGGAGGAAGATGCTCTAGATCTGAAGGGTGCACTCCTGTGTTTCTTCTTTCCAGGTAAAGCTGACTCCATGATGGAAACACCAATCTGTGGAGAATAACTTTTTTTTCTCCCCCAAGCGGAAAGTTCAGCATCTGCACTTACAGTTCTGTTGGAGAAGTGGCTGAACTCAGAGTTGATCAGGGATCCAAGTGCAGTTCAGTGTTGATGGCTTCAACAATTCACAGCAGTTCTTCAAAGAAGACAGGCTGTGGTTCCCTCCTGGGATGACCTCCCCGGGACCCATGGCAACAGTGCTGGTAGAAAGTAGAATGAAACAGTTAGCTGAGCCTTAGAAGACGGAAACAGTAGATCAGCAGAAGATGACACACTAAAAATAGCATAGGACAGGGAGCTGACTTCCGCCCTCACATTCAGCTTAGGGTGTGTTAAGGACAGAGGCACCAAAGAATTAGTTTTGACTCTCAAATCCTGTTTGGCCTCAAGGACTCTACCTATTTTCTCCAGAATAAACAAAGAAAGGATAGAACTAATCCTTATAAAACACTTGCACATTAAGAAGGGCAGATGGGGTGGGGATATTGATTTTGCAAATAGAAACTGTACAGGGAGGGGGTGGCCGGCATGGGGCACTGGCAGCCCCTCATCTACCATGACCCATCACCATCACCACGTTGTCAGGGCAGTCTGCATTGCCTGATCCCCTTGAAAGGGAGGCAGCACCTCATAACTAGTACTAGAGTACTACAGTCCCAGTTAAGGGCATGGGCTCTGTGAGCAGAAAGACCCAGATTTCTTGGGTCTTTCTATCTTGACTGTGCTTGCACTCATTTTGCTTGGGTCAGTGACATAGTCTCCCCAGGGCCTGATTTTATATAACGCTTAAAAAAGCAACAGTGCCTAACTTACACAGTGTCTGCAAGGTGTGAGCGAGCTAATTCACACCAAGTGCCCAACACACAGTGGGGGCGTGTGAAATGCTTGAGCGACACTAGATGGCTATGGGTCCTAGTCTTAGCTGAGAAACGTCAAAATGAAAGGAGGTTAGAATTGCCACAGAGGTTCTCATATTTAAATAAAGTACGTTATGAAGCCATAAAGCTAAGTGGATGAGGTCTTTAGGTCTAATTTTTAAATTAATAATGAATATAAAGAAGTTATGATCAAGAATACAATACCTGCTCAGTAGGCTCTGACAACAGGACACCACATCAGTTGTGTTTTGAGATAAGCTGGAGGCGAAGGCGTTCTCTAATGTGTGATGGCAGTTGATGTCTACAGGAGTACTGGAGAGGATGCCTAGAAGTGGGACAGAGCGCCACGGATTTTATCAATTCATGAAGTCACTGAAGTCTCCTTCTGTTCTTAGCTTGTCCACCAAGCTCCATACATTTCACTTCACGACATGCTTAACACGGCTCTGCCTCTCAGCTCTTTGCACAGCATACACTGCATATAAGGTTGGAGGCACCGCCCCCTGGGAGCTGTGGGCACAGGGACCCAGGACACAACGAATGGAAGCAGTACCTGCAATGCAGGCAGTTATGAAGCAGGCGATGGTCCCCGCAATCAGAGCTCTCCCTGCCTCTGAGGCGATGTCACGCTTTCTGGTAGGAGCTATGGATGCTGGGAAACATGGAAGCAGATATCAGGTTAATGTTGAGGCTTATTGATTAGAATTCCAAGTTCTCAGCCTCTGAGAATTGTTCTGGGGCTGGAGTCTCAGATAAGCTAACTTTTCTTTTCTTTTTTTAAACTTAGCTCAGAAATTCAAGATTCAAGAGCTTAGTGATAAGTTCCACATCCAAAGAAGTCCTCTGGTGTGTGAGGAAAAGAAGTCTGTCCACACCGAAAGGCCCAGAGGCTTCCATTCTTTACAGAAGAGACAAATCCTAAGTTTCATCCAAAGGGCACACACAGCATATTGAGGGCACAGCAAGGCAAATGCATCGCAAGGGAGGATCCCAAACATCTGCAACTCATCTGTCACCATCCACGTCTGTGCCCATGGCAGACATCACTCATGAATCACAGCATTTTCCCTCTTAACTTCCATTGGACCTCAGAATCCTTCTCCAGTGTCCATTATAAGTCTATTGGAATTGGCATGTGAAGTGAAAGCCATGTGTCACCCCTGGCTGGAGAAGCACCTGTGCATTTGGGCAGGTTCTTCCTGATGTTAGCTTGGGTCTAACAGGGAACTACATTGCAGAGCAGGGATAACAAATAGACCCCAAAGGATTTACTGCCCTTGCAGGGCCTTCTTTTCCTGATTTGAATAATGTTACAGAGCAACGTGGAGATCTGAAGCATGTTCACATCACATCTGTTGTTGAAGAATATTCTTTTCACTTACTGAATGCGCCAACCACCATTCCTAGGGAACAGATATTGGAAAAGCCACAGAGAGCGTAAGTGGCAATTGTCTCAGAATGAATCTGTAAAATAAGCATAAACACACAGATGCATACATGGTGTGACCAGCTTAGTAAATCTGACACCCTAACTGAGCTTCCTATTCTGATGACAGAATCGATACTGACAAATAAGTGCACAGTGCACGGTGTCAAACACCTGTTGCTTCCTAGACTCTTTTTTCCATTTCCCCTTCAATTTCGATGGAGAGAAAGGGGCTGTGTGGATTCAGAGACTCTCTACAAAGGACTTGGAATTGGTAATCTTGGCCTCTACAAATGCTACTTTCTGCTCAATGACAACTTTTAATATTCAGTGTGACCTGGTCACCTGCTACAATGTGCCAGGCACAGGACCAGCTCCGGAAGACACAAAATTAGTCCCAGAAAATATTCACGTTACATTTATTTGACAAAAGACTTATTGAGAATTATAAAGAGCTGTTGTAACTCAATAAGAAGACAAGTGCGTAATAAACGAATACAGAGGTTTCACAAAGGACATGCAAATGGCCAATAGGCACGTGAGAAGACGTTCAGTAGTGTTTGTCACCAGGGAAACGCAGGTTAAAACAATGAGATCCCACTACACTTCCACTAAAATGGCTAAAAACGTGGACAATACTAAGTGTTCGTGAGGATGTGGAGCAACTGGAGCTTTTGTACATTGTTGGTGAGAATGTAACCTGACAGCCTGTTTGTAAGATACAAACATACTTGACAGTTTCTTATCAAGTTAACATCCACTGCCTGCATGACCCAACAGTCCACTCCTAGGAATTTTCCCAGGAGAAATAAAAACACATGCTCACAAGAAGACTGTACATGAATATTTACAGCAGCTTTATTCCTAGCAGTCCCACATTGGAAACAACTCAAACATCTTTCAACAGGCAAATGGATACACAAATTGTGGATTTCCATAAAATAGAAAACTACTTTGCAATAAAAAGGAAAATGACTAATATAGGCAACAACATGAATGCTATGTGAGTCCACTCGTATGAAATTGTAGAAGAAGCAAAAGTAATCTATGGTGAAAGAAAGATCAGTGGCTGCTGAGACTGAGTTGGGGTGGGGGGTGGGGGCTGTTGACTACAACTGGCCATGAGGATGATTTTCTAGGTGAGATGGAAATGTTCTATATCTGATTGTGGTCGTGGTAATACAGGTGATACATATGTCAAAACTCACATGTACACCAAAAATGAGCTTTTTTGTATGTAAATTGTACTTCAGTAAAAAGAATATAATTTGAAAGGAATCATATCAGTAAAAAGGCAGCTCACAGCTATCACAGGAGTCCTTTCCATCTGGCCATGGGGTATGCTTGCTTGTCTTTGCTCCTCAGCTCTGAGCAGCCCATAAGAACATTAGGTGCCCCCTGGAGGTGGAAGAATGGACTGTTGTCTCACAGGGCCGTGAGAGGATGGAAGGTGAATTTGTCCAAGTATGAGCGTGCCCCTCCATCTCTATTCTGAAGGCAAGAGGTGCTGCTCAGGCCAGATGGTTCTTTCTCAGGGTGAGGGACTGACTGCAGAGGCTTGGAAGAGCCAGGGCATTTCACTGTTCGCTGGAGGCACACCCAATCTGGCAAAGGCACTCACACAATTGAGGCAATAATTTTTACCCCCAAATCCTGAAAAATCTATGATTTGGCTCAAAGAACAAACCAGGCTAATGCTACATTCAAAACTGGTAGTGCCTTTCTTTTCTTTCACCAACTGGATTTTTTAAAGCCCACATTCAAGACTCGAGTGGTCATGGTAAGTTTTTGCTGAGAAAGCCCCTCTTCTTTTCATGGTTTCTGAGAACTCCTTTGTTGATGTGTTCATTCAGCGTGCATATAGCAGGCAGGAAAATAAAATATATCAAGTATTTGAGCAGTCCACTTTTTCTGGAAAAGCTCATCCTCGTCCTCTGCTCTGTCTAGTGCTTTTCATTTAGTTCAATTGGCTTCAAAAACAGGCAATTTATTAGGAGACCACGGGGAGGGAGAGGGCATGAAGTGTTGGAGAGTCCTCTTTCTCCTTTCTGGGGATCTGCAGAGGGGGCACACAGATGGGGCCACACAGATGGGGCCACGTAGGGTTTTATGAGAAGAGGAAAAGGAGGCTGGGATGATTCCGCTCTGTCTTTGCCCATAAATGTGCAAGACTCCATGGTGGAAAGAACTGCACTAGGAAATTAATAGGACATCCTACAGCTCTCCTTCACGTGAGCAAAGATGCCATATGTACAGGGACGGTCATTGTAGCACTACTTCCAATAGCAAAATATCAATAAGAGTGCTCATCAACAGGGGACTGGATAAAATAAATTATGGTGTGCTCATACAATAGAATTCTGTGTCACAGGCACTGGTATGGAAAGGCATTCCAGATATGTTATTAAGTGCAAAGAGCAAGGCTAAGAACAGTGAGCATGATATGGCACAGGGAGAGGAGCTAGTGCCAGAGAAATAGGGAGGATGACTCACTTTTCCCTCTCTACCTTTTTGTACATTTTGACTTCTGTGCCATGAAATGTATTATGTATAAACAAACAAGCAAACATGCAAAAATTTCATCTTTACTCTAAGAAAGAGAAAATGGAGTAATAAAGTGTGACATACACATTCTGACCTCTTACCTTAGATGGAGGTCAGCAGTGGGCACACAGGGGATTTTTGCCTCATGGACCCAGATCTTACACTTCAGTCATATGGTACCTTTTCCAGACTACTGGGACATCCCCACGACTTCTTGGTTGATAAACAGAAATTTCAGGGACTCATCACCATTTTGATCTTGCCCCTGTTGGGGCTCACCCCGAACCCGAATCAGCTCTCTTGGCCTGTCTCTATCCTCTTACTAACCTGCTCACAAACCTGCTCAGCACTGCCAGACCTGTGAGCTTGCTTTGCTCGTTAACAAAACTACTTTCTCCTGGCAACTGGCAGTTGGGGATGGAAAACATTTCACTTAATTGAGCCTATGGTTTACTTTTGGCAGGGAAGCGAGCTGGTTTGTGGTGGCATCCAGACAATGAGGACATTTGGCCAAGCCCCACTGCGTGCTCAGCTGAAGAATGAGCATTTGAGAAACAGGAGACCTACAGAGCCACTGTTCACATCGGATATGTGAGTCAAATGCCCTGATTAGAACACACAAATCAACACTTTCTTGGGGTGTGCTGTTATTTAGTGTAACACGTGGGAGTAAATGTGCATGTTTGGTCTTTGCGAGGCTGGAGAGTGGGGGCTGTTCAGAGGTGGGCCATCTCAGTTAGAAGCTTGGGCAGCATGCTTTCCCTCCCCTTTCCTTTTAAAGCCCAATATGTGCCTAGGACATTAATTCCAAATAGATTGTTTCCAGGAGTAACGGTGGCGGTCAGAAATGTTCACCATTTCCCTGGGGGTTTCCGTGTGTGACAATTCTGTTCATTAGGAAAATAGAAGTTGGAGACTCAGCTGCAAATATGGCCCAAGTAAGAGCCTCACCTGAGCTCCCTTATCCCATCCAAGGCCAAGGGGGCATGAGCATCTCCTTGCAGGCTATTGACCTAAGTCTTGGCATAGTTCTAGGGCGCTTGTCTCAAAGGTTCAGACCACAGACCCTGAGCTGCTTCTCTTCCCTCACCTACATGGAGAGCAGCAATTGTGTCTCACTACTTCGTTAGGATGTCCAGGCACTAGGTTGCCTTTAGGCAGTTTCTCGGAGTCCAAAGAATTGCTTAAGCTGAAAGGAAGAGAGCTTCCTCATCATTAGACTCTGAGCCCCACGAGGGCTGAGGCCTCATCACTTGTTCAATGCTGTGGCCTCAGTTCCTAGGTACATTGCACACAGAAGGCATTCGATAAATGCTTGTTGATGGGGTTATTCCAGTCCCAGCTTGTATCACTCTGGGTTTGAACCCACAGCACTCAACAGTAAATGATCACAGTGGTAAAGATTAGTTGTGCTTCTACACACACAAAAACACACATTCAGTGCAACTGAAAATTATGAGGTGCTGTGTTCATTATGAGCTCTGGGATTTGGGGTCTGTTTTGTCATATTCTAAGTGCCTTGCCTAACATAAAGAGGCACCAGTAACGATTTGATGAAACATATGTATGTGATAAAGAAGTGCACTGAAAAATCAAAATATTTACTCACTGACATATATTGCTGCACACCATCCACAAATTTGGGTCCAGATCCTTTCCTTAAATCCACCAATTTTGAGAGGTACTCATAGGCCACAAATTCACCGAAGAAGGTCTTATAACCTATGAGTTTGGCAACCATAAAGCTGTCTTGCCAGTTTACTCCCATCATCAAGGAAAAGGGCATGAAGATGTAGGAGCATATTATCTACAAAAAACAAAAATAGATACTTTATTAGAGTTGTGATTTGCTCCCGTTCTTCTGCCTCACCCTCACAAAGAGATTGTTCCCACCCTCTCTGTGTCACCTGTGGGCACAGAAATCCCTTCACATACCCTTGTCCATATTTATTCATTAGGAGTCAAGGTTGGAATTAGTCATATAAAGTGACCTGGATCCTTGGGATGGAGAGAATGACTGTATGTTGGGGGAAGGAGTCTCACAGGAGACAGAGAAAGAGCTGTGGGAAGATAGGGGATACATGAGAGGTTGGTGCTTGTGTACAAGTGCACTAGAGGCAGTAAGGGAAGGGGATTCACAAACCTATTTTATTTTTAAACAAAGATGGGCAGAAACAAAATGGAGGAGAAACATGATAGAATATACCTCGAAACTCAGCTGTGGGTAGTCAAACATGTTTCCAAACCAGGACAGGGCTGCGTTCACAAAAGACAACAGGGCCAGGAAGGCAATCAGATTCACAGCGATGTGTGCTACCACGGAGATGGATGAGGATGCTCCATGTGATGCGGCTTCTAGGAGATTCCTTGAATCACTTTATCGAAAAATAGCAATGGCAGAATTAACAAGGAGCTGTCAGCAGATGGACATCAGAGGTGTAGATATGGGGAAATCGGAGCTCATTCGGATGGAGAGACAAACTCTCAGGCCCATGCTGTGGTCAAAATCCTCACCTGGATTCCATGAAATCATGATGGGATTTATAATTACTGAGTGTAGGTGATGGGCTTATGTGTATATAACTGTTACACTACTCTTTTAATTGGGGGCATTTATTATTAAAAAGTTGAGAAAAGATAAAAATATTATAGGTTTTAAAAATTATACTTAATTAAAAGTAGCTACCCGAGAATATTTATAAAATATTCATGGTATAAACACTAATAATTCATGGAAGCCCAGGACATCCATCAGGTAAGAAATGGAAGGTCACCCTCACCTTTGAGGCCCCCTCCCCACCAGTGCCCTTCCTTAATCTCATCCTCTTTAATCTGAGGTAACTGACTCCCTAGAAGTTGCTCATCATTCCCTTTCTTGTCAATTTCCCTATATGTCTGCATCCCTAAATAACATGCTGTGTAGGTTCACACATCTGCTAACTTTATAAGTGGAATCACACATATTCCATATATATAGTTTTTGACAACTTGCTTTTTCATTCATGGTTATGACTTTACCCACATGCAAACAAGGGGTGAATCTCAGAAACATGTTTGTTGATGTATTCTGTTCTTTAATGAAATACTTTTGAACATCCTAAATACCTTAGTCTTTTCCACCCTTTTAATTTGTTTTGCACAGGGCAAAAGAAAATGAACCAAATAGGGGTTAAGGATACCTATATCACACTTTCTTTCCCTATCATATAAGCCACTTCCAGAAATGGTCATTCTATGGCTTTGTAACAGTTTTAAATCAAAGCTCAGTGAACACTACACTATATTTAAAATAAAATATCTACATTGAAGTCAAGGAAATATAATGACATTCAGGTATTTGGAAAGGTTTTCAGCAAAAGCAATCTTGAGAAAGAAGAACAAAGCTGGAGGCATCACACTCTCTGATTTCAAACAATACTACAAATCTATAGTAATCGTAACAGTATGGCACTGGCACAAAAAGAGACACAGAGATCAATGGAACAGAATAGAAAGTGCAGAAATGAACCCCTGCTTATACGGTCAATTAATCTATGACAAAGGAGACAAGAATATACAAGGGAGAAAACATAATCCGTTCAATAAGTTGTGTTGGAAAAACTGGACAGCCACATGCAAAAGAATGGAACAAGGCCACTTTCTTATACTATACACAAAAATAAATTCAAAATGGATTAAAGACTTAAATGTAAGACCTGAAACCATAAAACTCCTAGAAGAAAATGTAGGCAGTCAGCTTTTAGACATTGGTCTTAGCAATATTTTTATGGATCCGTCTCCTCAGGCAAAGGCAGCAAAAGCAAAAATTAACAAATGGAATTACATCAAACTAAAAAGTTTTTGCACAGCAAAGGAAGCCATGAAGAAAACCAAAAGGCAACCTACTGAATGGGAGAAGATATTCACAAATGATGTATCCAATAAGGGGGTGATAGCCAAAATGCATAAAGAACTCACACAACTCAATAGGATACAAACAAAAACTTCAATTAAAAAATGAGCAGAGGACCTGAATAGACATTTTTCCAAAGAAGATATACATATGGTCAACAGACACATGAAAAGATGCTCAACATCACTAATCATCAGGGAATGCAAATCAGTGCTACAATAAATTATCACTTCATACCTGTCAGAATGGCTATTATCAAAAAGATAAGAAATAAGTGTTGGTGAGGATGTGAAGAAAAGAGAACTCTCGTACACTGTGGGTGGGAATGTAAATTGGTGCAGCCACTATGGAAAACAGTATGCAGATTCCTCAAAAAATTAGAAATAGAACTACCATACAATCCAGCAATTCTACTTCTGGGCATTTATTCAAAGAAAATGAAAACACTAATTCAAAAAGATATATGCACCCCTATGTTCATTACAGCATTAGTTACAATAGCCAACATATGGAAGCAACCTAAGTGCTCATTGATAGATGGATGGATAAAGAAGACATGGCATATACATACGATGGAATATTACTCAGCCATAAAAAGGAACGAAATCATGCCATTTGTGACAACATGGATGAACCTAGAGGGTATTATGCTAAGTGATATAAGTCAGACAGAGAAAGACAAATACTCTATGATTTCACTTATATGTGGAATCTAAAAAACAAATGGATAAACATAACAAAACAGAAACAAACTCAAAGATACGGAGAACAAACTGGTAGTCACTAGAGGAGAGTGGGGGAGGGTGGGTGAAATAGGTGAAGGGGATTGAGAGGTAAAAACTTCCAGTTATAAAATAAAGAAGTCTTGGGGATGTAATGTACAGCACAGGGTATACAGTCAATAATATGGTAATAACTTTGTATGCTGACAGTTACTAGACTTGCTGTGGTCATTAATTCATAATTTATATAAATGTTGAATCACTATGTTGTACACCTGAAACTAATATTGTATGTCAGCTATATTTCAATGAAAAAAAAAGGTTTTCAAGTGTTGAAACAGGATTTTTGGGGGTGAAGTCTAATAGTCATTGGGAAATTAAATTCACTTTAATACTATAATTCATTATGCTCCCTTTGTCAATTTTTTGCTGTACTTTGAATGTGGAACTCCCTGACACCCCAGCTTGTATAGTCATTAATGAGGTGAATGTGTCTCACTTACCTCATTCCCATTTTCATGGCATTCTTGAGGGTTATTTTAGGTGTTTCTGTCTCAGGTCGAAGGAGTTTAGCCACAGCCAATGACGCGGGCGCTGACATAACTGAAGCAGTTAATAAGTGGGCAGGTGAAATCTGCAATTTTAGGAGAAAGAAGGCCAACTTAGGTTTAGCTTTTCTGTTGCGTTCAGGAAGAATGTCCCAAAAGCCTCACTAGGGAAGAGAAGGGCAGGAACTGTGTCTATGCCAGAAAACAGTGTTTCTTTGGAGGCTTGGAGGAGCTCAGGGAGCCAAGTTGGCATCACCGTGAGACTCAGAGGGAGGAATTGGTATGAATTGACCACATCCCTGGAGAGAGGCACAAAACCAAAGTCCGATTATTTTACAAGAGAATTAATCCCGTTCTGTAGGAGCTTTCACAGATCCCTCCACCTCTCTGTGGTCCTTTGGAATGTTCAAACAGTCCCTAGAGCTCATATTTCATCACATCTCGATTTAGATGGGGATGTCTGGGGCTGCGGGCATGGAAACCACCCTCTCTGTCTTCCTCGTGCTCTTCTGAAAGTTTGTGCCTTTACATAACACTCCTTTACGCAGAGTCCCTGTGATGTGTAAGCATCTCTGCTCTCCTCACTGCAGGTCTACTTACACTCTTTCCCCTCCCCTCCACACACCTTTATTGTTTCTGGATTCTCTTGCCTATCTTTTCAGAATTCCAGAATCAGCACCCCTTCCTACTCCCATTCCACCCAGCACATTTCCGCAGGCAGTGTTCCCACAGTGGTGGCAGAGTGGATCATCTGGGGATCCAGTGACAGTGCTGTTCCTGAGGTCTCCTTCACCCTTTTCCTCTTCCCTTTTCTTGCTGATCAGCTTCCGAGGCCTGGATGAAGTCCTGGAGTGAAACTCACCTATCTTGTAAGAACGCCCAGTGGCCTGGGTCACACGGCTGCTGTTGATCTCATCTCTCCCATGGGGGTTGCATCTGTATGTGGCTTGTTGGCTCTGTGCTTGGGGCACATGCCCCAGTTATCATAAGGCTCTCCATCCCTATGCTATTGACTACCGGTTCTCAAACGGGCTGTACATTGGAATCTGAGGAGTTAAAAAAATACTGATGCCTGGGTCTCATCCCAAGAGATTCTGGTTTAATTACTCTGGGGGATGGGCTTGGGTATTTGGGCTTTTAAAGGCTCCCAGGTGATTCTAATGTGCAGTAAAGGCTTGAGAACCACTGCTCTAGGTCAGGGTCAGATAACTTTTTCTGTAAAGGACCAGAGAGTAAATATTTTTGGCTTTTTGGGCCACAACTACTTAACTCCATAGCATGAAAGCTGCCATAAAGAAAGAAATAGGAGTAGCTGGTTTCCAGTATACATTCAGTTACAAGAGAAGAGGAGTGATCTAGAATTGGCCCATGGGTCATTCTTTGCTGACCTCTGGTTTAGATTGCCTTTACTAGTGTAACAGGTTTTTTCTTCACATGTTTATATTTTCAGCCAAAGTAGCCTCATAATATGATTGCATTCTGCCATGGTTGGATATGATTCACATTTGGGTGGCAGGGATATAAAAGTGAAGCCCCAAAACTCCTTTGGGGAACTCCATTCAAATGCCAAAGGAGCTGTGAGCAGCCATCCAGCAAAAAAGGACACTCTTTTGGCCTCCTTATCCAGCAGCAATGGTAAAGAAAAAGAGAAATGACAATAGCAAAGAAAGAAGAGGTTGCATTTTCCATGAATTGATCCCCAAACATTCTTACCCCAAAAGAAATGTATATGCCTAAGACACTTCCAGCCATGGTAGAGAACCCAGCGGTCATGATTGCATGGAGCTCAGACTTGGTGACGTGTGGTAAATATGGTCGGACCAGCAGTGCAGACTCCGTCTGGAAATGAAGAGTGAGTGACCAGATTAAGTGTTCCCTTTTAAGTCTTAGGAGGGTATGCCAATCTATTCAAAATTCCATCCTGTAAAGCAGTATTTCTAAGAGTGGATTGCAGACGAGCTCCATGAGCATCACCTGAAAACTCCATAGACGTGCAAATTCTTAGACTTACTGAATCAGAAACTCTGGGCATTGGAGCCAGCAATCTTGTTTTAAAAAGCCATCCAGGTGGTTCTGATGCATGCTCGATTTTGAGAACTACACCCTAGCTGTCTGGGTCATTTGAACTCTAGGTGAATGTGCATATAAAATCATGCGTAAAGTTTGCAACGTGTGCAAGGCCAATTCACACAAGGCCCCCACTTAGCCTGGGACTGGACTCTGCTGGCTGGGGACACTTTTCTAAGGTTGGAAAATCATTGGCCAAGAACCTCTGCCCAGTGGCCTGGCCTTGAGAACTGGGGATTCTGAAGCCACCGTGACTTCGCATCTTCCAGCTTCATCTTGATAGACCTTAAACCTCTTTGCTGACACCACAGGGAAATAGAGACGCAAGCAGAAAAAAAAATAACAAGGTCAGGTGCCCAGAGGCCTTTTCCTAATTGAGAATCAAGACCCCTTCTTCCCCCTGGGTGGAAAGGAATCAGGTAGCGTGTAGTTGTAAAGGCTTGAGTCCTCTCAAGGAAGGCAGGCGGCCTGCAGCCTCGGGCTCTTCATAAATAATAGCTGACCTTTTAGCATATTAGGTATCAAATTGAGCATGTGTGCAGTTTTACAATTTTCCCCTATTATTTCTAATTGTTCTATAAGAGTGAATGTGTTGAGCGTCAATTTATGGACTGAATAGAAATTCAGTACATGAGCCCTCTTACCCCGCAGGTAGGAGTAATCAACTCAAGATGGTGCCCTAATTAGTCCAGAGAGATCTTACGACTATAATTATAATAATTTGAGCTTCTAGGGAAGGAAGCATGGGCCCTGCTCTAAAGCCTGTGCTCCAGGTTAGCAGGCTGGGCTGGCCGAGAAGAAGGCTCAGCTGCTTGGAGCAGTCATAAGCCTGGGATCCGGGGCCATGTATTTTTCTGGGTGACTATTTTTGCTTCAAATCCAACCTCCTTGGGCAGCCGTGCTAGCGAGCACTCACACTTGGTTTCCTTGGTATGTGACTCCCTTCTGCCTGAAGCTCCATGTGCAGAGTGATGAGGATGACTATTGCTATTTCTCACTCATCCGTCCCTTAGGAATGCCGCTGTTTTGAGAGACACTCCTTTTGCATCATATTTCTTTGCTTAAATGGACTTCAGGCAAAAGAGCATTTAACCATGGGATGGAATGGGGAGTGAAAATGCTTTTGCTCATCAGCATTGATCCTCAGGCTCAGCAAAGACAGACTGTTGGCCAGTTCAGACAAGTTGAGAATGAACTTAGGTATCTATACAGCTGCACGGTTGTAGGTGGGAGCCTTTCCTGGTCTCTTTCATCGCCCTAGCCTTACACTACAGCAGGTGAGGCTGCCTGCTACGGGTTTGCAGGCTCGAGATAGTGGTGAACTCCATGTGAGCGAATGAGCTGCTCGCCTCTGAAGGGTGGGCCAGAGGCCTCAACAATTCTATAAGTTCAGAAAAGACTGGTGGAGAATCTCTGCATGAGAAGCTTTGACAAAATGACTCAATTTTTCGTCCTCTCCATCAAATTTCCAGAACCCCAATGCCGCAATCGGAATTGAGACTCTTGGAAGGGATCTCTCTCTCCCTCTGTCTCTGTCTTTTTCTCTCTCTGGAATCTGGACTTTCTTAATGTCGAGGGGTCCTTATTTTGACACTCTTCCCTCTACACTAAAAGAAATAAAACCATCATATTTTTTTATTTCACTTTCTGGAAGTCCATTTCAGAGGTGTTTTGTTTTGTTGATATTATAACTTACAAGTCCGACGAATATATTGCCAGCAGCAACTACAGACTCAATAGGAGATGATCCCATAGTAACCAGCATGACCCATCCAATCTAAAAGGGGACAAGGGACAAAGTCAGTGAAGAGCTATTTGTACACACAAAACTTCAGAGTAGGGATAAAATCTTTGGAGGAAAACGCTGAGGCCTTCAACAACTGTGGGCAGGCCAGCAATGTGCTAACTGTGAGGACATCTTACCTAGTCCTCAGAGCAGGCCAATCACACCCTCCTATTGGAGGGGTAAGTCTGAGTCATTGTACGTACTTTCAACATCATGCGAATGAATTTCCACTGAAGCGTTGTGGACGAGTCATAAGTTATAATAATTGCTGACAGTAACGGCAGGCTTACTGCATTCCAGGCAGTTTTGAGCCCTTGATCTGAGTGACACTTTAATCCACACAATAACCCTTAAAGGAAAGTCCTATAATTATGCCCATTTGATAGAAGAGGAAATTGAGGCACAGAAGAGTTTAGCTGTTTTGTCAAAAACCACGCAGCTAATAAGTAGTGGCGCGTAGTTGACATTTGCCCTTTTCTACTTAACGCTCAAGCAGATGTGGTTTATGGTCCCACTTTCGTAGTGGCCCTTCCGACGGGAGACTGTGGTGTCCACCTCAGGATGGGGACTTCCTGTGGCATTCTTTCTCCTTAGACATGGGCACAGTAGTTCTGAATGCTTAAATCAACAATTGGAAAATTGTGGGCCTTGGTGCTCTTGCTGAAATTGTGAATTCTGCTGGTATTCTGGTTCTCTCTCTCTCTCCATTTTATTTATCAACAGGGATCCAAGGAAGGCTGGGTTGTGCCCAAACCCTGTGTGCACGGCCTCGCTCTCGTGTGCGCTCAAATCAGCTTACACGTTTCGTAGATTTCTGGTCTAACATGTGACTGTAGGACTGACAGTTATTGGGCCAGCAGGAATGAGATTAACTTTTTAGACTTAAAAAAAAATTTATGGGCTTATAAAACTCCCTGAGGAGTGAAAAGCAGCTTCCCCTTCCTGCTCTGATTCCCAGCAGCTTCCAGACCAGAGTGCCCCCTTTTGGAACCTCCTGTGGAAAAGCAGTGACTCTGCATAAGGCACAGGGTGGTCCCAAGACGGAGGACAGTGCTGTTTCCCCCGGCAGGTGTGGGACCTGTAGGAGTCAATTCTGTGGCTAAAGAAGTAATTGTTAAGGTGTCATGAAGATATAAGTGGGTTGCAAGTCAAAGCCCTGTCAGAAGTCCCTGAGATAGAGTTCCCTCTAGGGACACATGTAGGATTTTTGGGTTTGAATCCAATAACTCGGGGTAGAGGGTAGAGCTTGGTAGGAAGAGAGAAGCACTTTGGAAAACTCTGAATAAATAGACTCTGAATAAATAGGACTTTGTCCCTGAAATAATCAGCTGTACACCCATCACCCAAACCCTCTGGTCCTGTACCTTTCTAATGATCCACTGCATCAGTCTGAGGTAGTAGAGCATGGACATGACGGCGCCAAAAAAAACCACCATTGGCAGGACCTGGAGGAGGAGATAAAGCAATCGTGGGCTAACGTTGGCCTCAGGAGAATTAGTAGGTTTCAGATCAGTCTCCTTTCTACCTCCTTTGCCTCCTCTGAAACGTCATAAAAATACTGGAAACTCCCCTTGAACTAAACAACACTTTTATCAGGCAGCTGCCCCATCTACAGTCTCTTATTCTAATTTGCTCTAGATAAGCTGGAGTATATTTCATCGTAAACAACATTTTTTTCCCTCTGCTGTAATGATCTTTTCTTCCTTTAGTGTCTCAGAGAAGGAATGAAGGTTTGGAGGAATTTGTAATAGGGAGGCTTAACAAACCGAAGGCCACTGGCAGATGTTCTTGTTCTGATATTAAATAGACACGAGCTTCACCGCTTATTAGCAGAGTAACCTGGGTCAAGATTAAGTGCCAGCAACCTCAGATCCTTATTCAAAGTGGCTGCACAGATCAGATAGAGCATAGTAGGTCCTCACACACAGTGCCTCCTATGGAGGAAAATTTTAGAAAGATAATTATTTTAGAGAGAGAATTATTTTAGCTTTTAGAAAGATAATTATTTTACTTATAGACTTTTGAATCACTAAGAAACGGTTAAACTTTGGAAACCAGCTTACTTCTGTGTTCACAAAGGTTGTCCTTTCCTAGATCCTATTTTCCTGATGCTCTTTGGGTGCCTTCAGTGCAGCCTGTGTGTCTACAGGGAGCCGTGTCTCCCCTGCAGAGACCACACAGAGCTGCGGTCTCAGTCCCTCCCCACCCCTACCCCTCCACACCCCTTCCCCTCTGCTCCCCAGCTAAATGGCCAGGGACAAGCTGCCACCAGAGGCTCAGAATGACTAGGACAATTTGTACAGGATCCAATTTAGGAAACTCTATTTATACTATATATTAGAAGACACTCTGCGCCATCATTCAGAGCTCACGCACTTGCGTGCTTTTGTTGGCTTTAATGGGTGGGCAGAACCTTCCTGAAAGTGTCAGGGAGTCGAAGGGGCTCATCTCTTGAATGTGCCCACAGGGATTCTGTGCTGGCAGAGAGGATGGAGGCTACTGCCCTGGGGGGAGCGGGCGGGAGGTCTGAGATGCCTTCTTTGTGACTTTATTTTTTCTAATTCTGGATTCAGATCACAATATCAGCATATTTTCATCTCAATTTGTAAACACTTGACCTTTCAGAGATGGCTAAGTTATCTCAGCACCAAAGCATCAAATCAGCAGTTTAAGAAAATGTCCAATCTAACAGTTGGCCTAACTGAAACTGGGGTAATTTGGAGGTAAATTGGAAGTCCCTAAGTGAGAAGACAGTTTAGAAGTATAGGAACAATAATACACCAAAAAAAGAAAAGCTGAAGAAAAAGCCAAATGCATCTTTCTGACTCATTGACCAGCATCTTTAGGGACTTCCCAGAGGACAGTGACTTCCTGGGGCTTGTGGGAGCCCTGAGAGGGAATTGATGAGGCTGGGCATGGGGCCAGGTTGCCTTTCCACTGTAAAATAACATCCTTCTTTGGCTGGGAGAAGGTCCAGCCCCCAGGCCTCCCTAGGCAAAGGCTGTGCTGAGGGAAAATGGGAATGGTTTAGCACGAGTATGGTTCTGGAAGAACAGAGGCCGATGTGGGTGTCCAGTTGTCCTGATTGGCCTAGGACTGAGAGTTTCCTGAGCACAGACCTGTCACCGATCCTGGACCTAGCAGCCATTATTGGCCATATGCCTGTTCATGGCCAGGTACCTAATGTTCTTTTCCCTGAAATCTCAGATACTGTTGCCCCACGTGGTTTTTCATAAGTATCTCAGACAATGCTACAAGCCCTCCAAAAGTATTCCAAAATTTCTGACCCCTCTAGATGTTTCTCTTAATGCTATAGTAACAAAGTAAACATTTATAATCTACTGACTTCAGATAAAATTGTCATGAGAAAGGACAGTGGTGTGCTGTGCACCTATGATGTGCCCAGCAGCTGTACGCCTGGTTTCTGGTAGTTGGGTTCTATCCGAACATATACAAAGACTGAGAAGTTACTGAAAAGGATGTGACTCCATAGAAAAGGGTTTGGCTTTACCTTAAATGCCAAGAAGTGGTCTTTGTAGTTCTCACCAAAGAGAAATGAAGCACCAGCGTCAGTGTGCTCCAAGAAGTTCTGAGATAAAGAAAGGGCAAGAGGAGACCATTATAACCCCTGAAGTGGTGGTTACTGTCCCCAGGACCCACCAGGCCCTGCAGAGGGTGAGGACCCAGCAAACTTGTTGGGTAGACTTGGAGAGTTAATTTTGTCAGCTTTTCTCCCCGCAGTGGGTGGCACGAGAGTGTATTTTTGAACTATAACTGTGCACAGACTTCCCGGCATTTCTAACATTCAGTGTGAGTCTAGGGTGCTAAAGAATAAGCTGGGTGTGGTAATTTGCTGCAGAAGCAATAGATGGCACATGAGTGGCACTGCTGACCACTAGATGCAAAGAGAGTCTGTCTCTCTGTTTGTGGAACCGTCTTAGAATTGTGACACCCCTTTGGCAGGATGAAGGGGGCAACTGGGAGAGGGGAGAGATGTAGTGGATGGTATGGGTGAGGGGCAACAATAAGATTAATAAACTGGACAGATTAACATTTGACACATAAAATTATTTGTCTAACTCATGCTATGAAATTGAAATTTGAGTCAACTCATGCAGAAAAATAAACCTATTTCTGACATATCTTGACGATTATATTCAAATGTTAAAACACTAAAAGTAAGATATTCTTTCTGAACCCAACTTACCTCAACTTGGTTGCCCAACCACTGAAAAGCCATAAGTCCAGGGCCGGTCCTTAGTATTAAGAGCCCAAGAAGAAACTGTAACCCAATTCCCCAAAAGACAGGCCTCCAGCGAACCTATGGAGAAAGATGGAGAGAGATGTATCTTATTAGAGGGTGAGTGCTGACCTCAGCATAAACGCCCAGAGCCTCACTGTTTCCTCAGTAGCTTCTCACACGTGGCTTGTGATCCACCTTCTCTGGGAGACCCAAGCAGTTATGAATAGAGAGTCCCTTAATAAACTCATACCCAGAAATCTCAAGGTTGTATTCTCTCTTTCTAAATCTGAGTTTGAAGCCTTCAGTCTCAAGGGAGTATGTAATCATTATGTCATGATAAAACAACTTAGACCCAAAGAGGTGTCTTAGCAGGGCCACAAGGAGGAAGGATCTACCCTTGCTGGTTACACTGTAAATATTTAATACATATAATTATTTCCACTGTCTGGAAGATGGAGAGGCAGAACATGACTTTTCTGTGCATCCTAGGTTTGTTGATCTGACAAACTGTAAGTGAATTAAGTGAAAGAAATTCCACCTTGTTGAGGGGCTCTCATTTTGCTGTAAAAGGAGCCTCTTATCTCTAATGCAGACCCAGGGAGAGCAGAGTCATGGACAATCAGCTGCGTTCATTTTTGGTGCAGAGCTGAGTGGCCTGCAAAGAACTATGGGAGTGGAGGCATAGAACACAGCAGAGATGTTCACAGGGCAAAGAAGTGGATCACATTAGGTGATGTGATCTCTGCCTAACGCTTTCTTTTGAGTGGTCACCTTTCAGCCAGTGAAGTCTTCCAGAATTTGCCATTATGAGTCATTTGTGAAGAACTGATGTCTCAGAATTCTTGCCCATGTGTTGGGTTACTGACTGACAGAACAAGGATGAGGTTGGAATTCAATGTGAACAAAACTGTTCAACGACAAACTTTTGGAGTAAAATAGCCAAAATTACAAATGGGAATTTGATAAACTGCAGAATCCAATGGTAGAATATTAGATTATTTACTGGCCTGGGGAAATCTGGATCAAAATGGATGCATTCTCTTTGAATGTGTGTTTGATGGGGAGAGGGGTGGCCACGAGTAGAAGTTCGACTTGACAGTACACAACATCTCACTGAGTGTGTAACTGGAAAATTACTGAGAATGAACAATGAGAACGTGACGGTTCTATGAAAGTTCAGGAAGAAGTGCCCCCTAGGCACTCAAAATATCATAGCAAGGTAAGAAAAATACTGAATAACAGTTAAATTCTCTCACACTCATTACTTTGAGCAATTTACACATGAGAAAAAAGAGAGAAAAAAACAGAAAAGATGAATTTGATACTTACTTTGGTTGGGTGCTTGGAGAATAGAAATAGCAGGATAACGTACACTATGAGCCCACCGAAGGACACCAGCTGCTGTTGGCCCAATTTGGCAGTGTCAAAGATCAGCCAGAAGACAACTCCCAGGATCAGAGAGCTCCAAATCACCCTGAGAGAACCAGAAAGGGGGAATCAATTGTTGTATTTGTGGCTCATTTGTAGCATCCAAGTGCTAACTTGGAAATCTTAATCAGGCTTAAACCAACAAACAAAGAATATTAAGAGTAACACACTCTGGCACCAGGAAGTTATGCTTCTAGAAATTGCAACATACCCTCTTTTAGTGTGACTATAAAGTCAAAGAGCGAAAACATTAAGCAATGTGTCCCCCTCATTCCACAGCCCTTGGGCCGTTCAAGGACATCTAAAGGGGTCAGAGAGAAGAAAGGATGTTTGGAGAGAAGTCTGATGATTTCTTTCAGAGATCTATGGGGAGTCCTCACCTCCATTTTGGAGGATGCGTGAGGTGTTACTTTCTTCCCTTTAAGGGAGAATTTGAAATGCATTCTCTGCAGTTGGGGGACCTCACCCGAGCCCCAGAGAGCCAAGTTGGACCTTACAGTAGATTCAACTCCCTGGGGAATCAGGTGGGCATGGCCAGGCTGACTCACAGCTTGGATGGCAGAACCAGAAAGGGTGCTGTGTTGGGATTACACAACCCTGGTTTATTAGGCCAAGGATGGGTGAAGTTTCCTGGTAGATCCCAGGTGGGCTATGCTGGGGAGAATGGGCCCTGGGTCCTACCCAGCAGGGCCACCTGGAGGGAGAGAAGATCCCACAGAGAGAGGCTGTGAGAAATGCCCTGCGTGGTCCCCCACAGGACATGGGCTCTGTAGGAGAGGATTGGCTTTAATAATTCACAGACCCTTCCTCTGAAGGAGGCTAGCTTCATGCCTAGAGCAGAGGGTCACCTCCCCAAGTGAGAACCATCCCATCCTTTGGACAACATCTTATCATTTAGTGGCAGTTGAAAGTAAGGCAGTTTGTGGGGACATTTGAACATATCTCAAATGAGTCATTACCTTATTGAGGTCTTGATTTCCTGTTTATAAAATTTTACAATAAAATATAATATATATAATATCTATATAATATTATATATAATATAATATAAATATAATATATAAAATGAAGGCATTTTAATAGACTATTTCCTAGGTTTTCTCTAGCTTCAATATCCCACAATGAGGAAGCAATTTCAGAACACAGTTTTGGAAGAGTTTTCGAAAAAACTAAGCTCCTTTTCAATGGCAGTAAGAGAACCAACTGCATTTACCACTTCAGCCAGGACCAATGTCTGTCCAGAAGCCTTCTGCCAGGAGACAGGAGTTCTTTGACACGATGCTCATATTTGGCCATAAAGTGATCCCAGACCACAAAGAAGATGGTAGCCACGGTGATCACGAAGAGAGGAAGGGCTTGGTGAAAGTTGAGGGCACACGCAGCGATCACCATAGCCAGGTAAACTGCCAGGAAGCAGACACAGATGGGGACCATCAGCACCAGCTGGAGACCAGCCACAGCACCAATCAGCTCCACCAAGGGGGGTTCAGTCAAGGGAGCATTGAAGGCGGGAGAGCTCGTGATAGGGCTGTGGGCTCCTCTGATTATAAGTAGTGGATTTTGGGAGCTTCTGTTGTTTTTCCAAGCAAGTCCCTAACAATGTCACCATGAACGCTAGGAGGACAGCGTGCTAAGTCTTTTTCTCTTATAGAACCTTCTGAGTTCTCAAATCCTGATGCTTCATCACCGGGCCTCTCACTCAGTGCTAACCACTTTTTTCTGGCATTCAGACTTGGCAGGCAAACTTCCGTCAGCGAAAGGCCAGGCGTTGAAGCAACCACTGACTAAAGGTATTGATTCCGCTGGTTTGCAGCTCAGATTTGGCCTAAGCTTGAGTAGGAAAACGGGCCCACCAACAATCTCTAAGTGTCCCGGGATCTCTACAGGAAAGGGGAAGGGGTGGGGCAATTACCAAGGGGGCTGCTTTTGAAGAGGAGGTTGTAGGATAAGAACAACAAGGTTTCCTGTTAAAGGTCACCAAACACTGTCTGCAGGTTAAATGTGGCCTGCCATGTGCTTTGTAGGTGGCAAGTACAGCTGTATTTTTATGTTTGTATCTGTCTTCTACAAATAAAGTCTCATGGGAACACAGCCACACTGTCTGTGTGCTTTTGTCCCATAAGGCAGTTACGTTGGTTTCACCACATGGCGGTGCAAAGCCTGAGACACCATCTGGCCTGGAACACAGAAAGTTTATGGCTCTTCCCTGTTCCTGCAGTGTGAGCACCAGCAGATCCACTGACCTCAGGGAGCAGTGGTCTTGGGTTAATGTCTCTGGACTTGGGTGGGAGGGTCCCATCTTATAGACGGGAGTGCTCTTTAAAATGGGCTGCAGAGCCCTTTGCTTGAAGGGAGCAAAAGTGGAGATGTGCTCATCTGTAAGGACAGTACGGTTCTGCCTTCAGGAAAGAAGAGTGGGCTACCTGAACCCCGGCTCTTCCTCGTGTTGTGTTTGCATAGAGTATTAATTGCTTATATTTCCCCTGCAATTAGGTTTCTGCCCTGTGATTATCACCATGTTTTCTAGTTGCCTGGATTTGATGAACCAGCCCTCAAATCCACACCATAGCCACAAAAGCCACAGGAGTAGGGGACCTAAAACATTAGCTGCTGGCACAAAAACTGAACAGGGAACCACTCTGCATAGGTGTCCCACGCTGAGACCCCTCCCTCCGCCCAGGGGCTTCCTGATTGAATTCTCTCCCTTTCTGTATGATTCTGTGAGGTCCAGGACAGGGGGGAGACTTATTTTCTTTCCACAGAAAGCTAATATTTGGGGGATCCATGAAAAGAGACATGCGATCCATCCCCCTTTGTTATTTACCTGTTAATAAGATGCCCCAGAGGATATACCGAAGGGTGGTTTTGTGTTTCTGATAAAAATCCTGAACTGTACCATACTTCCTCTCCAGATACCTGTCAGAAGACAAAAGCAAAAAGGCCAGACAGAAGTCAACACCAAAATAATGAAACGAACTGGCAGCTAAGGCTGGATGGGGCTTTGTATATCAAGCAAGCAAACAACCAAACTCATGAAGTACATGTCCTACAATATAGAAACGGGAAACTCCTTTCATTTTAGACTAAAAAGCAGCCATGGTTTCGATCCGTCTTTGCTGAATGGATGTGATTTGCTGAATTGAATGAGGGGTGACAGAGATGAGAAAATGTGCTCCTGGAAATGGAACAAGGGAGATGGAAAACTAACCAAAAACTGAAAATAAATCATAGAACGAGGGTGTTTCTCACTGGACTATTAGGGCCTCCATTAGCTTTTAAGCCACTGTCTTTAAATGTAAACATTTCAAAAGAAATAAAAATCCAATGAACTGTCATCCCTTCTGGTTACACAAAGTTTGAGGAAGCCGGTGGTTCCCTGTCCTCGCTCACCATACTTTTTAGCGGGAGGCTGACAGACTTCACTGGGTGCTTGAAATGTAAAGAAGGATTTTGTGGATTTGAGAGCTATTAACCAGTAGGTTGTCATACAGCTTTCTCAGAAAGTTCTAGAATTGTTGGCAGGTCTTCTTTTGTGTCCAGAGTTTTGTTATGGGGTGGTGGGTATGTTTCCAGACTAAATGTGTGTCCCCCTCTTCGTGAGTTAATCAATCAATCTGCACCAGAAGCAATTGTCACATAAAGCAGAAATTTTGTTTGCCGGCATGCAGGAAAGAAAATGGAGACCGTAGGGAATAATTCACAAAGCTATGGCTCTCTGAGCATGGGAAGTGCGTACATTTATTTGGGATAGGGAATGAATATTCAAAGGGGAAACTTTCATCATCTCATGTAGAGGCTGGCAGAAGCTTGCACATGCGTGGTTTGAAATCTACATGCATCACATAATCTAACAATGGCTGCCTTGCCCCTCCCAGAGGAGAATTTACGATGTTAATGAGGGCAGATTACTTCCGTGCAACTCCCCGCCTGTCTGCGTAGGCATCATTTTTGTCACTCTGGTCAGGTTCAGAGCTAGTAGGTCCAGGGTGGTTGTCACTTTGAGCTTCTTCCTCGTGCATAGCTGAAACCGCATAAGCTCAAGACGCCAAAGTTGTTGGAGAGAAGAATGTCCGCGCCCTTCAAGAAGACAAGAGAATTAGGTCAAACACAAAAGGTTAGAGTTTAGGCAGGACAAGAGAAGCGAATTAAAGTCCATGGCTGGTGAGAGAATCCCTCCTCTACTTTTATCCTGTTCCTCATTCTTGCGGCGTGGAGCAAAGCTTCATCTTCTGTAATTACTTCCTCCTCAGTGTGGGTGTTGTCATAGGGGCTGGTAGAGGAGTAGAACTTTTCCCGCTGGTCTAAGGTAAGTCTGTAGGTCACCAGGCATAGCTCCAAGTTGTTCATATCCTTGATTAACAGGGAGGTGGCAGTTACAGCTCTCAGGCATGAAGGCCATCTTTTTGCCATGGTGTCTAGCTGCTTTGAGAAACAGGCTATCACTCTCTTTAAGGGTCCCAACATTGGGGCTAATCCTCCCAGAGTTACTCCTTGTCTTTCATGAAGGTACAAGTCAGATGGTTTGCTCAGGTCTGGTAAGGCCAGTGCAGGTGCTTCTATTAGTAAGTTTCTAGGATTACTGAAAGCTTGGTCACATAGCTCATCCCATTCAGAGGGGTCCGTTTCTGGACCCTGTAATTTGTCATAGAGAGCCTTAGCAATCAACCCCAATTAGGGATCCACATGTGCCATCTCAAGAATGAGATCCTCATAGCGCTTACATGTTCTTGGTGGAGAAGTTGATATATTACCATTTTCCTCTCTTGAGGAAGGTTGTGCTGCCCTTTTGAAATAATAAACCCCAAGTACTTTAGAGTCTCTTTAGATATCAGTGTTTTCCCTTAGACACTTTATATCTCTTACTGACTAAGAAGTTTAGCATGGTCACCGTGTTCTCATCAGAGATTTTCTTAGACGAACTGGCTGCTAGGATGCCATCCACACAGTGCTTTGTTTTAATTTTAATTCCCTTAAATCTTGGCCCAGAATTTCCCCCCAAATTGTAAGGGAGTTTTTAAATCCATGGAGTAAGACAGCCCAGCAGTATTGTTGTTTCTGGCGGGAGTCTGGGTCCTCCCATTCAAAGACAGAAATCTCTTGGGACTCAGGGTCCAATGGGACATAAAATAAAGCATCTTTTAATCTAGTGCTGTCTGAAACACGCTGTCCCAGGGAGATTAGCCAGCAGGTGTAAGGATGAGGTCCTACAGGACGTGGGTCTTGGACTATTTTGTTGACAGCCCTAAGGTCTTGAACAAATCTGTACTCCCCCTTTCCTGGCTTTTTAATGGGTAAAATGGGAACGTTACATGGGTAGCTATATGGCCGGCTTATTCCTTGTTTTAAAGTTTGTCAAATTACAGGAGGGATTTTTCTTATGGCTTCTGACTTTAGGGGATATTGTTATGCCAGAGGCCAGTGGTCTATCTGCTTTAAGTCCACCTTTACAGGTATGGCAGTGACTGCCTGTCCCATTTGTCCTTGTGTCCATACCTCCGAGTTGGCTTGGCTTAGAATGTTTGGGGAATTTCCTCCTTTTCAGGTACTGGTACGTTTGTAACAAACCCATGAGCTCGACCTCCCAATTTTTGAGAACTTGGATTTCTATTTTGTCTTGTTCCAAGTTTATTGAGGTCCCTAGTTTTGATAACATGTCCCTCCTGAGGAGAGGAACAGGGTATTCTGGCAGATATAGAAAAGAACATCTTAATGTTTTTGATCTTATTTCACAGGTCAAGTGCTCCAGAAAACTTCTGGTCTCTCCTCTACCTAATACTCCTTGTCTATCACATGTTTATTTGAAAGGGTTCCTTTTTAGGTATTTAACACCAGGAATGTGGCCCCAGCATTGAGCAAAAATTCAACATGCCCTCCTCCCACTGCTAAGGTTCCCTGGGGCTCTTCTGGGGAGATGAGGACTGGTTGCCTGGAGCCAAACTTGGAGCCCCAGGGCCCCATCACATCTCATCTGTAGTCATGGGCTTGGTCTTGTCTGATCCCTTCCCTCCCTGGGGTTGGTTCGGACAATCCCAATGCCCTTCTCATCTGTAGTAGCACACTGATTAAGCCCCAACTTCGTTGGTGACCTTTGTGTGACCCCGCTGTGGGGGGCCAGGGTCACTCACCTGTGGCATCTTCTTCTCCCTTTGGTGACCTCAAGAAGACTGGAGGTCCACCAAGAGCAGAGTAGCTTGCCTCTGCAACTCTTGGTCATCTTTCATTTCTTCTGTCATATCTCGGGTGTTGAACACCCTGAAGCCTACCTCCACTAACTGTGCAGACCTGGTATCAGGCTCTATTGTCAACTTTTGGAGTTTCCTATGGATACCTGGAGCACTTTGAGATGTGAAACAGGTATCAAGGACCACTTACATCAATAACATTTACCCGTATGATATAACCTGAGAAAGTTTATTATTATTTATTTGATAATTTATGTAATTTAATACACCAAATAAGCCTAACTAGTTTAATATCGCTGGCTTTATTGAAAGAGAGAGCAAATTCTTTGAGAAGTCCCCAGAGTGCTATTGGAAACCCCTCAAAAGAAAGACTTTACTTAGGGCTTGAACCTTGGGGAAATTTGTAAAAAAAAAAATAGCAAAGGGTTTTAAAACACTTGGTCAAATAGGAAATAATGTTTAGTTATCCATTTAGTCAAGGTGACAACAGAAAATGTCACAGGCAAACAGAGAGAGTGAAATAGTCTAAAAAGAAAACCTGAATAGAGAGACTTCAGCCTCCTTGAGCATAGCAAGCTATTTTAACCAAACATAGATTGTCTGCATTGTAAGTAGACTCACTCAAAAGCAAAGAAAAAAAACCTTTCATAATCTCTTTATCAAGAATGGACCAAACTTTAAGATTATCCTTTTAAGAGAGAGAAACCCAAATTTTTAATTTCTTAAGTTGCTTTTGATATAGAAACATTTATTTAATTGAATTTATTTTAATCTTAGTCAACTATGTATAAAACTCTTTTCTTGGGGTTTTTACTTTCACAAACCTTCTGTCACTTGCTTCTTACATTTAGAATTTGTTCTATGTCTTCCTCCGTTTTTTTCCTAGTACTCTAGGACAAGCTTATCTTTTTTAACAGAAAAAATAAAAATATCTCTAATCTTTATGTCTTCTTTACTGAAAACATACATTTTACTTTCCTTGATTACAAAGATGTTTCCCTTATTAACTTTTAGTAGCTTTTTTTTACTGAGGAAGCTTCGCCCTGAGCTAACATCTGTGCCAACCTTCCTCTATTTTTTTGTAGATGGAGCACTTCCACAACGGGCTGGTGGGCAGAGTTGGTCTGTGCCCAGGACCTGAACCTGAGAACCTGGGCTCCCAAAGCAGAGCGCATCAAACTTGAACCACTCGGCCACAAGGCTGGGCCCAAATTTAATCATATGTATTAATTAGAATTTTTAGCCATTACAAACTTTGATTTTGTCTGTGAAAACTAAGAAGTAAGTAATTACATACTGTCTTTTACGTTAGTATTCTGTAGCTTGGCGTATTTATAAATAATTTTTATAATTTTTAGAAACATGTTACTTCATAGCATAATCTTTTAATAAAATATAGGACATGTTTACTAATAGACCTGAACATCTTTTAGTTTTTTTTTGTAACAAGAAGCCAAAAGATTAACCTTTATCTGGTATTTTATCCTCCTTAGAAATTATCTAGCTATTTAAGGAATTTTTTATCATTTAATTTAATCGAGTAAAACTTCAAAGTTTTAACTTACCAGAGAGATGTTGGAAGTTATTCTAAATACGTATGTTATAAAATATAATTATTGTTAAAAGCTTATCCATAAACTCTTACCTCACTTACATTTAAGCCATTTGTTTTTTGTTTTTTTTTTTTAAGATTTTATTTTTTTCCTTTTTCTCCCCAAAGCCTCCTGGTACACAGTTGTATGCTTTTTAGTTGTGGATCCTTCTAGTTGTGGCATGTGGGATGTCGCCTCAGCATGGCTTGATGAGCTGTGCCATGTCCGTGCCCAGGATCTGAACTGACAAAACCCTGGGCTGCTGAAGCAGAGGGCGTGAACTTAATCACTAGGCCCTGGGGCCAGCCCCATAAGCCATTTGTTTTTAACGATCATGTCCAGATTACTCACAAAGTCTTTATGTGACACCAGAGCAGTTAGCCATCATTTTAAGTTGTTGTATGTACATATATTAGAACACATGATTATTGTTCAAAGTTTTCCCCCAAACTTTTACCTTTTTACATCTGTTTAGTTTACCTGTTTCCAATGAATATTTAGATTGCCTATAAAAACTTCATGAATTATCCGACAAAATTAGCTATTATTTTAAGTTATTAGTTTTGTTGACAAATTCTGTAACAGAGACAACATGAGTTTGTTTGACTCATGAAGATGGTATGTTTCCATTACATCCTAATTTGATAACTCTGAGGACATGTCTACTTTAATAAACCAACAAACTTCAACAAGTTTTTATTTACCAAAGATCATTTTAGATCATGCTAACTTGAAAGACATTTGGGCTACTTTTTATCACATTTAGAAATAACTTACATAAGTGCTTATTTTAAGTCAATTAAATAGAGGTCTCTTTAAAATTACATCATCCGGACAAACACACAGAGACACGGAAACAATTGGAAACAGATTTTTAAAAATTTCAGCCATGTCTCAGGCACAAAATTTAAAAGAATGCTGGATCCAGATTGTGACTTCTTCAGATGGCTAAAGATTTGTGTTAAAGATTTTTTTTCTTTTTGCTTTAAGGATCCTTTTTTATAGCTGGTTTTAAGGTCATTTTTTCTTTTAGCAGCGTCTGTGTATTAATCAAAGAATGCATGCTATTGTGAGAGGTTTGGAATCCTCTCTTTTAAGGTGGACTTTTCTGGAACAGAGTTTCCCCAAAGTGGCTATTACAATTTAAAAAATATTTTAAAAGTTTACTTACTTTCACTTGCTTAGTTTCAGATCTGGAATTTTGGGGAAGTTGAAGTGGTGGAGCCCAGCAAGAAAGGAGGGAGGAGCAGCAGAGGGGGTGTCCTTTAGCTAGCTGTTTGTTTATTTAATTATTTTTTCTTAAAGAGTCAGTACGGGACTTTTGATCTTGTTTAGAAGACTCAAAAATCAAAATAGGCAGGGCTGGCCCAGTGGCGTAGTGGTTAAATTTGCATGCTCCACTTCAGCGGCCTGGGGTTAGAGGGTGCAGATCCCGAGTGCAGACCTACACACTGCCATCAAGCCATGCTGTGGTGGCATCCTGCATATAAAATAGAGGAAGATGGGTGCAGATGTTGGCTCAGGGACAATCTCCCTCACACACACACAAAAATTAAAACAGGCTTCCCATTGGTGGTTTAGTTTTTTATGGCCAGCTTTGTCTCCAATTACATGTGCAAATACACCAGTTTGGGTAAACTGAACTTGCCCCATTTTGGCCAATTTAAGGTGAGGTCTCTATTAGCATGGTTAATTCATATTTCCTGAAGGTGGATTTATATGTGCTCACAATCCCCACAGTGTAGTTTAAAATATAATTAGGCAAAAGAGATGTAATCATTTTACATAAATCCCATCATTTTTAGCCAGTCCTGTTGGAAAGGGTTAGTGCAAAGAGAAAAACAACAAAAAACTCTGACAGATCCAATATCCAGTAAAAGAAAAACAGGACCAAGTGCTGGGAGGGCAAGTACCTTGGCCCCCTCGTGAACGAGTTCCGTGACTCACCACAGATGTCTTCTCGAGTCCTGAGCCTTGTTTCTTCCACCAGCAAAAGCAAAGTCGCCCTCTCGAAGGAGGACGGTTAAGGAGACTAAGCAACCCCAGGAAGGTCCGATCTGGGAGAGGAGAGGCCGATTGAACGTTTCCAGAAGGAAGTGCAAGGGAAAGAACAGGGGCATCAAGCTTCCCCAAGGACGGCTGGTAAGGAAACTGAGGCAGAGAGATCTAAGAGGCCTGGAAGCCTGTCTGTTGAGGAAACAGAGAGGGATATGAGGATCCCCTACTGGTCATGCCCGCCCACTTTGTTCCAGGCGGCTCAAAGGTTAAGACTCAGATTGCAGGGACCTAACCCCGCCTTGTACCACAGTTACAAGATAAGACTCAGACTCTGTGATTCCAAAGACCAGCTCCTTCTGTCACTGACACAGAAAGGGCCCTCAAACAGGCTTCAAGTCCCAGCAGTGACAAACTCAAATGGGCTTCAAGCCCTCACTGCCCAATGACTAGTTAGCAGGCATGGCTCCTGTTGGCCAGAGCCGAGCATCAGTTCTTCTGGGGTGGCCGGGTCGCACAATCCTTCCAACCACATGCAGACTCTCACTTCCCTGAGCCAGGCCACCTCTGGACAGGGATCCGAACCCCAAAGCCAGGCTCCAACAAGAGAACCTTGGGACCCGAACCCAAGGCTGGGGCAGCCTTATACCCAAGGTTCAGGCAGCTGATTTTGTGAGACAACTTAAAGAAATAATGCTTATGGTTGTGCTGTGGGGTTGGCGCCACTCACCTCCATCAAGAGATTCTCAGAGCAAAATGCTCAGAGGGGGCACTGGGTCTCCTGATGGGGAAGCGATGCCAGGCCGGCAGCACTGACACCAAGAGGAAAGTCTCACCCTGTGAAGCTCAGAGTCTGCCTATGCTGCCATCTTGACACCAACCTCTTCTCCATTAATTTTCTGAAAATTGTGTTGGGTAGGTAATGGGGAGGGAGGATTGGTGGTGGTGACCATCTCTGATAAATCATAATAAATCTTAAAAATTAGATGAAGATAAAACAACTATTCTGTTTAGGAGGTAGGTGTGGTTATTTCTCTGATTGAAGCCTGTGCTCTTTTTGATGCATCTCTTGATCGTCCTTTTTATCTTCTTTGTTTCCTGGAGAATCCGGCTCAATGGTGACCTGCTCTTCATGCTGGAAATCAAACAGTGGAGCATAGATGGAATAATGAGAATCCTGGGCATAATGGGCCCTGATCTCTTTTGCTCAGAATTTTGGCAAAGAACTTTTAAAAGGCCCTTTTAAATCATTATGCAAGAAGATGGCTCCTACTATCTACTGCACAGACATTTTTTCCCCTCATCACAAAAAAACCAGATCACACATCTCTTCCTTTACTTCCAAAGGAGCTGTTGGCATTATCTCCTTTTCCTTAGGAACAGGCTCATACCTGTGTTTTTCGCTCCTGCCTCTACTGTAATCGTTCAGCCCCTGGTCTGTTCTCAGGCAAGTGCTAACTGCATAAATCTCCCTTTATACTCTGCCAGCCCCGGTTGCCAAAGGACTGGGATGAAGGGGAGCAACATTTGCCACCCCAAAATGTATCTCTTCAACATGAGAATTATTTTAGGCAGACTATTTGTAAGACACAAAAGACTCAGAAAGTTTTTCTTGTTACCTCCTCTTAACTGCCTAAAAGAATTCAGATAAAAAAACCTGTCTCAGGAAGCTATCACCTTGGCATAACATGAACTGGGTGATACACAGGGAGGAACTTAGAAAAGCCTGTTTGTTGGGCTCCCTCTGTGTTCTTCTGTTTCTGCATGGCCAAATAAACACTTGTTTTCGAAATATTTGCTTCTTTTCACCTATCTGTGAATTGCCTTCCTTCCCTTTGAAGTCCCTGACTCTCCCCACCCTCAACATCTTCTGTCCTCTGCTGAGGATTTACCTGAGGATAGTTATGCAGTTTTCCTGGGTTTCTCCCATGTATGCATGTTATTAAACTTTGTTTGATTTTCTCCTTAATCTATTTCATGTCAATTTAATTCTTAGACCAGCCAGAAGAACCTAGAAGGGTAGAGGAAAATTTTTTCCTCCTCTGCAGAGACCAAGGCTGGTTTTATTTTCCTGGCAGCATAAGGCTTGGTCTATAGATGTGAACACTAGCTCAGCATCTTCAAGAGCTGAGAAACTCCCCTCTGAAACTACAGTCCTTCTATCAGTCAGGCTAAAGGGAAATATTTCCCTTACTCTGCTAGCCGTTGCTCCAATTAACTAAGTGAAATGTATGCCTGGGCCATCCATCTTTCACGGACAATCTTTCTAGGTACTGTTTGAGCTCTTAAATATCCATGACCCATCCTACTCTTGGGATGGCATAGGGGATTTCCTCCCTCCCTCCATTCTGCAATAATGTCTCCCATAGGTCCAGCTATTGTAAGCAATGGTGAGGGGAGGTGGGGAGGAAGTATGCAGATGTGGAGCAGTTTTGAACATGCTCCAGGAGGCATAATGCTAAATCTCAGCTTTAGTTTTCTGTCATATTCCATGAGTGCTTTGATTCTCTTTACCTCAACAAAAATCATAGAAATAAGTCATTAGCATGATTCTGAGCCGAAGGGATCCTCAAAGATCACATAGTCCTTCGAAGCCAAACTCCACTATACTTCTGACTTAGACGGCCTTCATTTTCTCCCTGGGCCTTGGGAACTAGGAAGGCGAGGGGACAACTGCAAGAGAGACCAGCTGAGTCGAAGCTGCAGCTGCTAAGGTCAGGGCTGGACATAAGCCTTATTCATTTTCCCCCGAACATTTAGCTTTGCCAATAGTCAAAGTTTGGTAAATTTTTTATTTAAATGATCATGATTATTATTTTCTTACAGTGAAATTGCTAAGTTACCTACCAGCTATGGAATGTCTAACGTTACTATTTTTTCTTTCCTTCTTTTTCCCCCGAATTCTCATCTTTAAAACAAAACAAAACAAAACGACACCACCTTCTTGACCCCACAGTCATGGACACCGACCCCCTCCATCCCTTCGCAGCCAGACCACCTGAAAGAGTTGCCGTTACTTTTCATGACCTGCTCCCTCACATCCTGCTCCCTCAGGCCCCTGTGATCAGGCTTCTGCTAAGGTCACCCAAGGACCACTGTTGCCAAATCCAGTAGCTACTCCTCAGTCTTCATGCTTCCATTTATGATTGTAAAGTATTGAATTTTGGGTTTTGATTTTTTTTTGTGAAACAATATTTAGAAAAAGACTTTATTTTCTAGAACAGTTTTAGGTTCACAACCTAATAATATACCTCAGCAACGATATACAAAATTGAACAAAATATAGTGGAAAGTAGAGATTTTCCACATATCTGCTGCCCCTACACAAGCACAGCCCCCCCTATTATCGACATCTCCCACTAGAGTGGTACATCTGCTGCAACTGATGAACCTACATTGAGACATCATTATCTCTCAACATACATTCTACGGGTTTGGACAAATGTATAATGGCATATATCCACCATTATAGTGTCACATAGAGTAGTTTCACTGCCCTGAAACTCCTCTGTGCTCTGCCTATTCATCCCTCCCTCCCCTCTTGGTAACCACTGGTCTTTTTACGGTCTCCACAGTTTTGCCTTTTCCAGAATGTCATATGGTTGGAATCATATGGTGTGTAGTCATTTCAGATGGCTTCTTTTACTTAGCAACAACATTTAATGTTCACCGCTGTCAACAATACAGAGCACCTCAGCCTGCTCTGTAAACTTAGGTCTCACTGAGGAACCCTAGGGCATCATGGACACAGTTTTAGAACCATGTCTTAGAACCTTCCTCGTCTGCCTTATTTACCTTAAAATTGAGATGCTTTAGTTTGAGACAGTGCCTTTGGCCTTAGAAGGGAGCTTGAGATTGGTAATAGTGAGGTGTCAGAGGAAGCCTGGGTACCCTCCCCATCAGAGAACTCTGAGGACAGGTGTGTAAACACAAAATCTTTGTTTGGGCCTGTGTGTTTTCTTCATGACTCTGCCTTACACACTCTAATGACTATTTAATTCATTCCTCCAAGTGCCAGCCCAGTGCCATGCTTTGTGCCCCCATAGCTCTCAGGTGCTTGTTGCACAGTGGTCGCCATGGTAACGGATTCACTCAGTGCCCTCCTCCCCTACCTGTTTGGGCTTTCCGTGCTCTCTCTTCTGCACAGCTCTGCTCCTCAGAGAGGTGCTGTTTCTGATCTGTTCTGGTTTTCACGAAAGTCTTCTTCATTCCAAGAAAAAAGCACAGATTACAAAAATAAAATTTCATAACCAAAAACCAAATGTGTTTTCAATGAATGATACCTAGAAGACTTTTGAGGGATGGGATGGCAAAGATGAGGAGTTTAGATGAGTCGGCTGATAAAGAAAGAACCAGTGAGGGGCTGGCCTGGTGGCATAATGGTTAAGTTCACATTCTCTGTTTCAGCCACCCGGGGTTCACGGGTTTGGATGCCAGCTGTGGACTACATACCACTCATAAAGCCACTCAGGGGCTCTGTGGCAGTGCCCCACATACAAAATATAGGAGGATGGGCAACAGATGTTAGCTTAGGGTAATCTTCCTCACAAAAAAACCCACAAAAGAACCAGTGAATCTTGGTTCATAAAGACATATAGATGATTTTGTTTTGTTTGGTTCTGATAGAAAGATTGGTGTGGTCCAACATGAGGGAGAGAGCAAGGAGGACAATTGCCTTGTTCAGACCACAGGACTTTCTACTCAGCAGAGCTGAGACCAGGGGGCAGGTTTCCAGTCTCCTTTCCATCACATCACACAGGCTTTTAACTTATGAAATAAAATAGAATATAGTAACACTAGGATGATAATAGTATTCTTAGATGTTGGCTTTATGGGATGTTAAAATGTGTTTTGTTTGTTTTAAAGCAGTCTCTGGTAGTATGAGCACAGGGGAAATGCCTCCTCTTGTGAGGATGGTTTTACTTTGAGGAACTGAGTGAGGTGTGCTCTGGGAGGGGTGTGCTGACCCCCAGCTGCTTTTTCCAGATGTGACAAACACCTGGCTCATTTCTCTTTTCCCTTTTTTTGGAGGGGGGTCCAATTCTTCTCCCATCTCATCCCAGCTTGCCTTTTTATAAGATACTTTTTATATGGCAACAGATAGATACATGGTATCAAGTTCAGGAAATGTGCCCTGCTAGCCCTGTCAGCTGTGACTTTGTCTTTGAAACAAGAACAAGTATATGACTTGATTTTAACTTTAGATCTGTGGCTGGCCCAAAGGATCTAGACAAAATTATAGCTCCAACTCGTGTTGCATTTTCCATTTATTGAAACACAAGGGTGTATAAGTGTGAATAAAATCTAACTTCCAGCACACACATGTTGGGGATCAGAATTGTACCTCCCACCCCAAAATGTGTCTCTTTGGCTTATTATTTTTAAGGATAAGAGACTCTGAAAGCAACTTGACCTTCCCCCTTACTGCCTAAAAGAGTTTGAGACAGAAGCCCTGTCCCAGGACAGGCCATCACCATGGAGAACTCTGGGTGTAACAGACTGGGAGGGTCCTTGCTGAGCCCATTCTCATCAATGTTCTCTCTCTCTGGGTCACATTGTCTATAAATGACTCAGCAAATATCTGTTTATCAAGCATTTGCTTTTTCATCTCCATGTAAATTGCCTTCCTCCCTTAGAAGTTCCAAACCACAACCCCGAACATCCTCCTTTGTCTCTAGCTGAAGATGGTATTTAAGGTGGTGGCTTCAGCCATTTTGGTGAGTTACTCAGTTTTCCTGGGTTTCTCCCATACATAGCTGTTATTAAACTTTGTTTGATTTTCTCCTGTTATTCTGTCTCATGTCAATTTAATTCTTAGACCAGCCAGAAGGACCTGGAGGGTAGAGGAATAGTTCTCCCTCCCCAACACACAGAAGTCTTGTTGCGAAACTGCCCTGTTGCATTACAGTTGTTTACATCTTACTTTAGCACAGGTCCTTGCACATGGCAGACACTAACAATTACTGTTGAATTAATGAACCATGGTGTTTTTAAGTTTGCACTAACTGGTACAGGAACGTAATACCTCTGGGTACTTGGTGGAAAGATATGACAGGGAGTGACAATATATACAGTGTGGGAAGATGACAAAGTGTTGCTAATTGCTGAAGCTGGCTGATGGATACTTATGGACTCATTTTACTAGTCTGACTTTCATGGATGCTGAAAGTTTCCTCAATAAAAAGTTAAAAATAAAACCAAGTATGAGTTGGGAAAAAAATAGGACACAGGTAACTTGAGGGGGCTGGTCCTCAGGGTCCTGAATTACAGGTGTGATGCTGGGCAGGTCCCATCTTTCTAAGCCTCAGTCCACCTATCTCTACTACAGTTTTGATTTGGTGTCCTTATGGTCCCTTCCAGAATCCTGACATTTTCTGGTTCCATGAGGAGCTTTAGCTTCCTGACGCTGATTATTTCTGCCACCTGGCGGCAGAATCTGAAACTTACTTGTGGAACACAAGGATGGAGCCTGTCTTGTTAAAGTTAATGAAAGAGGAATGGGTGTCTTTTTGTGAGTGTGAGTGTGTGTGTGTGTGTGAGAGTGTGTGTGTGGGTGTGTGTGTGTTGAGGGGGAGGGTAGAGTGGGTGTAAGTGGTAACAAGATCACACCTGGGTGTACTTTGTAACGTGTAGTGGAATTGCTTTAACCTCCAGTAGGGTACATGCCTTGTCTTTTTAGCATTTTCAAGAAGAATAAGGTCTTCCATTTGAGGATTTCCAACAGAAATAAAGAGGGTGTTGTGGGTGTTGATTGGTGCCTGAAAAATGACCATTAAGACACCTGTTTTCCTGCTTCTTTCTGAATTAGAGCAGGGCCAGAATCAGTGGTTGCTTCTTTCCATCTATTTAGCAATTCTCATTACTTACTCTATACCTTACTGCACTGAACTACAACCGTTACCTTGTTCCGGATGCAAGCCAGTCAAGCCACTGAATGGTAACAATGTCGTGGGTGTTGTGTATGGATATTTCTAGGCAGTTTACAGCACGCCGCTTTTAATTCCCCTAGTCAGCATTTGTTGCTGAGTGTACTCAACCCTGGATTGAGACCCCTCTGAAGGGCACATCCTTGAGCCGGGAGTACACTGTGCCTGGGGTTTGCTCTTGCACTTTCCAGGCTGCTCGAGCAAGTGCAGATCCACAGTGGGCGTCACAGGGAGTACAGACGGATAGAGGGCTTTTTATGAACTTCTTCCTTTCATTCAGTTTCTAAACCAGATAACTTCTAGAACACAGGAAATTACTGAAATCCCTCCTTATCTCTTTTTGTGATGTCCCCTTCTATAGTATTTTAGCTGAACCCATGTCCACCCAGAATAAAAGCTAATTTCCAAGCTTCACTTTCAACTAGATCCTGGCCCATGAAATGTAAATAGAAGTGGAGCCCTGAGTGGGGCAGCTCAGGGACGCTCCTTAGGAGACAGCTGGCTGGTGCTCTTTGTCCCTTTCCTCCTTTCCTCCATCCTGCTGCCTGGTGTGTGGATGGTCCCAGTTGGGCCATGAGCACAAGGGCCTGGACCTGCTGATGTCAGAGTGGTGAGCTGGGGGCACTTGAGTCCTTAAAACCTTGAGCAGTGCTTCCCCTCCAGCTCTCTCCTTCCTACTGCCTGACTTTTATCTTCAGGAAACAGACTCCTTTGCTACTTTTGGATTTTGCTGTTATTTGCACCTGGATTGATACAATATTTAGTCGGTACAAGACACTGGGTTAAACCCTTTAAAAATTCTGTATTTGACCCTAAGAGGCCTGTGAGGTGGGTACTGTGATGTCCATTTTACAGATGAAGAAACTAAGGCAAAGATAAGTAATCTCTTGACTCAGCTGCACAACCAGGAATGGCTGAGATGGGCTCTGAACTCGGACCATCCAACCTCAGACTGCATCGTGCCTGTGGTGTTTGGCCCTTGGGAGTGTCAAAGCGCATAGTAGTGCACCTAAAGGTTAAATTCCCTTTCAATGAAGCATACCTGATTTGAATTCTAGATATTAAAAGACAAGAGTAGAAATAACAGAGGTGGTGAAAGATTCCTGAAATGCTTGTGGCCACTTTTAAACTCTATGTGGACTCTGGTGGTCGTTTCTGAAGCCAGAATACTGGCCCTCCCACCCAATAAATGGCTTTAAGTAGAGGCTATCCTTTAAATAACATGAGTGGGCATGCCTGCATTTGTGGACATGTCTTGTCTCCATGATTAGTCTGATGTTTGTTCTTCCAACTGTGTCTGCACCACTCACTCCGTCTCTCCCTCCACTTGTGGCCCTGATGGCACCATCTGGCTCCCGTGTCTCAGCTTTTGTGGCCAGGCTTTCTCTGCTGCAGACTCAACATCACTGTGCCAGGGGAGCCCTTCTTCCATCTTCTTTGTAGAAACTGCTCTGGCTGGCGTGCTCTGACTGTGGGACTGGCCTTGATGAGGGGGCACAGCCTGGCTTTGAGGCCTGGGGCCAGAATGGACACTTTCACCCCAAGGAGACTTCCCTCCTGACCTTTGGTGGGACAGAGATCGTGTAGGTTTATGGGAAGACGGGACTTGTCCAGCAGGCAAATGTGATGTTGACAAGGACCCTGAGGAGTCGCTGTGAAGACCTTTAACTGGTTCTAGAGCCTGACACTCACACAGTCTTCTTAGAAGCAGTCAATGTGGTGCATTGTGAGAAGAGGTGATGCCTGAAATGTCACCACAGATGTCAGAGTCCCAACGCCTGTGACAAAAGTGGGCATGTGACGATGTCAGTTGGACTGGGGACCGTGTAAATCTCTATTGTAGATTTACACCCACTGGACTCCGAGCCGAGAAGCCAGAGACTCTGTCCCGTGTTTTCTGCATAGCACAGTGCCAGGCAGGAAGTGCTCAATAACCGTTTCTGAAAGGATGGGAAACGCATTCCTAGGGCCTGTGGAGCTGATTATAGTAGCTGATTATAGTAGCAGCTAAAACAGTGACTCTGCAGCTGAGTAGAGACCACGTGGTACAGGACAGCTTTCTCTACTTCTCCAAGACAGTACCCTTACGTTCTAATCTTCTAAGCCTTCGGTGCCTAAATCAAGGTGTCAGAAATACATCTCCATTTTCTGTTGTTTTTCTGAGCTTCTTCAATGATCTGTCTGCATCTGTTTCTCTGGGCACAGACCAGAGCAACTGCCTCAAACAATAACTTAAAATTCCAAAGTGCAACACAAATAGGCCATAGGAAGAGATCATCATAAACCTGAGGTGACTGCTTTTTGGAATGTTGATAAATTATCTATATTAATTGGTGCTCCACTCTGATGAAAAGCTTGGGTTCCACCATCCTACCTGGGTTCAAATCCAGCCTTAATTTCTTGAGGCCTCATACCCTGCTTCATGGGAATGTAGGATTCCTCACCTTCCTTTGGGGCTGTGGGGCTGTGGGGCTGTTCCAGGGCCACACATAGTGAGTGCTCATTGACCTTTCTGTTGATTGTACGCTTTACTTCACTACTTGCTTGCTTGCCCTGGAGCATTTGCAGTCACTTTGTTCTCTGTTGTTGAAATTTGACTGGTGAAAGTGAACCTCTGTTTCGTGAATCTGATCTCTCCAATTTGCTTAAGATCACTTCTCCCTCCTCTTTTCTTTTCTTTTCTTGTTTTCTTACTTTTAAAATCTACAAATGTCAGGGGGCTGGCCCTGTGGCCGAGTGGTTCAAGTTCAGAGTGCTCTGCTTCAACTGTCCAGGTTCGCAGGTTCGGATCCCAGGCGTGGACCTGCTGCACTCATCAGCCATTTGTGGAGGCATCCTGTGTACAAAGTAGGGGAAGACTGGCACAGATGTTAGCTCAGGGTGAATCTTCCTCACGACAACAACAAAAGCAACAAAATCTGCAAATGTCAGATATTTTAAGGCCATTTCTCTACAATGTTTTCCTCCAGATTGCATGGGCTTTGCCTTGGAGTGATTGCATTTTCAAAGGTGGTGTTCCTGAACACTTTGAGCTTCCCGTGGCCCCGATCCTCCTGCTCCTGTAACTTCTGCCTCCAGGCCTGGGTTTAAGGAATCCTGAAGGTGAGCTGTGGGCACTGGCTAGACCTTTCCTCCCTGGGGTGTTCCTGCTTTTCCGGCTGGCCTGGGTGGGCTTATAGACCGAGTGAGGAGCAGCAGTGCTGTGGGAGGGAACCACCTGGTCAGCCCGGGGCTCACTGTCACACTTCCCTGGCACAATTCTCTGTCACCCTGAGGGCTCTGAAGGGAGCTTTGAATTGGGTGCAGGGAGTCAGGGCTACTGAACACTGATGACCTTCTTCCCTTAGGATCCTTGTGAGCCAGGGGCAAAGGGAACCTCTAAGTCCAGGATGTGAGGGAAAGGGGAAAGAGGCTGAGCTCTGTGCCTGGAGGAGAAAAGTGAGAGGAAGTTCGTACGCATCAGATTCACAAAATAAAGTGAGCACGCAAGTCCTCCTAGAATGTGGTTTCTCCGAGCTTGCTTGAAGAAAGCACTCGAGGAAGAACTTCAGCCAAACAAATGACAAATGGAGAAATTAGGGCAAAAGCAGTGACAGTGTGTGTTGAATCTATTTAATAACTTAAAGCTAAAACAATCCAAGGGATTCTGATTCCAGAACAAATTGTAAACATAACCCCTGACAATGTAGAAACGATAATCAGAAGACTACTTGAAGGAGAAGGAAGAGAAAATGTGGCAGGTAGAGTAAGCAGACCAGTTTCCTCAACTTGCAAGTTCTAGGAGCTGAAAGAGATTGTAAGTAATAATGTTGAAGATAGAAAGGTAAACGTTCAGAGATACACATTCAGCTAAAATCAGGTGGTGGAAGAGAAGGGAAGAAAATAATGGAAGGTGGAAAATAAGCTAATTTTATGATTACTACTCATAATCATAGACAGGTTATAAACAGAACCATTAAAACAAAACAATACAAGTCTTCAGAAGAAACCAAACAAAAATGAAGAACATGCAAACCACACAAGGGAAAGATTTTTAATATGCACAACATGAAATTTGTTGAGAGGAGCTAGGAACAAATAAGTACATCTGGCAAATCAGCAGTGGATTTGATGGAGTCAGATGGAGCGACAACAGCACAGCCCTTGACTGAAGATGACTCGGATGGTAAACCTGCGGTGGTCACGATCTCAACCAACCCGAATACAGGACCAGAAAAGCAACAAACACTTCAAAAAAGAGGCGGTGGTCAGGACACAATCTCACACTCTGAGAAGCAGGGCTCACTACAGACAAATGGCATAGATGAAGATAAAGGAAACACGAGAGAAATATCGAGAGACACATTTGGAAAGAGGCTGAGAGAAGCTTTAAGTCTGTGACAGATCAAATGGGCAAGAGTAAGGATAAGGAAGACCAAGATAAATCACATGAATTTAGTGAACATCTGTTGAACTCTATAACCTGAATAGAAAACACACTGTGGCCAAGACTGTTAGCTGTCCCCAGTGTCTCTTCTTCCCCATTTCTGTTAGAAACAGAACGTTGAATTGTAGCAGGGCCTAAGATTTCCCAGAATAAAGGCACCTTTCCGAAGCATCCTGTGGCTGTGATTACGTTCTACCCTGTGACAGAAGCTGTGTGCAATGTCTGGGACAATCGGTGGAAGCTATGGACCCTTTCAGAACGTAAATACGTAATTTATTAGTTAATTTAAAATACATAAAATTAAATATGTATGATTAAAAGGAAATCAATTATATTAAAATACAGTTATTAAAAGATTTAAATTAATTTGTGACAGAATAATGTATATGCAGCTTTATTAACACATTAAAAAACAGGAAAAAAATCCCCAACAAAGTCCAGTGGGAAGTTCTAATAACTACCTTAATTTCAGTGCCATGGGTGTAAATCATATTTTGAGATATTTGCAACAGCTATGAATTCTTTTTACTGCTTGCATGTGTTAACTCCATGCAGTGAGGGTCCTTTTGCATCTTTCACGTCCATTTCAAACAAGCAGCTCCACCTCCTCTTGGTCTGTGGAAGGAATGTGCCCCTTTCCCCCTCAGGCCATGTGGAAGGCTCCCCTGCACCTCCCCCATGCGAGTGTATCTCTTAGGTATGAAGCAACTATAAATGGATACATGTGGGAGAGTATGGACCTTTTCTCTTATTTGTAATTAAATATCTTAATTTCACTTCTGGATCCATCCATATTATCATCCAGTAAATCTATTAGCGGGGAAAATAAAATAATTGCCAGGAATACAGGCCTTAGCGTGGTGTTCATATAGATTCTTGAAATAAACAGCAGATGAGGGATGTTTAAGCATCTTGCAATTTTAATTGTCTCCAAGACTGTCATATGGTTTTTCTAAAAGTGGTCATTTTTTCCTCAGAATTCATCAGAGTCCTGGATTATATTTAGAAGATCAAATGCAGATTAGCTTCCAACATTAATTCTGGTGCCAGAATAGAAAGGCTCATGTAGGCTGGACACCAGTGGTTGCTGCATGACATGTCCACTTGGCGGCCCCACTCCATCTAGGCCGTAAGATGCAGCTGCCACGAAGGCCAACGCTTGGCCCCACTTCTGATTCTGGCAGTCTGTTGGCTCTGAAAGCAGGAACCTAATTAAAAGCATTAATACGCTAAACCACGGTCTCAATTTTATGTAAACGTTTACTTCATATATTGTCTGGGTGGTTATATCTAATGAACAAATTCAACTTTTGTCAAAAAGAATTCTAAAGTCCCTGGCCAAGATTAGGACAAATTGAGCACCAAAAAGTCAAAAACACGAATAACGTCTGAAACTTACTTGTATCAAAAAATAAGATGGATTGGTGGGTGGATAGAGGGTAGCACAGATGAATAAATGTGTGAGAAAGCAAGTGTAGTAAATTATTACTACAGGATGTAGGTGGTGGTATATAGGTATTTGCCATGAAATTCTTTCAACTTTTCTGGGTTAGAAAATTTTCAAAATAAAATGTTGGAGGAAGCTAATAATGTTGGTAATTGATTACAAAAGATTGAATGAAAGAGAATGTTAGTCCATAACGACACTTAAAAAGAGAGAAAAAGAAAAACAAAGGAAATCTATTCTTTTAGGAAGAATGTGAGGTAAGGAATGTTAAAAAAATGAAAATCAGGGGCTGGTCCTGTGGCTGAGTGGTTAAGTTCGTGCGCTCTGCTGCAGGCGGCCCAGTGTTTCGTTGGTTTGAATCCTGGGTGCGGACATGGCACTGCTCATTAAGCCACGCTGAGGCAGCATCCCACATGCCACAACTAGAAGGACCCACAACTAAGAATATACAACTATGTACTGGGGGGCTTTGGGGAGAAAAAAGGAAAAAATAAAATCTTAAAAAAAAGGAAAATCATCATTTTGCAGCTCCTAAATTTCTAGTTGATTCAGGAAGGGGTCGTCAATGGATGCTAAAACCATTGGGTGAAATGTGTTGGGGAACTGGATAGTCACATAGCCTTGAAATAGCACCGCCTAGGTTACCTACTAATTAGAAAGAGAGAAATGTACTTTGATAATGGAGAGGTCAGCTCATCACCACCCTAACCAAGTCAGGACCAATTGTGGAGATAAATTTCTCCAAATGCACTTATGCACCTTTTTTTTTTTTTTTAAAGATTTTATTTTTTCCTTTTTCTCCCCAACGCCCCCCAGTACATAGTTGTGTATTCTTCGTTGTGGATTCTTCTAGTTGTGGCATGTGGGACGCTGCCTCAGCGTGGTCTGATGAGCAGTGCCATGTCCGCGCCCAGGATTCGAACCAACGAAACACTAGGCCTCCTGCAGCGGAGCACGGGAACTTAACCACTCGGCCACGGGGCCAGCCCCCACTTATGCACCTTTTTAAATTTCTTTTTTATGTGCAGAGTTTCCAGAGCCCGGGGCTAAAAGTCATGTAAATGTAGAGTCACACATTCCAAAACATCACTTTCCCTCTCCTGCTCGGTTGCCTTTCACTCTTGTGGTAGCTTTTGATATTTGTGTTGATAATTTGAGTTTGATATTATGCAATTATTTCAGCCTAGTTCTAATATCCTGTTATTGTTTCTTACCTTTGCTTGACTTAGGCTGATTTGTCTGAATAAAGGAAGACCCTCCCAGAAGAACTTCTACTATATATATGAGAGAGAGAGAAGACCAGAAGTCTCAAGACACTCATGGAGAAGCCAATCCTGAGAGCAATATGGCAGCACCTAGACTCCTGACTCTGGGCCAGGCACCTTGCCCTGCGCTTCCCAACACACACCTTACTCAACCCCTCATTCTCCTGATTCTTGAAGATTTGCGTCTGTATCAATTTTTTACTGCCCTGAAGCCAAGAAATCATAGATAATCATCCTTTCTCTTCCCGTTAAAAACCAATCTTCTATCTGCACTTACGGGTTGCTATTGCCTGAATGTTTGTGTCCCCCTAAATTCATTATGCTGAAATTCTAATGCCCAAAGATGATGGTATTAGGAAGTGGGGCATTTGGGAGGTGATTAGGTTGTGAGAGTGGAGCCCCGTGAATGGGATTAGTGCCCCTATAAAAGAGACCTCCACAGAGATCCCAAACCCCTTCCACCATATGAGCACACAGTGAGAATGGGCTGGCTATGAACTAGGAAGAGGCCCCTCACTAGAATGTGACCACGCTGGCACCTTGATCTTGGACTTTCAGCCTCCAGAACTGTAAGAAATAAATTTCTGCTGTTTATAAGCCAACCGCCTGTGGTGTTTTGTTACAGAAGCATGGATGGACTAAGACACTGGTTCCATTTCTTGCCTCATATTCACTCTTCAACCCATTCCAATATGGCTTCCATTTCTACCACTCCGTGGAAATCACTCTTGCCAAAGTTAGCAATGATTTCCATGTCCCTAAATTCAGTTTTCATCATACACAGTGAACCACTTCCTCCTTAAAATATTCTCGTCCCTGACTTTTGTGATATTATACTTTTCTAGTTTCCTTCTACTGCCCGGACTTCTCCTTCTCCTTTTCCTGTACCATTATCAGCCTTTTCACTAAACTCTGAATGTTGTGAATACTTCCTCGGGGCTCCATCTCAGGTATTCTCATACATTCCTCTAACAAATATTTATTGTGCACCTACTGTGGGCTAGACACTGTGCTGGTTGCTGGGGATTACATATATGGTTCTTGTTCTCAGGGAGTTTAGAAGAAAAGCTATCGACCATAAATCATACAATTGGTTATTTAATTATGGTCATGATTATGACTAGTAAGAAGTTCAAGGTGTTACTTCTATAGATTAATTGGAATGAACTTGACTGTGTCTGAAATTCCAAAGATGTAATGTGTTTAGTCCTGGGAGAACTGGAACTGCTCTTAACCAGCAAAACATCTTCCAACAGTTGAGGAAAAAATCAAGAAACAAAGATATAATTCCTTGAACCTATCAATCGAAACCAAGATTCTCCTTGGTCTCATTTCCTTCTTTGCTTTGTTTTTAGTAGACAAATCTCCAGTCTGTCTGAAGGGATCAAAATTCAGATGGCAAGATGACTATAGATTGTTTTTTGATCATAAAATGCTTTCAGCATGAGCCCACCTGGCCAGCAGCTGGAAGTCTTTTTCCCATAGAGCTTCTGATCTTCAGACAAAGATTGAGAGATTAAGAAACATTATACGCCGTCTAATATTTATGACATACAAAAAGATATGAAGAATATAATAATAGCAGTCTGTGAGCAATTTGTATAGACAAATCACTAAATGATGTGTTCCTAAAATTAAGAGCAGGAAACATGGCTTCAGCTCTTTCTAAAAGTCTGTTATTGGAGTAAGATAGAATAAGAAGGAGGAAAATGGAAATAGGGAGGGAGAGACATGGGTGGTGTCAAGAGACATTGGAGGGGCTGGCCCTGTGGCCAAGTGGTTAAGTTTGAGCGCTCCACTTTGGCTGCCCAGGGTTTCGCTGGTTCAGATCCTGGGTGCGGACATGGCACTGCTCATCAGGCCATGGTGAGGCGGCATCCCACATGCCACAACCAGAGGATCCACAACTAAAAATGTACAACTGTGTAACGGGGGGCTTTGGGGAGAAAAAGGAAAAATAAAATCTTTAAAAAAAAAAAAGAGACATTGGATGTCATTAATGACACCTTTATCTTGTAACTTTGTGTTGTATCATCTTGAACAGCCCCTAAGCTGTTCAAAGTCCTGTTTCGCTTTTGCCATCATTGGCTTGTACAGTGAATATCACCACTGGGGACCTTCTTGCAAGTTCAGTGACTTTGACCTCAAGTCTACATTTGGTCCATTTTTTAGCCACACTCCAGCCCTGTTTATGTAAAGGTGTGTTCTATGCCAAAGCCTGAATCATCTGCAGGATGAAGCCTGGGTTGGTTGTGCCTACCTTACTCTTGGGTTATTTTGGAGAGTTGTGGTCACTTCCATAAGTATTGGCCTTACTATGACCTGGACTATTTTATACCAGGGCGGTTGATAGTGAAGCACTAAAAAAGGCCACATCGTTATGTCTTAGGCATTTGCATTTTCTCACATTCAGAAAAAAGTTGCTTTTTGGTGACTTCTAAAATAACTTTGACCATCAAGCATTTCTTTCAAAAGAGTGTTGACTAAATAAATGTAAATTAGAAACACATGGAATAAGTGTACAGTATATAAAAATTTTTAAAGAAATGCATTTGACTAAATAAGAAGTGGATCAGAATGAACCAAAATGTTTGAAAATAACTTTATGAAGTCCTTTGAAGTGACACAGATGTTGGGAGCCGAGCCCACCCAGTTTGGCAGGGACCTAAGATGAAGTTTTATACTTGGCTGACACAGTAACAATTCAAAACTGCATGTTGGCATCTCCCATGGTTTTTCCATTAGTGGATTCCAGTATTTTCTATTAGAAGAGGTGGACTTCACACCTGAAATTCAAATTTTGGTTTGGTCTGCACCAAAACAGCATCTCCCAACTAAATGATTTGATTGACAGTTGGTGACACTTGAGCAAGTGCTCGGTGCTGAAGCTTCACATTAATCTCCAAACAGTCCCACGATGCAGGGTATTAGTCTCTATTTTTTTTTTTTTGAGGAAGATTAGTCTTTATATACCACCTTTTTTACAACTTGCTTTCAAAGGAAAACAAAGAAAGATTAGGCACACCAAGGCTATAAGTGGCTTCTGAGTCAAACACCTTAGCCCATGTGTGGAGTGGAATTAGCTGCCTCCAAATAGGGATCCTGTCTTTCAGTGGAAATTGTGCTGCACTATGTCTGCCTACATCTGTGATCTGAAGACAGAGTTCCAAACTTCTGAGGCACGATTGAGACTTGGGGCTCATACTCAGATTTCTCTGTTGTGTGTCAAATTCCAAACACTCCCAACTTTGATTTTTTCAATTTGACAAACAACAGTTTAGCTAGCATCCGGGGCCAGGTCTCATCAACATCAACAGTGTCTGGATGAGATGGGTCAGCAGGTACCACCACCCCCATTCTAAATTGAGGGACTACGGAGTGGAAGTTTTATAATCAGTAGTGGAAAAAAACCCCAAACAAACAAACTTGTGCCTGGTAACCAGCCTGGGGTCTGTCCTAATTGAGATGAGAGTATTTTTCTGAAAAACTCTGCTGCCTACCCTCTGAAGGTTGGGATGTGGGGGAAGTGCTGGCAGAACATATTGTCTTGTAAGCCAATTGAAACTTGTGTTCCCATGGCTGATTAGGGGCTTCCAATCATTAATGACATAACATCTACATGGAAATCCTTGTAGGACCAGAGATGGATAAGAAATCATGTCTTACTCCATGCAATCAACATGTAGAGCCTCAGAAGAAGCCTCTTGGAATCAGGAGAGCATCTCTCTTGGGACACTCATGGTAGAAAAAATAGCATTTAATTTACCTCCTCTCCTTTCCTTTCCCTGTAACCATTTCATGTCTGAATTCTTCCCCCAGTTTTGGTAAAAGGCAATGGTGATGGCTGAAAGCCTCAAAATTTCAGTCCTTGCCCTACTCATGGCTGATCATCTGATGTATCCCAGCCTGGGGTACTTTCCCTCTCCTGAAATCAGAGATGTGGCCAGCAACATTCATCATTTGATCATACATATACTCCCCTGTGACATGTCTGACTTTGCTGTTTGAATATAAGGTTGTTGGTGACATGAGCAGGAATGGTGGAATAAGGACCTCCAAAACTCCTCTCTTTCATTAAAGCAACAAGAACTCCAGCAAAATTGTCTAAATAACTTCCTTAGAATTCTGGAAATTAAGCAAAGTCTTGCAACAATCCAGAGAGTGTTTTTTTTTTATCAAGTAAAACGACTTAATCTCAGAATAGCAAGCTTTGCATCATCTTAATTCCCTAGTGCTCTTCCCCTCTCCCCAGACTCATGATAGTCTTGCAAAACAAGTTTGCAATCACAGTGAAAACTAGCAGCCCAACAGCTGATGGAGGGGGCAAGATGGGGTTGGTACTAGATGACTGGCATTATTTGACCTGTCTCTCAGTTCCTTACAAAAGCTCGCTCACAAAACTTGTCTTTATTTGATCTGACTCACATCTCACTCCGGACTATTTCCAGGGGGCAAGTGTTTAACATAGGCAGTTGCCTGAGGTAGTGATCACTGTGGGAGAAAACAACAAGCTAGGCAAAAATTTAAAGGAAAAGCTGGGGAATGAGATTCCATAAAGGGCTCTGACATTCCTGGGAATCTAGAAGCCCAGGCATGTGCCAGGGTTGTGTTCATGATGGGAAAGACCTGAGAAGGACGAAAACTCTCTCTCTGGCTGATCGTGAGACTAGACAGAAGCAGGAAGTAAAGGTGAACACAGAGCTGTAAACTGCCTGCCCGAACACTGAAGGCAAGCCCCCAGCGTGCACACAGAGCACTCAGCAAAGACTCGGAGACTACTGGTTCCAGGCACTTGAAAATTTATGCGTAATCCTTAGCTGATCATTTAGCTAACTGAGCAGAGACTTTAGTGGCCACACATGACAAAATATACAGACTACATAGAATTAGTTGTTAAGTCACTAAACAAACAGTGACAGCAATGACAACAACAGCAACAACAACAAACCCTGGGGGAAGGAGAGAGGTACCTGTTTTCCAGAGTTATCGCATTATTTAAAATGTTTAGTTTTGACAAAAAATTATGAGACATGCAAAGACATCAGAAAGAATGGTCCATACACAGAAAACAAGCAGTCAACAGAATCTGTCCATGGGAAAGCCTAGATGTTGGCCTTATTAGACAAAGACTTTGAATCAACTATTTTAAATATGTTCAAAAGACTAATGGAAACCATACACAAAGAACTAAAGGAAAGTATGAGAATCATGGCTCACTGTATAGAGAATGTCAATAGAGAGATTCAGAGCCTCAGAGACCTGTGGGACATCATCAAGTGTAGGACCAGCATATGCATAGTGGAGTCCCAGAAGGAGAGGAGAGATAAAAGGGCAAAAGAATATTTGAAGAAATATTCCCTGTTAATTAATGAAAAACATTAATCTACACATTTAAGAAGCTTAGTGGGCTCCAAGGTGAATAATAAACTGTTGAAAGACAAAGCAGATAATCTTGAAAGCAGCAAGAGAGAGAATATTCGCATACAAGGCATCTTCACAGAGATTAACGCCTGATTTCTCATCAGAAACCATGGAGGCCAGAAGGCAATGAGATGACATACATACTCAAAGTGCTGAAAAAAAGGCTGTCAATCAAGAATTCCATATTTAGCAAAACTGTTCTTCACAAAATTAGAAGACATTACCAGATAAACAAAGACAAGGCTCACTGCTAGTAGATCTCCCCTTCAAGAAATACTAAAATAGTCCCTCAGGCTGTAAGGAAAGAACAGCAAACAGTAACCCAAATCCACATAAAGAAATAAAGAACACCAATAAACATACTTACACAAGTAAATATAATGTATTTTTTTTGTAACCTCTCTCTTCCATCTGACTTAAAATATAATTGCCTAAGGCAATAATCATTAAACTGTGTTGATGGGCTTATAATGCATAAGGATATAATTCATATGACAATAGCATAAAGGAGCGGGAAGGGAATGAAACTATACTAAGTTTTTGTGTATTAGTGAAATTAAATTGGGATTAGTCCTAACTAGATGTTTATAAATTGCCATGTTAATTTTAATCCCTAGAACATCCTCCAAGAAAATAACTTTAAAATATATACTAAAAGAAATGACAAAAGAATTAAACTGGTATACTAGAAAATATCTGTTTAACACAAAACCCATAGCTAAAATATACAGTTATGTGCTGGGGGGACTTGGGCAGAAAAAAGCAGGGGAAAAAAAAAAAGGAAGTAATGGAGAAATTTAGGGAAAAAAGATATGAGATTTATAAAAATCAATTTGCAGGATAGCAGATGTAAATCCTACCTTATTAGTAACTACATTAATTAACCAAAGAGACCTTGAAGGGTTACAATAGCCATAATAGGTTTTAAGACAAAAATTGTTACTAGAGACAAAGAGAATTCTATAATGTTAAAAGGGTCAATTCAACAAAAAGATCTAACAATTATAAACGTATATTCCCCTAATAACAGAGCACCAAAATACAGGAAGCAAAATGGACAGAGTTCAGGGGAACAATAGACAATTCAACAATAATAGTTGGAGACTTCAGTACTCCACTTTCAAGAATGGATAGAGCAACCAGAGATGATCGGAAGGCAGCTGAGGAATTGGACAAGGCTCCACACCAACCACGCCCCACAGACGTACACAGAACACTCCACCAGCAACAGTAGGATACACGTTCTCCTCAAGTGCACATGACACGGTCTTAGGCTAGACCACATATGCAGCCAAAACAAGTATGAATAAATTTTAAAAGACTGAAATCACACAAAGTATCTTCTTCAACTACAATGGAATGAAATTAGAAATGAATGACAGAAGAAAACTTGTGAAATTTAGAAAATATGTGAAAATTAAAAAATATACTCCTAAATAACAGATTAAAGTAGAAAGCATAAGGGTAATTAAGAAATAATTTGATAAGAATGAAACTGAAAACATAAAATACCAACATTTATGGAATGAAGCTAAAGCAGTACTTGGAGAGAAATTTATAGCTATAATTACTTATATTACTAAAGAAGAAAGATCTCAAATCATTAACCTAATCTTCCACCATAAAAAAAAACTAGAAAAAGAGTAAACTAAACTGAAGCTAGCAGAAGGAAAGAAATAAGAAAAATTAGCTTTGAGGGGCCTGCCCCGTGGTCGAGTGGTTAGGGTTCTAGACGCTCTGCTTTGGTGGCCTGTGGTTTGTGGGTTTGGATTCCAGGTGTGGACGTACTCCACTCATCAGCCATGCTGTGGAGGCATCCCACGTACAAAGTAGAGGAAGACTGGCACAGATGTTAGCTCAGGACTAATTTTCCTCAAGCGAAAAAAGAGAAGAATTGGCAAGGGATGTTAGCTCAGGGCGAATCTTCCTCACTAAAAAAAGAGGAAAAAAAGAAACAAAAATTAAAGTTGAGGTAAATGAAATAGAGACTAGAAAAACAGTGCAGAAAATCAGTGAAACAATAAATTGGGTCTTGAAAAGAACAAAATTGACAAATCTTTAGTTAGCCTGTCAAAGAAAAAAGAAAAAAGATACAAATAACTGAAATCAGGTATGCAAGTGGGGCCATCGTAACCATTTTATTACAAAAATAAAAAGGGCATTAAAAGAATACTATGACAACTGTATGCCAACAAATTAGATAGCCTAGATGAAATGGGAAAATTCCTAAAAACACACAAATTACCTAAACTGACTCAAGAAGAAATAGAAATCTCAGACTTATGACAATGGAGATTGAGTTAGTAACAATAAACCTCCCAACAAAGAAAAGTCCAGACAAAAGACCAAGGGAAAGAAAAGACAAATTACTAAAATCAAGAATGAAAGAGGGGATGTTCCTCCTGATCTCACAGAAGCAAATCTGAGGTTCTTACTTGACGTTTAACGCTGTGTCTGAGTGATTAAGTCCTTGAACGACAGGGATCATCGGATTTTGTGTTGTGTCCTCCAAAACCAAAAGCATGAATCTTTCCTGATCCATCCAGTTCAGTAGTCTTGAGCCAGCTGTGGCCACTAAGTACCTGGAATGTGACCAGTGCAAGTGAGGGCCCAATGTTAGTTTTATTTAATTTTAACAAATTTAAATTTAAAAATGGACACTAGGTTCATTTATTGGAAAACATTTAAGTACATTTGGAACTTGTCTGTGAACTGACTTTTTCAATTATAAATATGAAGAAACGTAAACACAGATCAACTGTTTCTGATAAAAATTTAGCATTAAAATTGGCATGTACTGTAAGTGTAAAATACACACTGGATTTTAAAGACAGTATGAAACAAAGAATGTAAAATATCTCATTAATAATTTTTACATCGATTACATGTTTTAATGATAATATTTTCAATATATTATGTTAAAATTTATATTCATTTTACACTTTCAATGGACTTGTAGAAAAATTTTAAATTACATGTGACTGCAGTGT